>NW_022436970.1:6349967-6765243 GCF_009761245.1 Sapajus apella | reverse complement strand
TATATATATATATATATATATATATATATATATATATATATTTGACATGGAGTCTTGCTTTGTAGCCTAAGCTAGAGTGCAGTGGCACAATATTGGCTCATTGCAACCTCTGCCTCCCAGGTTCAAATGATTCTCCTGCGTCAGCCTCACAAGTAGCTGGGATTATAGACTGACACCCATACCCAGCTAATTTTTACATTTTTAGTAGAGTTGAGGTTTCACCATGTTGGCCAGGCTGGTCTTGAACTCCTGACCTTGTGATCTGCCTGCCTTAGCCTCCCCAGTTGCTGGGATTGCAAGTGTGAGCCACTGCGCCCGACCTTTTTTTTTTTTTTTGAGACGGAGTTTTGCTGTTGTTGCCCACGTCAGAGTGCAATTGCAACCTCTGACTCCTGGGTTCAAGCAGTTCTTCTGCCTTGGCCTCCTAAGTAGCTGGGATTACAGCTGCATGCCACCACACTGTATTTTTAGTAGAGATGGGGTTTCACCATGTTGGCCAGGCTGTTCTTGAACTCCTGACCTTATGATCCACCCACCTTGGTCTCCCAAAGTTCTAGGATTACAGGCATGAGCCACTGTGGCCGACCTTTACCTTCTTTTTACATTTATTTTGTACATATGTTCATATGAGTTATGAGACCCCCTCTCCCCACAAAATAAAAATCAGAAGCATATGTATAAGGTCTAGACAAATAAGTCAATTAACAAAAAAATTAATCATTTTTCCTAGCCACAGTTTATAATTCTTTTGTAATCATTTTTTCTGCTTATTTCCTTTATAAGCAGATTCAGATGAAGACTAAGAAAAGTAAAAATTTCCTGGACTTATAAGCTCATTATAAGTCTAACCATTAAAAATTTAAAATCATATTATTCATAAAATGCATTCTTGAGACTAGACATTTTCATTTCCTGTTTTAAACATTTAGATGCTCTTCACACCTTTTTTTAATGGCATTTAAGGTTTTAAATGTGTTGTTTGGCCATGACCTTCCTGTTACCTTAATAGGGGCTCAATTCCTCACCCACATCCTTGCACACTTGACTTCTCCCACTGACATAAAGTTAGAAGATGGAAGCTGATTGTACTGTATCCCAAAATGGCTTTTTGATGTCTGAAGAGATATCATAAAAGCTGAACGCTCCCTATTCCTCCTTTGACTGCATTACCTTCCTTGCCACCTTCCACTAAATTGCCACCTCCAGAAAACAGAGCTTCATACTAAGTTTGGAAAGTGAATATAGGTCACTAACACAGCGGGGCCATGTACTGCAATTTGTCCACCAGCCTGACTTATTTTGTGTTCTAATTTCAGTAAGAGGATGCCGATTCTTAGCTAAGTGGTAATTGCCCCCGCAGTACTAAAACCTTTCTACGTGCCCGGAAAAGCGCACTCACCATCAACTTGCAATCATTTCCTACCGTGCTCCGCAATAGTTTCTGAGTTTGCTGGCCTCGACCTTCAGAATGACTCCCTGGTTTCTTCTATAGAGGTAGTTCCGTGGCTCCCAGAGGCATGCTGTTACTGTCAGCAGGAGATCAGGCATAAGACAGGCTAAAACTTTAGATCAGTGTCCTTTATTGTGCTCTAGGGAGAGGTTTCACTTGCTGCCTGGGACCTTGGGAACTCTCTCTCATCCAGAGTTCAATCCCAGCCATAAAAATGTCAATGGTAGAGGTGTTTTTTTTTTTTTTTTTTTGAGACAGAGTCTCATCACTCTGTAGCCCAGGCTGAAGTGTAGTGGCGTGATCTCGGTTCACTGCAACCTCCACCTCCCAGGCCTTGGTTCAGCAGTTCTCCTGCCTTAGCCTCCCAAGTAGGTGGGATTATAGGCATGTGCCACCATGCCCAGCTAATTTTTGTATTTTTAGTAGAAACAGGGTTTCATCATGTTGGCCAGGCTGGTCTTGAACTCCCCACCTCATGAACCACCAGCCTCAGCCTTGCAGTGTGCTGGGATTACAGGCGTGAGCCACTGCACCCAGCCAGTGGTAGAGAGTTTTTGTTAGAAATTCTAAATGTCAGTCCACGTATTTAACCACGTTAGTACAGGATACTGGATTTTTTTTTTTTAATGGGACAGAAAATTTACAGTTGCTGCTTTCTTTCTTCCCATTACATATACTAGGGAAACAAAACAAAACATTCTATTTTAATGTAAGCAAGATTGCACAGGGATTCACCAATATGAATTAACTGACATTGCAAATGCTTAAATATCCATGCACTTCTTTTAAGTTTAAAATGTATTCTGACTTCTTACTTGGATTTAAAAAAATCTGAAACGAGGTCAATGTTTGCTTTCTCTTTTTTATTATTAATACTCTACACTTTATGAACTCCTTCACTCACTAGAATTGGATCAGAGTTACGACATCCCCAGCACCAACTGTAGTTTCTGGCACACCAATGCCCCAGAAATGTTTAGTGAATGAATGAATAAGTGAACAAATGAATGAGGGGAGATGTTTAACCATCTTTAAAAATTTTAAACTGGAAAGTGTAGTTTGGGATCAGCAATTGAATGAGAGCTTGGGTGTGGTTAACTAGAAAAATAAATGAAAATGAGAAGTGAGATCAGCAATAAATAGACTATAACTTTGAAAAAGGGTAATGAGATTTAAAAAATTGGTGGGAAATTATAGATTCCTAATCTGTTTTTGAAAGAAAAGGTCTAGATTGCTACTGCGGGGCACATGAAACAAATGAGCCCCAAAAGAAACTTAAGTTGCTAGTACTAATAGGTAATAGAAGAGAAATTCAAAGATCAGAATAAAATAAAGATTTGGTATTAGGAATCTTCCTTTTCCGCTCTGCACTTAGGATTGGGACTTACAACCTAGAGAACCAGTTAGCCGATTAGTCAAGTGTTGTTTTTAACATTTTCCATCCTATTTACCATTTAGCAGGATGGAAAATTCCGAGATAGAAGATGACGACAATGGGGAAGATGTATTTTAAGTGTGTGCAAGGCACATTGTTCAGGTTTTTGACAGGGAGAGAGAAGTATCTGAGCCCTGAGAATCTCTAGGGCAAAGGAAATGGTTTGAGGGAAGATTTCAAAAGAGAAAGGGGGGGCACATGCAAAGACAATCTTCATCATTCTTACAATTCCTTGCTTGAGGGACTACATGTGCATGTTGGTAGGAGACCTAAACCTCTTGATGTTGTGCTCAGTTGAAATGTAATCCCTCACCTAAAGTCTCTTGTCTTGTAAAGGTGAACCTTCATCACATAGTTCCCATTATACTCCTTAAGACAGATGTATATCCTTTGGGAGAGAATTTCCTATTTTAATCAATGGTGGTAATCATACTACTATTTAATTTTTCATGTTATATACCGAAAACATTCTGGACTCTCCTCTCTCAATACTATAGAATCAACAACTCACAGAGGCAGTTGGGAGGTGTCTCTGGCATGTAAACCATTTTAAAAAGTAGCAAAGTCCTTGTGTTCATGGAGACACATTTGTTATCCCTCTCTCCATGATCCCACGAAAGTCATCTCTAATGTCTGGTGTATAATATACTCTCAGTAAAAATAGGTTTGGAATGAAAGTAGGAGAGAGCATATAATTGATGCTTGGCAATTCTTTGCCATACCCATGGAATGAAAACATTTTGTTCAAGACAGTGACAGCAGCACTGTATATGTACTAAGGTTGGTGCTTTTAACCTCTGTGAACCATGGTTGAATACTAAATCACTGGATGTGAAAAGAAAACTAAATATTTTGGGGAAAAGCCAAAACATTAAAGTAAGCTGAGCTTAGCCAGAAATTGCAGCCAATTTCCCTTGGCAGAATTGCTTCCATCAAACTGTGAAATTAGAGTCAAGTCACTTAGAATTGTAGCAATTATAGCTACCTAACCACTTCAAGGAAACAGTTAACTAATTAATTAATTAATCAGTGTGTGTGGAGAATCTGCTTTTTCATGTCTTTATCCCAGGCACCATTTTGAGAGTTTGCTTCAAGCAGAAACCATTTCTAGAGCTAACAAGGATTCTGTGAAGACTAGAGGATTACTTTAATCTTATATGCATGCACTTTATGTTACATAAAAATGTCATAATTACTATCTGAATATGAATTATCTATTAACTACTATAAAAATTATCATACCTAAATATTAAATGTTTACATTCTATTAATGCATTTATATGAAGCACTGTCTATTGCCTGCTTCCTTCTGTCTACATCACTGACTATATAATCTTTGAAATATAACCCAGTACTAACAACAGGTACATTAATTCATTTATTCTTCATAAATAAATATTGACAACCTAACATGTTCCTGGAAGTATGTTAGGTCCTAGGTGAACAAACCCTCCATAGACCTTAACATCATAAAGCCTATAATGCAAGGAGAGAGAAAAGAACTAAATAGATGGATGTGAGTGTGTGTGTGTGTTTCAAAATAATTACAAATTGTTTTATGTGCCATGGAGGAAAAAAAATGGGACACCATAAAAAATTAAAATGAGGATCTATTTTAGATAAGGTGGTCATTAAAAAAAAAAAAAAAAAAAAAACTCTACAAAGGGAAGGATTTAAAAAAAAAGTCAGATTGGAAGAAGCATTCCAGGGTGAGGAAAGAACATATGGACAGTGACACAGTGGGGACAATGGGAATGAACAAAACTTTGCCCATCAAGGAACAGAGAAAAATACAGTGTGGCCAAAAGACATTTTGTTAAATTTCTTTTAACAAAAAAGCATGAAATAAAAATAACAAAACAAAAATAACAAAAAGGGTAAAAGCATGACAATGTAATAATAGTAACAGATCTTTTAGTATGTGCCAGGCATCCGTCTAACAACTGCTGCGTTATCTCATTTGATCCTTATAACAAATCTTTGAAGAATGCACTACAATTCTCTCTATTATGCAAAAAAAAAAAAAAAAGAGAGAGAGAGAAAGTGACTTGAGGCCTGAGCATTTTCTCCTGGATTTGCCTTTATAAAGGCCCTTGGTCACTTTTGCAGGAAAGGCTGTAGGGGAATGGTAAAAGCAGATAGCACACTGGCATGTGATGAGGACTCCTGAAGAAATGATGGGAAATGGTATGTGTAAACAATTTCCTCTGTCCTGAGGTCTGGCTCGAAACAGCAGTGAAGCTGACTGATAACTACAAGGGAAATATGGAATCAAAGGCAGTGTTGTGTGGTTTCTTCGTTTTGTTTCCCAAATAATGGGGACCATGAGGACATATTACTATGCCAATGGAATAAGATAGCACATAAACTTCCTTTGATTTTCAGTTCCGTCTTTGCTGCTAATACTGTCTTCAGATCAATGCAAGACAATTAAATCAACAAATCTTGGCTCCATGCCTGCTGCTATGCGCCAGTATCTCGCTCACATTCTACTCCCTTGATTCAGAATCATTTGTTTCTGAGGCCCTTTGTGAGGACTCCCATTATCTTTGATCTCTGTAATTGTACTCATGGGCTTTTGGCCGTCTGTTTTTGTATCTTCACTGTTTGAAGAAACCCAAATGCACTCTAAAGTGCGTTTTCCTATTATTTCACTCAACATGACAGTCAACACAAATTTCTGTGACTAAATCTGGAAGGGACATTTCTCCCCACTATCAAGTGAGCTATTAATTCTGCAGTGGACGCCAGCTGGGTGTCCTCCAATTCAATTCCAACACTATCTACCTGAGGATACTATCAGATCCCACAAAACTAGCAGTCCCCAAAACTGCCCTCCTTGGACATCAGTCATAACTCCAGGTCTCTGGAAATTCTGACCAATTATCTTCAAATTGTATTTCCCATGACCCCCATTTTAGGTTTCATTAATTTGCTAGAGGAGCTCGTGGAACTCAGGGAAATACTTTATTTACTGATTTATCACAAAGGATATTTTAAGGATACAAATAAACTGTCAAATGAAGGGATCCATAGGGTGAGATCAGGAAGGGTTCCAAGTGCAGGAATGTCTGTCCTTATGGAGTCGAGGTGCACCCGCGTCCCTGAATGTGGATGAGTTCCTATTCAGTGTCCTATCAGACCCCATATGTTCAGCTCTCCTGAACCCCATTCCCTGGGCCTTTTTATGGAGACTTAATTGGATAGGCATGATTGAAGCATGAGCCATGTTGAAATGTGATTAGACAAAAAGGGTTTGATCTAAACCCAGCCAGGCTTACCTGTTTAGACCCTTCTTGGTCTCATTGGGTAGCATTCTTTCCTCTAGGGTATGGGGTAGATCTCTTTTTTGTATGAGTATCTTATGACCCATATTATGATTAGAGTCCTGTCATGGGCAGGTGAAAGGAGGGCGGGAGAATGTATGAGCCATGCTGTTTATGGTAGCAAGGTCTAGGGGAGTTACAAGCCAAGAATTGTGGGTAAACACACACACACACACACACACACACACACACACAATCACATTCACCTTGTCACTTCCAGGTATAAGGAAACCTGGATTCTTTAGGACAGTATTAGCCATTATAATGTAAATGTTTATTTTGCACTCATGGAAAACCCAAAGTCAATGCTCCTACGTGGTAGAAATGCCTTGTCTCTGCAATAAGCAGGGCCAGGCTCCATCCATCTGTGGCTCTCCCTTTTTCAACATGTTCCCTCAAGGGTTGCTGTGGATATCTGCATTAAGTTAGTGAAAGGAAAGCTAGTTAAGTATCATGCTGGGAGCATTTTATAAGTTGGGCACGTTGTTTTGAAATGCACATCATTCTACACGTATTCTACTAGCCAGAGCTCAGTGCAACTGAGTTGAGTTGGCAAATCCCACTACCAGGAAGCCTGGGAAATGTTGTGTTTTGGGGACAAAGAGGAGCTGCTTCGGATGACTAGACAGTTACTTGCTTCTTCTCTGGATCTGGCCACTTGCCTGCCCATAGGCATTAGAACACCTCACTGCCGTCTTCCTCTATTGATTGTTTCTTTTTTTCTTTTTTTTTTTTTTTTTTTTTGGTACTTGAACCTGCCCCACCCTAATGAATAAGGAAGGGCTCCCTCCTCTGCAACAAAATTTCAGCTTCTGCCCTTATTGGTCTCCTTACTATGGCCAAAGTCAGAATAAAATTGATGTTTTACTCCGTCTTCCCCATAAAATGGCAATGGTCTCTGTTAGAGAGCTTTGTTCATTGGCTGAACTTCAGTTATAACTGAAAGAACCATTGCTGTGCTTCTAAACCACAGACCGAACCAATCTACAGTTAAAGTAATTTCTCTCCGCAAAAAAGACAGTCATTCAAAAAATATCTTTCTTATGGAGATGTATTGCTTCAAAGCATTTTATTACTTAATCCTCATAATGATTATAGAAAGTGGAAATTAACTCTTTTATTTTATAAATGAGAAAATTGATAGGGAGATTAAGTTTCATTTAATTAATAATGGGTGGGTATTAGGGTGTTTTGAAATGCTCTTATTTCTAAGCCTATTTTTTTTCTAATCAACTATGATGGATTTTTCTTTCATTTGGCTACTGTGTTTCTTTCTGCAGGGAATATGAAAAAACTAATAAAAAACCTAAAGTAATGACAGAAAAAAGAACCATACCATCAGTATCCAAATGTAACTCGTTTGGTAAATTTTTTTCTTACAGTCTATTACCTAGCATCTTTTTTCTTTTGAAAAAACAAATGAGAGAAGCTACATATAGTAAAATAACAATTAGACTTATGTATCCATTACCTCCAAATTTTAAAAAGTTAGTATTTCTAATATTTATTTTGGATCTCTTTTTAAAGATATAAAATATTATCGATAAAAGTTACATGGGCTTTTTCTTTACACTGTTAATTCATGGATTATTCATTTCATACTCTGCTTCTTACTAAATACTTCATCATAAAATTAAACTCTACCATTGGAATTAAGCATTAACTTACCTTGTTGTATGCTATTCTATTACTGAATATTCAGTAATTTTAACATTGCTATAATTATATTATAATGCATTTCTTTATGCTTAAATTCTTGTCCATAGTTTAAATATGTTTCTCTTGTCATTTTTCATAGAATGGGAAAATAAATTCAAATTAATCTCTACTGTATCTGTTGCTATTTACACCTTCTTAAATTCCTAATTCTGATTGTGGTCTGATCTGACATGTATCTTTACATTATTTGTTTCTAAGATGGACACATGATTCATATATTTTGCATATTTTGCCTATCAGAGAATGTCTTTTCTTTTAGCTTCACAAATGAAAGACACTTTAGCTAGTTAAGAAATTCTTTGATTATAGCCTTTTCCTTTAAAAACATTTTAGATAATATGCCAACATTTTCTGGCACTTTAATGCAGAGAAAAAATATGAAGGCAGCCAGTTATTCTGGATGGGCTTTTTATATCTTATTTCACCATTTAATTCAAAATTTTGCCAAGGGTGTCTAGGTGTGGGACTTTTCCTTGATTTAATGTGTAATATGGGAGTGTGACTTTTCAGTTGACGTTCTCTGATTTTTGTTTGCTTGTTTCAGATTTTACTTATGTACAAATTGGTTTACCTCCCTTAAGATACCTAAGTTATTCTTCCATACTTTGTCTTTCACACTTATTATCTTATTTTTTCCTTCTGTCCCCTTATTTTTAATCTCTTGGTTATTTTTGTTGCATTCTGGAAAAATAATTGAAGTTTTCATTTCATCACTGATTTGATTTTTAATCAAGTTTACTCTCTGCTGCTCTTAATATCCTTTTAACACTTTCATTGCATTTGAGCTTTCTCCTAATCCTCCTTTTCTGAGCTATCACCCATTTCAATTCATCCCGTATTATATCCACACCAGCCTGTTGTGATGCTCCTTTCACGTGTATATCACAGAATTCGTGCATTTTTTACACCTATGAGTCTACAAAAGCGATGGTAATTTCCTTTTAATGTAATTATTCCTTGTTCTTGGTGTTATCTTCTCAACTTTTAGGATGATGGTTACTACTACTTTTCTCCTGTATCCTTACACAGGTTCCTTTGTTGTTATTTTGTTGTTATTGTTGTTTTGTTTTCTCATCCTCAGGTGCTTTTGTGGAGACTCACCACTTGCCAGTGGACAAAGTATGAGTTTCACCTTTCATCCCTTTTTTAGACATTTCATTGCTGAATGAAAATCCCATTGCACAGGTTTAGCCAGACATCCAGTTAATACACACAGCTATTAGCATAATTTTAATGTCTGTTATTAGGATTTTATCAAGTGTAAACTCTACTGGACTATGATAAGATTGTCAATTCCCAGTTGCTAAATCTCTTTTATTTTGAACAAGGGAAAAGAAGGGAAAGGAAAGGAAAAAGGAAAGGAAGAAAAAGAAAAACAGGCACTCACTCTTATCAGAGCTTCTCTTATTCTTGTCATCACCAAAAGGTCATTACTTATGAGGACTATTATTGGAATGCAAAATGTCGATATTATTTCCTTTGCTTATTTCATAAAAATTTACACTCTGGAAGTTTTACTCTTCAACTGAGAGTATCAGGAAAAGTGCTGATGGGTGTGGAGAAGTAGCTGTACCCACACAGAGCAAGATGGATTCCTCGTCTTCTGCTTGGCAGAGAAGTTGACTTCCTAAATAAGAATATGTCTGGTGGCAGTAGTAGAAAATAGAGCATGAGCACTCCATCAGCTGGGTTAAACCAAAAGCCAGCCACTCGAGGGACACTGAACAGAGCTGTAAGGTCCTGCCAATCATGGAAATGTTGGTAATCACTTTCCATGCTTTGCAAATTCTTTTATCTCAGTACCAAGTTGTGAGAAGCTGAACTGGGAAAATTAGACTTCATTTTAACCTGCAGCTTCCAAGGGATTATAAAATAACATATTTTGAAGATGATATTTATATTTAACATAAAATACACAAAATACTATGGTTATCCAGGTTCAAGATTTTTTCATACTGGTCCCTATGTTTTTCTTGAATACTGTCAGAAAATGACATCTTTAAGTATATAATTAAAAGAAAAAAAAAAGAAAAGAAACCAGGTTTAGAAAACATACAGAGCTAGATTTTCTGGATACTTATTGGCTAGCTTTGTTAATCTTTTATTTTAAAATGTCATGCAAAAAATGGAATGTATTTATGGGACTTGAACTAATGTCTACTTTGCCATATGACAATTCTATCAGTACTTGAAGAGGGTACTTTCTAAAATCCCAGGAAAACTCACAATGTACCAGGAGGAAAGATGCTCCCAGTGATTTTTCTTGTATGACAAATTTAGCAGTTGGAGTTGGTGAGCACTTTTGTTGATGAGTTGAATAATGTTTATGAGTTGACTAATATCTTGGGAAATATGGTTGTGGATGTCTGTATTTGCCTATGTCCTACAGTGTGAAAAGCCAGACCACTGTCCTTTCTTTCCTGGCCTTGAGCTGTATCAAAGTAAATGCCTACAATTTCTTTTGTTAGGATAATAAAATGTAGCTTCTCAGTGAAAGTAAGACAACTACAAATTTGAGATAAACACTGTGCTTTAAATATGTTTTTTAAAATTACATTTGGAATCATTAAAAATATTGGACTTTCACGTTAGAATAAGAGAGTGAGAAAATATTTATAGAAAACATAGTGTAAAATTCTCCTCAACTGCAGAAAAATGACAGGTTATTTAGCTTGGGCTGAAAAGTTCTGGAAATATCCCACTGGTAGTGTCGAAGCAATAAGGAAATAAACACTGACAGTGAGAACACTACTCTTTATATGTATCAAAAAAATAATCATTTCAGCGTCCTCATTACTGAAGCACATTACATCTAGTTGGGTACTGCAAAGATATATCCTTATGCTTTTTAGAAGTGATAATATTAACTGAAAGATCATTGTCAATTTTAAAATTGAGAGTAGTATTTGCTCTTTCTTAACTCGAAGGATTGCCCTTGAAGTTATAATTACTGAGTGATGTGACAAAATGAACCCTAACACTAAAGTTAGTTTCATGTAGCCATATTTATCTCAGTTCTGTAGGGGGTGGTTAAATAAAAGGGCACGTCCACTGGGCCATCTAGTATATTTAAGATGTGGGCAAACACAATGGGAAATATATGAGAGCTTGTTTGGCTTGTCTTCTGACATCCCCCATCTTTGTTTTCAGAACAGTAGGAAGTATGTGGTCTTTGGTCTCTGTAGAGGGAACATCTGCTCTGTAGACCCAAGGTTCACTAGCTACATCCACCCCAAGGGCAGCCAGCTCAGCCAGACACAAACGTTCCATTAACAAATCTGGCCCTTGTCTCCTGCCTGTAATCTCCACATTGTCTTTTGCTCTCTTGGCTTTTGACAGGCCCTTTGTAAAGAGCCAAAAAACCTTGCTGCAACCTTGCAAAACGATACATAAACAGAAAGGAGTAAAAAGGTTTCCCATTGCTGATAAAAAGCCGTGAGCACTAATTATATCACTACTAGTCCACTAAAAGATAACAAGAATAAAAAAGCCTGAAATGAAGATACAAGAAAAACAAAAACAAAAAAACACTAATACTGTAAAGGAATTTTCAAATTTTTTTCTGTCCATTTGGGATGCTTGTGGATACACAGTTCAATTAATGTTTTATCTGTCTTTCTTTACTCTTTTATTTTTTTTTAATAAAACAAAATTCTGGCCAGGCATGGTGGTGGCTCACTCCCATAATACTAACACTTTGGGAGGGCAAGGTGGGGGATTGCTTGAGCCCAGAATTTCCAGACCGGTTTGGGCAACATGGCAAAACCCTGTCTCTACAAAAAATACAAAAAGTTAGCCGGGTGTAGCAGCATACGCTTGTGGCCCAAGTTGGGAGGCTGGGGCGGCTTGAACTCCAGAGATAGAGGACAAGACTACAGTGAGCCATGATCACACCACTGTACTCCAGCCTGGGAGACAGAGGAGAACCTGTCTCAGGAAAAAAATAATAATAATAAAAATAAATGAATAAATGCATCCCAATTTTTTAAATTTAATATTGCTTGTAGGATTAGGGTAACCTATTTGCTATTCTTTCACAGTCTATTCTAAATTATTTTTTCTTAAATCTTTACTTATTTGGAGTTCAAAGTTCTCAAATTTATGTATTATTAAAAAAGTATTACATTAAAATAGATTTATTTCCAAGATAATCTTCTTACCTTTGCTTTCAATAATGTATTTACAAGGCAGACAGATAAATATTAAAACTCTTCAGGAGCAACTAGATTCATCACAAAAGATGTATTTCCATTGTGATTGATAGTAAAAGCCAAACTCCTAAATGAGAAAAACATCTCTACATAAAATTATTAGAACTTATTATACTTTTATAACCATGGATCACATTAGAGGCCATTATAGGATGATGTACCACTGAGACTTCTTATTATAAATCCACTAGCAAAGTGAAATATTCCTGAGACATGCTCAAAGGTTGTGTGCATCTTTCTTCTCTAGATCTTATACTAGTTGCTCTATGTAAACTACAATATTGTAATTATGGTAAAAATAATAGAAGATATCTTATTATGAAGAGATGAATATCATTGTAGGGGTACCATTGCTAAGAGTAAAGAAAATATAACAAAACTAACTTTTAGAAACATGTGAAGATATGTGTCTAGTTCAGAAATAATGAGAATGCTGATGAAAATTTAATTGAATGAATAAGGCTGTTTTGTGACCTCTGCAAGTTGAAAGATTATTCTCAGATTGGTTTGGCATAGATAGTAATGTCATCTGTTTCCATTTCTGTGTTGATAAAAAGTAATGTACACAATTATTTTCTCCTTTAAACATATCTGTAGAACTACTGAGTATGTAATGAGTTCGCATTCTTGGCAGCTAGCATATATCACAGCAGCATATATACAAGTCAGTTAAACATTTTCTGGAACACTGATAGCTAATGTGGTAATTGTGATAGTTTTGAATTTTATTTTTCTTTTTTTTTTCTTCCCCATTTATTTTATTGCATTTTAGGTTTTGGGGTACATGTGAAGAACATGCAAAATTGTTGCATAGGTCCACACGTGGCAGTGTGATTTGCTGCCTTCCTCCCCATCACCTACATCTGGCATTTCTCCCCTTGCTATCTCTCCCCAGCTTCCCACCCCCCACCCTCCCTCCCCTATTTCCCCCCAACTGACCCCAGTGTGTAGTGCTCCCCTCCCTGTGTCCATGTGTTCTCATTGTTCAACACCCGCCTATGAGTGAGAACATGCGGTGTTTGATATTCTGCTCTTCTGTCAGTTTGCTGAGAATGATGGTTTCCAGGTTCATCCATGTCCCTACAAAGGACCCAAACTCATCGTTTTCGATGGCTGCATAATATTCCATGGCGTATATGTGCCACATTTTCCCTATCCAGTCTATCATCGATGGGCATTTGGGTTTATTCCAGGTCTTTGCTATTGTAAACAGTGCTGCAATGAACATTCGTGTGCACGTGTCCTTATAGTAGAACGATTTGTAATCCTTTGGATATATACCCAGTAATGGGATTGCTGGGTCAAATGGAATTTCTATTTCTAGGTCCTTGAGGAATCGCCACACTGTCTTCCACAATGGTTGAACTAATTTACACTCCCACCAACAGTGCAAAAGCGTTCCTATTTCTCCACATCCTCTCCAGGATCTGTTGTCTCCAGATTTTTTAATGATCGCCATTCTAACTGGCGTGAGATGGTATCTCAATGTTGTTTTGATTTGCATTTCTCTGATGACCAGTGATGATGAGCATTTTTTCATATGTTTGTTGGCCTGATGTATGTCTCCTTTTGTAAAGTGTCTGTTCATATCCTTTGCCCACTTTTGAATGGGCTTGTTAGTTTTTTTCTTGTAAATCTGTTTTAGTTCTTTGTAAATTCTGGGTATCAGCCCTTTGTCAGATAGGTAAACTGCAAAAATTTTTTCCCATTCTGTTGGTTGCCGATTCACTCTAATGACTGTTTCTTTTGCTGTGCAGAAGCTGTGGAGTTTGATTAGGTCCCATTTGTCTATTTTGGCTTTTGTTGTCAATGCTTTTGGTGTTTTGGTCATGAAGTCCTAGCCTACACCTACGTCCTGAATGGTTTTGCCTAGATTTTCTTCTAGGGTTTTTATGGTGTTAGGTCTTATGTTTAAGTCTTTAATCCCTCTGAAGTTAATTTTAGTGTAAGGTGTCAGGAAGGGCTCCAGTTTCTGCTTTCTGCAATGGCTAGCCAGCTTTCCCAACACCATTTATTGAACAGTGAATCCTTTCCCCATTGCTTGTTTTTGTCTGGTTTGTCAAAGATCAGATGATTGTAGATATGTTGTGTTGCCTCCGGGACCTCTGTTCTGTTCCATTGGTCTATATCTCTGTTTTGGTACCAGTACCATGCTGTTTTGATTACTGTAGCCTTGTAGTATAGTTTGAAGTCCTGTAGTGTGATGCCTCCCGCTTTTTTCTTTTTGCTTAGAATGGACTTGGCTATGCGGGCTCTCTTTTGGTTCCATATGAAGTTTAAGGTGGTTTTTTCCAGTTCTGTGAAGAAGGTCATTGGTAGCTTGATGGGGGTAGCATTGAATCTGTAAATTACTTTGGGCAGTATGGCCATTTTCACGATATTGATTCTTCCTAACCATGAACATGGAATGTTTCTCCATCTCTTTGTGTCCTCTCTTATTTCATTGAGCAGTGGCTTGTAGTTCTCCTAGAAGAGGTCCTTTACATACCTTGTTAGTTGTATTCCTAGGTATTTTATTCTCTTTGTGGCAATTGTGAATGGTAGTTTATTCTTGATTTGGCTCTCTTTAAGTCTCTAATAGGAATGAATGTGACTTTGCACATTGATTTTGTATCCCAAGACTTTGATGAACTTGCTTATCAGTTTCAGGAGGTTTGGGGCTGAGATGATGGGGCCTTCTAGATATACAATCATGTCGTCTGCAAATAGAGACAATTTGACTTCCTCCTTTCATATTTGAATGCCCTTTATTTCTTTTTCTTGCCTGATTGCTCTGGCTAGAACTTCTAATACTATATTGAATAGCAGTGGTAAAAGAGGGAATCCTTGTCTGGTGCCACATTTCAAGGGGAATGCTTCCAGTTTTTGCCCATTCAGTATGATATTGGCTGTTGGTTTGTCATAAATAGCTTTTATTATTTTGAGATACGTTCCATCAATACCTAGCTTATTGAGGGTTTTTAGCATAGAGGGCTGTTGAATTTTGTCAAAGGCCTTCTCTGCATCAATTGAGATAATCATGTGGTTTTTGTCTTTGGTTCTGTTTATGTGGTGAATTACGTTCATAGACTTGCGTATGTTGAACCAGCCTTGCATCCCCGGGATGAAGCCTACTTGATCATGGTGGATAAGCTTTTTGATGTGCTGTTGCGATCGGCTTGTCAGTATTTTATTGAAGATTTTTGCATCTATATTCATCATGGATATTGGCCTGAAGTTTTCTTTTCTTGTTGAGTCTCTGCTGGGTTTTGGAATCAGGATGATGTTGGTGTCATAAAATGATTTGGGAAGAATTCCCTCTTTTTGTATTGTTTGGAATAGTTTCAGAAGGAATGGTACCAGCTCCTCTTTGTATGTCTGGTAGAATTCGGCTGTGAACCCATCTGGACCTGGGCTTTTTTTGGGTGGTAAGCTCTTAATTGCTGCCTCAACTTCAGACCTTGTTATGGGTCTGTTCAGGGTTTTGGCTTCTTCCTGGTTTAGGCTTGGGAGGTGGCAAATGTCCAGGAATTTATCCATTTCTTCCAGGTTTATTAGTTTGTGTGCATAGAGTTGTTTGTAATAATCTCTGATGATGGTTTGAATTTCTGTGGAATCTGTGGTGATATCCCCTTTATCGTTTTTTATTGCATCAATTTGGTTATACTCTCTTTTCTTTTTTATTAATCCGGCTAGTGGTCTGCCTATATTGTTGATCTTTTCAAAAAAACAGCTCCTGGATTTATTGATTTTTTTGAAGGGTTTTTTGTGTCTCTATCTCCTTCAGTTCTGCTCTGATCTTAGCTATTTCTTGTCTTCTGCTAGACTTTGAGTTTTTTTGATCTTGCTCCTCTAGATCTTTCAGTTTTGACAATAGGGTGTCAATTTTTGATCTCTCCTTGCTTCTCGTGTGGGCACTTATTGCTATATATTTTCCTCGAGAGACTGCTTTAAATGTGTCCCAGAGATTCTGGTATGTTGTGTCTTCGTTCTCATTGGTTTTGAAGAACATCTTTATTTCTGTCTTCATTTCATTGTTTATCCAGTAAACATTCAAGAGCAAATTGTTCAGTTTCCATGAAGCTGTGTGGTTCTGGGTTAGTTTTTGAATTCTGAGTTCTAACTTGATTGCACTGTGGTCTGAGAGACTGTTTGTAACGATTTCCGTCCTTTTGCATTTGCTGAGGAGTGATTTACTCCCAATTATGTGGCCAATTGTAGAGTAGGTGTGATGTGGTGCTGAGAAGAATGTATATTCTGTGGATTTGGGGTGGAGAGTTCTGTCAATGTCTATTAGGTTTGCTTGGTCCAGGTCTGAGTTCAAGTCCTGGATATCCTTGTTAATTTTCTGTCTGGTTGATCTGTCTAATGTTGACAATGGGGTGTTAAAGTCTCCCACTATTATTGTGTGGGAGTCTAAGTCTCTTTGTAAGTCATTAAGAACTTGCCTTATGTATCTGGCTGCTCCTGTATTGGGTGCATATATATTTAGGATAGTTAGCTCTTCTTGTTGCATTGATCCTTTTACCATTATGTAATGTCCCTCTTTGTCTCTTATGATCTTTGTTGCTTTAAAGCCTAATTTATCAGAGATGAGAATTGCAACTCTTGCTTTTTTTTTGCTCTCCATTTGCTGGGTAAATCTTCCTCCATCCCTTTATTTTGAGCCTTTGTGTATCCTTGTATGTGAGATGGGTTTCTTGGATACAGCACACTGATGGGTTTTGGCTTTTTATCCAATTTGCCAGTCTGTGTCTTTTGATTGGGGCATTTAGTCCATTTACATTTAGGGTTAATATTGTTATGTGTGAATTTGATACTGCCATTTTGGTGCTAGCTGGGTGTTTTGCCCTTTAGTTGAGCTGGTACTTGTTGTTCCTTTATATGTGTAGAGCCTCTTTCAGGAGCTCTTGGAGAGCTGGCCTGGTGGTGACGAAATCTCTGAGTACTTGCATGTTCCCAAAGGATTTTATTTTTCCTTCACTTATGAAGCTTAGTTTGGCTGGATAGGAGATTCTGGGTTGAAAGTTCTTTTCTTTAAGGATGTTGAATATTGGCCCCCACTCTCTTCTGGCTTGTAGGGTTTCTGCTGAGAGATCTGCTGTGAGCCTGATGGGCTTCCCTTTATGGGTAACCCGACCTTTCTCTCTGGCTGCCCTTAGTATTTTCTCCTTCATTTCGACCCTGGTGAATCTGACGATTATGTGCCTTGGGGTTGCTCTTCTTGACGAATATCTTTGTGGTGTTCTCTGTATTTCCTGGATTTGAATGTTTGCCTGCCTTGCTAGGTTGGGGAATTTTTTCTGGATAATATCCTGAAGAGTATTTTCCAGCTTGGATTAATTCTCTTCGTCGCATTCAGGTACGCCTATCAAATGTAGATTAGGTCTTTTCACATAGTCCCACATTTCTTGGAGACTTTGTTCATTCCTTTTTACCCTTTTTTCTCCAGCCTTGCCTTCCCGTTTTATTTCATTGAGTTGATCTTCGACCTCTGATATCCTTTCTTCTGCTTGGTCCATTCGGCTGTTGATACTTGTGCATGCTTCACGAAGTTCTCGTGTTGCGTTTTTCAGCTCCATCAATTCACTTATATTCCTTTCTATTTTGTCCATTCTCGTTAGCCTTTCATCAAATCTTTTTTCAAGTTTCTTAATTTCTTTGCATTTGGTTAGAACATGTTCGTTAAGTTCACAGAAGTTTCTTACTACCCACCTTCTGAAGTCTGTTTCTGTCATTTCATCACACTCGTTCTCCATCCAACCTTGTTCCCTTGCTGGTGAGGGGTTGTGATCCCTTGTAGGAGGAGAGGTGTTCTGGTTTTGGGTGTTTTCATCCTTTTTGCGCTGGTTTCTTCCCATCTTTAAGGATTTATCCACCTGACGACTTTGTAGTTGCTGGCTTTCAGATTGGGTCTCAAATCTTTCAGATTGACGTTCTGTTTGTTGATGATGAGGTTATTTCTGTTTCTTGGTTTTCCTTCTGACAGTCTGGCCCCTCTGCTGTAGGTCTGCTGAGGTTCACTCCAGGCTCTGCTTGCCTGGGGTTCACCTGCAGCAGCTGCTGAACAGTAAGGGTTGTTACCAGTTTTCTTCTTCTGCTATCTTTGTCCCAGAAGGATACCCGCCTAGTGTCAATCTGATCTCTCTTTTATGAGGCGTCTCTTTGGATATATAGGGGTCAGGGAGCTGCTTGAGGAGACGGTCTCTTCTTTGTAGGAGCTCAAATGGTGAGCTGTGAGCTCTGTTGTTGTTCATTCAGAGCTGCTGGGCTGGTACATTTAGGTCTGCTGCAGCAGAACTCATAAACTGCTTTTTGTTCCCAGGTGCTCTGACCCAGGGATTTAGGGCTTTATTTATGAGTTTCCATTATGCTGCCGCCTTCTTTTTTTTCTTCCTTCAGACCTGCCCTGCCCAGCAAGGAGGCAGCCTAGTCACTGTCGGCCTGTAGAGGCTTTGCTGAGCTGCTGTGGGCTCCGCCCAGCTGCCGAGTGAACTTCCCTGCAGTCCTGTTCATATGGGTGTAGTTAGAACTGCTTTGGCGATGGTGGCCCGCCTCTGTTGAGGTGGAGTCTCTCTGCTGTGGCGGGTTACCTTGGCAACGGCGGGCTGCCTCAGCAATGGCCTACTACCTCCGTCCTGGCAGGCTGCCTCGGTAATGGCAGACGCCCCTCCCCAACAGAGCTGGACTGTCTGGGGTTCAGCTGCGCTTGCTGTGAAAATCTCAATCCAGAGTTTCTGGTTGCTGTTCTTTTGTAGGGGTGGGACCAGCTGAGCCTGATCGCCTGGCTCCCTGCCTCAGAGCCTGTTTTAAGTTGGTGTTCTGTCGCCTGTTGAAGAGGCGCTGGGGTCTGTTTGTTTTCCCTTGCGGCCACTCACTGCGCTGTCTTAAACAGCGGCACGGAGGTTTGTGGTGCTTTTTTTTTTTTCTGCCCTGAAATCTACTGTCCTGGTTCTCTGCTCAGTCCCCTTTTTAAACAGACGAATGGGCGACTTCCCATGGCTCCAATTGCCAGCCAAAAGGGCACCTGGACCAGTGTATTTTGTAGGGAGAACCGCTGCTCCGGGGCGCTGACAAAGCAGCCGCGCGGGGCAAAGCAGCGGCGCTGGCCAGCACAGCCACGCTGGCGGAAATAGCCACGCTGGCGACCGTGGAGCTCCTCTGCCCGGGGAATTTCCTAGTCTGTGGGCAATAAAAATGTGGCGTCCACTCACCCTCTGCGCTTTCACTGGGAGCAGCAACCCTGAGCTGTTCCTAAACGGCCATCTTGGATCCTCCTCTAGTTTTGAATTTTATATAAATTTTTATTAGTTTTATATGTCTATTTTTATGCATATATCACAATTGGTTTAAAAATCAAAATGGATATTTATGTTGAAATAAAATTTAAAGAAGTACCTAAAATAAGTCTACACATTTTCAAGATATGTCACCAGATTTATGAGCTATTCATTCTATTAAAATTACTATATAACACATAAATTATCAAAAATTGGTGACAAAAAAACAAAATATGGTAAAAATTTTAATTGAATTAGGCCCTCCATTTACTGGAACTTCCCAAAAATCTATTTCCACAATGTTAGGTACTTGAAAATGCAGAAATGGCATCCAGAAATGCTCACATGTCATCATGTAGAAATACAGTGTAAAAAATCATTTTAAGAAATCCAGTGGAAAAACAAATAAACTAATAGAAATACAAAAATCCAAACATGAAAATTGTTTAACATTGCTGTTATAAATATTAAGATTTGTATTTTAGTATGGGGTTCTAAAATAAAAATATATTAACAGTAATTTTGAGACATTTGTAGAGTAAAGACAACTATGTTCATCTCAGTCTCAGTTTCCTGGGAAGCAAACTGACCTACATCTTCAGCTCTTACAGAAAACTGCCTTTCTCTTTTCCTTTACAGAAACCTCAATCTTCCTTTGATATAGAATTCTTGCTGAGGCCTCTCAGATGGAGGTGGCTCATTTTCCCTTACCCCATGTCTTGGTCCATTCAGGCTGCCATTAAAAAAAAAAAAGTCATAGACTGCATGGCCTAAATAACATAAATTTGTTTTCTAATAGTTACGGAGATTGGGATTCCAGGATCAAGGTGCCAGCAGGATCTGTGTCTGGAGAGGGCTCTCTTCTTGGATTGCAGGGCGGAGAGGTAGGGGAGGAGTGCTCCCTTGTGTCTCTTCTTCTTCCTCTAAGAACATTGTCATATCAGGGCCCTACTACCCTTATGACCTCATTTAACATTAATGATGTCCTTGTAGGCCATATCTTCAAATAAGACACATTGAGGGCTAGAACTTCAACATATGCATTTTGGGAGGATACGATTAAGTCCGGTGAGGCAGCAGTATCCTTACTTGTTTCTGCTGTTTCTGGGATATCCCTTCTCTACTTCCATGTAAAACTCCTTGTTCTTTGGGGCCTGGGCTATTCAGAGCCACCTAGGACACCTCAGTGCTATGGAAATCTGTGTGTGCTATTTCCATGCCTTCATTTAAGATGTTGAGCCTGGCTTGGAAAAATCAAACAAGTACTACTGTAAAGTTGCATTTTACCACCTCTATTGCATGCTCAGTGTTATTCAGAATTCCTTTAGTTTCCCTGGGTATTTTTTTGTTTGTTTTCCTTACTCCACAAAATAACTCTACCCATTAGCCTTCTACTACCAAAATATACTTGGTTAGAATGCTCTTTTGATGAATTGATTATTTGCACTGATTGATTGATTTGACTTAGTAGCCTCACAGGTGGAAAACTCAGTCTACTTCTTATCAAATTTAAAATTTATCTATAAAAATCTTCCATCTTCTCCTTATAAAACTAATTTCTCTCAACTATGCTGTATACATTAAAGTTTTTAATGAGTATAATTAAAAATACCATAAGCAAAGTTAAAATATAAGCCGTATACTGAAAGAAACAATCATTTGCAATACATTTAACCAGCATAGATTTAGTATCCAGCATACATAAGAAACTTCTGCAAATTAATAAGAATGAACAACAACCCAGTTGAAAAATGGACAAAGGCTATGAATAAGCATTTTACATGGGAATAATTTTATTATAACTCTCAGGAAAATGCCAATTAAAACAACACACCTTCTCTTAAAGGCTGAATAATATTTTATTTTGTATGTATACATATCATATTTTCTTTATTTAGTCATTTGTCTAGGAACACTTGAGTTGTTTTCATATCTTGGTAATTGTGAGTAATGCTTCAATTAACATGAGAGTACAGACATCTCTCTAACATACTGACTTCAGTTCTTTTGAATATGTAACCAGAAGTGGGATTGCAGGGTCATATGATATTTCTATTTTCAATTTTTTGAGAAATGTTCATACTGTTACCCATAGCTGCCACACCATTTTACATTCCCACCCACAGTGTACAGAAATTCCAATTGTTTCATATCTTTGTCAATGCTTGTCTTTTTTTATATAATAGCAATCCTAACATGTGAAATAATATCTCATTGTAGTCTTGATTTGCATTTTCCTTGTAATTAGTAGATATATTTAAAAATTAGCAGATATATTTAAAAAATATATCTGTTGATCATTTTTATGTATTCTTTAAAGAAATGTCTGTTCAAGTATTTGGATTTTTTTTTTTTTGTTTTATTTTGTTTTTTTTTCAGCTATTCAGTTGTTTAAACGCCTTAAATATTTTGGAAATATAAATCCTTAGCAGTATTTGGTTTGTAAATGTTTTCTCCCTTTTCATATGTTGCTTTTTATTCTGTTGATTAATTCCTTTGCTACAAAGGCTATTTGTGACAACTTGGATGGACTGGGCAGACATTATCCTAAGTAAAATAAGCCAGTCACGGAAAGACAAATGCTGCACAATTCCACTAATATGAGGTGTCTAAGGTACTCAAACTTAAAGAAGCAGAGAATGCAGTCATGGTTACTATCAGCTGAGGAGTGAAGAAAATGGGGAGTTGTTTAATGTGTATACATTTTAGGTTATGCAAGCTGAATGCATTCCAGAGAGTTACTGTACAACGTTGCGTCTATTGCCAACAATACTGCTTAGTGTATTTCAAAATATATTAAGGATAGATTTCAAGTGTTCTCACCACGAAAAGAAAAACTAAAAACAAAAATAAAAAATAAAAGAACACAGAGAAACTTTGGGAGCTGAGATGGATATGTTTATTTCCTTGATTGTGGTGATGGTATCATGCGTGTTTGTATATGCCCAAACTCATCAAATTGTACACTTTACGTATGGATAGTTCTTTACCTATCAATCATACCTCAATCAAGCTGTTAAAAAGTGTTTTAAAACTTTACTTTCATCTGTCAAAAATAAATTGAAAACAAGTGTGAGTGAGAATGTGAGGTCCCAAACATTACTGGTAGAAATATACATTGGCACAATCCCTTTGAAAAGCAATTTGGCAACAGTTAGAAAAGTTGAGGCTGTATATTCTACAACTCAACATTTTTTCATCTAGTTATACCCTAAAACAGCTGTCATTCATGAGCATAGATGGTCATGACTACACTACTGATAAAAGTGAAACCTCATAAATAACCAAAGTACCTATTATTATAGGAGTATATAAATAAAAATGGCTGTATTCATATAATAGAAAACGATATGGGAAATAAATGAATGGCCTTGATCTACATGTATCAACACTGATAAATTTGATGCATCTGATGACTTCCCTTTGAAACTTTTTTCTTCAACTAACATCCAACTATGACACCTGGTTCTCCTCAATTTCTGGCCAATCTCTCAATCTTTCTTTTCTGGTTAATTATCATCTCTAAAATCTACCTTGGAGTACTCTCTTCAAGCAACATTTACTCTTTCAGTGACCTCACCTATTTTTGTGACTCTAAATGTCATCCTCGTGCTAATGACTTTAAAGTTACACTGCCAGCCCAGATCTTTCCCAAGTTCCAGACCCCTCTGTCTCACAACCCATTTAATCAAAATCTCATCTGCTAGTCTTGGACTTTGACTCCCGGAAGCTCAAAGCTATTCCCCGTGCAGTCTTCCTCACTTCTGTTACTGCCAAGATGATGATGACAGTTGCTCAGGTCTTTCAAAATTGATCTTCATCCCGATCACTTCCCATCGCCCCACTGCCACCCATCTGATTGAAACCACCATTATCTTTTGCTTTCGTTACTGCAATGAGTTCTTACAAGAGGCTTCCCTTCTTCTGCCCTTGGTTCTCTGTCTTTTCTCAACAGGGTTGTTCACAGTGATTTGTTTAAATGAGTGTTGGATCCTATCATTCTTCTGCTTAAATACTCTCTTGGTTTCTAGATGATCTGGCTTCTGTTACTCTCAGGCCTTATCTCTTCCCTCCCTGCCCCTCTTTCCCTCTACTCCGGCCATCCTGATTTCCTCCTCCACTTCCTAGAATGCACCAGGGATGCTTCTGCCTCCGTTTTTGAACTTGTAGTTCTGTGTTTGCACACGTAGCCAAATTACCAGCTCCTTCATTTTCTTCAGGGTTTTCCTCAAGTTTAGCTTCTTGGTTAAGACCTCCCTGGATGCTTCATCTCAGCTTCTGATCTGAACCTGATTACTTCCTCTTGCATTTTTATTTTTCTTGTTATCACTTCTCATTTATAAAGCAGCTGCATTAGTCAGCTTAGGCTGCCATAACAAAAACACCACAGGCTTAAACAACAGAAATATACCTCCTTACTCTTCCGGAGACTCTAAGTCCCGATCAAGGTGTCAGCAATCGGATTCTTGGTGAGAGCTGTCTTTCTGGCTTGCAGATGAGTGCCATCTTGCTATGTCTTCACAAGGCCTCTCAATCTCAGAGAACTATCTGGTGTCTCTTTCTCTTCCAATAAGCACATATGTCCTGTGGGATTGAAACCTTACCCTAATGACCTCACTTAATCTTATTACCTCCCTAAAGGACCTCTCTCGAAAAATGCCACTTTGAGAGTTAGACCTTCAACCTGTGTATATTGGGAGATACAAAATTCAGTTCATAACAGCAGTCTTAATAGAATATTTCAGGTTTTGTTGTTCATTATCTAATAACCTATTATAAGCTTCATGAGCATGACGACTTTAGGTTGTTTTCTTCACTGTTTTCTTCTAGCTCTTAGAGTGGTTCCTGTGGCATAGAGGGTATTTAATAAATGTGTATGAATTATCTGAAATCATGATGTGAAGTATAAAAGACAAATTGTCATTTTAAACTTAAAATATCATTTCAAAATTTTCAAAGTGTAAAATTGCACTACAAGATTTTCCATGAACGAGTATGTGTGTAGTAACATACTTTTTGAAAATTGGAAGACTGCCAATGTCAAGACAATTAATTACTTCCCTGAGGAGCGGAAGGGACATGAAATGAGAGAGTGGTTAAAGCATTTCTAGCTCTGGCTGTAGCTATGATGAAATATAAGATTTATCTTTTAAAAATAAAACTTGAAACAAATATGCCAAAGTTTAACATTTGTGAAACCCGGAGAGAATACAGGAATATGTGACATGTTTTCATTTGTGTTCCTATGTTTTAAATATTTTAAGAGAGAGAAGTAGAGTTCCTATAAGGGAAAAGAGCATGTCTGTTTTGTTCCTGCATGTATCTCAAACTCCTAAAAAGGATGATGGCCCGTGTTAGAACCTCAGTGAATATTCGGTGAATGGAGGAAGGTTCAGAATAGTTAGGCTTATTTATCTTTGGTTCTGAACATAATACTTGGTTCATAGGTACACATAAGCAAACATACAAGCAAATAAGCAAGGAAACAGGCAGATGAACAAAACGTGTTTAAAATGATAATCAAGTCTCCCTGAGTGGACTAGCCTCATTCTTCCCCTCTTTCTGCTCCTTTTATACCACTTAGCACTGCTGTATGTGTCTCGGCTTCCCAGTTCTGCTGTCTCCCTTTCTGCTCTTAACCCCCATTTACTTTTCTGTCAAAAGATACGAGCAGAAGCCACTGGAGAAAGAGCTTAGGGGATGAGTATTGTTTGTGGTCAAGGCCGTGGCCTTCTGTATCTTCTCCATATACCCGTAAGGCATTTGGGACCCCTCTTTGAACTTGAACTTCTGCACGAGTCCACCCTCATTGGTTTTGATGGATTGTTTTGCCTAAAACTGCAGTCCTGTTGGCCCTACAAAGAGTAGTAACAGAAACCTGTTCTTTCCAGTCCCACTTAGTTTGTACCGAAACACTTTGTTAAGGTCATTTTCTGTCCAGTCTCACAGTCAGATGCCCCACATTTGGCCAGATAAAGTCTATTCTCTGCCAAAATTCCACATACAATTTCTCTTAAAAAAGAAATATGCTTCTACTTTTTCTGATAATCTAAAAGTCATATATTCATATTTACCTTTTGCAGGTTATACAGTCTAGCAAAACTTGAGTATCTCTATGTTCCTTTGTTTTTTTTACTATTTTGCCTAATTATGAGTACTTTAAGTATGTTTAGGCCAATCTGTCTAAGTCAATTCTTTGTTGATTTGATAAAAACAAGCAAAAGTCATGTTACGAAGGGGACTGTGAAAACATTCAAAGAAAGTCATTCTGTCTCACAGACCCTCAGTCCACGTTAATTAGGAAAACATCAATCAGTCTTCCTCACGCACATCTAATCTTTGATCTCTTTGCCTACTTTGCCATGGGGAAAGTGAAGACTGTAGGGATTAAAAAGATAAAAGAATTTAGTCATAAATTAAGATTCTTTACCTGATAAATACCAAGCCAGAAATTATAGCCCTCAACCTCACACAACACTAAGAAATAGATTTCTAAGGCATTAAAGAAGTTTAAAAACTAAATCATAAAAAAAAAAGCTGAATAACATATCAAGTATTTGTCAGATCTGCAGATGGTGGACTTTCTTAGTTTAAAAGTAACCACAAGTGCACATGGAAAAAAGTGGACCATTTTGCTGCACGGCCCTTTAAAACTTGTATGTAATTTTTGTTTCAAAAAGACAAAAATACAGAATTGAACACAAAGATAAACAATAGACTGAAGAAACTATTTGTAACAAATACAGTATCTTTTATTACAGTCTATTCCTATGGATACCGAAACACTAAGACCCTTTAAGCCAGTAAGATTCAAACAACATGAGCAGCCAATTCATAGATGAGAAACTACACTTTTAAAAAGTAAATTTTAAAATGCATACATTTACTAATAACAAAGGAAATCAAATTAACAAAAAACATTTAAAGTAAGATTAAAAAATCTAGTTCAAATTTCATTAAGAAAGTAATATTACATATTACTAATGGGAAGGCAAATTGAACCACTGTGGAAAACAATCTTAAATTTAAAAATTTAAAAGTCTTCCTAATTATTGACCTAGTAATACCATTTCTCACACTTAAAGAAATTATTCTTAATACAGGACTAAAATAAGCACCTTTATAGCCAAAGCTGTGCACTGGGGTATTAATCATCAAGGTGGAATTTGAAAATAGTCCCCTGGGTTTTTAGATTATTTTAGATATAATATATTACATTCATTTATGACTATGCAAAAAAAGAGCCAAAATCAGAGTAACAACAAAGGAAAACTACTTAAAAATATTCAATGTGTCAAATATGAAATGGATTAAGGAATGTACAGGTCAGTTTATAATTAGGTAAGCAGATTTTTGGACAGCAACTTTCAAATGAATTGTCTGTGGTTGACCTGGTGTCCATCCTCATAGCCATGCACATGACCTTCGTGGTCTGCATGTTAGACATCTTGTCACCTAATTCTTCTGAAATTGATGTAGGGTCCTCGTTTTTTGACCAGCACTGCTCATCTGCTCCCCTTGTGGCAACCTAAGTCTTCCTAGGTGCCTGAACCCCTTTGCTTGGTGGGAACTTCCTCCTCCAATTCCCATGAGCCTCAAGCTTTAGAAAGCCCAGAAGTCAAGTAATGCTCACACCTGCCTGAGCCGGGACAGTGATGCACAGTGACTGGCATTCATTTTCATCTTGGTTACACTTTCCAGTTTGTCCTGAAAAAATTGTTACTGGCTTTGAGCCAGTGCCATGGCTTATATCTGTAACTCTAGCACTTTGGAGGGCTGAGGCAGATGGATTTGAGTCCAGGAGTTTGAGACCAGCCCGGCAACATGGCAAAACCCTGTCTCTGGAAAAAAAAATGCAAAAAAATTTAACCAAGTGTGTTGGCACATACCTGTAGTGCCAGCTACTTAGGAGGCTGAGGTGGGAGGATCGCTTGAGCCCGGGAGGTCAAGGCTGCAGTGAGCCATGATCGTGCTGCTGCACTCCAGCTTGAGCAACAGAATGAGACCTTTTCTCAAAAAGGAAAAAAAAACAAAAACAAAAAAAACCATACTTACTGGCTTATACCTCTTACTAGGTTGTAGAAACTGTGCTGTGTTTGATGTTTATTATCTAAACCTCTCAACCAAAGTTGTGCACTAAATATTTAATGTATAGTATCATACGTAACTTTCTTCACAGCACTATGACAGAAAAGTGACATTTTTTCCATTTTATTGATGAGAAAGCTAAAGCTTCATAACTTTTCTCAAGCACTGTGAGGAAATAGCAGAGGTGGAATTCAAATTCAGGTGTTTTGACTTCAAAGAGAAATCATTATTTCCTATGTTCTACACTAGGTAAAAATAAAGTTTCACATCAGGCTAATCACAGAGAGAAAAGACATTTAAACAGTAAGTAAATTCTTGAGGGGTTTGAGATTTATAGATGTGCTATGTCTTGCCTACACTATTCACCCTGTTGGTGAAGGAGAGATCCTTGCCTTAAATAGTACAAGAAGGCCAAACACACAACACCCAGCACCGCACAGATGATATTGCCGGCAGTTTATTCATTAGGTATACTCGTAATGTCCCGAGGTAGCAGGACATTTCACATCACACAGGGCCATACACGGGTTTATACACGGAAGCAAAGGGAAACACCAGGGCTATGGGAGGCAGGCATTGTAGTAACCGGAGGGTGGGATGTCCTCTGGTTCTTATGGGGGAATACAATCAACTTATTTGAATAATTTTGTGGGCTGACAGGGAAGTAAAACCTATGAGGCTGAGGACAAAGTTGAGTACAGCTGGTCTGGCTAATAGGGAGATGACCTGGGTGGCGAGACTTTTCTAAGGAGTGATGGGAATATTTGGCAAGAGCCAGGAGCTCAGGGATAGGCCTTTGGCACTGTGTAACTCAAAGATGTCAAGGCAGCACTTGAGATTTTAGGTGCCACAATTAATTTTGCCTAAAAAATAAGGAAGAAGGTAGAGACTTGGTCTTACTTCTCTTTGTATCCACGGTAATTTCCTCTTCTGTTTTCTATAATGAGTCTTCTCAGAGTTTTCACCAGGAAAGATACAATAAAATTGGTGCTGGATACAGGAAATACTCTCATTTCAGGTAGAAGTATGTCAAAATTAGTGATGTTTAAATGCGAATGTTTTGTATGTAAGGTGTAATTAAGAAGCATTCTCAGTATTAATATTTTACTATGAAATTAAACATACTCATATTCTATACTTGAATAAGCAAACTACCTAAAAATTTCTTACTACAGACAATGAACAAAGCATGATTCAGATTTTTCATTGAGATTTAAGTATTTTAGTTAAACTTTAAATCTTGTCTGCCCTTTTAACACTACCCTAATTAAAAGACTACCTGATACAAGTTTAAAATGTCCAGGACATTAGAAGCTTGTGTTCTGTCCATTCTTATTCAGTGTCTTACCTTCAGGTACCATTTGGAATTCTTCAACATATTCTACTATTTTCAATTAAATCTTAGTTGATGAGACCAGAGAGACCATTTATTGGTGCCTCTCGAAATGGACAGACCGTCCACTGAATGAAAGTCCCTGGCAGGAGGGGACTTTTAATGAGCTCTGCAGTGATTCTCATGCATGCTCGAGTATCATAAAGCCAATGATCTAGAAATGCTTTTATTTCTATGGCTCAAGGGTGTTATACAGTAGCTCTATATTCATTCTAGTTGGAGGTGGTAAAAAGGGAAGGCGCTGTGGAAGGTTTGTATATGTGCCTCTTTCTTTCTCTTATTCCTGTGTGACCTCGCCAAGTTATCTAACTTTCTTACACCTCCTCTCCTTGTCTGTAAAATGGAATTAACCTACAACATTAAAAGATTGTTCTAATCATAATGAGAGTAAAGAAGACAGCTCAGAGCCAACACACACTATGGACTGAAGAATGCTATGCTTTCCCAGTCTCTTCCCTTCCTAAAAACTTTATGAGAACTCCTGATACAACTAAGGTGTGGTGAGTCATTCTTCTGATTGCTTATCTGCTAGACCACACGTTGTACATGTAATTAGGAGGATTTTACATTGAACGTCTCTCATGCACTATGTACTTATGGGTTAACTCATCTAATGCTGAGAATAATGTGACAAGGTTGATTATTACACATCCAAATCAATCTATATGTGAGGAAAATGAAGAAGAGAGGAGTATTTAACTGGCTCATGATAATACTAGTTAAGTGTTGAAACTAAGACTCAAGTTCAAATCATACAGGCGCCCATGCTTGTCCCAGCAGCCTAACAAATACAATTACTCTATTTTATTTTTCTAAAAAGCAATTTTAAATCATCTCAATTTTTCCCCAACTTTATGAAGGTATAATTGACCGTTTAAAATTGCGTTTAAGGTGTACAACATAATTGTTTTAGGTATATAGATAGATATACCTTGTGAAATGATCATGACAATCAAGGTCATTAACATGCCATGCCCTTGATTTCTAACACCCTAGTTTAACTATCTCAAACTCATATGCCTAATAGGACCAGGATAAAAATATGAGTGGAAGGCTGAATTGTATTCAGCCGACATAAGGACTGGTTTATATGTTTTCCCACAATTTTTCTTGAAACACATAATTCTGTACACCTAACTTTCCTTTCTTTACTTTGATGGAAATATAGGGAAAACAAATGGCATGAAAACAAAGAGAAATGGCAGCTGAACTTTGGCCTTGTGCTGGTGCCAAAGAAGAAAGGGATAAGACCACGGCAAATGTGATGCTAAGCTTCATGCCTCATGTAAGATGAAGGAGGGCCACCAGCTTCAGCTGATGCCTGCTTTACTGCAGTTCCAACCCCAAGACTCGAGGTGTTCTAGTTTCTAAAGAGAAGTAAGAAATATGGATTTTAGTTTGAAATTTCACAACTTTTGGGCCAGGTGCTGTGGCTCATGCCTGTAATCGTAGCACTTAAGGAGGCCGAGGTGGGTGGATCACAAGGTCAGGAGATCAAGACCATCCTGGCTAACACGGTGAACCCCCACCTCTACTGAAAATACAAAAAATTAGCTGGGCATGGTGGCACATGCTTGTAGTCCCAGCAACTCTGGAGGCTGAGGCAAGAGAATCACTTGAACCCGGGAGGCAGAGGTTGCAGTGAACTGAGATCGCACCACTGCACTCCAGCCTGAGCAACAGAGAGAGACTCTGTTTCAGAAAAAAAAATTCACAACTTTTGATTGTTGGCCTGAAATGATAAAACCAGCGAGCAAAACAACAACCAGCTGTTGTGCTAGCCAAATAAAACATATTTGCCGTTCAACTCTAGTCTATTGGTCACTGGTTTGGATGTCGTCTTTTCATGAGCAATAGGAAGCCCCTGAAGTCTGCAGCTTTATTACTTATCTATGGAAAATATTTACATTAAAAATGGCCTTAGGACAAGGGGCTTCTGCATCAGCTCTTTCTGTTTGAAATGAAAATTTTTGTTTGGCTGGCTCCAGGTTGGTTAGTTTTAGCTCCAAAAAGTTTTTCTCAATCTTACTGTTAAATATCTTCACACAGAGGCAAGGAAGATGTTTTCAGTTATTATGATAGGGGTCAAGACTATTGCAAAAGGGAGGGAAACTGGACTCAACTTGACTGAAACAAAGGTCATTCTACCTTGCATCAATGCTGTCCGAAGAGATCCTATGTATTTCTTTATTTATGATTTGTCTTTCCTACTGGAGGATGGTTTCCAGTGAGTAGGAAACTTGCTTATATTTTTCACTGTTGTATTCTCAAATTCTAGAACAGTGTCCTGTACCTACTATGTGTTCTATAAATATTTCTTCAGGCACAGTAGCAGTTATTTATTGAGCGGGCACTAGATAGTCTGGAAATAAAGCATTCTGTGGCTGCAAAGACCAGAATAAGCAAGAGAAGTGACAGTGACCTCTCCAAGGCTGACCACTTAGTACATCTTCAATAAACATTTGTGAAGTGAATGCTGAGCATATTACAAATAACTCATGTTCATTTAATTTGTACTTAGCCTCCTAAAATAGGCTTTCTTGGGTTTAATATCCACAGTATTTGAATGTGTCAGCATATTATGTGCCACATCATTTCAGAAATTGCATATTTGATTTGACCACAGTTGCTAATAAAAATGACCTTTTACAAAATGATTTGCTTAGCATTCTCATAGGACTCACTTACTTTGTTAGGCAATTAATCCATCATATTTCCAAAAATTATACATTTTATATATGTTAATAAAAGCAATTTAGATGTGTCAGATATGCTGCAAAGCTTTTGTAGATGGAACAAAATATGGCTTTTCATCTATACATACTCAAATGGTTTCTTAATAACTCAATTATCTTTGGCTGATTGATTCCAGAATTTTGCTAGTTTTTTTTTTTTTTTCCTCAACAGTACTATGATATTTTACATTTCACATTACTTTAATTTTTAAGGAAGAAAGGGCTTCTCACTTTTTTAAAGTGACATTTTGTCTTTTGGCAATGCCAACTATGAACTGCACATGGCTAAACTTGGATTCTCAGAAGTGATAGAAAATTAGCATAATCAACTCCATGCATGACCCCCCACTGCATCTGCATATTTAAAGAAAAACAAATACAATAATCAGTTTTCCTGAGAGGAGCTTCTGTAAAGTGCTGTTATATAAAGTTAGGATTTGGCTAATGAAATTGTGGATAATATCAGTAACCATTTGGCTTAAAGCCTGCCTTTTAAAAAATTCATTTTTATTATCTTTGGAAAGCAAAGGACTTGTGTTTGTTCTCTCCTTGTGTCTTCATCAGCTGGGTGTTTCTGAGGGGAGGGAGGCCTTATACCTGGATTAACAATCCTGTGAAGACATGGTTTGAACTTTATTTTTCTCTGAAAGTGAATTCTGGAAGCTTAAAAGTAGTCTTGCTGCATATGTATATAAACCTGGTATACTATGATAAATCATTATTTAGACTAATAGGTCCAAAGACATCAGAAGAGTCCCAAATAAAAATCTTTGTCAACTGTAATAAAATTGATAGAAATACAATATAACCCTCCATAATCTGATATATCAAAATCTGTTCATGTAAAAATATTCATCATGTTTTCATGAAGTTGCAGTATTTTTCAATCAATGTGTACTAAAACAAAATCACATAAAAAAGATAGTGAAAATTGTACTGTATGCAACCCATCATATACAAAATTAAGAGAATTATATACCATTATAGGACAGTGATATGGTTTAACTATGTCCCCACCCAAATCTTATCTTGAATTGTAGCTACCATAATTCCCATGTATCATGGGAGGGGCCTGCTGGAAGGTCATTGAATCATGGGGGTGGGTCTTTTCCTTGCTGTTCTTGTCATAGTGAATAAGTCTCATGGGATCTGATGATTTTGAAAAGAGGAGTTTCCTGGCACACTCTCTTGCCTGCTGCCATATAAAACATGACTTTGGTCCTTGTCGACCTTCCACCATGATTGTGAGGCCTCCCAGCCGTGTAAAACATTCATTAAACCTCTTTCCATTATAAATTACCCAGTCTCAGGTATGTCTTTTTTAGCAGCGTGAAAACTGACTAATACAGACAGTCTTTATCTAATCTTTTTTCTACTCACCAAAAGATAAAATTTTTAGCACACTTTTGTTCAAGGAGGGGGGTTGTGCCAAAGACTGGAGCACTCACTCACCGTGTTACAGTTGCATTTTCTTTGCCACAAATCGCACCTTGCTGCAGAATCTTACTGTATAGCTGTGAGAACTCCCTGAATGCTCATACATTTAATCCAGTAGAAAAACTTGTCAAACCATAAAAGTCCCATTTGTTCTATGAGTACTTGTCTGCCTCATCTAGCCTCGTGTCCAAATCAATGCTAATTAAGTCATTTCCATCATTATCCCTCTTGCTGTTCACAGACAAGAATGCTTATAAAAGTACTTATAGCAAAGAAAATAAAGCCCTGATATATTCTAGCATTTTCCATATCATTTCCTTTACACATGTTAAAGAAAAATTGTACCAGATGGAGTTAAACAGGCACGAAAGATTTTATTCAAGCCTATTGCAAGAGGGATCAATACTCTTTTAACAGGGAAAAGAGGCTGAACTCAGCTCCACTGAAAAAAAGGCAGGAGTGCTTGCAAGCACTGGAGTGAGCTAGTAGAAAAGTACTAGGTCACCTAACTGGGTAGGTTGGAGAGTGTGATTAAGCTACCTTGATTTGCTAATTGTCACTTAGGCAAGTTGGGCACTCACTCTCCCACAGAGACAGGGGCCCAGTGATTACTGATGATTCCTGGGTTGCAGAAGATTTACATCTTAAATAGGCAGAGAGAGAATTTACTAATGTAAGTTTATTCTAGATCAGGCATGGTGGCTCACGCCTGTAATCCCAGCACTTTGGGAGGCCAAGGCAGGCGGATCACGAGGTGAGAAGTTTCAGACCAGCTTGACCAACATAGTGAAACCCCGTCTCTACTAAAAATACAAAAATTAGCTGGGCTTGGTGGTGCGCACCTGTAGTCCCAGTTACTCAGGAGGCTGAGGCAGAAGAATCGCTTGAACCCGAGAGGCAGAGGTTACAGTGAGCCGAGATTGTGCCACTACACTCCAGCCTGGTAAGAGATAGAGGCTCCATCTCATAAAACAAACAAACAAACAAACAAAACAAAAAACAAAAACAAAACAAAACAAAACAAAAAACCATGTTTATTCTAAAGCAAATGCTCTAAGAAGAGGAGGGTCAGGAGGCTATAGTCTGGCAGAAACCTGTTTAAAGTTTAGTGAAATTGATGCTAACTTGAGGGCCTTTTTGGTCAGACATTTATTGTATAATCTACAGTAGTGGTCCCCAACATATTTGGCATCAGGGACCAGTTTTGTGGGGGATGGTTTCTGGGATGAAGCTGTTCCACTTTAGATTATCAGGAATATTAAAGTCTCATAAGGAGCACACACCCTATATCACTTGCATGCATAGTTCACAATAAGGTTCATGCTCCTGTGAGGGTCCAACGCTGTGCTGATCTGACAGGAGGCAGAGCTCAGGTGGGAATGCTTCTACATCTTCCACTCACCTCCTGCTGTGCTTCCAGTTCCTAACATTGTCAGGTATGGACAGGGAGCTGGAGACCCCTGGTTTACAAGTTTCATTTACATTTTGAGCCCCCCCAAATATTTAAATTTTTATTAATATGTGAATAGAGAGGCAGTTACTATAAGAGTCACAAAAATAAGCTTTGTAAAAATAAAAGAGAAAGTACATCTTGGTCCTAATGAAAATCAAATGTGACTCAGCCTTGCAGTGTATAAAATCATACCTAATTTAGAAAGAATCTGGTCCAAATTGTACCTCCAATCTAATGTGGTAGATCTATAAGTTTATTTCAATTATCATTCTATATCACTTTTTACCAAATCGTTTACCAATCTTTAGGAGAAAGGGCTTAGTAGAATGCTGGCATTTGGGGAAAATATTGAAAACAAGTTGCTATTACTAGCACTGCTGTTGTACTCTATTTGGTGCTTAGGATCTCTTTAGAAAGAAGTGAAGACAGGAATGAATGACAAAGAAATGGCAACAATTAATGGTTATGCTGAGGAAAGAGGACACAAAAACCCAGCAGCACAAAGAACAAGCAGATGGAGAGCTGAGTGGTTGACCTAAGCTGTGGGAAGGCAGTCAGTCCTGGCAGGACTGCATCCCTGTGCTAGCGGCTATCAGATTCTATACGCCTTTGTGTCAGGTGATGAAAGGCTTTACAGTTTCAAATCCCCATTTTACAGATTTAAAAATTATGCCTAACAGATTTAAAGTCACAACCAGTATTAGCCACACCTGAAACTCTGTGTAGCTCCACTTACCCTGATTAGAGTTAGAGCTGAGATAGAAGCTCCACAGGACTTATTTTTCAAGACACGGGTCACAAAGACCCCCATGTGATAAAACAGGGTGTGGTAAAGAAGCCATCCAAACCCACAGAAACCAAGACGGTGATAAAAGCAACCTCTAGGTGTCGCCACTGCTCATCGTACACTAATTATAATACATTAGCATGATAAAATTCCCACCAGTCCCATGAAAGTTTACAAATGTCATGACATGATCTGGAAGTTACCCTATATGGTCTGGAAAGTCAAGGAGTCCTCAGTTTTGGGAATCCCCTAGCCCTTTCCTAGAAAACTGACGAACAACCTACCCCTTGTTTATCATATAATCAAGAAATAACCATTAAAACAGCCAATCAACAGCCCTCAGGGCTACTCTGCCTCTGGAGTAGCCATCTTTATATTCCTTTACTTACTTTTTTTTTTTTGTTATTGTTTTTTTAGGTCCTGGGGTACATGTGCAGATCACGTAGGATTGTTGTATAGGTACATACACAGCAAGGTGGCTTGCTGCCTCCATCCATCCATCACTTATATCTGGTATTTCTCCCCATGTTATCCTCCCCACCCCCAGCTGTCCCTCCCCTGGCCCTCACCAAGCCGAGCCCAGTGTGTGATGCTCCTTCCCTGTGTCCATGTGTTTTCATTGTTCAACACCCGCCTATGAATGAGGAAATACAGTGTTTGGTTTTCTGTTCTTGTGTCAGTTTGCTAAGAATGATGGTTTCCAGATTCATCCATGTCCCTACGAAGGACATGAACTCATTGGTTTTTATGGCTGCGTAGTATTCCATAGTGTATATGTGCCACATTTTCTTTATCCAGTCTATTGTTGATGGACACTTTACTCTGTTGAATCACTCTTGAATTCCTTCCTGCACAAGCCGAGAACCCACTGGCATCCTGGGTTGAAACCCAATTTTGGTGGTTCCTCCTGTGACAGAATTGCATGAATAATTTGAGAAATTTGAAACAGTTGGAGGTAGCTCACTAAATAATATGGCCAAAATGTATAGCACTGATTATTAGTAAAATTAAGAAAAGCTTTCCCTGTATTGACTATTCATAGAAAAAAAATCTGTGATAAACTCACGCAACTTGTTTCAAATAGCTAACAACAAGATATAGGTTTGGTGACTCTAAAATTCTCAAGATACATTGAGAGGGACATTATATAAAGGTCATTAACCAATGAAGAAAAAAGCAGTGGGTAGAAAACTTAAAATGCAAAAATTTAGAAATTGGAAACACTGCTTTAGAGCAAAGCAAAGAAAGTAAGGCTTTATCTCAGTTATAAGAGGCAGCGTTCAAAGCCAAACAGGTCACACTTTCTCACCCTCAAGGTTTATTCTTAACATTAATTACTATTAAAAAGCAAACTCAAATTATAGCAAGCAATATGTGGTCACCAACCCAACAGGACCAGATCCTTAGCTCAGATGCCTCCATTACAAGGTGGTTGGTGAGTTTGAGCATTCCCTGATGGCTTTGACACTCTGGGTATAATGAAGTGAAAAGACACTTGCAAGATCTTATCTTTGAGGAAAGAACAAACGTCCATGCAGACAGGAAGTGGCTGGCCTAGCATTGGCGCCTCCTGTGAGGACAGAATTTTTACTGTGGGCTCTGAAGACTAGCTGCATTTCTGGTGATTATAGAGAAACTCAGCAGGCCATGATTTTTATTACCCACCTTAATTATTTAAAAATAAGGTTCTGCTTTATAGGACTTTACTTAGAAGCATTTCTAACATACAATTTGGTTAACACATTTGTAAAAACATATATATACTTACAAACATAAATCATTTTTAATCATGAGTTTCTTTGAGTTGTTTATTTCATACTTTAATTTCTGAGAATCTGAAGAAAAATATTTTGTGATACATTTTTGGAAGTAAGAAATAGAAGAAATGGGAATGCCTATGAACAAGTCCATTAACTCTAGCTTTTATAATCATGTTTAAGAGGGCAAGATAACATCCCAGGTTGCAATTCCAGGTCTCTAATCCATCTGAAAGATTTATTGTATTGGGGAAAATTTCTGCTTGTTGCTGCATTTTAATAAAATTAATCTTTATAATTTGTATTTGGACTCATATATATGATCTCATATTTTGGATGCTGACAGAGCTGAACATTTTAGTGGACAATAAATTACCTTTACTTTGATTTTATCCTCATACAAGGGGACCATTACCTAGGAGAAATACAATAACGAAGTAGTTACTCTGCTGAAGAATTTTAAAAGCCCATATAACTAGAGGTAAGGAGTTTACAAAAATTTTTAAAAAGTATCAATTCTTTTTCTTTTAAAAACATCTTTCTTTTTAAAGAATAAAAATGTTGGGGTGCTTGTTTTCTAATTGAAATTTTCTTGTTCTCAATACACTCAGTGCAGCTGGAAGGAACTGTTAACATATGTCTGTCATCCAAAAGAATTTCAGAAATGTCATTTTCTGCTCCAGTTTGAACCTTCTTGTGTAACAGTTATGTACTAAAGTATGAAAATGTTATGCAGTGACTGAAATAGGGATGCATTTTTATTGAAGCTAAATAATCACGTTGCGACTTTGCCTTTTTAACATAAACATTTCAACACATTTAATTTAAAAAACATAACATATAGGGAATTTGACTATTATTTAATAGTAATATCTTCCCATTATGGACTGTAATGCCCTTTCTTACAACAGCAACAACAACAACAAAAAAAACAAAACACTGCAGTATTTCGGTTCTGCACAAAAATTTCTGTCCTAACCCATGTTTCAGTGGCAAGCTGGTTGGAAAAAATAGCGTTATAGATAGAAGTTTGAAGAGGGTTGGTCTTCCTTAAGTCTTACATTGCATAAGTGAGTTTCCGGTACATGAAAGTTTTATTGTTTATTTCTTGTTTACATATTGTATAATTATATTATAAAGTTCATTGTTTATTTCTAGACTGAGTGTTTTCCTTGGATGTCTGTCTTCTCCCAAATTTATTTTTTTATTCAACTTTTAAGTTCAGGAGTACATGTGCAGGTTTGTCATATAAGTAAACGTGTGTCATGGGGGTTTGTGTATAGATGATTTCATCACCCTGGTATTAAGCCTAATAACCATTAGTTATTTTTCCGGATCCACTCCCTCCTCCCAAACTCTACCCTTCAATAGGTCCCAGTGTGTTTTGTTACCCTCCATGTGTTCATATGTTCTTATCAGTTAGCTCCCACTTGTAAGTGAGAACATGTGGTATTTGGTTTTCTGTTCCTGTGTTAGTTTGATAAGGATAATGGAATCCAGCTCCATCTATATTCCTGCAAAGGACATAATCTCATTCTTTTTTATGGTTGCACAATTTTCCAAGGTATATGTATATAGGTATCACATTTTCTTTTGTCAGTTTACCATTTATGGGCATGTACTTTGTTTCCATATCTTTGCTATGGTGAATAGTGCTACAATGAACATACATGTGCCTGGGTCTTTATGATAGAACAATTTATATTCCTTTGGGTATATACTCAGAATTGGATTGCTGAGTCAAATGGTATTTCTGTTTTAAGTCACTGAGGAATTGCCACACAGTCTTCCACTATGGTTGAACTAATTTCCTTTTCCATCAACAGTGTATAAGCTTCCTTTTTCTCTGCAACCTTGCCAGCATCTGAATTTTTTGACTTTTAGAAATATTCATTCTCACTGGTGTGAGTTGGTATCTCATCGTGGCTTCGATTTGCATTTCTCTAATGATTGGTGATGCTGAGGTTTTTTTCATATGATTGTTAACTATAGGTATGTCATTTTTCTAAAAGTATCTGTTTGTGTCCTTTGCCCAATTTCAGTGTGTTTTTTTTTCTTGTGCAGTTGTCTAAATTCCTCAGTGTTGCTAGATATTAGCCCCTTGTCAGATGCATAGTTTGCAAATATTGTCCTTCATTGTGTAGTTTGTCTATTCACAATGTGAAGTTTCATTTGCTGTGTAGTAACTCTTTAATTGGATCTCATATTTCCATTTTTGCTTTTGTTGTGATTGCTGTTGTCATCTTTGTCATAAAATATTTGCCTGTTCCTATGTCCAGAATAATATTGCCTAGGTCGTCTTCCAGGCTTTTATAGTTTTATTTTGTTTTGTTTTGTTTTTTGAGATGGAGTCTCACTCTCTCGCCAGGCTGGAGTGCAGTGGCACGATCTCAGCTCACTTCAACCTCTGACTCCGTAGTTCAAACAATTCTCCTGCCTCAGCCTCCTGAGTAGCTGGGATTACAGGCACCAGCCTCCATGCCCAGCTGATTTTTTTTTTTTTAATTTTTAGTAGAGATGGGGTTTCACCATGTTGGCCAGGATGGTCTTGATCTCCTGAACTTGTGATACACCCACATTGGCCTCCCAAAGTGCTGGGATTACAGGCGTGAGCCACCGAGTCCAGCTTGAATTAATTTTTGTGTCTAGTGTAAGGAAGGAGTCCAGTTTCAATCTTCTGCATATGGTGAGCAAGTTATTCCAGCACCATTTATTGAATAAAATTCAAGAAATCCCCATTTCTTGTTTTAGTCAGGTTTATTGAGGATCACATAGTTGTAAAGGTGTGGCCTTTTTTCTGGATTCTCTATTCTGTTCCATTGGTCTTTTTGTACCAGTATCATGCTCTTTTGAATATTGTAGTCCTGTAGCGTAGTTTGAAGTTGGATAGCATGATGCCTCTAGCGTTGTTATTTTTGCTTAGGATTATATTGGCTATTTGGGCTCTCTTTTGGTTCCATATAAATTTTAAAATAGTTTTTTCTAGTTCTGTGAAAAATGTAATTGGTTGTTTAATAGAAATAACATTAAATCTATAAATTGCTTTTGGCAGTATGGCCATTTTAATGGTATTGATTATTCCTATCCATGAGCACAGAATGTTTTTCCATTTGCTTGTGTCGTCTCTGATTTATATGAGCAGTTTAGTGTTTTTCACTCCTTGTGGAGATCTTTTACCACCCTGGTTAGCTGTATTCCTAGGGTGTGTGTGTGTGTGTGAGAGAGAGAGAGAGAGAGAGAGAGAGAGTTGTGAATGGGATTGCATTCCTGATTTGGCTCTCAGGTTGAATGTTGTTGGTGTATAGAAATACTAGCAATTTTTGCACATTGATTTTGTATCCATCCTGAGGCTTTACTGAAGTTGTTTCTGAGCTGAAGGAACTTTTGGGCTATTACTTTGGGGCTTTCTAGATATAGAATCATGTTGTCTGCAAACAGGGAATCTTTGGCTTCCTCTCTTCCTATGTGGGTGCCCTTTATTTCTTTGTCTTGACTGATTGGTCTTGCCAGGACTTCCAATACTACTTTGAATAGAATGGGTGAGAAAGGGCGTCTTTGTCTTGTGCTGGCTTCCAAAAGGAATATTTCCAGTTTTTGCCCAGTCAGTATGATATTGGCTGTGGGTTTGTCATAGATGGCTTTCATTACTTTGAGATATGTTCATTCAGTAACTAGTGTATTGAGAGTTTTTAATATGAAGAGATTTTGAATTTTATTGAAAGTCTTTTACTACATCTATTGAGATAATAATGTGGTTTTTGTCTTTAGTCCTGTTTATGTGATGAATCACATTTATTGAATTGTGTAGGTTGAACCAACCTTGCATCCCTAGGATAAAGACTGCTGCGTCATGGTGGACTACCTTTTTGATATGCTGCTAAGTTCAGTTTGCCAATATTTTGTTGAGAATTTTTGCATCGATGTTCATCAAGGATATATTGGCCTGAAGTTGTCTTTCTTTATTGTTTTTCTGCCAGGTTTTGGTATCAGGATGATCCTGGACTCAGAAAATAAGTTAGGGAGGAGCTTTTCCTCCTCAACTTTTTGGGGGTAATTTTAGTAGGAATGGTACCAGCTCTTCTTTGTATATCTGGTAGAATTCAGCTGTGAATCTATCTGGTCCTGTCCTTTTTTTTTTTTTTTCTCAAGTTGTTAGGCTAGTTAGTACTGATTTCAGAGCCTGTTATTGGTCTGTTCAGGGATTTAATTTCTTCCTGGTTCAGTTTTGGAAGGGTGTATGTGTCCAGGAATTTATCCATTTCTTCTTAATTTTCTAGTTTATGTGCATAACAGTATTCATAATATATCTGGTGGCTATTTGTATTTTTGTTTGTTCAGTAGTAATGACTACTTGTCTTTTCTGATTGTGTTTATTTGGATCTTCTCTCTTTTCTTCCTTATTGGTCTATCTGGCAGTCAATTTTATTTATTTATTTATTTTGTTTCAAAAAGAAAAATAGCTCCTGGATTTGTTGATCTTTTGATGATTCTTCATGGCTTAATCTTCAGTTCAACTCTGATTTTGGTTATTTCTTGTCTTCTGCTAGCTTTGGGATTAATTTTCTCTTACGTCTCTAGTTTTTTTTAGTTGTAAGATTAGGTTGTTAGATTGAGATCTTTCTAACTTTTTAAAATTGTACTTTAAGTTCTGGATTACATGTGCAGATCATGCAGGTTGGTTACATAGGTATACACGCATCACGGTGGTTGACTGCATCCATCATCCCGTCATCTACATTAGGTATTTCTCCTAATACTATTTTTCCCCTACCCTCCTCAACCCCCAGCAGTCTCTGGTGTGTGATGTTTCCCTCCCTGTGTCCATGTGTTCTCATTGTTCAGCTCCCAGTTATGAGTGAGAACATGCAGTGTTTGGTTTTCTGTTCTTGTGTTAGTTTGCTGAGAGATGGTTTCCAGATTCATCCAAGTCCCTGCAAAGGACATGAACTCATCCTTTTTTATGGCTGCAGAGTATTCCATGAAGTATATGTGTCACATTTTTTTATATAGTCTGTCACTGATGGGCATTTGGGTTGGTTCCCAGCCTTTGCTATTGTGAACAGTGCTGCAATAAACATACATGTACATGTATCTTTATAATAAAAATTTCAGATCTATTGCCCTCTGAATTTTATGGTTTTTTTCTTTTATTCAATAATTTTATAAATATATATTGAATTCCTACCATTTCCTAGGCTTGTACCAGGTGTACAGATGTGCACAGGACTAAATCTCCATCCTCATTCTATGATTCCCTCGCTTCACTCTCTCTGGGAAGCTTCTTATTGATAAGCAACAGAAACAAATGAGTTACTTTAAGTAGATAAAAGGGATTTATTTAAGTGCATCTAGTAGCTTACAGAATTTTAAGGATGGCCAAAATGTCAGAGCTGAAAGATGCTCACCCCAGAACAATACTGAAAATCACATCTCAGAAATGATTTCTCAGGAAAAAAATGCCATTGTCACTGCTAGTAAAACTTCTGCGCTTTTGGACTCTTGATACCGGATGTAGCTACTGCCTTTGCTGCTGCTTTCTCTAGAGTGGATTTCATACTTTCCACGATAGGCAGTTCTAAAAGGTTCCCAGTAATCCCTACCTGCTTTTGTTCACATCCTTATGTAATCCCTTCTCCCTGGCGTGAGCTGAACTTAGTGACTTGATTGTAACTAATAGTATATGGCAAAATTATGGGATGTTACTTCTGCAATTAGGTTATTAAGGATGTGAATTCTGTCTTGCTTGCATTCTCTCTGTACACCTTCTTCTTTGCTGGCAATGATGAAGCAAATCCTGATGTGAGAGCTGACCTATGACGATGCCCATGAGGTCAGGAGCTGAGAGCAGCCCCCAGCAAAAAGGAAGCAAAGAGCTGAAGCCCAAGGTCCAGCCACCTATGAGGAACTAAATCCTGCCAATCACCATATGCAGCCAGCACCCTGACTACATCCTTGAGATATACTTGAAACAGAAGACTCAGTTACACTGTGCCCAGATTCATGACCCTCCGAAACTCAGTAACAAATATTGTTTTAAGTCATTAGGTGATGGTGTAATTTGTTATGTGGCAACAGATAACTAAGACACCATTCTTAGTGACTTATATTCCTACCTGCAGATTCTACTCTTGTAAGAAAACATTCAACTGGGCCTACATCATACATTTGTAATCTAGACTCAAGGAGGCATAGAGGGCAAGAAACCAGCATTTTCATATTTAATAGTTGGAGATATTTTCTTCCTTACGACAAAATATATACAGGGGTTTTTCCCAAATATAAAAAAGACTTGTATTCTGATCAGTTAAAAACAAAGCATATTGTCCTCTACAATGACTACAAAGCCAGAAAACCAGCTCAAATGATGGTCCAATAAGAAGCAAATATCTTGCCTTCCTATACAAATATAGGTAGTAATTATCCACTATTCTTGTCCTTATGTAGGCAGCTGTCTCCTCCAGTTTTCTCTGGGCTCCTGTAATATGTGGGGCTTGGAAAGAAGCTTGTGAAGTGTCTTCTTTAGACCTCTTATTGATTTCTAGGATTTGATTTTATGTTGGGCCATATCAGTTATCGGAAATAATTTATTTCTTATGTACTGTTTTGTAGAGCTCCACAATTATCAGCTAGTTGAGACAAGAAGAGAAAGCTCTGAAATACCAATAGGCTTTGTTCTTTCCCATGGAATACTTTAAAATAGATATCTACAATTGTCATCAAAAGTGTTAGAAGTCCACTGGAAAGGCCCAAACACACAAGACACAATAATTCTGCTCAGTAGCAAAATCATAGGTCTCACAACAGAAAGGAGAAGAGCACAGGTACCCTAGAGCTGTGCTTGCTGTTACAGGAGGAGACAATCCCAAGTGCCTAACTACTGCAGATCTTGGGGAAAAGAGATGCCAGCTTGAAGGCAGAAGCCCGTTAGCACGTGAAATCCTTAAGACTGAAAGATATGTGCCATGTGGAAAGAAAGCTCACTCTAGAGACTATAGGGAGAAAATGATGTCAACAGAAAACAGCCAAATTCCAATGAGCAGAGAACCAGTAAGTATTTATCCATCACCCGTCCTGTGCCTGTCCGTGTCTGGGCACTGGAGAGATGATGAGGATGATGATATTTTTAGGAGGATTTTGAAAGCACCTGCTTTCAAAAACTGCACAGGATCTAATGGGGAACAAAAGGATATCAAGGTCAAGGCTAAAAGATATGAATAGAACAAGAGGTTGTGTGAATACTGAGAAAGGAGGACATTGTGATACGCCGCTTATTGTTATATGTATGTTGTAGAATGTCAAGAGCCTATTAATTTTCCTTTTCTTTATTTAACCTATTGCTAATTTAATGTGTCCAAAGGATTTGGAGCTGATGATAGCTGTATTGTTCAGGAGGGTGCATGCCCTAATTTTATTTTGAGAGGAGTATATAGTGTGAATCAGGAAAATTGTGGCAGGCCTCTAAATGATAATCCCAGAAGGTGACATCATGCCTTGGTATCCGGACAAAAGGGTTATGTAAATTTCCTACATAATGGGAATTACCCGTTATATTTATTTTTCATTTAATGACAGTACAGTCTTTCATTATCATCTTGATGTGTGAACAGAAATAATGCCTTGTCTTTCTAGCGGACTGCATGGCTTCTCTCTGCCCTTGAATAGCCTTAACAAGTTAATTAATAATGACATTTTCAATGCATTTTCTATTAGTACACATTAAATATGTGAAAGGCTGTCCTTTCTTTCTAACCAAAGCATATGTAATACTTGCTGGCAAATTTGAATATATGAGTGATAGCAAAAACAATTCAGAGGAATGAATGGAGCCACAAATTTCATAGTGGATTGGGAAAAATCATGACAGATAGAAAAAATGTATTGTTCACTAATATGTAATTTAAGAATATTCTATGTACAATTTTCTTTATTATCTTGGAAGACAATGTAATAAGTGCATAATTAGTTATATTAGTGGTATACATTTTTTCAAAACAAGAGGCATATTATATCTGTGTAGAAATGAAGTTAGGCAATTTTAGTGAGGAAGTTGAACAATTATGGAATTTAGTATGTTATGATATTGTGCAAATAAGTAGTCATTAAAAGAAATTTTTGAAATTGATAGGCTGTCATTTTTTTCTTGAAGCCTAGAATAATAGCTAAGAAAAAAATTATGTTGAAAACATATCTCTTTCAAATTGTGTCAGGTCCTGTTTTCTGGGAGATGGATAACTCATTGGTTATGGATTCTCAGTGGCCCCACCTTTACCTGAAATATCTCTTTGTGATTATATTTCCCAACTCAGATGCAAGCCCGTTAGGACTTTATTTCTGTAGATCAGATATATATCCCTAAAACCTACAATTTTGTGTGCAACTCTCCATTTATAGCCACTCTACAAAACAGAGATTTTCCTCTGTTGCAAATTGGCCATATGAAATTATACTTAAACCTGTTCACTTCCGGTTGTACTAACCCATGACTTAGTCAGTACTGCCCAACACTGAAGAGGCACCATTAACAATATATTGTGAAATGAAGTGGACCTTTTCTGTCGTTTTATTTCATTTTTAATTGACTCAGGTTATAGCGAGGTGGTAAATAATAGACCCACTGAAAGGAGGGGGAGTCTATCTTATTTATCAAGCACAGTGTTTGAGTCATAATTCAGTAACATTTCTAGTTCATTGTTACATTAAGTGTATTCTGGACTCTTCATATAGGAAAATATTTTAACAGAGTACATTTTTCCTTCTAGTTATCATGACTATATATTCCAATCACACAAAATCACAGCCAAAGTGGACCATATGATGGCATAAACTTTTCTGAGGACTTTTTTAGCCATCATGTCCAGCACCATGTCTACTGATAATAGATGTTTCCTCAGTCCTTTCATTCATCATATGGAATGGTTAAAAAAGAAAAAGAAAAAGAAAAAAATCTGGTCATCTCTTATATAAAAGAAGAAGAGTATTTCTTAGAAAGATAGTGTGTAGTAAAGGAAGCAAAGAAAGAATGTACATCATTAAACTTTACTGCAACTGCAGGTTTATTATTTACATACATTGATGTGGTAGATTTTATACTTAAAATAAGAAACAAGTTTCAACAGTTTTATTTATGTCAACCATCCTTCTTCAAGTGTCCCCATTACTCTCTGACTTACATTCAACAGCTACAGATGAGAAACACTCACAATGATAAGAGAAAGGTGAAATAAACCCCCATGCCACTTCAATAACTGACCCCACCTTCAACCATCCCCACTTCAATAATGCTAAAAGTCTTATAGGTGTTTACTACAGTGACATTATGTTTTTCTTGACATGTTACTTCCATAATTTTTTTTTAGCTCTGGCCTAGACATTGTTTTGAAAAGCAAATGAATAAATAATAAAAGCTCTTGGAATTTCTACTTTTGTAGAGGTCAGAGGTATCATGTATAACAGAAGTCAACAAGTGACTGAAAGTCTAATTTTAAGCAGCGAAACAATACTTTTGAACAATAAATAGCATCAGCATCAAAATCAAGGGTAAGGCTATAAAATGACATCAGAGAGTCAGTTTGCTAATCAGCTTGCCCTCCATCCCATAGCCTAGTTTGTATGTTTTCTTACTGATAATTAATAATAACTAACAATGAACCACATTTATATATAGACCAGAATCAAATACTCATGAACATAGAGCTACAGAAGCAAACTGGTTCTCCTTCACTGTACTCTGCTACGATCTTACCCTTATTAAAACAAAACAAAACAAAAACCTCTTTTTCTACATCAGTTTCCCCAAGACACTTTGAACTACACACTCTCTTTCACTCTGGATGCTGTCTTTCTTCCTATACCTCTCCTTGAATTTGATTTGTGTCTCTCTTATGGCACTTACCTTATTCTGCTAGGTAATATATTGTAGTTTATGGTTCTATTTATTTTTGTCATCTTGCTCTTCCCTAAATTGTAAGTTGCTCATTGTACCTTATCCTCTGAAACATCTAATCCAACAGGTGTTCAGTAAGTAAATTTAATTGTCTATCCTCCATGTCTTACATATAATCCATTTCCATAAGTTTATGTGTAAAAACAACTAGAGAATGTTGCATGTCAATTCAAGTGTACCGCATCTATCATCATATTAGATCTCAGTTGACCTGAAGAATGGTTACAAAAACTGATGTGATTCAATTCCACTATCCAATTACATTTTCCAGTTGGAAAAGAACTGTTTATATACGAGGCTAGCAAGAACAATCATATATTCTTCGGCAATCATTGTAAAGACACAATTGCAGCAAAAGCAAAATGTAAGATTGTTGCAAACTTTTTGAGTACAAAATGTGTGACCTTGTGTATTAATCAGTTAACTACTATTTTTAATAATACTTCTGTGTATCATGCATATTTTTGTTTATGAATCTTGGTCTATTATTTCCTCAACTTGGTTTATGTTTTTAATTCCCACATTTTGGGGGGAAAGGACAAGTTAAATATTTTCTTTACTGACAGATGACTAAGTTGCTCATCTTTAAGAGCAGGGTTTGCTCACACTTATTTCTGTTTTAGTTCTTAAGTCTTATTGTTAAAGCTTTTGTAGCAAAGTTATGATAAATTTTTTAAGAATTGCCAAATGTTACTTTGTTAAAAATTATATTTAAGATATATATTTCCAGGTGCTAGTTAAAGCAACTTAACAAAAGGTTACGTATTACTCAGTTGTGTGTTTTTATTTTTTAAGTAATAAGTTCAAGAAAACCAAAACAAACAAACAAAACAAAAACAAAACAAAACAAAAAAACAAAAAGAACAAAACAGTACCACATATCCTTTGACCCTAAGTGAATCTTATTTACCTGAGGATACATAACATTATAATAATTCTTAATATAGCTATTTACTCAGGTTATTTGACAATGAGCAGATTATCCTTATTTGGTCTTCTAATTTCCTCAGAAGACAGAAGATGATGCCTATTTTTAAACCATATTATATGGTTCAAATGCATAGCATTGTTCCGATATCTGTGGTCTAATTTTAATGAAAGTAAATTTTAAGGGAGCCTTATTAATTAAAGGATATTTTTAGAATTAGCATTTATCCTGGAGGACTGTGGACTTACTAGTAAGAAAAGATAATTTTACTGCATTTTTATCTAGTTTTTAAAATGAATTTTATTGTGTATATATGAAGTTTACAACATGGTATTATGAATACATATAGATACATGGATACAAAATAAATACCTACAGATCATGCAATGATTACTATAGTAAAGCAAGTTAGCATGACTATCATCTCATGTAGGGTCCAGCCCTACAGGGTTCCCTAAGCCCCTCTCTGCTGGTGTGGAGAGGAGGAGCTGTGGAAATAAAAGACACAAGACACGAAGAAAGAGAAAACAGAGTGTGGGCCTGGGGGTCCACTGCCACCAAAGCGTGGAGTACGGCAGTGGTCCTGAGTGTCTGGACGCTCTGACTTTTATTGAGTACAAAGCAGGGGGGCGGGCAGGTAGAATGAGGTAATGGTGGTTAGTGATAGGGTCTGGTAAATCACGTGTCTTGGAGACGGGGGCCCAAGACTTTGAAGAAGTGGAGGCAAGGAAAAAACCGAAGGCTTTGACACTTTTTTCATACTTGTCAAGAAATAACAAGATCACTAAGATTTATGTTACTATTACTAATTCTTCTAAGAAGATGAGGACCCAGGTGCAGAAGCAGAACTTGAAAATAGACATGGAATGTGACCACTGAAGCACAGCACCACATAGAGACAATTAAGTTCCCACATGTCTGCGGGCTTCCCTGACAGTTGTCAGGCTTACCACAAGAGTTTGGAAGAGTGCACTTTTCTCCTCACTCCCCAGAGGAAGGAGATGTCTCAGTTATCTTGGAATTCTCCTTCCCTAGATGCTGAACAGCAGGTGCTTTCACAGCGCTAACACTGTTGCACAACCAAGGCATCCTCCAGCAGCCCTCGTGCGAGCATGACAGAGGACTTAGAGCAACTTGCCTTAGGGTCATCTCTTTTCCAATGCCACTTCAGTCCCATACTTCTTGACCTGAGATTTATTAGTAAGATTAAGAGTCATGTGATTATATATATATATATATATATATATATATATATATATATATATGTATGTATGTATATAAATATATGTATATAATTATGATTACATATGAATAGCTATGTGATCATGATTATAGAAATAACTATGTAACTATATCTCTAATTCTTTCCTAATTCTGTGTTTATATGAGAACATGCTGAGGCTTCAGACCCTTGCCTCAGCTGCTGCAGGGCTCCCCCCTCACAATCTCACATATAGTAGTAACTTTTTTGTGATAACAAGAGCAGCTTAAATCTATTTGTTTAACAAAAATCCCTAATTCAATGCAGTTTTACTAACTTTAGTCTTCATGTTGTACCTTAGGTTTCTAGATTTGCTCCTTCTACATATTTGCTATTTTGTGTCCTTTGACCGATATCTTTCTATTTCTTCTTCCACCACTGCACATTAATGTTTCATTCTCTATCTCTGTGTGTTTCAGCTCTTTAAAATTTCACATCAGTGTGATCATTTAATATTTTTCTACGAATGTGTGGCTTATTTCATTTAACATTATGTCCTCCAGGCTTATCCATGTTGAAGCAAATGGTGGTATCTCCTTTTTTAAGGATGAATAATATTCCATTGTGTATATATATGTATATGCTACATTTTCTTTAGACATTCATCCATTGGTGGGCATGTTGGTTTTTTCCCTTATATTGGCTGTTGTGAATAATGCTACAATGAACATGGAAGTGCAAATATCTTTACAAAGCAGGATTTCATCTCCTTTGAGTATATAGTCAGAAGAGGGATTCTAAATGAAGCTGTTTAGATTCTTTTTTCAAAAAATTTCAATTAATTTCAAGGGACCGATTTCCATTTTGTAATTCATTTTTCCTTAAAGCAGATGTAGTAAATTTAAATCAAATTCCTGAAGTAGCTGTTTTATATCCTATCTATATTTTTAATGGTTTGAAGATGCTACTTTATAAGTTTATAATATAAAAGACCTTTTCCTGTGGTGTTACGTAAAACGTAGTCTCTTCATAAAATTCCTAATTTTTTCAACCACATGTATACAGGAAAAGTAGTTATAACAATGTGGGGATGCACAGATTAATGATGCAACCCAAGTTCTAGCAGGCAATAAGTAAAAGTCAAATTCCCAAGTTGCCAAATATATTTTAACTTCATAATATAGTTTCTTATACTATGGTTCAAGTGTTGATTCCAGTATTCTCATTTTAAAAGTTCATCAGTCAAACAATGTTGGTTATTCATTCATTTATTTAGCATCTTATATATACAAGCAGCATGTTAAGGGTTGTGAAGGGTTAAAAATATTTGAAATTAAGGTTTATGCCAAAAGTTGTCCCATGAAAGAACAAGTAAAAACAGAAGGGATGTGTGATTAGTTCAAAATATTTTTAGTTCAAGAAATAACTGTAGTGGGAGGTCAGATGATGCAGAGTTCAGTGAAGGTTAGAGGGTGGGAAGAAAGCTGTTTTGGGAAAGTGGGTTTTGAACCTGGAAATAGGAGCTTCCAGAAACAGAAATAAAAAGTGGATGTGCAGAAAAAACTTGGAGGACCATTCCAGCTGGGGAAACAGCTGTCAAATGACAGATGCAGGAAATTTAAATAAACACATTGGGGACAGTGAAAGGTAATACAGAGGAGTAATTGGAAAATAAGGCTGGATAATAGGTTTGAAACATATTTTAAGGGACTTAAATAATAACTTAGGAAATTTTCATCATAGTTTACAGCTCTCAATGATTACTCTTTAGTCAATGTTACAGAGGGAAAGAATGATTTGGAAAATGTAACTGAGTGTAAAATCTATGTCAAAATCCTAGAGAACTAGAGTAGCCAAGATAATCTTGAAGAAGAAAAATAGTTTGGAGGGTTTATACCATCAAGTACCTTTACTGTAAAGATAGAGAAATAAAGACACATAAGCATATCCACACACACAAAAATAAACCAACCAATAGATTAGTAGCTGAGAAACAGACCTGCACATCTAACTTATAACAGAGGCACCAATGCAATGCAATACATGGTGGTATATAAAAATGATATTTGTGTAGGAATTTTAATAATGTAAATCCTGATTCTGACCTTATACAAAAAATTTGAGATGAATGATAGACTGTTAATGTGAAAGATAAATACACACATAAATATGTGTATATTTTTTTCAATTTCTTTAAAAAATGGGCACAATGCTTCAACAGTCACCTTAGGGGAAAAAAAAAGTTCCACTAGCCAAGGTGCTTATAAAATGATGCTTAAGTTTGTTAGTCACCATGGAAGTGCTAATTAAAATCACAATAAATTAATTTAAACTCCTATCAAATTGGCTAAAAATGAAACAATGGCCAGTATTAAGTATTAGGAAGGGAAGGTGTGGCTCAGCTGGAGATTTGGTATTGGTAGGTGGGAGAGTAAATATAAAATTATCTGGCGATGTCTAAAGCCAAATGTACATGTCTTTGTAACTCAGCAATTCCACTCTTAGGTAGAAATATCAAATATCAATGAGTGTTTATTTCTATTAAAAGATGTACATGCAAACTTTAAAACAACTTACAGAAGTTTTATTTATATAAACCTTAAAACGGAGAAGTCCAAAAGTACATATTTTAAGGGACTTAAAATATGTAAATGAATATAAGAATAAATATAAGAATAAATGAATTGTAGTACATTCTAATAAAATATTTTACAACAGCAGAAAAAAGACAACTTAGCTACTTCTCATAGGCATTATGTTGAATGAAAGAAGTCAGACACAAAAGAATGCATATGGTATCATTTCATTTGTATGTAGTTCAAGACAGGAATCATACTGGTGATTACCTTGGGAGGGTGATTGTTGACTGGGATGAACCATGAGAGAGACTACTAGGGGATATAAATGTCTTATATTTTTTTCGTATGGTAGATATAGAGGTAGATACATATGAAAAATTCATTAAGCTCAACATTTAGGATTTATATACTTTACTGTAAGCAAATTATTCTTCAACTTAAAGTCAGAAAACTAGCCAGATTTTAGAAAGTCTCTTGCTTTTTTAAATTGCTCATGTACATATTTTCACTGTGCATCCACGTGTGTTTGCATCTGTTACCTTTTCATTCTTCATTGATTTACTCTTATTACTCATCTTGTCTGTTCACTGAGTCTGTGAACTTGACTCTCAGAACTTAAACACCCCGGACCCTTGGTACTGCTTCCATCTATGGGATGATAATATTTACAGCTAGTATTAATTGTGAGTTACCGGGCTAAGTGTTTTATATGGAATATCCCATGTTATTCGCATAATGAACTCATGAACTAGCCACTATTTTCATTGTTTTACTGGTGAAACTTTGAAAGATGAAGTAGCTCTCAGAAGAACTGGCATTTGAATTTAGATTCATCACATTTGAGTTCAGGCTCTTAAACACCATGCTATGGGAGACTGGAAACGTGAGAAAGACTAATTCTGATTTTCCAAGTTTTTTTTTTTTTTTTTTTTTTTTTTTTTTATCAGCAGTGCAAATTGTAAGTCACTAAAATCTTACAGATGGGCCACTTCAGGCAGAATCAATGTGGAGAACACATCATAAAATCAATGCTTAGGATGATCACAGGGGCTCTGTGTGAAAGCAGATGCTCTGCCATTTCTGTACAATTGTTCAGAATTATATCACCTATTGGTATCTTTCATTAATTAGAAGTCTCTAAAAATTAAAAAATAGTATAAAAAATACACTAAATTTACCAGTGGGATGTAAAAATAAATGTTGATTAGAAATGAAAGAAGACCTGTATTTTGTGTGCCAAACATTTCAAAAAGTAGAATATTCTGGAGTTAGTTTTTAAAATCTGTTGATTCCTGACCCCCAGTCCTAGACACCATTGTAGAAATTATAAAACATCATCTAATTTGAAGTTGGACATATCTGGAAGTGCATTTGAAAGATTCAAATTATTTATTTATTCACTTTTATTCTTTGGAATTAACAAGTAGACTTGCACAAAGTAGTTTTTTTCAGTGAAAAACAATATTCGATAACTGTAACTAAATAGTATCTGTAGTATACTGCAGCTTCCCTTTTTATATAGACCAATTCTTTAAGCCTACTGTAGTATGTTTTGAAAGATGAGATTTCTCTAATGCCATAAGTCCTATCTTGCCTATATAAATATTTACACATTTAAATAAAAATTGAACAGGGTTTTCTGTTCATAAATGTCTAAATTGTTACTGATAATATTCTAATTGGATAGATAAAAATAATTATTAACTTCAATAGAAATACATGGGATACAAATTAATTTGTTATGTCAGAGTTCAGCATTAGCCAAGTTATGACTTTCAAATTAATCCTCCTATGCAATTGACTATTAATGAATGATCATAAAATGTCTACAGGCTTATCCCAAGATATTGTATTTATTGTCATAATTTAAAAGAAAATTTTATTTTAAAGAATTATCTGAGTTTTGTAATAAAAAAATTAAACGTTGAATAAAGTTCAATACGTAAATTAATAATTCTCTGAGCTAGGATTAAAACTAAAATTGAAATAGATTTACTTAAACATAGTAAATTTGTTGCTTTAAGTTTTTTATAAATGTCAGAATAAAGTATGTGAGGACCCAAGATATTGTATATTATTTTCTATCTTCTAAAAAATAATTTATGCTTCTAAATTTTTTCTTCTCATTTTACAGTAAGGAAAACCAAATTTCAAAACATGGACCATCATTCCTAAGATAATGCCATTAGTAAATTTTTCACATATATCTACTGAAATAATCTTATGGTTTTAAGTCTTTAATCTGTTAATGTCATGAAGTACATTGAACAATTTCCCAATGTTAAAACAAGTTTGTGATCCCAAAATAAACCCAGCTTATTATATTATATATATATTTGGGGGATTTTTTTGTCAATATTTTATTTAGGATTTTTTTCATCTGTATTTATAACATTATATGATCCTTAATTAATTTTATATCATAGGGAAATAGTTTCTTTTTCAGTACCATATAAGAGTTTCTTAAAATTTACTCTTGAATATATGTTAGAAACCATTTAGAAAACCATCTGGACCTGGTATTATTTCAACTTTTTTTTTGTGATTGCAATATTAAACAAAAAAATGCAGAAAATATAAAGATATAATTTATTGAAATATTACAAAGTCAACAGTCAATTGGCTACAGCCTTGATAAAGAAGTAGAATATTATGGATAGCAAAGAAACGGTCTGAGGCCCAAATAGTACCACCTCTTCTCCCCAAAGTTAAATGTGATTCTAACTTCTAACACAATATTTACTTTTGCATATTTTTTTAAGTTTATAAAAATAGACTCATAAAATATTTTTGCCAGGATGATTTTATTCTTCATTACATTTATAAAATTCATCCATATTGTTGCATGCGGCTATGGTTCATCTGTTTTCACTGCTGCATAGTGTCTGCATTGTTTGACTCTGCTAAGGAAATTTATCTGTTCTACTGTTGATTTAGGGCTTTTCCATTTTTGGCTGCTATGAATTATGTTACTAAGAATATGCTTATACATTTTACTGAGTGCACATATTTTGCTATCTATATGCATAAGAATGGCACTGCTAAGGTATAAGGTAATGCCAAACAATTTAACGTGGCTGCCATAATTTATACTTACACAGCATTGTGCATGAGAACCTGCTGGTCCATATCCTTGTTAAAATTTAGAATTGTCGATCTTTATAATTTTAATTATTATGGTGGTGGTGCAATGACATTATTGTGGAATTTGTCTAAATTTTTCTGGTAACTAATAACTGAGTATCTTTTAATATGATGAGTAGACATCTGAATACCCTCTTTCTGAAGTTTCTATTTAAGTCACGTGCCTTTTTCTATTAGGTTTTTGTCTTTTTCTTATTGATTTCCAGCATTTATTTTTATATACTGGATATGTGTCCCTTGTTGGATGTACATCTTGCCAGTATCTTCTGCTACTCCATGGCTCGGCTTTTTATTCTCTAAATGGCATGCTTTGATGAAATTCTTTTTTAAAATAAATTTTATTGTGTATGTTTGAGGTTTATAACATGATGTTATAAGATACATATAGATAGTAAAATGGTTACTATAGTGAAGCAAATTAACATATCTGTTATCTCACGTAGTTACTTTTTTTGTAACAAGAGAAGCTTAAATTTACTTATTTAACAAAAATCCCCAATACAATTTTATTAATTATACCGCCATGATATATATCATCTCTCTAGATTTGTTCTTCCTGCATGTTTGACCTATGTATTCCCATCTCCAGTCTGCCACCTCTAGTGATTCTTATTTATAAAGTGGTCTAATTCATCATTTTTCCCATTAGTGTGCCCACCTTTTCTGTCCTATTGTCTGTTACATGGGCCTCTACAGCTCTTTTGGTATTTTGCCTATTACATGGGCCTCTACAGTTCTTTTGTAAATGATATTTGAATATGCAGAGTTTGGGACTGTGGTAGTCAGGATTATAAATTCTCAGCTACTAGTGTACACACATCTTCTAGCTATTAAGGGGAACATCAATCTAGGTATTGCTATAAACGATTATTGTGGCTATAACTAAAATGCCAAATCAGTTGAGTTTAAGGTAAGGATATTATGTAGGTAATCTGACCTAATCACAAACCTTTTAATCCTGGATCTATAGGTCAGTAACAGGGAAGTCAGAGAGATTCAACCTGGGCAGGATTCTTTATTGCTAACACTGAAGATGGAGGAGGCCATGTGGCAAGGAATGTGGATGGCTTCTAGGAGTAGAAACCAGAAAGCAAGGAAATGAGAACTTCAATCCTATAGCTGCAAGAAACTGAATTCTCTCAACAATAAGAATAAACTTGGAATTATGTGTTTCCCAGAGCTCTAGATAAGAACTCAGTCCAATCCACAACTTGATTTCAGCTGGATGGTACCCTGAGCAGAGGACCCAGGCACACTGTGCTACACTTCTGACTTCTAGAGCTCTCAGCTAATCAATGGGTATTGTATTAGGCCTCTAAGTTTATGGTAATTCCTTCAACAGCAACAGAAAACTAATATAAAGGGTTTGCATTCTTTTTTATGTATTGACCTAGCACAATTACTTAAAAATTATTTTTTATCCCTACTGATTTTCACTGCCAACATTCTAATAAATCAATTTTTCTATTTGTCTTTCCTTGAAACAGTTTGAAATTCATAATTACTCTAGCTAAGTAATATTTCTTAATAATTAAAAGCAAGCCTTCCACTTTGTTATTCTGAGAGTGTCTTTCCTCTTCTTATCTTTGTATTTCCGTGTATATTTTGGAAGCATCAAGGAATTACATAGGCTGTCCAGATTGATTTTGGAAGAATTGGCATCTTTGTAATATTCAGTCTTCCAATACATAACATAATCTACAATTTATTTTTGATATTACAAATTCATGCAGGTTGGAATATGTTATTTTCCGTGTTGCTAAATGGCACTCTATAAAAACAATGACATATTCCTAAGTTTTATAGTCTTCTCTTTTCTTCATCAGCTGTAAATTTCAGCAGATACTGCACAAAAAAATCTCAGACTCAACACATAAAAAATTGAACACACTTTCATTTGTTCAAAAATAATTCTTTAATTCACTTGTGAATTAAAGTCTTGTGAAAATCATTATCGGCGAACTTCCTAAGTATTATAAAATGGAAAGTTATTTATATTTATTCCTCCATGAAGCCAAAGATAAAATTCCTCATGTAGGAATGGTAGATCAGGAATCTACCATTATATTTATTTCTCCATAAAGAGAAAAATGAAATTCCACAGGGAGGAACAGTAGATAGCCAAAACCTATGAGTTGTTTCTCACTCTTATGACTCTCTTTCACCTTAGAATTAATAATGAACCAAATCATTTTCAGTTTATTATTCTCTCAGATGCTTCTTCAGTTTCATCTCTGCCATTGTTCTAGTTGAGTCCATTTGAATTATTTCCCACCTGAACTACTCTAATAACTTTCTAAATTGTTTTCTTCCTTCTAGTTTCCACCTGTCTCTTAAATATTTTTATGCTGATCCCAGGGCAATGCCTCTTCAAACACAAACCTTATCATGACAGTGCTTAATAACTGTTTAAAATTATTTAGTGGTCCATCATTTTCTTGGTGCAAAATCCTTGAATACGTGACACATTCTTGGAATTATTGGACTGTCTTTTCATAGATTACTAATGCCATTACCTTCTACTTCCAAAGTATAACTAAAATAATCTTTTCCATATATTTGCATGAAATTCCTTAATCTCAACTGAGTTCATCAGCTGCAAAGAGTATATCTAGGGTACTTATATAATTCTTAGACAGTTTGCTTAAAGATTTTTACCCGTTTTCTGTTTTAGGAGGATTTCATTGAGGTTGTCAAAGACCCATTTATCCCTCAGGCCCTTTGATAAACAACAAAAAATGAGATTTAAACTATTTTCAACTTGTCTGTTATTCTAAAAAGATTCCCTTTTCTCCTTGAGAGAAGGGTTGTGAAATTGTTCTCATTGGTTTTTATGATGTAAAAATGCTACAATAAATACGAATGAAAATTAACAAACATTTAGGGAGAGAAGTTTATGCTTCTACATCTCATTCCCTAGGAGCAGTATATGGCAATTACAGTATACAGTTTGTTTATGGCAAGATTTTTTACTGTGTCTTAAAAAATATATTTAACAAATATTAATTTAGAGCCTAGTACATGGGGGAAGTTGTGCCAGTTACTGAGATATGAAGTTTATATTAGTTTCTCTTATAAGGACATCTCTTTCAAGGAGTTAAATTATAAACAGAAATAGAAAAGCATGATTAGTACGGTGATGGTCTTGTGTAAAAGGAGCTATTATGCCAAGGGAGATTCCCCATGTTAGAAAACTGTCTTGGAGACAATCTCAAATCAGTGAAGCACAATATTTCCACCTGCTTTTACCTACCTAAACCTATTTCCAATCACAATACATTTGATTCAGTAGTACTGTAAAATATTTATCTCTCTTTGATTTAATTTCAAAGTCTATTTTAGATTTAGGGAGCACAAGTGCAGGTTTTTACATGAGTATATTTTGTGATGGTAAGGTTTGGATATGGATAATCCCTTCACCCAGGTAATGAGTTTAATACCTGATAGGTAGTTTTTCAGTCTACACCCTCACTGCCTAGCAATCCTCACTGTCTATTATTCCCATCTTTGTGTCTATGTATACTCAATTTCTAGCTCCATCTAAGTGAGAAGTTGTAATAATTGGTTTTCTGTTTTTGCGTTAACTTGCTTAGGATAATAGCCTCCAGGTGCATTGATGTTGCTGGGGGCCATGATTTCGTTCCTTTTTTGATTGCTTAATGTTTGATGGTATATATGTACCACATTGTCTTGATCCAACCTACCATTGATACGCATTTAGATTGATTCCATGTCTTTGCTATTGTGAACGATGCTGTAACAAACATGTAAGTGCAGGTGTTTTTTTGGTAGAATAAATTTATTTTCTTTTGGATTTATATGCAGTAATGTGATTGTGGAGTTGAATGATAGTTCTGTTTTATTTCAGAAATCTCTAAACCACTTTCCATAGTGGATAAAGGAATTTACATTTCCACCCTGTTCCCTTGCCAGCATCTGTTATTCTTTAACTTTTTTATAACAACACTCCTGACTATGGTTTTGATATGCATATTTCTAATGATTAGTTATAATGAGCACTTTTTTGTGTGTTTGTTGGCCATGCGTGTGTCCTTTGAGAAGTCTCTCTTTATGTCCTTTGTCCATTTTTAATGGGATTGTTTTCTTTTTGGTTGTTAAGTTTCTTGTAGATTCTGGATATTAGATCTATATCACATGCATTGTTTGTGAATATTTTCTACCATTTTATAAGTTGACTGTTTATTATGTTGATAGTTTCTTTCACTGTGCAGAAGCTCCTTATTTTATTTTTCCATTAGGACTTTTTATTTTAAATTTGGAAGATCAGAGTATCCATAATTGCATACATAAACGAATTGTTCATTCAGAATATTTCTCTCAAATGTTTATTATTTGCCCCTTGAATGCCTATGCTGCCAGAGATTCTAATTAATTCATTCAATTAATGGAAATGAGATGGAGACCTCTTTTAATGTAATTGGAGGCATTAAAGAGTTAAAGAGGATATTCAGAAAGAGAATAGTAAAGGTTTGATTATATGAAATGACAGAACTGACTAGGGATTCATAAATGCATTGTTGGAAGACATCGAGTGCCCTTTGTGAGTTGCATACAACTAAGCAATCCAGGTATAAGAGGAAAAAAGTTAGACACATTCATTCAGGTTTAGGGTTTGCTCTTTTGTATAAGGAAGAGACAACAAGGTCAGAAATTAAGTCTCAAGTGAGGGAATGATTGAAATAATAGGATATGAAGTTTAAGGTAGTGAATGCAAGGATAGTAATGTTGGGAAATATAGTTGGACCCTGGTTTCATTGATCTTAAAGAAGTTGAAGACCAGATGGATCGGGGAAAGATGGCCTGCTAGGAACAGATCAGGATTGCAGCTCCCAGTGAAAGTGCAGTGGGTGAGTGGAGGCCGCATTTCTAGACGGATTTTTATTGCCCACAGACCAGGAGATTCCCAAGCAGAGGAGCCCCACAGGTCACCAGTGCAGCTGTTTCAGCCGTGCGGCTGTTTCGGCCCATGTGGCTGCTTTGCCCGCACCCTGGCGCGGCAGTTCTCCATACAAAAGACACTGGTCTGGGTGCCCTCTTATCTGGTGATTGGAGCCCTGAGATGGCAGAGTCACCCATTCATCTGAAATAGCAAGCCAGGCCAGGAGATTCTTAGGCAAAAAAACTGCCAAGAATCTCAGCCGGCTCAGTGAGTCATGGCACAGGTGATCCTGGCACCTTTTCAACAGGCGATTGGAACACTGGGAGAGATTGACCGTTCAACAACAACAACAACAAAAAAGACTCTGAGTCAGGAAGCCAAGTGATCAGGCTCGACTGGTCCCACCACTCCCCACAAAAAAAAAAAAATAGTAATTGTAAATGCTCTGGGTTGAGAGTTTCACAGCAAGCACAGCTGAACCCCGGACGGGCAGGCTCTGTGGGGGAGGGGCGTCCACCATTGCTGAGACACTCCACCACTACAGAGGCAGTCTGACCATTGCTGAGGCAGCCCACCGTTGCCGAGGCAACCCACCACTACAGAGAGACTCCGCCATAACAGAGGCAGGCCACCATTGCCAAGGCAGTTCTAACTACACCCATATAAACAGGACTGCAGTGAAGATCACACGGCAGCTGAGCAGAGCCCACAGCAGCTCAGCAAAGCCTCTGCGGGCAGGCAGTGACTAGACTGCCTCCTCGCTGGGCAGGGCAGCCATGAAAGAAAAATAAAAAGGCAGCAGCACAATGGAAACTCATAAATAAAGCCCTAACTCCCTGGGACAGAGCACATGGGGAAAATTTAAAAAAAAAGAAAAAAAAAAAAAAGGGAGTTTATGAGTTCTGTTGCAGCAGACATAAACGTACCTGCTCAGCAACTCTGAATGAACAATGGAGCTCACAGCTCAGGACTTGAGCTCCAATAAAGGACAGACTGTCTCCTCAAGCAGCTCCCTGAACCCCGTATATCCAAAGAGTCACCTCATAAAGGAGAGAACAGACTGACATTTGGCAGGCATCCTTCTGGGACAAAGATATCAGAAGAGAAAACTGGTAGTAACCCTTACTGTTCAGCAGCTGCTACAGGTGATCCCCAGGCAAGCAGGGCCTGGAGTGGACCTCAGCAGTCCTACAGCAGAGGGACCAGACTGTTAGAAGGAAAGCTAAGAAAAAGAAGTAACTTCAGCATCCACAAACTGGAAGTTCACTCAGAGACCCAATCTGAAAGTCAAAACTACAAAGACAACAGATGGATAAACCCACAAAGATGGGAAGAAACCAGCATAAAAAGGATGAAAACACCAGAAACTAGAACACCTCTCCTCCTAAAAGGGATCACAACTCCTCACCAGCAAGGGAACAAGGCTGGATGGAGGAGTGTGATGAAATGACAGAATCAGACTTCAGAAGGTGGGTAATAAGAAACTACAGTGAGCTAAAAAAAAAAAAAAAACATGTTCTAACCTAATGCAAAGAAACTAAGAACCTTGGAAAAAAGATTTGACGAAATGCTAATGAGAATGAACAACATAGAGAGGAATATAAGTGAATTGATGGAGCTGAAAAACACAACATGAGAACTTCGCGAAGCATGCACAAGTTTCAACAGCCGAATTGACCAAGCAGAAGAAAGGATATCAGAGGTCGAAGATCAACTCAATGAAATAAAATGAGAAGGCAAGAATAGAGAAAAAAGGGTAAAAAGGAATGAACATAGTCAACAAGAAATCTGGGACTATGTGAAAAGACCTAATCTACGTCTGATAGGTGTACCTGAATATGACGAAGAAAATGAATCCAAGCTGGAAAATACTCTTCAGGATATTATCCAGGAAAACTTCCCCAACCTAGCAAGGCAGGCCAATATTCAAGTCCAGGAAATACAGAGAACACCACAAAGATATTCCTCAAGAAAAGCAACCCCAAGGCACATAATCGTCAGATTCACCAGGGTCGAAATGAAGGAGAAAATGCAAAGGGCAGCCAGAGAGAAAGGTCGGGTTATCCACAAAGGGAAGCCCATCAGACTCACAGCAGATCACTCAGCAGAAACCCTGCAAGCCAGAAGAGAGTGGGGGCCAATATTCAACATCATTAAAGAAAAGAACGTTCAACCCAGAATCTTCTATCCAGCCAAACTAAGCTTCATAAGTGAAGGAAAAATAAAATCCTTTGTGAACAAGCAAGTGCTCAGAGATTTCATCACCATCAGACCTGCTTTACAAGAGCTCCTGAAAGAGGCTCTACACATATAAGGGAATAACCAGTACCAGCCACTCCAAAAACATACCAAGTGGTAAAGAATATCAACACAATCAAGAATCTGCATCAACTAATGAACAAAACAGCCAGCTAGCATCAAAATGGCAGTATCAAATTCACACATGATAATATTATCCCTAAATGTAAATAGACTAAATGCCCCAATCAAAAGACACAGACTGGCAAATTGGATAAAAAGCCAAAACCCATCGGTGTGTTGTATCCAGGAAACCCATCTCACATGCAAGGATACACAAAGGCTAAAAATAAAGGGATGGAGGAAGATTTACCAAGCAAATGGAGAGCAAAAAAAAGCAGGAGTTGCAATTCTTATCTCTGATAAAATAGACTTTAAAGCAACAGAGATCTAAAGAGACCAAGAAGGACATTACATAATGGTAAAAGGATCAATGTAACAAGAAGAGCTAATGATCCTAAATATATACGCACCCAATACAGGAGCACCCAGATACATAAGGCAAGTTCTTAATGACTTACAAAGAGACTTAGACTCCCACACAATAATAGTGGGAGACTTTAACACCCCAATGTCAATATTAGACAGATCAACCAGACACAAAATTAACAAGGATATCCAGGACCTGAACTCAGACCTGGACCAAGCAAACGTAATAGACATTTACAGAACTCTCCACCCCAAATCCACAGAATATACATTCTTCTCAGCACCACATCACACCTACTCTAAAATTGACCACATAATTGGGTAAATCACTCCTCAGCAAATGCAAAAGAATGGAAATCATAACAAACAGTCTCTCAGACCACAGTGCAATTGAGTTAGAACTCAGAATGCAGAAACTAACTCAGAACCACACAGCTTCATGGAAACTGAACAACTGGCTTTTGAATGTACACCGGATAAACAATGAAATAAAGGCAGAAATAAAGATGTTCTTCGAAACCAATGAGAATGAAGACAAAACATACCAGAATCTCTGGGACATATTTAAAGCAGTCTCTAGAGGAAAATATATCGCAATAAGTGCCCACATGAGAAGCAAGGAGAGATCTAAAATTGACACCCTAGCATCAAAATTGAAAGAGCTAGAGGAGCAAGATCAAAAAACTCAAAAGCAGAAGACAAGAAATAACTAAGAGCAGAACTAAAGGAGATAGAAACATAAAAAACCCTTCAAAAAATCAATAAATCCAGGAGTTGGTTTTTTGAAAAGATCAACAAAATAAACCACTAGCCAGATTAATAAAAAAGAAAAGAGAGAATAACCAAATTGAGGCAATAAAAAATGATAAAGGGGATATCACCACAGATTCCACAGAAATTCAAACCATCATCAGAGATTATTACAAACAACTCTATGCACATAAACTAGTAAACCTGGAAGAAATGGATAAATTCCTAGACACTTGCCTCCTCCAATGCCTAAACCAGGAAGAAGCTGAAACCCTCAATAGACCAGTAACAAGGTCTGAAGTTGAGGCAGCAATTAAGAGCTTACCACACAAAAAAAGCCCAGGTCCAGATGGGTTCACAGCCAAATTCCCACAGACATACAAAGAGGAGCTGGTACCATTCCTTCTGAAACTATCCAAAATAATCCAAAAAGAGGGAATCCTTCCCAAATCATTTTATGAGACAAACATCACCCTGATACCAAAACCCGGCAGAGACTCAACAAGAAAAGAAAACTTCAGGCCAATAACCATGATGAACATAGACGCAAAAAATCTTCAAAAAAATATTGGCAAGCCGATTGCAACAGCACATCAAAAAGCTTATCCACCATGATCAAGTAGGCTTCATCCCAGGGATGCAAGGCTGGCTCAACATACGCAAGTCTATACACGTAATTCACCACATAAACAGAAACAAAGGCAAAAACCACATGATTATCTCAATTGATGCAGAGAAGGCCTTTGGCAAAATTCAACAGCCCTTTATGCTAAAAACCCTCAGTAAACTAGGTACTGACAGAACGTATCTCAAAATAATAAAAGCTATTTATGACAAACCAACAGCCAGTATCATACTGAATGAGCAAAAACTGGAAGCATTCCCTTTGAAATCTGGCACTAGACAAGGATGCCCTCTCTCTCCACTCCTATTCAATATAGTATTGGAAGTTCTAGCTAGAGCAATCAGGCAAGAAAAAGAAATAAAGGGTATTAAAATAGGAAAGGAGGAAGTCAAATTGTCTCTATTTGCAGATGACATGATTGTATATCTAGAAGACCCCATCGTCTCAGCCCAAAATCTCCTGAAACTCATAAGCAACTTCAGCAAAGCCTCAGGATACAAAATCAATGTGCAAAAATCACATGCATTCCTATACACAAATAACAGACTTAAAGAGAGCCAAATCAAGAACAAACTGCCATTCACAGTTGCTACAAAGAGAATAATATCCCTAGGAATACAACTAACAAGGATGTAAAGGACCTCTTCAAGGAGAACTACAAGCCACTGCTCAACGAAATAAGAGAGGACACAAACAGATGGAGAAACATTCCATGTTCATGGTTAGGAAGAATCAATATTATGAAAATGGCCATACTGCCCAAAGCAATTTACAGATTCAATGCCGTTCCCATCAAGCTACCAATGACCTTCTTCGCAGAACTGGAAAAAAACCACCTTAAACTTCATATGGAACCAAAAGAGAGTCCGCATAGCCAGTCAATTCTAAGCAAAAAGAACAAAGCAGGTGGCATCACACTACCGGACTTCAAACTATACTACAAGGCTACAGTAACCAAAACAGCATCGTACTGGTACCAAAACAGAGATGTAGACCAATGGAACAGAACAGAGGCCTCAGAGGCAACGCAACATATCTACAACCATCCGATCTTTGACAAACCTGAAAAAACCAAGCAATGGGGAAAGAATTCCCTGTTTAACAAATAGTGTTGGGAAAAGTGGCCAGCCATGTGCAGAAAGCAGAAACTGGACTCCTTCCTGACACTTTACATTAACATTAACTCCAGATGGATTAAAGACTGAAACATGAGACCTAACACCATAAAAACCCTAGAAGAAAATCTAGGCAAAACCATTCAGGACATAGGTGTAGGCAAGGACTTCATGACCAAAACACCAAAAACACTGGCAGCAAAAGCCAAAATAGACAAATGGGACCTGATCAAACTCCACAGCTTCTGCACGGCAAAAGAAACAGTCATTAGAGTGAAGCAGCAACCAACAGAATGGGAAAAAATTTGTGCAATCTACCCATCTGACAAAGCTCTGATATCCAGAATTTACAAAGAACTAAAACAGATCTACAAGAAAAAAACAAACAAGCCCATTCAAAAGTGGGCAAAGGATATGAACAGACACTTTACAAAAGAAGACATACATGAGGCCAACAAACATATGAAAAAATGCTCATCATCACTGGTCATTAGAGAAATGCAAATCAAAACTACATTGAGATACCATCTCACACCAGTTAGAATGGCGATCATTAAAAAATCTGGAGACAACAGATCCTGGAGAAGATGTGGAGAAATAGAAACACTTTTACACTGTTGGTGGGAGTGTAAATTAGTTCAACCATTGTGGAAGACAGTGTGGCGATTCCTTAAGGACCTAGAGATAGAATTTCCATTTGACCCAGAAATCCCATTACTGGGTATATATCCAAAGGATTACAAATCATTCTACTATAAGGACATATGCACACGAATGTTCATTGCAGCACTGTTGGCAATAGCAAAGACCTGGAACCAACCCAAATGCCCATCGATGATAGACTGGACAGGGAAAATGTGGTACATATACACCATGGAATATTGTGCAGCCATCAAAAATGATGAGTTTGTGTCCTTTGTAGGGACATGGATGAACCTGGAAACCATCATTCTCAGCAAACTAACACAAGAGCAGAAAATCAAACACCACATGTTCTCACTCATAGGTGGGTGTTGAATAATGAGAACACATGGACACAGGGAGGGGAGCACTACACACTGGGGTCTGTTGGGGGGAAATGGGGGAGGGACGAGGGTGGGGAGGAGGGGAGAGATAGCATGGGGAGAAATGCCAGATATAGGTGAAGGGGAGGAAGGCAGCAAATCACACTGCCATGTGTTTACCTATGCAACAATCTTGCATGTTCTTCACATGTACTCCAAACCTAAAATGCAATAAAAAAAAAATTGAAGACCATATTTTATTTGGATAAGGGAATGTTAGAGAAATATTGGAAAGATTTGATTTGGGAGGTAGTAAATAGTATTTTTCTATTTTACACCTGGGTATTGAACCAACTGAAAGGAAAACTCAGGGCTGAATTGGATGTATTAATACTGCATGTTCTCATTTATAAATGGGAGCTAAATAGTGACCATATATGGAGACACAGAGGTTATCTACCTGAGAGTGAAGTGTGGAAGGAGGGAGAGGATTAGAAACAATGCCTATTGGGTACTATGCTTATTACCTGGGTGATGAAATAATCTGTACACCAAACCCCTGTGACACGCAGTTTACCAGTGTAACAAACCTGCACATGTACCTCTGAAACTAATATAAAAGTTATAATAAAAACCAAAGTCATGAGAGAGCTTTTTCTCTCTATCTCTGCTTTCTGCCATGTGAGGACAGGAAGACCATTATCTAGAAACCAGCACTCATGCCCTCACCAGGTATAATCTACCAGAACCTTAATCTTAGACTTCCCAGTCTCCAGACTTATGAGAAGTACATTTCTATTATTTAATCCACCCAGTCTGTTATTATGTTACAGAAGCCCAAACCAAGATACTCCTAATTATTAAACCCTTGTTCTATAAACAGTTTTATCAGAAGCAAAGCTGATATTCTGACCAGCTGATTTTCTGTTACTGTGTTAGTTTGCTTAGGATAATGACCTCCACCTCCATTCATGTTGCTTCCAAGAACATGACCTCATTCCTTTTTATGGCCACATACTATTCCATGGTGCATATGTACCACTTTTTAAAATCCAGCCTGCCGTTGATGGGCATTTAGATTTTTTTTTTATTTTTTTGCTATGTGAGTAGTGCTGCGTAGAACATATGTATGCATATGTCTTTAAGGCAATTTAGATTTGGGGGCTACATACCCAATAATGGGATTTCTGGATTAAGTGGTAATTTTGTTTCAAGTTCTTTGGGGAATCATCATGCTGCTTTCCACAATGGCTGAACTAATTTGCAGTCCCACCAGCAGTGTATAAGAATTCCCTTTTCTCTACAACCTCACCAGCACCTATTTTTTGAGTTTTTAACAACAGCCATTCTGACTGGTGTGAGATAGTATCTCACTGTGGTTTTGATTTGCATTTCTTGAATGATTAGTAATGTTGAGCATTTTTTCGCTTTTATTGGCTGCATGTATGTCTTCTTTTGAAAAGCATCTGTTAATGTCTTTTGCCCACTTTTTAATGAGGTTGTTTGATTTTCCTTGTAAATTTGTTTAAGTTCCTTATAGATGCTGGATTTTAGACCTTTGTCAAATGCATGGTTTTCAAAAGTCTTCTCAAATTCTCTCACATTGTCTGCTTACTCTGTTGACCATTATTTTGTTGTGCAGGAGCTCTTTAGTTTAATTAGGCTCTATTTGTCAATTCTGTTTTTGGTGTAATTGATCTTGACATCTTAATCATGAGATCTTTGCCCATTCCTATGTCCAGAATGGTATTTACCAGTTTATCTTCTAGGGTTTTTATAGCTTTGGGTTTTCCATTTAAATCTTTAAGTTATTTTGAGTTGATTTTTATACATGGTATAAGGAAGGGGTCCAGTTTCATTCTTCTGCATATGCCCAGCCAGTTACCTCAGCACCATTTATTGAATACAGAGTCCTTGCCACATTGCTTGTTTTTGTTGGCTTTGTCAAAGGTTATGTGGCTGTAGATTTGCAGCATTAATTGTGAGCTCTCCATTTTGGTAAATTGGTCTTTGTGTTTCTTTTGTACCAGTACCATGCTTTTTTGGTTACTGCAGAGTCGAGATATAGTTTGAAGTTGGGTAATATGATGCCCCCAGCTTTGTTCTTTTTGTTTAGGATTGCCTTGTTCATTCAGGCTCTTTTTGTTTCCATATGAATTTAAAAATAGTTTATTCTAATTCTGTAAAGAATGCCTTTGGTAGTTTGATAGAAAAAGCACTGAACCTGTAAACTGCTTTGGGCCATATGGCTATTATAATAATATTGACTTTTTCTATCCATGAATCTAGAATATTTTTCTGTTTGTGTTGTCTCTGATTTCTTTGAGCAGTGTTTTGTAATTCTCTTTGCAGGAATCTTTTGCCTTTCTGGTTAGCTATATTTCTAGGTATTTTATTCTTTTTGTGACTATTGTAAATGGGATTGCATTCCTGATTTGTCTCTTACCTTGATTGTTATTGGTGTCTAGAAATGCTACTGATTTTTCTACATTGATTTTGTATCCTGAAACCTTGCTGAAGTTGTTCATCAGTTTTAGGAGACCTTTAGTGGAGTCTTTAGGGTTTTCTAGGTATGGAATCATATCATCAGTAAAAAGAGATAATTTGACTTCTTTTTTTTTTTTTCCTGTTTAAGTGCCTCTTGTTTCTTTTTCATGTTTGATAGTCTGGCTAGGACTTCCAGTACTATGTTGAATAGGGTGGTAAGAGTTGCTATCCAACTGAGAATTTGGTATCCTTCTCAGTCCTTAAGGGGAAGCATTCAATATGATATTGGCTGTTGGTTTTTCATAGATGGCTGTTTTTATTTTGAGGTATATTCCTTTGATGCCTAATCTATTGAGGGTTTTTATCATGAAGAAATATTGGATTTTATCCAAAGCTTTTTCTGAATCTATTAAGATAATTATGTTTTTGTTTTTAATTATGCTTATGTTGTGAATTCCATTTATTTATTTGGATATTTATTTGCATTGAACCAACCTTGCATCCCAAGCATAAAACCAACTTAATCATGGTGAATTAACTTTATGATATGTCACTGGATTTGGTTTGCCAGTATTTTGTTGAGAATTTTTGCATTTATGTTCATGACAGAAATTGGCCTGAAATTTCCTTTTTGGTTTTTGTTTTTCTACCAGCTTTTGATATCCAGCTGATGCTGGCTTACAGAATGAGTTAGGAAGGACTACTCATTTGATTTTTTAAAAATAGTTTCAGGGAGATGTAACAGTTCTTTATACATCTGGTAGAATTTGGCTGTGAATCCATCTGGTCCAGGGCTTTTTCTTGGTTGGTAGGCTTTTTATGACTGATTCAATTTTGGAACTTTTTATTGGTCTGTTCAGGTTTTCCTTTTCTTCCTGGTTTAATCTTGGAGGGTTGTGTATTTCCAGGAATTTATCCATTTCCTCTGGATTTTTTTTAGCTTTTGTGCACAGAGGTGTCCATAATAATCTCTGAAGATATCTTGGATTTCTGTGGGATTATAATGTCATATTTGTCATTTATGATTGTGCTTACTTGGATTAATTTGCATAATCTAGCTAGCAGTCTATCAATCTTGTTTATTCTTTTGAAAAATTAATTATTGGTTTCATTGCTTTTTTATGGATTTTTGCATGCCAATTTCACTCAGTTGTTCTCTGATTTCATTATTTCCTTTCTTCTGCCAGCTTTTTAAATTGCCATAGTTCCTGCACTAATTTTTTCTCATCTGAGAGAGCTAGTGTTCCTTTAACTGTGGAATAAGTTGAGTATAGCCAATTGACTTCGCTTTTCATTGTTTTCAGAGGGCCAAGTCTCTGTACAGTATCTATTTGTGGGTGGATTATTTCCCTGCGTTTCACAAGTGATACATCTTGGCAGAATATTTCTGTGTAGTAATTTGGGCTGTGAACTAGCAGATGATGCTTTAGAGTAATGGCCAATAGATAAGCTCTTACTGAGCTAGACAGCTCTTTTGTATTCCAGCACATTTGCAGCAGCACTCCATGGTGGGGGGTGGGGAAAAAAGTGATCTCCTCATCATGTTCACTCCTGGGCCTTGAGTGAGTTCCCTCCAATCACTGGCACCATACCATGTTTCCTTTGTAAATTGTTCCATGCCATAGTGATACAGTTTGGCTCTGTGTCCCCACCCAAATCCCATCTAGAATTGTAATCACCACATGTTGAGGAAGGGATCTTTTGGGAGGTGATGAGATTATGGGAGGTTTCCCCCATGCTGTTCTCATGATAATGAAGGAGTTCTCATGAGATTTGTTTGTCTGATAAGTGTACTGGCATTTCCCCTACTTGCTCCTTCTCCTGACATCTTGTGCAGTGGATTATTTCAATGTAAACAATATTATTTCTGCTTCCCCTTTGCCTTCTGCAATGATTGTAAGTTTCCTGAGGCCTCCCAAGTCATGCAGAACTGTGAGTCAATTAAACTTATTTTCTTTATAAATCACCCAGTTTTGGGTATTTGTTTATAGCGGTGTAAAAACAGACTAATAGACGCAGGAATTCCTCAGGCCAAAGCCACAGTTTCTGGACCAACCCTATGGCAAGAGACACACGCTACTCGTGCACCAACCCAGAATCCCAAACATCTTACCCTTTGCAGTGTTCCGAGAGTAGAGACTCCTTCCATGCTTAAGCATCAGCCACAGATCTCTGCTGAGCAGTCCTGAAGTGTGCACAGCAGCCCTGGGGAATTGGGACCAGCTCATAGCTCAACCATCTGGCCTTTCAGGGTCAGGTACCAGCTGTAATGGGAGATTTAAGTGTTCCCAGACCATTGGGAAGTACTCAGGTGTGGCCACTAGTAAAGACACGAGGATGAGCAGCAGAGGTGGTGCTTCACACACGCTCCTCTGGGAGCGGCCAGGCAGGGGTTTGGGAGGGGCTGACAGGCAGGAAGTCCTGCAGAACATACATGACCTAGTGCCCTGGGAAAGTCACCCCTGCTCTCTCTTTGCCCTGAGGTCAGCTGGAGTTAGAGCAACTCAGTAGAAGATGGGGAGCTTAGGGAATGGGTGCCTATGGTCACGTTCTGCTGCAGCTTTCCCACACACAAAAGTCCCTGTGTTGTGAGTAGGCTGGAGCTATCTCTGCTTACTCATTGGGCAGATCCCCCGACAGTTCAAATGTCTATGGGGGACATGGGATCTTTTGCACTTAGAACCCTAAAGGTCTGTGGCATGAGTGGGCTGCACCACCGTCCCTTCACTTACCCTTACCTCAGAGCCACTCAGGGCCAAGAACCTGCCCTAGCAGTCATCAAAACCTGACAGGGCTCCCAGCTTCCTCCCTCTTCTGCCTTAGTATTGGTGCCACCTCTCCAGTGACTCTTGGAGTTTTCTCTCTGAAGATCTGTTCTAAGTGTATTGGTTTACTCATAGTTTGGTCTCTTTCAGTGGGAGCAGTGCATCCTGGCTATGTCTAGTTAGCCATCTGTTTCTCCTTAAGTTGTTTATCAAATATTTTTAATAATACAATGTAAGAAATACTTTTCAAGAAACTTTTAAATATACAGATAAAAGGAATGGCAAAAGAAAAAAACCCATATACAAAAGGGAAAAATGAGAGACCCTGTCGCATTTAAATATGATATTTCAAACTGTAATTTTATGTGTCTGACCTAACACAATGAAAGGACAAAAACAATGAATTTGAAATAGAATAAAGATTAAATGTAAGAGACAAAACCATACAAATGTTATGATTTATGGAATAAACTATAATTTAGAAAACTCACAAAATTCACAAAACATAAAGGAAAAGGCAGTAATTATCCCTACATTAAATGAATAACATCTGTTCATGAAAAGACCCCACAGAGAAAGTATAAGAACGTGGCACATTTTTATGGACTGGGAGACTGTACATGTAAAAATATGTCTGATGAAGAATTTGTATCCAAAATATACAAAGAACTTCTTTAACTCAATAATCCAAAACCAAGCAACTCAATTTAAAATGAGCAAAGATTATGAATAAGCATTTTACAGAAAATAACACATTAAAGGACTGATGCCAACTGCAAGCTCAGGGAATTGCTAATTGTAAATATGATCAGCTATGGTTTCACAGCTGACAAAATGATAATAGTTAAAATTTGAAGGTTACAAGTGGGAGTTATGATGGCTAGTAACCTGAACTGTTATACAAGTTATGAGAGTGTGTATTTTTACAACCAATTTGGAAAATAACTTGGCATTAGACAGTAAAGTTGAAGATGTCTAAAATCTATGATTTAGCAATTCTACACTTGGGTTTAGATAAACTGTATAAGTGTGTCTGAAGCCATGTATCAGATAATTTACAGCAATATTGCTACTAATAGTTCCTAACTGAAAATAACTCAAATATTATTAACTGTAGAATAGTGAAGTTAAATACAATCACATCAAATGCCATGGCTGGATCACTGAAAAGTAATACTGAATAAAAATATAAGTTGAAGAAAACATAAGATATTATCCTTTAGATAAACTTAAAAACATGCAAACTAACCTCATATTGTTCAGGGGAAATAACATGAAGCAAAATTGAAGTAAAATATATATATATTTTTTTTATCACAGAGATGACTAACAAAACTCATGGCAGTGTTTATTTGTAAGAACAGAGAAAGGAGGAAGATTCAGGGGCACATAAAGGACATATGTATGGTTAACAGAAGCATTTTCATTCTTAATCTGGGTCAAACTATCTACCATGCACAGAGTTTAAAAGTACTGTTTTTTTTAGCTACCAAACAATAAAACACTTATGAACATACCTAACCAAGGAGGTGAAAGACCTTTACAAGAAAACTACAAAATACTGCTGAAAAAATCATAGATGATGCAAACAAATGGAAACGTATCCCATGATCGTGGATGGTAGAGTCAATATGGTGAAAATGACCATACTGCCAAAAGCATTCTGCAAATTCAAGGACATTCGCATTAAAATACCACCATCATTCTTCACAGAATTTGAAATAACAATCCTAAAATTCATGTGGAACCATAAAAGAGCCCCCATAGCCAAAGCAGGACTAAGCAGAAAAAACAAATCTGGAGGCATCACATTACCCAACTTCAAACTATGAGGCTATAGTCACCAAAACAGCATGGTGCTGGCATCAAAATAGGCACAACCAATGAGACAGAATAGCGAACCCACAGATAAAACCAAACACAGCCAACTGATCTTCAACAAAGGAAACAAAAACAAAGTGGGGAAAGGACAGCCTATTCAACAAATGGTGTTGGGATAATTGGCAAGCCACATGTAGGAGAACAAAACTGGATCCTCATCTCTCACCTTATACAAAAATCAACCCAAGATGGATCAGAGACTTAAATCTAAGCCCTGAAACCATAAAAATTCTAGAAGATAACATTGGAAAAACTTTTCTAGATATTGGTTTAGGGAAAGACTTCATGACCAAGAACCCAAAAGCAAAACAAAGATAAGTTGATAGGACTTAATTAAACTAAAAAGCTTCTATGCCACAAAAGAGATAATTACCAGAGTTAACAGACAACCCACAGAGCTGGAAAAAAATCTTACAATCTATATGTCTGACAAAGGACTAATATCTAGAATCTACAAAGAACTCAAACACATCAGAAAAAATATACAAAGAGTCCCATCAAATAGTCAGCTGAGAGCATGAATAGACAATTCTCCAAAGAAGATACACAAATGGCCTATAAGCATATAAGTGCTGAACACCACTGATGATCAGGGAAATGCAAATTGAATAAAAATGTGATACCACCTTATTCCTACAAGATTGGTCATAAGAAAAATAGATGTTGGCATGGATGTAGTGAAAAGGGAACACTTTTATACTGCTGGTGGGAATGTAAACTAGTATAGCCACTATGGAAAGCTAACTATGGAGATTCTTTATTTTATTTTATTTTATTTTTGACATGGAGTCTTACTCTGTCACCAGGCGCCAGGCTGGAGTGCAGTGGCGCAATCTTGGCTCACTGAAATCTCCCCCTCCTGGGTTCAAGCAATTCTCCTGCCTCAGCCTCCTGAGTTGCTGGGACTACAGGTGTACTCCACCACGCCCAGCTAATATTTGTATTTTTTAGTAGAGACGGAGTTTCACCATGTTAGCCAGGGTGGTCTTGATCTCTTGATCTCGTGATCTGCCCGCCTCGGTCTCCCAAAGTACTGGGATTACAGGCATGAGCCACTGGGGGTCCAGCCGAGATTCTTCAAAGAACTAAAATAGGACTACCCACTCATCTAGCAATCCCACTATTGGGTATCCACACAAAGGAAAAGAATTCATTATGTTAAAAAGACACTTGCACACGTGTGTTTACAGCAGCACAATGTTCAATTGCAAAAATATGGAACCAGCCCAAATGCCCATTAATCAATGAGTGGATAAAGAACATGTGTACTACTCATCCATAAAAAGGAAAGAAATAATGGCATTCCCACCAACCTGGTTGGAACTGTAGTCTATTATCCTAAGTGAAGTAACTCAGGAATGGAAAACTGAACATCATATATTCTCACTCACAAGTGGGAGCTAAGCTATGAGGATGCAAAGGCATAAGAATGATACAATAGACTTCGAGGACTCAGGGAAAAGAGTGGGAGAGGGTGAGGGATAAAAGACTACACGTTGGGTACAGTGTACATTGCTTGAGTGATGAGTGTACCAAAAATCTCAGAAATCATTGCTAAAGAACTTATTCATGTAACCAACCACCCGTTTCCCCAAAACCTATGGAAATAAAAAATAAAAAAGAAAATAAAAATATTATTTTTCACACATCTAATAAATTTTTAAAGTGATAATAATAAAAATTCACCTAATTGAAAAAATTGTGAACCTACAGTTTGAAATGACTCTTATTCTGAGAAAAAAAAAAAGTCACATAGCAATTGACACCAAGTCATATCCTAGGTAAGCTTAGTTTATCATTTAGATAAACTTAAAAACATGCAAACCTAAAACTCATATAGTTCATGGGAAACAACATGAAGTAAAATAGTTTTTTTTTTTTAACCACATTTTTTTTAAAGTGTTGGAAAAAAATTCTAGGCAGAAATTGCTAGTCGAACCCAAGCAGGAGAAACATGTGTTGGCATTGTCTTTCTCCACAGGGACATCCAGTATTAGACTATGTCAGAATAGTGCCTACAAAGTACTGAATAAAAGAAAATGTCCTTCAGAATGTTACATCCAGGCAAGGTTCTATTCCATATGAAGAAAAAGCATACATTGAGGATTATGCAAGGACTTGGAGAATTTTTTTATAGTAGAACAATTTATTTTTTTTAATTTTTTAAATATTTTATTTTAGGTTTTGGGATACATGTGAAGAACATGCAAAATTGTTGCATAGGTACATACATGGCAGTGTGGTTTGCTGCCTTCCTCCCCATCACCTGTATCTGGCATTTCTCCCCATGTTACCCCTCCCCAACTCCCCACTCCCCACTGTCCCTCCCCTAGTTTCCCCAGACAGACCCCAGTGTGTGATGCCCCCTTCCCTGTGTCCATGTGTTCTCATTGTTCAACACCATCCGACGAGTCAGAACATGTGGTGTTTGATTTTCTGTTCTTGTGTCAGTTTGCTGCGGATGATGGTTTCCAGGTTCATCCATGTCAAAGGACAGGAACTCATCATTTTTTATGGTGGTATAGTATTCCACGTTGTATATGTGCCACATTTTCCCTGTCCAGTCTTCTCAGTGAGCATTTGGGTTGATTCAAAGTCTTTGCTATCGTAAACAGTGCTGCAATGAACATTCATGTGGATGTGTCTACGGCCATACCACCCTGAACGCGCCCAATCTTGTCTGATCTCAGAAGCTATGCAGGGTCGGGCCTGGTTAGTACTTGGATGGGAGAATTAAATTCTTGTGAATAGTTTTTAAAAACATTACTTGATGATGGCATCCAGCCATCCCTAAGAATCAAAATGACTCAGGAATGAACAAGCTTTTGTTAAAAAAAGAAAAAAATAAAAGTAATTAGCATTGCTATGTAAATATGAAAGTAAGAGGAAATAACTCTGATATGTGTTGATAGAACATATGAACATTACAAACCTTAATATGAAAAATGTAAATATAAGAGATTTGGGGTAACTGAAGAGAAAAGTTAAAACGTTAAATTTGTCATTATTCTTGGTAGAAAGTAAATAGTATCTAAAATTCAAACATGCACTTAAAATATAGCAAATCCAAGATTATAATGTTTTTGTTAATCATTTTCATTACCTAGTGGAATCTTTTAGGAAATTATCTATATTCTTTATAAAATATTTAAGTTCTAGCTTCCCCTGTTTTATCTCACAATCCTTTTATTTTAAATTGATGAAGTAATATTTACCTTTTAAAAACTAAAATATAACCTGTGAAGAAATATTACAATATTTTGTAAAACATTCTGTTTTTATGACAGCTTGTAAATAAATCTTTTAAAATGTACCTAAATTAAGGAACGTATTTTCTGAATGGTGGGACTTGTGGTTTTTTTTTTTTTTTTTTTTTTTTTTTTTTTTTTTCTGGATTTAATTTTTTTTCTTTTTTTTTTTTTCCATTTTCACTTTAGCTGAATTACATAATTACCAGAAGAGACATTTTTACAGAAATAATAGTCACATTTTAGAAAATGCTTATACAATTTTACCCAATAATTCTTCCTTTAGTGCTATGTCTTCTATAGATTCTCACAGAACATGGTTTGAAGAGCAGGCTTGTAAAGTTTACCTGCTTCTGATGAGACCACCTTGCCTGAACAAATGCTCCATTGTTACTCTTTCATTCCTATTTTACCCCGACATGAAACTAGACAAACATTACAAGAAAAAAATCACAGACCATTGTTCTGAGAAGAGTGGGCTACATGAATAATGATTTTTTGCTTACATTCTTAGAATCATTATATCATGTTCTACTTTTGTGTTTGTGTCTACTCAGTAAAAGGACATGCATTCTAGATAGTCCTCCGCATTCCTGCTCTAACCACCCGCCTTGCCGTGCTCTGTACATCCTCATTTATTCCTTTCTCACCCTCTCACACTGGCACATGCAAACTCTTCTACGGAACACTTTGTAACTCACAATCAACTCATAAGAATCTTTTGTTTTTTCAATCTCTTTGACAAAAGTTATTGCTATAATTAAAATCTATTTATTTTCTAGGGATATAATTGCTCTTGCTGTCCTCTCAAATAATGGCAATTTCCTCTCACACATATCTTTTACCAATAGTCCTGGATGCAGGCTTCTCATTATCATTTCTAGATCATCCTATAAAGAGCAATTTCCGTTGAAGCCTATGGAATCAGACTTTCCCACATACTTCTCAGAGTGCTGTAATCTATTTTCTTCCCTGACATTCCCTGTATCCCCTTGAAGATATTAGCATTTTGGTTCAGTGCATTTATTCTCATAATTTTCTAGCCCTCATTCTGTTTAACCCCATATCAATTTCTTGCCTTCTGACTTCCTCCACATTGTTCTACCTATGTCAACTTACCACTTACATAGCCACACCCTGCGTTTGACCAGTAATGAAAACTTGACACGAGCTGTATTTCAGCCACCCTACTTTTCATAACTATGTGCTATCTTTTCATTTTGTATCTCTAGTAACTGGATTCTAACAATTTTTCCATCATTGCAGAATGATATTCTTTTTCTTTATATCACTTTCATATCTTTATGTCCCTTCTTATCCAACTTATATTTTATGTTCATGATTATAAGCTCTCCCTAGAACAATCAGATAGTAGATTAATAATACAATAGAGGACCCAAATAACACTATAGACTAATTGAATCTAACAGACATTTAAGGACACTGCATCTAACAACCGAATATACATTTTTCTCAGGTGTGTATGAAATATTTCCCAGGATAATTCATACATTGGGCTATAAAATGACCTAATAAATTTAAAACTATTGAAATTATATGAAATACATTTTCTAATCACAATGAAATGAAACTTAAATAGCAGAAGGAAAACTGGGAAATTAAAAAAATATGTGGAGATTAAATGCCACATTCTTAAACAATCAGCCAAAGAATAAATCACATGGGAAATTAGAAAATAGCTTGAGATAAACATTGTGAAAACACAACATAACAAAACTTATGGGTGCAGCAAAAGCAGTGTTGAAAGAAACAGTCACAGTTATAAATTCTTACCTTAAAAAGAAAAAAGCTCTCAAACAAAGTAATCTAACTTAAGTTTTAAGAAAATAGAGAAAAATAATAATAAAAATTAAAGGAGATAAATAGAAAACTAATGGATAAAATTAATGAAACCAATAGCTGGTTCTTCACAAAATCAATAAAATTGACAAGAGTTAGCTAGATTATCTAAGAAAAAAGAGAAAAACTCAAACTAAAATCATAAATTAAACTGAGCATATTGCTGAAAATTTTACAAGAGAAGAAAGGACTATAAGAGAGTATTATAAACAATTGTATGCCAACAAATTATGCAAACAAATGAACAAATTTGTTCATGTGGGTTACCTAGATTAAATGAACAAAATACTAAAATCACATTCTATAAAAACTGACTCAGAAAGAAGTAGAAAATCTTAACAGAATTATAAGAAATAAATATATTGAGTCAATAATTATAAATCTCCCAGCAAAGACAAGCCCGGGACCAGATGGTCTTCACTGCTCAGCTCTAACAATCCTTTAAATAATTATACCAATCTCTCTCAAACTCTTCCAGAAAATGAAAGGGAAGATAATACTTCCTAATGCATTTTATGAAGACAGCATTATGTTGATACTAAAGGGCACAAAAACACTAAAAGAAAATAAAACTATAGGCCAATATTCTTTATGAATATTGATGCAAAAGTCTCCAACAAAATACTAGCAAACAATTCAGCAGCACATTAAAAAGATTATACATATGGCTAAGTAGGATTTATTCTCATTTTGTATATAAATACAAAGATGATTTAATATACAAAAATCAATAGATATGATGTACTGCATTAACGCAATAATGAACAAAAACTACATAATCATCTAAATTGATTCAAAAAGAGCATTTGGCAAAATTCCCAAAGCCAATGTCCACAAAGGTATTTTCTTCTAGGACTCTTATAGTTTGAGGTATTACATTTAAATCTTTAATCCATCTTGATTTAATTTTTGTATATGGTGAAAGATAATGGTCCAGTTTTATTCTTCTGCATATGGCTAGCCAGTGATGACAGCATCATTTATTGGATAGGGAGTCCTTTCCCCATTACTTATTTTTGTCAACTTTGTCAATGGTCAGATGTGTCTGGTTTTATTTCTATATTCTCTAACCTGTTCCTTTGGTCTATGTGTATGTTTTTCTATGATTACTATGCTGTTTTGGTTACTGTAGCATTATACTATAGTTTAACATCAGGAAATGTGATGCCTCTGGCTTTATTCTTTCTGCTTAGGATTGCTTTGGCTATTCAGGTTTTTTTTTTTTTTTAATTTATATGAATTTTTAGAACAGATTTTTCTAATTCTGTGAAAAATGATGTTGAAAGTTTGATAGAAATAGCATTGAATTTATAGATTACTTTGAGCAATATGCCCATTTTATAAATATTGACTTTTCCATGAGCATTAAATATTTTTCCATTTCTGTTGGTCATTTATGATTTCTTGCAGAAGTGTTTTGTAGTTCTTGTAGAGATCATTCACCTTGATTAGCTGTATCTCTAGGTATTTTAGACTTTTTTTTTTACTGTCATAAACAATACTAAATTCCTGATTTGGCTCTCTGCTTGAACATCATTGGTATATAGAAATGTGACTGATTTTTCTACATTGATTATGTATTTGGAAACTTTACTGAGGTCATTTATCAATTCTAGGAGACTTTTGGTGGAATCTTCAGGGTTTTCCAGGTACAGAATCATATTACCAGTGAACAGAAATAGTTTGACTTCTTTTCTTATTTGGATACCTTTTACTTATTTCTCTTGGCTAGACCTTCTAGCACCATTCTGAAGTCATGAGAGTGGGCATCCTTGCCTTGTACAGTTTCTTAAGGGGAATGCTTCCAGCTTTTGCCCATTAAATATGATGACTTTGGGTTTGTTATTGATGGTTCTTGTTATTTTGAGGTATGTTCCTTCAATGCCCCTAATTTGTTGAGGATTTTTATTATAAAAAGCTTTTTATCAAAAGCCTTTGTTTCATATCAATTGAGACGATTATGTGTTTTTTGTTTTTCATTATTTTTATGTGGTGAATCAAATTTATTTATTTGTTTTTGTCAAACCAACCTTGCATTCCAGGAATAAAGCCTACTTGATCATGATGGATTAGCTTTTTGACGTGCTGGTGGATTGGATTTGCTTGTAGTCTATTGAGGATTTGTGCATCCATGTTCATCAGAGATATTGCCCTGTAGTTTTCTTTTTTTGTTGCTGTGGTATTATATGGCCAAAAGATTTAAATAGATATTTCTTCAAAAGAGATATGTAAATGTCTAATAAACATGAAATGATGCTCAGCATAACTAATCTTCAAGGAAAGAGAAATCAAACACTAAGAAATTCTTCTTAATACCCTTTAGAATTGCTATTATAAAAAATGAAACAGAAAATGACATGTTTTGGCAATCACGTTCAGAAATCAGATCCCTTGTGCACCAGTGGTAGGAAATGGAAAATCGTGTAGTCATCATGGGAAAAGATGGCTGTTCTTCCAAAATTAAATAGAATTACCATATGATCCAGCAATTACACTTCTGTGTATATGCCCAAAAGACATAAAAGCAGAGATTTGAACAGGTATTTGTATACTCATATTCATAGAAGCATTACTGAAAATAACCAGAAAGAAAAAAAAATAGAAACAACCCACTGTTCAGTGGATGAATGGATGAATAAAATGTGGTATATACACACAATGGAATATTATTTAACCTTAAAAAGGAATGAAATTCTGTCACATGCACAATATAGAAAACCTTGAAGACATTTTGCTAAGTTAAATAAGCCAAATAATAAAGAAAAATATTGTTTTTTACTACTTACGTGAGGTGTCTAGACTAGTCAAATTCACAGAGACAGAAAGTAGAGTGGTGGTTGCTAAAGGTTAGGAGGAGGGAAGAGTGGGATGTTTTAATTTAATGGGTAGAGTTTGTTTGGGTAGGGGAAAAGTTCTGGAGATGGAGAGTGATGATTGTTGTACAACAACATGTTCTTAATGACATTGAACACTACAATTACAAAAACATTAAAATGGAAAATTTAATGTTATGCATATTTTACCACAATTTTAAAAATGTACCTTTATCATCAACTCTCTTGCCCATTTATTCCTCTGTCTGGTAAAATTCCAACCCCAGTTAAAATAACTCTATGAACTTCTAGTTGGACTTGGCTGCAGAAAAGTGACAAACATTGCTGACTCATCTTTCTTTAAATTAAAACCACAACAGTCATACTGATCGCTTAACAATCTGTCAGATCATCTTTCTCTTCTTTGATAAATCCACAAATGCTTTCCCATCACAAAATAAAATCCAAGTCCTTACACAACCTGACACATGCTTTGCTCATGTATTTCATTTATACTACACTTTGATTATGCTATGCCTACCCATGCTGGCCTTCAGGTTCTGTGACAATGCCAATTATATTTCCACATTAGGACCATTGCATTTGCCATTATATACAGACTTGGAATACCCCTTCCCTAAATATTAGCTAGATGGTTTCCCTCACTTTCTTTGTCAAAATTCACTTTCTTAAGTAGGCTTTCTCTGTCTGCTTTGTATGAAAGAGCAATCTCACCACTCTCTTTACCCTTTTGCTGCTTTATTTCTTTTTCTCATATCACTTATCACCATGTGCTATTATATGTCATGATTCATCCTGTTTCCATTGTCTGTTTTCATCATTAGAACAATTTCATGTCGGCATTGACTTTTGGTCATTGTTATATTTCAGCAGCTAAAGAGTGCCTCCTATTTGGCTCTATGTCCAGAAGAATCAACATGGGTAGTTCTGGTATTTCTAAATCACAGAAGTTGCTTAATACATACATCCCAAGAATGTGCTAGAGGCAGAGTTAACAATGTTTTTAGATTAGCTGCTCTCTTCATCATGCATTGTGCACGACAAACAACTGGAGCACCAGAGCCCCTTTGCTGTACCCACAGTCTTGCTTTTCCAGTCAGTATTACCATTCTTTCAGGAGGTTTGCTCCCAGAACTGGTTATGTAAAGAAGGGATGTAACTGTATAAGAACTTCAAGGGCTAATCTCTGGAATGGAAGCAAAGAGATAATACCTTTCTAAGGGAAACAGTTGTATCAGTGTCATATGACCAGCCATAGACATGGGTTTACAGTGGCTTCCTGGTCTTTCTCCCAATTACGTCATTCACAAGACATGGAGACTCCATTTATGCCTAACCTAATGCAGCTACTATGGGCCAAATTACCAGTGTGCATTGTGGTCTATAATTCCTAGTTACTTTTATTCTGAATGTTAAGAGGAGAGTAGTCTTTCAACTCAAGAATCCCAGGAGGACTTTATTACACTTCAGAATTTGGAAGTGCCCTGAAATTTTACTTTTAAAAAGTCTTTGTACTTTTTCTGGTACTATAACATTCTTATATGTATTATTCTGTAATTAAGTCTCCAGCTTAACTATAAATGGTACCTAAATATTAAAGAGGCAATTGTAAGTATCCCAGTATGACATTAAGAAAAAGTAAAGAAATAAACTTTTTTTGCTACTTTGTTGGCTGAAGTACTTAAAAGAGTAAGTTACAGGTCGGGCGCGTTGGCTCATGCCTGTAATCACAGCACTTTGGGGGGCTAAGGTGGGTGGATCACCTGACGTAAGGAGTTTGAGACAAGCCTGGTCAACATGGTGAAATCCCACCACTACTAAAAATACAAACAAAACAAAACAAAACAAAACACATAGCTGGGCATGGTGTCATGTACCTGTAATCCCAGCTACTAGGGAAGCTGAGGGAGGAGAACCACTTGAACCCTGGAGGTGGAGGTTGCAGTGAGCCAAGATTGTGCCACTGCACTCCAGCCTGGCTGACAGAATGAGACTCGATCTTAAAAAAAAAAAAAAAAAAAAAGTAAGGTAGAAAGAAGAGATGGAAAATTAATTTTAAACTTGGAAAATATATCTCCATTACCTATTGCTGATACTGTCTTTGCATAAATAAATATAAGAAATCTTTTTTTAAAAAATAAATATGTTTTGAACAATGCAGTTACTTACTGGCTCCTCATAAAGAGCTTAGCATCTAGCCTAGAATAAGAATTAGTTACATGGGGGATCCTAACATTCCCTTGAAATTTTTATGCTTTATATTTGAACTTTTCCCTTCTCTTGAAGAAGATGAGCGCTTTGTTGTTTCATAATAGACTTAACTTTAGCCCGTTTATGTGAGCAAATTGTGTGTTTGATAGGCTTGTAGTTTAAAAGGATGAACTATGACAGCCTGTTGTTATGTACATTGGCAATTTTGACCCCAGTATGGCTGAATGTATAGAATGTGAAGATACACTAAATAGCCTTAAAACCCTCTCTTGCCTTGAACTGCTAAATTTTCACATTAGCAAAAACTAATTCTAGAAAATGTGTGTACTGGTTTTTCTAAGATTAGGATATTTTCTTTAATTTATGTGTTTTTTAAAAAAATTATTTTTAAGTTTGTTTGCGATGAACAAATCCCACTGCTGATTGGTGGGATTTTTTAGGTGAATAGTAAAAAGATATTTTATAAAGAAAACAGCTCTTATTTAAGAAATATGCTCTATTGAGGGTCAAAATTGTATTTTACAGTGTTATTTCTTGATGGGAGGCCCATTATGCTAGCTCCATACATGTATAGCTATGTATATATAGCTATGTGCATATTCATATACGCCTTATAGATTATAGTACCTTGGAGAGTCTTGCCATGTTTCTCTACGTGATGTCTATTTATGGTTTTCTATTAAAAAAAAACTTTAAATCATATCACTTAGTTCTTTTTCTGCTTAACCATACGCTTATCCCTATTTGAAATAATATATGCAGTAGAAATCCACTGATACACATACACCAAAAATATTTTAGTCAGTTTTCTCTTTGGAACCAGATAAAGTTGAAATTCATTGTAGGTGACTTAGAGTGTATTATTAGGTATTTTTGAGCTGTCTGACTTTCTGAAACTCCAAACACTTTTAATGATTAAAACCATTTTACATAATAAGAGGCTTTGTGGTGAAATGATTGACTAGTTGCTATCTGCAAACAACAATTTATAACCAAAAGGAGCTCTAAGATCCTGAAACTAATCAGTAGCTCATTATTTGAATTAAATTGCTGCCTTTAGCATTTCATTTAAGTTTAAACACAACCACATTTACCAACTGTTAGTGTAGGCTTGGTAAATGAGTGTGCTTCCTCATACCACTCTTCCAAAACAACAAAATGACAGTGGAACTATAAATGGATGGTTCCAAAACCTTAATAATTCAATTAATTGAATCAGTACCCAATAATAAGAAGGTTTGCTCCCACTTTCAAAAGGATATCTTTGCATTAAGTCTTCTGTACAAGCGCCTGAAGGACTAGTTGGATAGAAACGTGCTATTGGGACTTGGTGCTGAATGAGCACAAAGTGTGACTCCATTTATGGCCACTTAGCTCTTTACAGTCTCATGGCTAGAGTGGCCAGAATCACTCTCTATTTCACTCAGCCTTGAGTGACCAGAATACATAAGTTAAATGTGGGCAGCGACACACAACACAAGTGGGTCAGTGCTACTGTTCAGAGCATGGGGTTATGCTGTGGGTGGGTTCTTTGGCATTACACATGAAGGATAAGATCTGAATTTGTAATATTAAAGGCCCCCTGATTCCAACACAAGCAGAGAGATGCTCAGTTATTCCAGGCACTGCACTAGACACTTTGCCTAAAACAATTATCATCATCACAGGAATCCCTTCATGAGGACTTTATTATACTCAATTTAGATACAAGGACACTGATCTTCATAGTTAATGAATGAGCCAAACTATTGAGATTTTTTTTTTCTTCTTAGGATTACTTAAATCCAATGTTTTGTATCTTCCTACTAATCTAGTCTTTCTGAAAGCATTTAGGGTTTCAAATGAAACAGATCTATCTCCTTTATGTTTCAAAGACAACGTGTTAGTGGGGAAATTGATGGTTCTGTGATTGCTTCAGTAGTTCCCAACTTAGGGCTGGGATTGCCACATGAATGAGCAGGTTGGCTTGATAGGCTCAGTAGGAAGGTCTCTCTGAACAGGTGTGCAGCCAGTGAGAAGTGCAGAGAAAGCTCCTTGCTGTTACTATGCAATGTGTTATTTCAGGACAAATTTATGCCTCTCCTAGGGAGCCTGCTAGAGTAATAATCTCTGACAAATGGTGATCCTGCTATACCTAGGCTCCCCGAATAACTCCACCTCAATTTATTTTTCATGTAAATTACAGTGCTCATGTTAAAGAATCCCATAGATGTAGTTTTATTTCTACTTGTTAAGGCTGAAAAGAAAAATGTAATGATTTGTGAAGATCTTGTTTCAGTCATTCTGCACTTTCTCCCAAGTGTTAGTTTTCTTGCAAATAGAAATTAGGAGCTTGGGCTTCCTTTCCATTAAAAAAAAAATTGCCATTGCAAAAGTTTATGTGAGCAGATCCTGCAAACAACCAGAGACAAATTTAAGCAGGGGAGTGCATCATATCAAAATAATGCATTTTCCATTTCTTGCATTTGTAAACATTAATTGCAACTTTGTTTTCTTTTAATTTCGTGAAAAATAAATGTAATTGCTGTAATTTTATGTATAATTATTAGTAAAATGCCACTTTCGCCTTTTCCATGGTCCTCATTTATTGTCCCCTTTCTCTCTGTAACCAGAATCTCCCCCAGGTGCTTCCAATTTTCAATGCTCAATTCAAGGTTAATGTTCTTTCCTCTACCATTAACTAAAGTTTTATCTGTGAAACAATCATTTTTTTTCTCAATTAAAACAAACCAGAAGATGAAATTAAGAGAGAATTAATTAGAATGAAGCTCTCTTTGCCTTCTTCTAAACTGTTCATTGAGTCACTTGTGAGAAGGAGAGGTCATTAAGTTTCATTTGTTGAAAAACACAGGCTTGTCTTTCCACACGTGATACAGTTATATCACACACACTTCTTCTGTAATTAGAATAATGGCAGCACCTTATAAATGGTCACTGATTGGTCTTGACTTACTAAAAGTTTAAGCAAGTAAATGCACAAGAAAGCTCTTTACACAGGGAGTCTGTAAGTTTTCTTGCTACATATCCAGAGATCTAAGAGTTGTCCAGAATGTGCTACCCTATCATTCTTTATCCTTAGTAAAAGTCATTGTTTGTCCTGATGAAAGTCAATTTTACTTTTCTAGGCTTGTTTTGTTGGTTATATAAGGAATGGAGTAATTTTCAGCATCTACTTAATTATTTATAAAATTAAACAGTTTTTAAAATGAAAGTAAAATACTTTTTAGTTTATTGAAAAATCCAGAGGGATATATTCTGCTTAGTTAACGACATTGTGTTTGTTCTTTTGGAAATGAAAAGAAAGTATATAATAATTTTTTTAACTATATATTTTTATTTTTCTCCCAGCTCTTTCTAGTGGGGGTCTACCTGTCTGTATCCAGAAATACAGATATAAAGTCAATGGAAGAGAGAAGGGGGTGGAGGGAGAAAGATAGATGAGAGAGAGAGGGAGAGAAAGATGGATAGCTATTAACCTTTTATGGCATTGAAGGAATGCATGCAGCCCTCTGCAGTCCACAAAAGGAAAATGCAAACCAAGTTTTTCTATTGTCTTTAATATTTAAAATGTTTAATGCTACAAGTTGGAAAATAAACTGTATCTTTTCCCTTTGCAATAAGTAACATCTAAGTAGCACAACTAACAGGGAAGGATTATGTTGAAATCTTAATTTCACCTTATGACACATATTTTCTTGAAGTAATGCATTTTTTTCCACTTAAAATTTACTCACTATGTCTTTCCCAGTTACCAAAAACACAGAAATAAGTGTTAATGAAGGGAAAAATAGAAGATGTGATTAACAAAAAGCAAATTAATCTTTGTTTTTACTTAATATTTATTTGAAATATATGTAGATTACTTTGCACTTCAGATAATACTTTAGACTTTCTTAAATAAGATGTATGCCAAGTTTATGAAGGGAAAAATGTGTTTTAAAAGATGATAATTAAAGAACAGCTGTGAATATGGAATTGGAAATATATTGTTTCTATAGAAAAGCAGCTCTTCTCTTATGAAAGTTAAAATGCCACAATGAAAGAGAAAGCATTTGCCACTTTCTACTGAAGTGTGTGCGTGTGTGTGTGTGTGTGTGTGCACGTGCATATGTGTGTCTGTACGTAGTGAGATAGATGATAAGTAGATACCTAGATAAATATGATCTCAGACTTGGAACATAAGAGATAGATTAATCATAAAAATGCAAAAGTTTCTACTTTGAGTATTCAGAAGACTTTAGAAGTAGCCATTAGGAACACAGATATTTGGAAAATTTCTTCATGGAAAAGCTTTTCCTTCTTAAAATTAAACATTCTTCTACACTTCAAGGATCATTTAAAATTTAAGTCCAAGGAAAGCCATTCTCTACTTGGATACATTTTAAGAACTTATTATATTTTTTACAGTTTCAACATCCCCAAACAATTGTGTGATGTTTTTCAAAGTGTCATCTATTCAGAAAAGTTTTATTCAAATGTATACACAATGATTGACTTTTATATCACTCTTCTAAAGTAAGATTATTTACCTTATTTTATACATAATGTAGTGAGAATCAGTCAGGTTATTTGACTCATTTCATAGCAAGAACATGTTGTAGCATGGATTAAAAATACAAATGGATGACTTCAAATTGCTTCTCTTTTTACTTAGCAAATGTTAAGGCAAATATATATAAAATCTGTATGGACTCATAAAGGAAGCTCAAGAATAAAAGCTATACAAAGTCATGCAGGTAAACAATGTATAAAAAAATAACTGTGTATCCTGAAAAATTAAGGAAAGAAAGGAAAAGAGGAAGGAGAAAAGAGGACAGCTGAGAAAGAGAGAGAAAAGGCAGGCAGGCAGGTAGGAAGAAGGAAGGGAGGGAAAGGAAAGGAAAAGATAAAGGGAGGGAAGAAAGGAGTTTCAGGATTTCACTCAATGACATGTATTGCGTTTTATATTTTTCATTTGGCAGAGGAAAGAGCATAAATATATTATTCCAACCCAGAGAATGGCAGAGGCATTTCTGAAATAGGAAGCTCAGGTATACAGAAAATAATATTATGGGAGAGTAAAAGAACCTAGGTTGATAAGGAGTCACCAGGGCACAGCTGTGGTTGTTTGGAAGCAATAGTTGACTATACAAAGACATTTAATGAGAAAAGAAAATAGAGCACTCTGTTAAAGGGTACATTTTCAAAACCATTTTCCATCTGTGTTCCTAGAAATGTGAGTGCAATCAATGAATAATTCATCCAGGGCAAATAAAGGAAAAATGCAGAATGTATTCACTTGGCCAAGATATGAAGGACAGTCAACTGGTAACAGCTTCAGTTGCCCTGGCATCAAGGTTTAATTGAACCAAAAAGCAATTCTGAAATTTCAAAAGAAAATTATTTCTTCTATGAAATCGGTAAAATTGGACAGGAGCTTTTGAAGACATAAAACTAAATTGAGGGTAAAATGGGCTTATGAATTCACACCATAAAGGTTATCAATTTTATCTCCACCTAGTTTAGTTAAGCATAAAGTCATCATTTTCTTTCCATTGCACTTCATTTTCTTTGCTTTTATATCCTATGTCACAAATTCAGTATGCACACACTACTGCAGAATGTAAAACATGAACAATTGCATTGGAAGCCATGATATTCTGGGACCGTGTTTCTAGGACAACTTTGTCAATTAACTTTCATTACTTCAAAAAGTCTGATATATCACACTATGTTGTAATATAGACTGATTTTTTTATCTGTCTTCCACATGAGCATATCAAATGAGAGAGTTGTTGTTAACATTTGTTTCTACACCGCTAGTACCTACCCCAGAATCTTGATATATAGTATGGTACCCAACAGTTGTTTAAAATATGTTTCAATGGGGAAAAGTATATGCAATAAAAGAAAAATAAAGTTGATATATCAGCTACTTAATACCTTAATGGCTTTGTAACCTAACAGTGGCAATACCTTACTGGTATTACGGAAATATGTCAATTTATTTTTGCTTTCAGTCTATGGCTCAATCAAGGCATTCTGCTAGTTTTAAAAGATGTGGCTGGTCTTGTCTAGATGTGATCATGCACTTTTAGTCAGTTTTTGGGTTGGCTGAGAGCTGGCTGATGGATTTCCTCAACTGAGAATACTTACATCTATCTTTTCACTGTGTTCTCTAATCCTCCCATTAGTTAGTCGAGGCTTATTCTCCGGAATGTGCAGGTATCCACTAAAGTTTCTAGGCTTGGAGCTGGCAGAAGCCTCCTCTGCTTCATTCTATCGATCAATGCAAATCACGGGACCAACACAAATTCAAAAGTGGAAAAATAGCCTATACCTTTTGATAAGAGAAGCAGCAGTCCCATTATAAGGTTCATGGAGACAGTGAAGCCATTAACTAGTACAGTCAATGTAATCCACTCTTCCTAAAGGGCATTATGCTAATTTACATATGTATCAAAGTCTTCCAATAGTATGACATCAGTTCTTTCACAGATACATACATAAATATAATTCAAGGGCGTATGCCAGATTTTTTCAAACTACTTTTGTTTAAAATAAGTTTCTGATGGAAAAAAAAAGAATTAAGAAACAAAACAATCATTTAAACACTGAGAACCACAGCTCAAACATAAAGAAATTATACGATAAAGATGCTAATGAAACAAAGAGAAGGAAGGAAGGAGGGGGAGGAACAGATAATGACTCAACAGAGCCAAACAGCTAAACTGCTGCAATCAAAGCAAGTAGCAAGAAAACAAAAGGCTCTGATTAAATTGAACCTCTCTGCTCCCAAAATAATATGTGTGCTGCATCGTTTTTGACAAACAGTATGGTAAAGATCTAAGTTAGGGTACAGCAAGCATTATCAATTGTATTTCCATTACTATTAGAGGAAAGATGGATTTCCTTGATCCATTAGAAAAAAATTATGCCTAGGAAAGTACTATTGTACAACTATAGCAGGACAATTGAAGCTGTTTTGTCCTTGCTCTGGCCTTGAAGCATTGAAAGAAAACCATATATTGTCGTCCACATTCAGCTTGGCAGAATACAAAGTGACATACCCTTGTAGCCTCTGTATTTGCAAATCAAGAGACCAGTTGTTTGCTTCAGGACAATTTCCATGGTGTTGCGGCAAAGCCAAGGCTAAAGGCTGAATACTAGAAACATGAAATAATTAGCAAAAGAAGGTAGTGACCAAGAAAACCAAGAAAGCCTTAACATTTCCCTGAGGTAGACTGCACACAGGCTGCTTCCTGCCTCTAAGTCCCTAACCTCCTTCTCATGCAGGCCCTTACAGAATCCAGATGGCCTAACCACAGGGTGGCTTTACTCTCTTTTCTTAGATCATTTACATTTAAAAAAACTTGTAATTGAAAAGCTTTCTTTTCCCCTTTCAGATGTAAATCCTTTTAAAAGCCTCTTGACAGTTTTCACAAGGACCTGAGATCTATCCTTTTGAAATGTAATCATTTAAGAAAATAGCACCCCTATTTTCTAGTGTCCTCCGTATTATAAGGCCCTAACTTCTTTTTGGTGGGCACTTTGCTCTAGGTGTAAAACTTCCTCCTGTCATGAAGATACAATAAAAGTTTACTTTTTTTTTTTTTTTCTTACTTTAAGTTCTGGAATACATGTACAGAACATGCAGTTTGTTAGATATGTATACATGTGCCATGATGGTTTGTTGCACCTATCAACACATCATCTAGGTTTTAAGCCCCACTTGCATTAGGTATTTGTCCTAATGCTTTCCCTCCCCTTGCCCCCCACCCCATGACAGGCCCCAGTGTGTGATGTTCCCCTCCCTGTGTCCCTGTGTTCTCATTGTTCAACTCCCAGTTATGAGTGAGAACATGTGGTGTTTGGTTTACTGTTCCTGTGTTAATTTGCTAGCAATGATGGTTTTCAACTTCATCTATATCCCTGCAACAGACATGAACTCACTCTTTTTAATGACTGCATAGTATTTCATGGTGTATATGTGCCACATTTGCTATATCCAGTTTATCATTGATGGGCATTTGGGTTCGTTCCAAGTCTTAGCTATTGTGAACAGTGCTGCAGTAAACTTACATGTGCATGTGTCTTTATAGTAGAATGATTTATAATTTTGGGGGGATATACTGAGTTATGGGATTGCTGGGTCAAATGGGAATTCTGGTTCTAGATCCTTGAGGAGTCACTACATTATCTTCCACAATGGGTGAACTAATTTACACTACCACCAACAGTGTAAAAGCATTCCTATTTTTCCACATCCTTGCCAGCATGCTGTTTTCTGACTTTTTAATAATAATCATTCCAACTGTCTTGAGATGATATCTCATTGTGGTTTCTATTTGCATTTCTCTGATAACCAGTGATGATGAGATTTCTTTCATATGTTTGTTGCCTGCATAAATGTCTTTTTTTGAGAAGTATCTGTTCATATCCTTTGTCCACTTTTTGATGGGGTTGTTTGCTTTTTTCTTGTAAATTTGTTTCAGTTCTTTGTAGATTCTGGATGTTAGACATTTGTCAGATGGATAGATTGTGAAAATTTTCTCCTATTCTGTAGATTGCCTGTTCACTCAGATGATAGTCTCTTTTCCTGTGCAGAGCTCTTTAGTTTAATTAGATCCTGCTTGCCAATTTTTGCTTTTGTTGCAATTGTGTTTGGTGTTTTAGTCATGAAGTCTTTGCCCATGCTTATGTCCTGAATGGTATTGCCTAGGTGTTCTTCTAGGGTTTTTATGGTTTTAGGTTTTACATGTAAGTCTTTAATCCATCTTGAGTTAATTTTTATATAAAGTTTAAGGAAGGAGTCCAGTTTCTGGTTTTTTTGCATATGGCTAGCCAATTTTCCTAGCACCACTTATTAAGTAGAGAATCTTTTCCACATTGCTTGTTATTTTTGTCAGGTTTGTCAAAAATCAGCATTTTTCCTGAGGTCTCTGTTCTGTTCCATTGGTCTGTATATCTGTTTTGTCCCAGCTCCATGCTGTTTCGGTCACTGAAGACTTGTAGTATAGTTTGAAGTCATTTAACATAATGTCTCCAGCTTTGCTCTTTTTGCTTAGGCTTGTCTTGGCTATATGAACTCTTTTTTGGTTCCATATGAAATTTAAAGTAGATTTTTCTGAGTTTAGGGAAAAAGTCAATGGTAGCTTGATGAGAATAGCATTGAATCTATAAATTACTTTGGGCAATATGGTCATTTTCATGGTATTGATTCTTCCTAAACATGACAGTGGAATGTTTTTCCATTTGTTTGTGTCTTCTCTTATTTCCTTGAACAGTGGTTTGTAGTTCTCCTTTAAGAGGTCCTTCACATCTTTTGTAAGTTATATTCCCAGGTTTTTTATTCTTTCTGTAGCAATTGCGAATGGGAGTTCACTCATGATTTGCCTCCCTGCTTATCTATTATTCGTATATAGGAATGTTTTACTCTCATTTGGGTAAGACCAATTAGCAAACAGCTGGCATATGATTTTCTTACTTTAACTCTTAAAAGGTCAGGCTGGATTGTCTCCTCTCTATTGTGATAGACTTGTATAAAGTTTTCCTTTCATGTTTAACTTTGGTGAAATTTTTGCATTGACACACATCTACATGTTAGCAAAACTGAAATGTTTATAAAGAACTTCTGAAATTAAAAAAAAATTACAGAAATTCTAAGAAAGCTGCATGTCTCTAATTAATGAGCAAATAGTTTAACTTTTTGGTAAGTCCTTTTTCTTTAGAACTAAATTAAGTTAGAAATGTTAAATTAACTAAGAAATGTTCCTCATAATTTAGGGAAGAAGAAAATATCTGTCATGTAAATTAGACATGAACTTTCTCTCTGAAGTCTCCTTCTCCATGGATATTTCTCTTTAGCCCTAACAGCTGAAACTGTTGCCCATTGTTTCCCTATGAAGAAAATAGAGAGGGACTTATAAAGGAAAAAAATGGCCTATTTTAAACTTAGCTAAATTTGTACCTGATTAAGTTTAATTCCATTCTAACGTACTTTTAACATCTGCCTCTTAGGTTATAGGCCTTGTTTCAGGAGCTAAGGGAATTAGATTTTGATAAGCTTAGAGTCTAGTGAGGAAGACCGACATTCACACAGTGACCTCTAGAATACATGCACAGAAAAAATGCAGTGAGAGAGGGACACACAAAGAATCAACGATATTTATAGGCAGGAGCTATTAGCATTCAAGAAGTACAAAGAAAAAGATTAGAAAGAGGATGCCCAAAAGCCAGTTCTTAAAGAATGAGTGGCAATTCTAAGGACATACAGAGAAAGGAGGAAGATTCCAGGTGAAGGCAATACCTTGAAAAAGGTTAATGAAGCATCCATGTATATGTGATGCCCTATGGAGCTGAAAACAAATTAAGACAGTCTGGTCAAGTGATAAGGGCCCATGCTTCCTAATGATGCTACATTTTAAGAATTAATTCTACCAAACATTACTGAAATGTGAGATTTGTACTTTGACATATTAACTTATGAAGTTTTTTTGAACTGACATGCATATTGTATCTGTTATTAATTTATTGAGGAATAAATTTATTTACTTTAAACCACATCCATTGACAGTATACGATATAATGAACTTTGACAGGTGTACACATCCATGAAACCACTGCTACAATCAAAATAGTGACTATATCCATCATTCATAGGAGTACAACCCAGCCCCACAGAATGACTGATCCACATTTGTCATTATAGACTAGTTTTTCTTTTCTAGAATTTTGTATCAATGGAATTGTAACATATGCACATTTTTAGGTATCTAGCTTCTTTCACTTCACATAATGATTTGGAGAGTGGCACATGGTAAGTGTGAGCTTAACTCCTTAAGAATCTGGCAAATGATTTTCTAAAGTGGTAGTACCATTTTACATTTCCACCTGCAATGTATAAGCATTCCAGTAGCTCTATGTGCAGGACATCAATAGAATGTTTTAGTCTTTCAAAATAAGCTTTAGCCTTTCTGGGGAGCAAGAAGTGGTATTTCATTACAACTTTTATTTGCATTTCCTGTTTAATAATTTTGAACACTTTTTCATGTGGTTACTAGCCATTTTATACCTTGTGAATTATCTGTTTGAATCTTTTCATCATTATTTATTAAATATTTTTCTTAATATTGCGATCGTAAGAATTATTTGCATATTTTAGATTCAGGTTTTTCATAAGAAAAAAATATTGAATATTTTCTCCTCAGACTGGCCATTTTGATTTTTTAATGTTGTATTTTGAAAATAAAAATAATGTAATTTTAAAGTCCAATTTTTATTAAGTTTTTCATAGTTCATGCTTTTTGTGACCTATCTAAGAAAATGTTACTTAATCCAATGTTGCAAAAATTTCTCCTGTGGTGTCTTCAGGAAAATTTATACTATTAGCTTTGATGTTTAATTTATGATGTAGTTCCAGTTACATTTTAGATATTGTATAAGATAAAAGTTGATACATATCGAAGTGTGTTTGTTACAGTATTATTAGTGGAAAAGAGTTTCTTCTCACATTAAATGACCTAGCAACTTTGTAAAAAAAATCAATGTTCATAAATATATCCTTCTATTTCTTAACATTCTTTTCTGTTTTATTAATCTATATGTATATTTCTGATAATTCCACATTGTCTTGATTAGGTAACTTAACAGTAAGTCTTGAAATCAGATAGTTAATATATTCCAATTACTTTATTCTTTCTCAAAGTGCTTTGAATAATCTACTTTATTTTTACTTTATACAAATTGAGAATTAGCTTGCCAATTTTTATAAAAAAAGGCATGCAGAAAATTTTACTGGAATTGCATTAAATCTGTAAATCATTTGGACAAATTGTCTTCTTAACAATATTGTCTCTTACAATATATGATCATAGTATAGCTCATTATTTACTTATGTCTTTCAAATTTTTTAGTAGAATGCCTTATAGTATTTCTTGCATATTGTTTTTCTAGCTTTGTTGGGATATAATTGACAAATAAAAATTTCACATTTACATCTTGTGTAGTTGTACTTTGCATGTGTATGTGCGTAGTAAGAAAATTTAAGATCTACTCTTTTAGCTAGTTTGAAGTGTACAATATACTACTAACTGTAGTCAATATGCTGTACATTAGAGCTCCAGAAATTATTCATCCTGCATAAATGAAACCTTGTTCTATTTGACCAACATCTCTCCATTTCCCTCAACCCATAACCCATGACAGTTACCATTCTATTCTCTACTTCTATAAGTTTGACTTTTTGTAGATGTAAGTGTGATTATACATTTGTCTTTCTGCGCCTGGCTTATTTCACTTAACATGTCATTTAGGTTCATCCATTTTGTCAGAAATGACAGAATTTCCTTTTTTCTCCTGATTTATATATATCACATTTTATTTGCCCATTTACTTCCCACTCGGCACTTAGGTTGCTCCTGCTGGCGAATCATCATACAATTTTGCCTGTAGTGTGAGCTCTTGTTACGGGGAAGCAGGCAATGGCGATGAAAGCTCTGGCTAAATATCTGTGGAAAGATTGTCATTTTGGACAGAGGTACTTGACAGAGTTGGATTAGATGGAAAATGGTGCAAGCCCAAGTGAAAGCAAGCCATTTGCTCTAATCATCTGTATGAACCTACAGAAGGCTGTCTCATGACCAACCTGCACATAAAGGAGTCCTCTCCAAACCAGTAGATGAAAGGTTGGTGAACTGAATTGAGCTTTAAACCACTGCAGAAAAAGAAGGAAAAAGGTCATGATCTGAACCTAACTGGATTGATTAGTAAAATGGAAGTTTCACGCTATGGCTCACTCCTATAATCCCAGCACTTTGGGAGGCCGAGGCAGGTGGATCATGAGGTCAAGAGATTGAGACCATCCTGGTCAACATGGTGAAACCCTGTCTCTACTAAAAATACAAAAATTAGCTGGGCACAGTGGCGCACGCATGTAGTCCCAGCTACTCAGGAGGCTGAGGCAGGAGAATTGCATGAACCCAGGAGGCGGAGGTTGCAGTGAGCCGAGATCGCGCCATTGCACTCCAGCCTGGGTAACAAGAGTGAAACTCCGTCTCAAAAAAAAAAAAGAAAAAGAAAAAAGAAGTTTCAATATTCTCTAGCAAAATCCACACCACATAGTTTACAGGGTGTACTTACAAAAGATCAGCAAAATGTGACTACTTCTACGGACAAAAATCGATCAACAAATGTGGCAGAGTGCCTAGCTTAGGCCTATAATCCAAACACTCTGGGAGGCCAAAGTCAGAGAAGTGTTTAAGGCTAGGAGTTTGAGACCAGCCTGGGCAACTTAGCAGAGACTCTGTTTCTTCAAAAAATTTGCTCATCACCTCAGGCGGTGGGAGGAGGAGCAGCAGCGGCTAGGTAGCCCAGCTTTACAGAGGTTCTCAGCATCTGGTGTCTTGCAGGCACCTGACGACAAGCACACTCCCCACCACCAAGATGCCCAAGAGGAGGGTCAGCTCAGCGGAAGAGGCGATGGAGGAAGAGCCCAAGATGACATCAGCACAGTTGTCTGCTAAGCCTGCTGCTGCAAAAGTGGAAATGAAGCCAAAAAAGAAAACAAGAGAATAAATATTCAGACAAAAAAGTGCAAACCAAAGGGGGAAAAAAATACAGTGCAAAGGGAGAACAGTCTGACATGGCTAACCAAGAAACAAGAAAATCTACCTGCAGAAAATGGAGACACCACAACCGAGTAAAGACATTGCTATGGATTCAAACATTTTCTTTTATGTATGTATTTATTTATTCATTATTTGAAAAGGAGTCTTCCTCTGTCACCCAGGCTGGAGTGCAGTGGAGGGATCTCGGCTCACTGCAACCTCTACCTCCTGAGTTCGAGCAATTCTCCTGCCTCAGCCTTCTGACTAGCTGGGACTACAAGCGTGCACCATGAAGCCCATTTAATTTTTGGATTTTTAGTAGAGACAGGGTTTTTCCCATTTTGGCCAGGCTTGTCTTGAGCTCCTGACCTCAGGTGAACCGCCCGGCTTGGCCTCCCAGCGTGCTGGGATTACAGGCATGAGCCACCACACCTGGCCAGATTCAAGTTTTAGATTACTATGCAACAGTAACAACAAATCAAATACAGCTGCATGTATCAAGATAAATAAATCTCATAAAATCTTTGAAAATTGTGCAGAATGATTCACAGCAAGGCTAACATTTATATGAGTTCAAAACACTTCAAGATTGAATAATATATTTTTAGGAATAGGTAAACTTATCTACAGCAGAAGAAGTATGAACCTAAAATTCAGGAAGAGAGGCTGAGTATTGAATTGCAGAAGTCTCATGGGGAGCTCGTAAATTATTAGTAATGTTCTGTTTGTGAAGCTGAACATTGTCTAGTTCATTCTATTATTAGTCTTCATAATTTAGATAAATCTCATCTCTCAAATATGTAAGAAAAAATGTTAGGCCTGACTCTATGTCTCTTGTGTATTAATCCAGCTATTAATCATTTTTCCATTTATGATACATCTGCTGTTTATTTCTTGTAACGAGCACTACTAAAATGGTGTTTCTCCTGGGAGAGAAAGAGAGAAAACAATTTACTATGCCTTTGTTTGCTTTACCATTATAGGTGATGCTAATTGTTAACACTGTTTAAAAAATAATATGCAAAATCTCTGTCCTGTTTTACTTCCTACAGTACTGGAATAGGATGATTTTTTCTCACTTCTAGAAATTAATTGCCCACATACCTTTCCACATCAAGTGGGTAGCAGATAGTGTGCGTGTCTTTCATACTTTAACATATGAAAATTTACATCTTCGGTTGTATCTCTCCCTTGTGAGTACCTGCAAATTGGGAATAGTTTGAAATAATATCACCGTAGAATGAGTAAAATTCAGAGCGTTAAAAATGTTTGACATATTGTCTTTGTTTTCCTTTCTGAAGCCAATAATTCTCAATGTTACATCAATGTCATTCTTTCAAATAACAGGAGGATTAATAGTGAAGCTCACATACAATTCTTGCTGGGACATTGCTCACAGAGAGCACATTGTGACTTGGCATATTTGGTAATCGAGACAAAACTTGACACTAGCAAGATTTATCTGGAGATGTACTCTTTAAAAGGAACAACTTGGCCCAAGTAATGACAGGGAATGTGTATTTCTATGACTTAAAGGCTTGATAGTTGGGATTTATGACAAGCTCAAATCAATTCATATTAATGCCATTCAACATCTTGCAAAAAGGAAATTACATAATATCTAGAGGACCAATTTTTTTTTTAATTTTCCATTATTTATCTGAATTGACAACTAATGAGAAACTTCCTCTGGTAGCTTTAAATCATATCAGATACTTTATTTCTGACCCAGAAGCAGCTCTGTTGAAATTATTGTCAACTGAAATAATGCATGATGTGTACTTCAGCATTTTGTCAACGTCAGTCTGGAGAATATCTTCATTTTTATACAAGTTGTTGTCTAGTCCTTATTACATATTTTATGACTGGCAATGAAATAACACTACTATTATTCACTTGGGCATAAATAGAAAATACGTATAATTAAAATGCCATCCACAGCAATTAAGTTATGGCACTACATCAATGCTCATTTGAATTTATATTTAGAATCTGGTCATATCTGCCTAGTGTTATAAAAGAAAACACCTTTGGAAAAGTGTGCTCTACATTATTTAGTCATTTAATAATAATAAATCAATAATGTGATTTATATTCTTTGTTCATTTATATTAATAACATTGGAGAAAAATGAAAATTGCATAGGCATATTTGGTTATGTTAGAAAATCCAAAGCAATTTACAAAAACAAATAAAACTATGCTAGAACAAATAAGTGAATTTGGCAAGGTTGCATCACACTAGCCCAATGTACAAAAATCAATTGTAGTTTGATACACAATCAACAATTAATCGAAAGTACAACAGAATATAATTTATAAATAGTAGCAAAACACTAAATATTTTTAAATAAAGTTAATATGTACAAGACACACATATACTGGAAACTACAAAACATGGCTAAAATAAAATTTAGCAGACTTGAATAAACTTATATACCATGCTCAGGGACAGAAAGATTCAATATTAATATTCAGACATAAGTTCTACCTAATTTGATCTGTTTATATTCACTAAAACCCCAGTAAGGTTTTGGTAGAAATTAACAAGGTAATTTCACAAATAATGTTGAGATGTCAACAGCCAAATAATAAAAAAACCGTCAAAAGAAAATTTTAAAAAGACCTTAGACAAAAATAATATTGATATTAAAAACTGAGAAATTGAACAACCCCATTTCAAAGATTAATATACATTAATATTGATTAAGACAACTTGAATACTAATATACATGGACACAAATAGATCAATGCAACATAATTGAGAGTTCAGAAATAAACCCACGTATATCCATTCAATTGATTTTTACAGTGACAGAAAGTTAATTTCACTGGGAGAGAAGATAGTCTTTTCAACCAGTGGTTCTGAAGAAACAGGCTATTTGAAAAAAAAAAAAAAAAACAAACCTTCAATTTCTATCTTACACTACAAACTAAAAATTTCAGACAACAGATCTAAACATAAAAGCTTAAATTATAAAATTTCTATAAAGATATAGAAGACTACTTTTGTGACTGAAAATAGAGTAATATTATTATTATTATTTAGGCAGAGAGAGAAAAAGGAGAAGGAGAGAGAAGGAAACAGCTAGCTCTCACGCTGAATGAGAGAAAGAAAAGCTGCTCTCACTGAGTGAGAAGGGTTCCCAGAGGGAGAAAACCAGAGAAGGAAAACTCCCCTCACACTGAGTAAGAGAATCCAGAAAGATGGAACCCAGGAGAGGAAAGACAGCTTACACTGTGGGTTGAAGGGGACCCCACAGGGGAAATCCAGGAGGGTAAAGAGAGCTCCCACTGTGTGGGAGGAGATTGCAGAGAGCTGGAAATCCCTAGATAATTATTTTTTAAAATGAGTCATAACACACTATAATTAAAAATAAAAGATTCCTAAATTGTATTTTATCAAAGTTTAACACATTTACTCTCAAAAATTAAGAAAATGAATAGGCAAGCCACAAACTGGTTGGCAATTTTTGCAATACAAATATCTCACTTAGCGCTTATATCAAATATATATAAACATCTCCTATAACAAATTCATAAGACAGACATAAAAATGGACAAAAGAATTCAATAGATAATTTAGAAAAAACAAAAATCAATAAATACATAAAAAAACACTCGACATCACTGGTAACCACAAAAATAACTATTTAAAAAAATATATAATGCCACTAGACCCCCATAGAATGACCAAAATTTTTCAAAGATGAAACACCAAATTTGATGAGGGTGTATAGCAAGAACTTTTAGGCATTGGTGATGTAAGTTCAAAAGAATACCTCTACTTCAAAAAATAGTTTTGTGTTTTTTTCTAAATAAAATTAAGATATATATTTACTATATGACCTAGAAACTTTTCTGCTAGTTATTGTACAGGGGAAATTTTAAAAATATAGTCCAAAGTCCACAAAAATACCTGTACAACAGTGGCTCACGCCTGTAATCCCAGCACTTTGGGAGGCCCAGGCGGGTGGATCGTGAGGTCAAGAGATTGAGACCATTCTGGTCAACATGGTGAAACCCCGTCTCTACTAAAAATACAAAAAATCAGCTGGGCACGGTGGCACGTGCCTGTAACCCCAGCTACTCAGGAGGCTGAGGCAGAATTGCCTGAACCGGTAACAACAGTGAAACTCCGTCTCAAAAAAAAAAAAAAAACAAAAAAACCTGTACAAGAATGTTCAAATGCTGCTTTATTTCACCATAAAAATGGAAGCCACTTATCAAAAGGTGAATGAAAAACAAATGTGACATATTCATTTAATAGCACACTATTATCCAATAGTTATACTAATGCAAACAACAGTGTGAATAAATCTCAATAACACTATGCTTAAAGAAAAAATCCAGTCACAAAAATGTGTACCTCTTTCATTTCATTTATATGTAGTTCTGAAATAGTTAAACTATGCTATGCTGTTAGTAGTTTTATCAATGGTTGCCTCGTTTGATGTGGTGGGGTGGGATGGCTTTCAACAAAACATTAGAGAACATTCTAAGGTAATGACAATATTCCGCACATTGTTTGAGGCAGGGGTTATATTGAGGTATACATTTATAAAACTCATGGGACTCTACAATTAATAATCTCTGTGTTTTATTGTATCAATTAAACATCAATACATTTTTATAGTGAAAGAACTATAATAAATCACAAATGATTTAAGAGACCTCGATTCAAATTCACCAACTATGAAAATAAAAATTTGATAGTTGAAGAACATTTAAAAATTACTAGATCTTAGGTAATATGTTAATTTTTAAGGTATGATAATATCACAGTTATATTAAAAATGTTTTTGTTTGTTGGAGATGCGTAATGAACCATTTATGGATAAAAATATGCCTTAGAAATGCTTAAAATACTCAAGAAAAAAGTGAGAGAATAAATAAAATAAGAATGGTAAATTGTTGATAATAGCTGAAATTGAGTGCTAGTTACATGGGGATTTATTATATTATTCTTTATATTATATATATCTCAGAAATTTGTCATAACAAAGGGTTAAAAAGTCTAGTTTCAATGGTGTAGGTGTTAGCCAATCACATTTTCCATATCGAAATAAAATTCATCCTTGAGTGTATTACGTGAAAAAAATTAAAAACCATCTTCAACCAAGATTGTCTTCCAAATTTTAATATCTCAGATATTTTAAGAGTTTATTATTTATTTATTCTGATGATTATTACTTTTTAAAATATATATTTTATTGCATTTTAGGTTTCGGGGTACATGTGAGGAACATGCAAGATTGTTGCATAGGTACATACATGGCAATATGATTTGCTGCCTTCCTCCTATCACCAATATCTGGCATTTCTCCCTATGTTTTCCCTCCCCAACTTCCCACCCGCTGCTGTCCCTCCCCTACTTCCCCCCACAGACCCCAGTGTGTGATACTCCCCTCCCTGTGTCCATGTGTTCTCATTGTTTAACACCAGCCTATGAGTGAGAACATGCAGTGTTTGATTTTATGTTCTAGTGTCAGTTTGCTGAGAATGATGGTTTCCAGGTTCATCCATGTCCCTACAAAGGACACGAATTCCTTGTTTTTGGTGGCAGCATAGTATTCCATGGTGTATATGTGCCACATTTTCCCTGTCCAGTCTATCATCGATGGGCATTTGGGTTGGTACCAAGTCTTTGCTATTGTAAACAGTACTGTAGTGAACATTCGTATGCATGTGTCCTTATAATAGAATCATTTATAATCCTTTGGATATATACCCAGTAATGGGATTGCTCTTATCTTTATTTACATAAGATCAAGTTAAATGAATATGAGGTATTACATAATTGAGTTATATATTGTTATTTCCAAAATGCTTTTCCCCTTACAAATAAGCTGTCACCTCTCCTATCATACATCTGTTTTCTATACATACGAAAAATCTTATGAGGACTAATACTAACTTTTTATTCAAATTACAGCATACCAAAGTTATAAAGTTTGTATCTTTTGAGTAGTCCAGGACTAGTTGCAATAAGTATCCATCCCATTTTTGGTAAGAATCTTAGTTGGAGCATCCCCCATAGTAGAGCCTGAAACAGTTTCTTTGGTAGATGATCCCAAGGAGGTAAAAATGGAGCCATGGAGGGAGAGCTATGGTTTGAATATGGTTTTATTTTTCCAAAACTCATGTTGAAATTTGATTGCCATCGCAGCAGTGTTAGGAGGTGGAATCTTTAATAGGCAGTGAAGTCATTAAGAGGGATTAGTGTCTTTCTTACAGAAATGGGCTAGCTATCTTGAGAACTTGGTCCCTTTTCTCTCTTGCCCATGACCTGTTCCTGCCTTCTGTCTGTCCACCATGCTATAAAGCAGCATGAGGCCCCTACCAGATGCAGCTGCTTTATCTTCTACTTTCTAGTCTCCAGAATTGTGAGATAAAACAAGCCCTCTTTTTTTCAAAAATAAATGACCCAGTCTCAGGTGTTCTGTTATAGCAACAGAAAATGAACTAAGACAAGAGAAAAGGCAAGAAAAGGAGGAAAAGTTACTTATAATGATTAAGCTCCTTGCTGCAGGCAATGGTCTCAATTTAGATGGGATCTCTGAGAATAATAAAGAATTTTCTAGAATTCTCCTTACAAAGTACAGGGGGCTATTAAATTTATCCCCTGGCTTCTATTTCCATCATTTGAAAGTCACCTGAGTCAGTAACTTTACCCTCCAACCCCTATCATCTTGCATTTATAGGTTGTGCTTGTATAATCTAAGAGGGATGCTGTGGCTCCTGAAACAGTTTTGAGGCAGGAAAACAAACAGTGTGGCTTGCCTTTGGGTGAAGCAACGTCAGCATGCATCGGCACAGCTCACCAGAGCTAAGGCTGAAATGAAAATGAGAGGATGAGATATGGGGCAACAAGAGTAAAATAAATACTACAGGAGTGTGTTAGTGTTTTTAGCTTGTCTATTCCATGTTGAAAGAAGTATATTCCAGTGTCAGGGTTCATTAAAGGCGTAGACAAAAGGTACGCTGTAACATAAATTATCACTAGTCTTTAGTATCAGTCAAAGAAGACTCCATTGACTATATTATTTTTTGCACTTTATATATTAAAAAAGTAATGATTGAGTATTCCCCCCATTAATCATGTGCTGCTTGACTGCTAATGGATGTTTATTATTATTTAAATGTTTTATGTCTCTAGCTGCCAAACAAAGAGTGACCACTATATACAGGAAACTAGAAAAAAGCATTCTCTGTGATCGATACAGCAACTCTAAGAGATAGATGTTATTACTATGTTTACACATGTATAACTTATGGAGATATAGAGAAAAGTTGCTTGTGACAAGTTGCTTGCTTGAGATAATTTGGTAATTAGTGGCTCATCAGTTTTGAATCTAAAGCCCATTTCTTTTCAGATCCTTACTTTTGCTACCTTGACTTCACAGACAGATGTTTTCATAATTCCAGTGTACCACAGGCTGAATGATAGAGTAAATCTCATAGAATAGACTCTCCAAAGAGCTTATCAAATGCTTATCAAGCCTTGCTTTGGGTTGAATTTGTCTCTGCCCTTAGATGTAATATATACTACCGTGAACATAATCAGGCATGAGTCTTTTCTGTATTCCTAATTTTTCTTGAATAAAAATACCAAAGATGGGGCACCTGTAATAAACACCTGCCTAAGTGCAGAGAACTGGTAAACCAGGTCACTCCAGTGTGCATGTTAATAAGCCTCCTGAAATGCTATCCATGGCTTCAGGAGGAATAAGAAAACCATTTAATGTTTCTCTCTCCACTCCTTCTCAGCATGTGATTATTGCCAAACCTTTCCTGCTTGGTTTTTTTTTTTTTCTCCAATAGGCTAAAAATATGCAAATAATCTTTTTAATTGTTCATAAGAACTCATTAAATTTCCCTCTTATGATGAGATTTTATTTTAATCAGCAGTTGTTTGGAACTTAGTAGATAAAAAAGTACGGTATCAGTATTAGCATACTTCATATGGTTTTCTTGCTTTAAAAAATTAACAGAAGGGAAATTTAAACTGAAGTGATTACAGAATTTAATTTATAAAACCATATTATTTTTTCATCTAATTAGATTTTTAAAATGGTTTCTTGTATCACAGCTAAACTATCTGACCTCTCTTTTGTAATCTTCATTGAGCATTTTAATTCTGTGAAGTATTAAACATGGATGTATGAAATTGTACCAATATGATTTTTCTCTCTGGTGCCTTCTTTCTATTTTAGTATAAAATGTGAATCTTTGCTTTAAGATACGGAAAAAGTGCAAAGAAGCAAATTCACAAAATATTCTGTATTTAGAATTAAATACCTGTTTGTCGGTGTCTGACTATCAGAATCCTGTGGATAGTGGAAAGCTGGAACAATAAAAGACTAGATTTTATTGTAGAAGCTCCTTTATTAGTAAATGAGAAAATTGATTAATAATAAGGAAATATATTGGTTGCCTACTTTACCTATTTTGGTTACTCAAGATCCTAGATTTTTTAAAACAAACTCTCCACCTATAAACCATGGGAATTAATAGAGGGATTATTACTAGTTTAATAGACGCCTAACAGTGGAACCTTAATCTATTGAAATTTGCCAAGGTGTAGACCAATTCCAGAGAATCATGGTGCCTTCTAAACCAGATATTCAAAAATTCAAGAGCAGAATCAGTTTTTCTCTCAACCTAACCTTCAGTTCTTGTTTCAGAAATTGCACTAAAGTTAGAATTGTTATATGGATATATCAGTCATTTGGGTTGGATAAGCTATACTCCTGCAGTAACAGCAGAGACTCTTAGTGACTCTGAACTGGTTTCAGATATAGCCTGGGACAAAGGAAATGGATGGCATCCCCAGGTAAATGAACTAATGATTGGCTTATTCAGGGAAGAGGATTATAGAAGGATCTTTTTTCAATAGCAAGGCTGAAATCATTTTGTATTGTCTTTCTTTTATCTTTGCATTTGCTTTAGAAAATTATTTACTTTGATATACCAATGCTGGTTGTATTAGTCTATTCTCACACTACTATAAACAGTTGCTCAAGACTGGGTAATTTATAAAGAAAAGAGTTATCATTATCAGCAATTGACTGACACTTCCCCATGGCTGGGTAGGCCTCAGGAAACTTACATTCATGGCAGAAGGGGAAGAAACACATCTTACATGGCGGTAGGTGCGAGACAGTGAGTATGTGAGGGAGGAATGGTCAGACATTTATAAAATCATCAGATCTCATAAGAATTCACTAACATAAGAGCAGCATGGGGGTCATCACCCCCATGTTCCAATCACCTCGCACTAGGTCTCCCCCTTAGAACATGGGGTTACAGGGATTACAATTCAAGATGAGATTTGGGTAGGGACACAAAGCCTAACCATTATATTCCACTTTTGGCCCCTCCCAAATCTCATGGCCTCTCATTTCAAAGCCAATCATGCCTTCCCAACAGTCACCTAAAGTCTTAACTCATTTCAGCATTAACTCAAAGGTCTCAGTTCAAAGTCCTATCTGAGACATGGCAAGTCCCATCCACCTAGGAGTTTGTAAAATCAAAAGCAAGTTAGTTACTTCTAAGATATAATGAAGGTACAGGCATTGGATAAATGCTGCCATTCCAAATGGGAGAAATTGGTCAATACTATGGGTCTATAGGCCCCCAGATGTCTGAAATCCAATGGGGCAGTCATTAAATCTAAAGCTCCAAAATGACCTCCTTTGACTCCATGTCTCACATCCAAAGCACTCTAATGCAAGAAGTGAGCTTCCATGGTCTTGGGCAGCTCCACCCCATGGCTTTTCAGAGTACTGTCCCCCTCCTAGCTGCTTTCCCAGGCTGGCATTGAGTGTCTGTGCCTTTTCCAGGCCCACGATGATACAAGCTGTCAGTGGATCTTCTGTTCTCGGGTCCACTGGTGGACCTCTTCTCACAGTTCCTCTAGGAAGTGCCCCGGTTGAGATTCTGTCAGATACTTATCTGTCAGACACTTATAAAATGTGGGGCCTCTAACTCCGCAATTCTCTTTCACACTGCCCTAGCAGAGGTTCTCTATGACGGCTCCATCCTTTCAGCAAACTTCTGCCTGGACATTCAGACAATTTCATACATTCTCTGAAATCTAGGCATACATTCCCAAATCTCATTTATTGACTTCTGTGTACGTGCATGTCCAAAACCGCATGTAATCTGCGGAGGCTTGGGGCTTTTGCCCTTTAAGTAATGGCCTGAGCTGTATGCTGGACCTGTTTAGCCATGGCTGGGAAACAGGGCACCAAATCCCAAGGCTGCACAGAGTAGCAGTGGGGCTCTGGGTCTATCCCATGAAAGCTTTTTTTCCTCCTAGGCCTCCAGGCCTCTTATATAAGTGACTGCTGTGAAGGTCTCTGTCATGACCTGGAGACATTTTTTTCATTATTGGCTATTAACATTTGGCTTCTTGTTGCTTATGCAAATTCCTGCAGCTGGCTTGAATTCCTCCCCAGGAAATGGGTTTTTCTTTTCTAATACATGGTCAGGCTGCAAATTTTCCAAACTTTTATGTTCTGGTTCCCTTTTAAATATAAGTTCTAATTTCAAACCATCTCTTTGTGAATACATAAAACTGAACACTTTCAAAATCAACCAGGTCACCTCTTGAATGCTTTGCTGATTAGAAACTTGTGCCAGATACCCTAAATCATCTCTCTCAAGTTCAAAGTTCCACATATCTCTATGGCAGAGGCAAAATTCCACCAGTCTCTTTGCTAAAACATAGCAAGAGTGACCTTGGCTCCAGTTCGCAAGAAGTTGCTCATCTCTGTCTGAGACCACCTCAGCCTGGACTTTATTATCTACATCATTATCAGTATTTTGGTCAAAACCATTCAACAGGTCTCTAGGAAGTTCCAAACTTTCCTGGATCTTTCTGTCTTCATCTTAGCTCTCCAAACTCTTCCAGCCTCTTCCTTTTACCCAGTTGCAAAGTCACTTCCAAATTTTCAAGTATTTTTATAGCAGTACTCCACTACCTCAGTACCAATTAACTGTATTAGTCTCTTCTCACACTGCCATAAAGAACTGCCCAAAAGTGAGTAATTTATAGAGGTTTAATTAACTCATAGTTCCATATGGCTGGGGAGGCCTCATGAAACTTACAATCATGGCAGAAGGGGAAAAAGCAAGTCTTACATGGAAGCAGACGAGAGAGTGAGCGTGTAAATGAGATACTGTCAGACACTTATAAAATCATCAGACCTCATGATGTGTCACTCACTATCATGAAAACATCATAGGGGATGCTGCTTCTATGATCTAGTCACCTCCCTCAAGCTCCCTTTGTTGACACATGCAGATAATGGGGATTACAATTGAAGATGAGATTTGAGTGGGGTCACAAAGCTTAACCATATCACTGGTCTTAGTCAGATTTCAATTACAGTAACATTTAGTGTCAGACACTGAGGGTCTCAAATGAATAAAATGTGGTATGTTTCCTGTTTATAGGTGAGTGAAGGTATGACTATAATCTATGCCAGGCAATAACAATATTTCATAAAACACCTCAACATATAATTAATAATGTAAGTACAATGTGAAAGGTACAAGGGAATCGTGTAACAGCATGAGAAAGAATAACAGTGTGTTCCCCTTCATTTACCTGGTCTCATTATATCTGTCTCTTTATTGTGCCTTCAACATGCCAAGTATATCCCAGCATCAGGGCATTTTCACTTTCTCATCTTTCAGAAATGCACTTTCCTCAGATATTTGCCTCCCTTGCTCCCTGACTTGTTTGTAATCTTGGCTTCAAAGTAACCCTCAATAAGGCTTTCTGAATACCCTATCTATGTGTGCTCTATCTGTCACTCTCATTTTTTATAGTGATTTTGTATTATTTACTTCAGGGTAACATGTATATTTATTTGGTTATTTATGTACCTTCTATTAGAATACACACACTTTGAAGGCTAGGGATTTCTTTATTTTGTTCAATTCTGCAACCTCCTACCTAGCAATATTCTCAAATATTTGTTGAAAGAGAGGAAGAAAGAATGAATGAATATTATAATAGGGAGAAATTAGAAGATAATAAAATATGGTGATAATTTGGCAAGTACTGAAAAATTAAGAGGATTTCTATAGCAGTATGGGAGATATAAGGAAAGACTCCATTGGCTTTGTTAAGCTTTAGTCCATTAGATTCTTCATGGGTAGGGTTTTCCTAATGATCATACCTCTCCCACAGTGAAAGGATTCTCTAAGTTTTGGGATGAGGAAGTTTTTCTGCCCCTCCTCTAAGGGTAGAGAATTTTTTATGTTTTGTCTTGTATTTTGTTTTTGTTTTTGTTTTTCCTCCTATAGCTGCCATGGGTCTTCACCTGCTCCTTGGGGACGGAAGGTTTACTTTTGTTTTTTTCCACTTACACAAATCTTCTGTTCAAAAGAGGAGAATAATTTAATAGCAAAATCTTTTGTTGTTCCAAGGCCCGCCACTGTCGAAGGGATTCTTTGGCTTCTTAATTGTCCCTGTAGTTCTGTTGAGTAACTGGTGAAGTCCATGGAGAAGGATGCGTGAGTGAACATAAACTCCGCTTTTGTTGATGTCTTCCAGGATCTCTATACTGGCATACTAGCCTACATTTGGTCTCTAGAATTTTACTAAACATTTTACCTGAATTCTTACTATTCTGTTTGGCAGTTCCACCTTCCTCCTCTGCACGACTGAAAATAACCCAGAGCTCATCTCCTATCTCTGCTTATAGGCCCTTGCCCTCTTCCTTTCAAGGGTTTGAAAAGAAGTTACAGTTTAATGGATTATAATGGCTTTAGGCTGCCATTAAGACAGAAGCAATCACTTCACAGTTTTTTACATTGTGTGTTAAATCTTCTGCCCCTCCAGTCCTTTTTATTTTTTATTTTTGGATGGAATCTCATTCTGTCACCCAGGCTGGAATGCAATGGTGTGATCTTGGCTCACTGCAACCTTCACCTTTCAGGTTCAAGTGATTCTTCTGCCTCAGCCTACTGAGTAGCTGCGATTACAGGTGTGCACCACCATGCCTGGCTAATTTCTGTATTTTTAGTAGAGATGGGGTTTCACCATGTTGGTAAGGCTGGTCTTGAACTCCTGACCACCTGATACTCCCACCTTGGCCTCCCAAAGTGCTGGGATTATAGATATGAGCCACTGTGCCCAGCACAATCCTTTTTATTTATTTTTTTTTATTTGAATGTACTTACTATATTTTAGTTTTATTTAAGTAGGGACTTTCTTGTTTCTTATAAATGTAATAGTTTTTATATTATTCAAAAGCTTTTATATGTTAGAATATTTAAATGACATGGCTAAATATGAAGCTCTTTTAAAATATATATGTTTTTCAACTTGGATTTCAGGTTTAGGAGATACAGGTGAAGATCTGTTACATGAATAATTTCATGTCACTGGGGTTTGGTGTGCAAATGATTGTGTCACCCAGGTAGTGAGCTGAGCATAGTACCCAATAGATAGCTTTTTAACCCTTACCCTTCTCTCACCTTCCCCACTCAAGTAGGCCTCAGTGTCTGCTGTTTCTTCCTTGTGCCCAGTGTACTCAATGTTCTGTTTCTGCATTAGTTCACTTAGGATAGTGGCCTCAGGTCCCATCCGTGTTGCTGCAAAAAATAATAATAATTTTTGTATTAGTTCATTCTTACACTGCTAAGGAAGACTTACCTGAGATTGGGAAATTTATAACGGAAAAAGTGGTTTCTTGAGATGGAATCTACTCCTGGTGAAGAGCTATAAACACTGTTGAAATGACAACAGAGGATTTAAAATATTACATAAACTTAATTGATAAAGCAGAAGCAGGGCTAGAGAGGATTAACTCCAGTTTTGAAAGAAGTTCTGCTGTGGGAAAAGTGCTATCCATCAACATGGTATGCTACAGAGAAATCTTTTGTGAAAGGAAGAGTCAATTGATGTGGTAAACTTCACTGTGGTCTTCTTTTAGGAAATTCTCACAGCCATCCCAACCTTTAGCAAACACCACCCTGTTCAGTCAGCAGCCACCAACACAGACAAGACTCACCACTTGCAAAATGATTGCGTTCTCTGGAGATTCAGATAATTGCCTTTTAAGTTAAGAATGTTTTTTAGACATAATTCAACTGTTCACTTAACAAAGTGTAGTATGCATACAACTTTTATATGTACTGGGAAACCAAAAAATATATGTGACTTATTTTATTGCAGTATTTTTGTCTTATTGCTGTGATGTCAAACTCATTTGCAATATCTCCAAGGTATGCTTTATTTTAATCCTCTATTAATTTTTTCACAGTTATCTTTTTGTTTATACATTTTATATATATATTTATTTTAACACACAGAATCTATGCATATATATATATTATCTACATATATAAGAGTTAATTTAATTTTATTTTCTCTAAGACACTTGAATTTTGAAAAATCTCTTAATATTGTCTTCTAAACTTTGTGACAATTTTTGTGCCATATGATGTTTATCTTAATTTTATTATTATGTGCCTTTTATCCAATTTTTTGAATCATATTTATTTATCGATTATTCTTTCCTTTCTAATCATTACTAATGTTTTTCGATGGAGCATTTACATTTGAAATAGATTGTACTGAATTATATACTTGTCAGATGGGTCACAGGATACAGTAGGTATTTAGAACCTTCAACTAGGATTTTCTGCTTCAGAACGCAAATATTGGGTTTTCTACTTTGGAGGTGTGTCTACTCTTGTTTTATGTTTTCTTTTTATTTGGAAAAGCAAATGGTTCATATAACTCACAATGAAGTTTCCAAAAGTTCTACTGGGTTATCACCCCACCGCTTGAATCTTTCTAATCCACACATCATATTTGAATGAGGATGCATACAGAAGGTACCATGCTTTGAGTTGTCCCAGTTAATACAAAATTTAGTATAGATGGCCTGAAGTCCGATTTATGAGAATAATAATTTTCTATTAGATACTAGGTTTTGAAGTGACTTATTACACAACAATATGCAACTGGAAGAATCTTATACACCAACAGTGAAAGGGACAGTTTGAATTCTGTATATGTTTCTGAATTTTGGTCTCCTTGCAATTGAGTACTTAATCTTCACACAATCAACTGTAAGAAATATTATTCTGTGCTTATTTCTCGTGAGAAAATTTTGACTATATGCTTGGGTACCATGCGAATATGTCATTTGTTAATATGGTGTAGTAGTTAGACTACATGACCACAGTTTGAAAGAGCTATGATATCCTACAGGTAAGTTAGAAATCCAGCCAGAGTAGAATTTATTAACTAATATTAAGAAATAATAACTTGAATTAAAAAAATAATTAAAGTAGATCAGCCATTGTAAAATCTTTCTCTCACCTTTATTTCTTTTGCTGTAAATTCACTGGCATCTTTTCAATATAGATAGGAAAGCATATTCTATGTTGGACCCTAAGTTGTTTCTTTCAAATATTCTAGAAAACAGAGAACATAATAACTTTTCAATTGATACAAAATATGCATTCAAGAATACTTATGATTCATGGTCTTAAACTATGGAAAACTTTATATGTAGGATGTAATTTAGCAAAGATAAAAATGTAGAGCAAATTAGAATTAGCATTAATGTGGCCAGTATTAATATTTTGGGGTACCACCAGCATTCCTGAAGACTCATTACCAACGGGCTGTGCAACATATCTAAACCTTGTCAGTGGCTGACATTATTTGGTAGTCTCATGAAAAGAGCTACCATTATGTGGGTGGCTTGAGAGTCCTAAATCTATAGTCAGTCTGAATCTCTCCTCTCTTCTTTTATGTGCCATGGGAGATCAGTAAAATTACATTTGATTTAGACTGTACATGAAAGATAAGAAGGAAAAATTTTCCTTATGCACTCACTCAATTGATAAAACAAATTTATCAAGGTTGAAGCTTATAGTATTAATAGCAGGCTGTGAAGTCACAAATGTGTTTGTCGTATCATCAAAATTGTAAATAACATAGTCATGTATATAATCTTACAGTTCTTTACATTTGTTATGCCTGCTTTTCTCGTGACATTGCAGAGTCCTGCTTTGTTTTTCTGTCACACATGATATTCTAATTGCAGAAATCTAATTCCTCCATGCAGTTCAGGTCTCAGTGCTGTAGACATTTCTATTTTGATATTAGACCTTTCAATATTAATGACCCCTTAAAGGAGATAAACAACCTTTTTATTTTTTATCATCTAGTTGTTTAGCATCGTAGTATTATTTAGCTCTAAGCCACAAGCAGCTTTTTATGTTTAAATAACGAACCATAATTTAGTTTCTGTACAATTACTAATTAGCAGCATCAATGCCTCAACTAGACTCAAAGCAGCACAAGGAAAAGGTTTCTGAACTTTAAGAAATGTACTGACCCACTTTAGGGCGAGATTCAAAGACATGTTGGATAATAAAGTTCAGAAGAATCCTTTGGTGCATTTCACCTGTTCTCCAGGTCTTCCTTTTTCTTCCTAGATAATAATGAAAATTTGAGAAAAAATGTGCCGAACGATGTGCTCCAACATTATTATATTTATCGTTTGGTTCACTAGAAATATCAGTCTTGAACTGCTAACAGATTTTTAAGGCCTTCTGAATCTATCAAGGATCAATTATAAGCCATCTAACTTGAATGTGGAAACATGTTATTCTGGTTCAGTACAAGAGGGAAGAATAGGAAAACTGCAAGCCTGGATCCCGTGTGTTTGAGGATGATACACATTCTGATGCCCAGTGTTTCATTTATTCCTTTATTCAGTTAGTCATTTTATTAAACACCACAATGTATAAGTTAATATACCCAAAGTATAACTTAACACTGCTTATATAATACTAAGGAGAAGAGGTTGAATAAATAAAGTGAAACAAATCTCTTAGCAATGAATAGGAGAATTGAATTAGTTTCTTTCTAAGATCCTTTGAGATACGGCTATGACTTACTATATGCGTGTGCATATGTATGTTTTTATGTAAGTGCATGTTTCTTTGCTTAGTCTCTGTCGTTAATAGCTGGTAGAATACATTCATGTTCAGGACTTGGCATGTTTTTATTCTAAATTTTAGAGTTCCCAACAAACTGAACATTGGGTACCAGACCTTTTATTTTGTTTCTGAAGGGGAAGTAAAGGGTTATTTGTGTTCTGTGGCTTCATATTTGAGGAGGATTCCTGCTTCACCTGGTATTCAGGATTCACCTGAGCTCAGCATAGCTTCAAGTTGCCTGTGTCATCATCTAGCTAGATGAGAAAAAGATTTTTGTACAATATTCTCTTCTTTGGGCTTAGTGTCCCTAGTTGTCTTGGAGTATGTAGTAGCTGCTTATGAATTCCAGGTCCTTGTCCCATCTCTGCTACCTGTGACATCATCCTTCCCTCCATAGGACAATGATGCAATCACAATTTATAATACAGAGATTAGAGTTTTTTAAAAAATCACTGTTTTCATGAGTTCCGCTGTGGATAAAACCCTTAGAAAATTCCTCCAGTGATACTGAGACTTTGCTGTTCTTTTCATATTAAATGATTGCCAGGGTCATTGCACCAGTTGGGCCTAGGTGGTTTTGTGGGCTGCTGAGGAACAGAATTGTGAAGTTTCTGAGATGCAGTAACCATGATATGCTGCCCCTACCCTAGAAATAATTCAATGATTTGAACATGGGTTCCTGCCACAAGCATAGCTGTTCTGTGATTCTCAATTTAGTTAATAAAGAATTTTGCTTCCGTATCTATGTCTCTTGCTGGTACACCTCGCCTAGCTCCATCCTTTCTGTGACCCCTGCACCAGGGTTCTGGTTAAGCCACAGAGATTATTATAAACAAACACTTCAAAGTTGCTCTACCAATGTCAGGATTATGTATAATAAAATGTCTTCCCAAGTCAAAAACCAGTTTGCAAATATATCAACATTAATAGTCAAAAGCATCATCTGATCCCATAGGAACCTAGTGATATCCGTACTTATGAATAACTGGGAATTCTATCCCAATCATGTTACCACTTGATACTGCCAAGTGTTACCCCTCCATCAAACATCACCAAGGAATAATTATTTAATATACTTTATTAATAAATTATTCTTGAGATTTATAAAAAAATATATACTCCTTAGAAAAATATACCTACCAAATATATTCTAGTATAGGTCAAAAATATACTCATAAAAAATGTGGAAGTATGTTACTGAATATATATATATGTATATACTTATCACATTTATTTAATTATAAATAACATATTGATGATGATTATATGAATATTAAGAAGAACAGTTTCAGGAAATATTTTCTACGAGTACCTTTTTGGGAGTTACAGACTCTTTCCCTCTCTACCCTTGAATCTCCAGCCACAGCAAGAGAGCTTGACTGAAATAAATGTAAATATTTCATAAAACGAAGCCATGAAAATGTGAAACTGGTCAGGTTAAGCTAAGTAGTTACAGTAAACAAATAAATTTGGAAAAATAAATCATTCTGTCAACAAGTCATTCATTAAATTGCCTTTTGGTGAATTGGTCATTAGTAAAATGACCTGCTTTTTCTCTGAACATTCCTCCTCCCACACCTCAGGTAAGGTCTCCTGTGGTGACTCATATCTTCATCAATTCACCTTTCATTTTTGTTCTTTCAGCCTCTCCAATACTTTATATGTGATTCCCTTTATTAAAAGTTTCTATTTGAAAATGAAAATGTTGTTTCTATTTTCCAAGTGGACCCTCCATGATATAGAAGGAGAGGGTGCTTGAGGGGAAAAGAAAAGCGCATACAAACGGAGAGGAAAGGATGACCTCCTGATCTCAGAGTGCGGTCAATACTGTGTAATGCTAATGTGAGAGATGGCTGTGGGATGAAATCAGGGCTTCCGAGACAGTTAGGGATCAGATTAAAACAAAAATGGTTTGTACTTCCACCTGTGGAGTTTGAAGTTTGACATATAAGCAACGGGGATTAATTAGGAAATTTAAAACGGGAGGGTTGCATCTGAGATTTTGATTTGAGAAAGTGCATTCAAAAACTGCAATTACTTTTGTGACAACCTATTAATAGCAGAGGCTAAATAGGAAGGGATGAACCTTAAGGTGGAGGTTTAAAGTTTATTATGACTTCTGGACTGGACAAGTTAGCATGGATTTCTTTCCTTCTGCAAAGAGCAACTATAAACTGTGGAAATAAAATAAGAGACAATTAAAGGGAAATTCTTAAATGTGGTAAAGAATTTGGCAAACTGGTTTGAGGCATATAGTATCTGGAGTCTAGGCCACTGCATTCCCAAAATTATGGCTGCTTGTAGATTACACATATAGTAAGGTGTTCAATTTTGGCAAACTTTGGTTTAAAAATATTAATAATAGGTTAATGTCTGGAAAGGCCTAGCTTTACTACATAATGAATGTCACAATGTGTCATTTGAAGAGGAGATGAAGGATCTAGAAATGTTTAAGAATGGAAGATGGAAAGAAAAAGTCGATAATACTTTCTGGCTTCTAATATTTGAACATTTCATGTACAAACAAGATTTTAGAGCTTTTTCGGTGGCCTAGGAAGGAAAAGTTCTACATAAACCAGAATAGGTTTTAAGAAAACAGATGCTGGGCACTCTGAGGAAGAGCTTTTCTACAATTAAAACTGTTCAAGATGGAAGTCTCTGCATTAGAAGATAATTTATTTTCTTTAAAAGAATGTATTCTTCAGAGGACAGATGACTATTGGCCAAGAGCCTTGAAAGGCAAGTTCACATATCACAATTGTCAGCAAGGAGAAATAAATTATCAAAGAGTTGAGGAAACTTTAAAGCAGTATCTCATGTTTTAAATCACAATGTTTCTTTGGCTTTGAATCCCAGCTTTGCCCTACATTACGTATCCTTATATGTAGACTATATGTTGGACATCTGCTTTATAGGAAATACTTATTGCATAATATATATGATGATAATTATATTTAATAATGTATATTTTATTTTCAAACATGTATGTGTCAATGATAGTACCAATTATATCATCATGTCACAATTTTCTTCTAATGCTTAGGCAAAATTTACCTGAGAGAAATAATATATACAGATTTTTAGGAGATAATTTGATTTGGAATGTTATACTAACCACTTGTATTCACAAGGATAGGACTTATACTATCAGCTATGTGGTCAAACATAGAAGACCTCCAAGTTAAAAAGTTAATATTAAGGCTTCTTGTTTTGAGAGCTTAGAATAATAAAACAGAAAATTCTAATTACAATGGCACCGATTTTATCCTACTTTATGCTACTGATCCCCTCATTTTCCAATTCCAGCACAATTCATCTCTTCTTTATATTCCTTTTGACATAAGCCTGCCTTTACCCAGTAACTTCTGCTGATTGTTTACAAAGCTACCATTTCTCCATCCAGTCTGTGACCCACCTATATGCCCTGGTGCACACCTTATTGAGATGTAGATCAATCTCTAATGATACTTGGCAACAGCTCATTTAAAATAAATGCAATTAAATCAGACAAAAAGCTAATAGAAACTGAGGTAGACCAATTAGGGGAAGTTCACAATTTTCTTTAACAAGAGAAGTCAATGTAAGCTGGGTGTGATGCCAGAGAAAATGGAATTTAAAAAATAATATAATTAATGCTATTCCTGAAAATAAAGACTATGTAATGACTATCTTTCCTGGCTTTAAAACTTAGATTTGATAACTAAATGAATTCATTAAGAATGATTTTTGTAATAGTATACTTAGGGCTTAAAGGCATGTACGTATACCTATATTCAATTAAGTGTTTACAACTCACAAAATGCTGGTACTCTCCTGGGTGATTCAAAGATGGAAAGACTTGGCCATTGCTCTCAGAAAATCTTCAGTTTATAGAAAAGAGACAGGTATATAAAGAGATTTGACCCATATATGATGAACAGTGGGTTCAGGGATGGGTGAGGCTAGTAATCTCAGGTACAAAGGTGAAGAGGATGCCAAAAGCAAAAAACTCTTAGTAATCAGCAGAAATAATATTTGGATGTAATTTTAAAAAAATCAACATTAGTGAAAAAATGTTGTAATGAAGAAAATATCAAAATTGTAAATTACTGAATTTTTATTTTGTCTTAAGCTCTAATATAGTACCACATGATGTTGGTAAGAACAATGCTGAGAAAGGCACAGGGGAGAAAGGGGTTCTAAAGGACGAACTGTAGCGGGGATGAGGTATAATCTCAAAAATATTTCTAGACAAATACGAGAAGCACCTTAATAGGGAGCCTGAGTTAGCTTGATGAGGATGAGAAGTGGGCAGGCCTTGTAAAGCACAGCAGCATTCAAAAGAGATGTCTGTAAAAACACGGTGATTTTTATTTGGGGGTTTCTACAGAAAGAAACCTTCAAATAGAAAAAATAAAATTTAAATAGACAAGTGCCGTATCAGTAAGAGTTCTGAGAAAAGATGACTATACAAAAATACAAAAATATCGATTTATTCCAAAAGCACTTAAACTTTTTTATATAAAATTTTAGGTTTTTGATACAAACTCACATTTATTATAGGAATAAAACTCTGGATAAATTTATTTCTTTACAATGAAGTAAGCAGATGGCCTCAGCCACACAGTTTTGCAAGAACTTTATATACAATTAAAAAAATTTTTTTTTAAGAGATGGGATCTCACCCTGTCACTCAGGAGGGAGTGCAGCGGTGTGATCATAGCTCAGTGAAGTCTTGAATTCCTGGGCTGAAATGATCCTCCTGTCTCAGCCTCCTTAGTACTTGGGACTGTGGGAATACACCACCATGATCAGCTAATTTTTTAAATTTGCAGAGACAGAGTCTTGCTACATTGCCCAGGCTGATCTGTAACCCCTGGCCTTAAGTGATCTTCCTGCCCTGGCCTCCCAAAGCTCTGGGCTTACAGGCATGAGTCACCAGACCCAGCCAACTTTACAAATCTTATAATCAGTGTGACTTGCGTTCATATATGTTTTTCCCTTTTAAAATTGGGTAATTGTGTTTTCCTCCATTTGTAGTCCCCTTGCTTCACCAGTCCTACAATTTGTGACTTTTAGCTCTCTGAGAAATGTACAAATGTTTATATGAATTGGATTTAACTGGGTTTGGGTCTAAATCTCTAGATAATTTTTTTTGGATTTGTAAATGTAGAATCAATTGTCTTCAGACTGATATAAACTGTTGGCCATTGACTATGATGTTGGAAAACAGAAAAGAAGATTTAGCAGGACTTATAGATTTTGCCATTTTGTTGGGGGCATAAAATAATGTAATTTATAACACACTCTTCTGAATTGCTTTCATGTAATTGCTGTTAATTGAGCTTTTAAAATACTTATATTGTTTATCAATAAAATAATTTTGCTTGTTTATTCTCCAGTCCCTAAGAATTTTGACAAACAAACTGCTGAATTCATTCACATCAAGAAAACACTTTTTTTTTTTTTTACTCTTGACTTTTTAGTGTCCAATTAACAGCTAAAATGCTATGTCACTATGGGGTCTTGCTCTGCTTTGTATTTTTTTTTTGTTTGGACCATGAACACAACAGATCTTACTGAGTCATAATAAAGGACCAATTTAACTGCTTACAGAATGTAGACAATATGTGTATTCTATTTAAAAAGTAGTGTTGCAACTGGAAGGCTTAGGAAGAGGAACAACCCATATGCCAGTGAACTTGAAAGAGGATGCACAACCCTAAGGAAGGAGCAAGACCATTCATGGGTGTTTCATTGCAATTTCCATTAAATTTAATTTAACATATGCCAATTAAGTTTTACTCATATTTAATGTATAGATTAGTTCTCATGTCCTCCAACATCAACTGGAGTATGTATGGGTCTCTTCAAGGAAAATTATGAATTTCACAATTCAGAGATTAAATGGCAATACCCTCATCTACAAGGCATTAAAATGTATTTGACACTGGTTAAGTGGATTTATGGATTATATTATCTAATTTTAACTAAAACTAATCCTCTGAAAGTGAAGAAGTGGATTAAATAAATTCCTGAGAAGAAAACAAAACTGAAAATAATATTAATAAAGTGATTCCTCAGAGATGACATTTTTATTTATTATATTTATTTTATTTTATTTATATATTATAAACTCTTCCTAGACAACAGTAAAGGCAAACTAAACAGATTTGACAAAATTAGCCAAAAATTTCTAAATATAAAAATGTTCTCTCTAATATAGTTTTGTATTCACTGTTGTTAATGGTGAACCTTTCCCAAGTATATATTGTCTCTTTTATAAATTTTACTATGTAGTATACCCGTTTAACAATGGTGATTATGAATCATATATCAAAGTAAATTGAACTTCAAACTGGATTTTTAAATTGCTGTGTCTCAAAGTATTAAAACAAGATTTCCAAAGAAAGATATTCAATCGCATTGCTTTCATTAAAATGGGGTAAATAACACTTTTAGTGAGATTAAAAAAATGTATTCCATTAAATGTTTAAATTGATCTTGTAATATGTAATAGTCTTGTTTTCACACTGCTAACAAAGACATACCGGAGACTGGGTAATCTATAAAGGAAAGAGGTTTAATTGACTCATAGTTCCACGTGGCTGGGGAGGCCAATGAGGAGCAAAGTCTTATCTGATGTGGCAGCAGGCCAGAGAGGTTGTGTAGGGAAAATTTCTTTCATATAACCATTAGAGCTCATGAGACTTATTCACTATCATTAGAACAGCACAGGAAAGACTCATCTTCATGATTCAAATACCTCCCACTGGATTTCTCCCATGATACATGGGAATTATGGGAGCTACAATTCAAGATAAGATTTGGTTGGTGACCCAACCGAACCATGTTATTTTAAATTCATTATATCCCTTATTAACATATTTTTGTATGCTTTATGATGTGCAGATTATTTTAGCAAAATAATATATGTAACTTAGGAATAAATATATATTGAGGTGAATAAAAAACTCTTAAAAATTTTGTAAGTCTGGGCATGGTGGCTGACACCTATAATTCTAGCACTTTGGGAGGCACATATGATCTCAGAAGTTTATGACCAGCCTGGGCAATATGACGAGACCCCCATCCATACAAATAATTTAAAAATTAGCCAGGTCTTGTGGTGGGCACCCAAAGCACCAGCTACTCAGGAGACTGAGGTAGGAGGATTGCTTGAAGTCAGTTGAGGCTTCAGTGAGCTGTGATCACACCATGGCACTCCAGCCTGGAGAGCAGAATGAGACCTTGTTTTAAGAAATAATAATAATAAAAATAGAGAAAGTACTGAGTCTTCTCTTAGGGAAAGTTTGATAATGATAATGATGTTTACTACTAATATACATTCCATATTTATGATATGCCTGGAAATATTCATAGCACTTTAGACATTTTCTCATGTGTTTCTTACAGAGATTGCAGATAGAATGAAAAGTTGGGGCCAGAATATACATTCTATTGTGTCTGAATCCAAAGGCCATGCTTTAACTACCATGGTATACTGACATTATCTATTATATGGCTTGAATTAAATATGTTCCTATGTGTGTCATCTCAGAATTAAACTTAGATTAGTTTTCCCTGACATTTTATTGTTGTGGACAAGTCTAATTGTGGGATAACAAAAATTAAAATAGCAATAATTTTAACCAACTAAATGGTATATTAACAGGTGTGAAGCAGAATTTAAAATATAATCATATACCTTAAGCTGATGATTCTGAATCCTGAATATATGTATATAATATATATATTTTCATTTTGTTATATATGAAAATTTAAATTCAGCTTCAAAAGTGAATCAACAGTCCAGACCATTCATATTTTTGGCATCTAATTCTTCAACTGCACTGGAAAATAAAGCCATATCGATAATTAGTTACCAAGGTAAAATTTAATCCATTAGTTGATTTATTCTTTTAATTAAATTTGCATTTGAAAGATTGAGATTTGGGTTTTATTTTACTTAAATGCTGCATTTGCATTATTTCACACCCACATTTAGGCTCTATTCTTTGTGTAAATCTTAATAGTTAATATGATTTATATTCTAGATTAAAAATGACAATAACAAAACTGACTCTCGTTTAGATTTTATAAGGGAATTTAGAGGCCCTTAAACCTAATTTTATGCCTATATTTCTAATCCCTTATAACCAACTTCTAAAATATCCCCCGAATTAACGTTGACCTTGTATCTCTAGCACAGATTTATTGGACTTAGTTACCACATTTATCCTATCATTCTTACAGAATTTTAAATTTTTGGAAAATACCCCAGTCATGATTATCAAAAGGTCATGACACTTTGTTGGTCTCCTTCACCTACTTTTCTAGCACTCAAATCAGGAACTTGAATAGTTCCCAGCATGTGTCCTTTGACAAATTAATTATTGAAACTGAGAATTATTTAATTATTTTGAACTCCTAATTTCAGAGTCCCCTGAATATCCCCCTGAAAATTTCAGACCTAGATTTCAAATTGTACTCTCATTCTGATCCAACAAGGGCTTTTTTTCTTCAAACTTTGCCTCTAGGGTATAGGCTAAACATTGTGCCAGGTATTTTAAGATATGATAGTTACTATTTACATATCACCCTGTCAAATATCATTCTGACACTAAAACTGAAATGAGTTAACATTAAAATGTTAAGGTTGTTTCAAGTACAAATAAATTACAGGCCTTGCAGAAGGAGGGGTAAGGTTTTGGTTAATTCAGTAAATATGTAAGAAGTGTAATAAAAAATACAGTTTCAGCTCAGATTTCAGTTTGCTCTCTCTAATAATCTATGATGTTGGAGGCCTTAACCTGGCTTAAAAGTTGGCTGAGAAAGAACGTTGTGATATTTTTGACTCAAATTTTTTGAAAAATTAAAAAAGTAAATAAAGGAATTAATGAATCAAAGAATAAAGGAATAAATGAGTAAATGAATTGGCTAAAGTGACTAAGTACATCAGTAAGAAAGCTAAGCACCATATTTAGCTCAGCATTCTTCTCTTACTTACAATGTACCACGGTATAACACTCTTTGTGGAATCAGGTAGACATAAGTTATTATTCCCTAGGTGTAGGAATTCACTTGCACTTGTGTTTTTAAAGAGCTAATAGAAGAAGAGAGGACTGGACTAGTTGCAAGTGAGCTGCAGCATCTGTAGGATGTAACAGATTAAATATATTTTGAATCTAATATTATCTGGAGGAGTTGCTGGCTCACATTGCTCCAAAAACAAGTCACAAAATACTGAAAAATGCTCTCTGTGATACACACATGAAAGATTGAAAGAGGCAAAATACAGTAGTGGTACGGGCCTTTAAGTATCTCATTCTTGTGCCTGCCAAGGGCTTAGCATCTTTTGTAGAATGGTCTCTTGACACTTTCATGATGGTAGAAGATAAAATGTTGCTTTCTAAAAGCATACAGGTACATTTTACTGGAAGACGATGCAATCATAACCTAGGGTTTGTTCCTTACTTTAAAAGCCTTTCTTGGTGTCTATCTGTAAAGATGTTCAAGTTGACTAAAGAACTTATATCTCTATTCTGGTATAAATAATATCAGGATCCATTATTTTATTCTTTCCAGATTTAAAAAAACACTTGGATATCAGAAATCAAGTTGTGTGTCAGTGTTTCTTAACTATTCAGATCTATGCCAACAACATAACTTTCTGTACATTATTTCCCTTGTAAACCTTTATTTTATTTTAATACAAGTTATCTCTTCATTTAAAATATTTTCTTATTTTGGTTGTATGCCTGCTTTTCCTTGAAACTTTATATTTTCTCTTTCTATCATTTTTCATACTTATTTTGTGCTTTTGTCTACATATATTACTTTAAAATACATGTGCTAGAGATGATACTTAAAATACTTCAGATGTGTTTCCATATCTTATAAATATTGTTGTTCTAGAGACTCCCTTCTCCCTACTCTCTACCCCCTTTGAATAAATATTTTTCTGTGTTTCATGATTACGCTATAAAACAAGGAAGTGATTTTTCAGCTTTGACTGTCAAATGAGAATTTTTTGTTTGTTTAAATTGGCAGCAGGAAAATAAGTTTGAAAACCTGGCTTTGCCAAGAGAGTGGGAATTTTCTAAACTCTTTAGCATATCAGAACTAAGCCTGGCAGTCTCAGATAACACAGGTACATCCATAAATACAGAAGAGACTCCCTGTTTCCTCATGACAACTAGTGCCTGAGGCTTGCTGCATTAATGTAGGAAGAACTATAACCAAGAAGGTAGAAAAGTTCAAACTTACCCCATCTCTATAGGAGAGGCACAGAAGCATAAGAAACAGGTAGTCTGAAGACAAGTGTCTTTTTTTTAACTGAGCTGGTCCAGAATGAGAAAGTACACTGGAAAATACCTGAGTGTTAAAAAAATTATTATTAGATGGCTTAAATAAATTATGGTACTTACGGGTATAATATGTACTCATTTAGAATAATGACAGTGGTTGTATTTACTGTTAAAAAAATAAGCTAAAAAACTATGTTTAATATAAATATGTGAATGATTTTCAGAATTAAATTGTGAACAGGCTCAGGAGAATTGGGTTGTTGTCACAAAACTGCTCTCTCCAAATAGTCAACCATCTTTTTGACTTTGCTCCTCACAGTTGCTTGCATGCTGTCCATCGTGGTTGTCTTTAAACACGACTGGCTTCAGTCCCCAAGTATCTCCACAGAATTTTCCAAAGTTTTCCAAGTGAGTGACTATGTCCAAATTCTAATCTTTTTTGGACAGTTTCTGATTTCCTCATTTTAGATCAGAAGTCTGTAGTTAAACCCATAATTAGTGGCTGCAGTGTACAAGAGGTCCAAAGAGGGCATTAAGCTACCTATTTCAGAGTCATGGGTAGGATAAGATTTGTGTGAGAGAAATGTGAGACAAAAGAAGAGTGTTGATACTTCTAGAATGAAGCTCATTTGCAAAAAAAAAAAAAAAATTGTGGTCAAACAAAGTTGGGAAATCCTGAGTTAACCAATATTAAGTAGGTTTCTCTAATACCGGACTTTTTAGAAGCTTTGGTATGTTAACAATCATTTCGCATGTTCAAATTGGTAATGTAATATTCTAAATTAATTTGTCTAAGGACATCTTTTTATTTGTAAAAACATCTCATTGTGCATTTTTGGTAACATACTTTGAAATATAGTGGTTAATTTTAAAGAGGAACAATGTTGAAAAGAGTGTTATGTTCCTATTTTTATTGAAGTGAATATGTATATTCGTTTACTCAAAATCTGTTCAAGGCCTACTGTGTGACAAATGCTGTGCTGATGCAAAGAACGAAACTCTAAAGTTTTCACAGCGGACTGACAATATAAACAATTCTTATTTCTGGGTAGATAATTATGCATAATATTTTTTGTTATTGTTGCTAACCAACATTTTATTCTCTTTCTTCTTATTCTTCCTCTTCTTCTACTGTGAAATGTGTTACTTATTTGAAAATATATATTTATTTTCAATATAATATGTAAATATTATTTATATTTATATGTAATATAAATATATATTTAATATATATATATAAATATGTATATATGCATGTAATATAAATATATATGTAATATATATGTATATATTTATATAATATAAATATATAAATGTATTTGTTTGAAATCAGTAGCACATTTTATGAAAGGGGAATAAGATGATAACAGAGAAGAAAATGTTGGTATATATAAAAAAGTGTATATATATATATTTTTTAATGTAAAAAATTAAAGATTAAATAACCTCCAGAACAGAATCCATTTCCATTACTAGCCATGATACTGATACGTGAGGTCACTAAGTCAGAGACAAGGTAAGGTTATATGTACACAAATACCACTTGTTGTGAGATTTATATGGTCTTAGTTCTCTCTACCATAACAAACTACCATAGTCTGCTTGGCTTATACACAATATTAATTCACTTCTCACAGTTCTGGAGGCTGAACATCTAAGATCAAGTCACCAGCAGATTCAGTGTCAGGTGAGAGTCCACATCTTGGTTTGTAGACACCATCTTTTCACTGTATCCTTTGTTATTTTTTTTCCTTTAGGTTTTTCTTTTTTTTTTTTTTTGTTTAAATTAGACTTTAAGTTCTAGGGTACATGTGCAGAACATGTAGGTTTGTTACAAAGGTATACACTTGTCGTGGTGGTTTGCTGGATCCATTCCCTCATCATCTATATTAGGTATTTTTCCTAATGTTAGCCCTCCTCAATCCACCCACCCACTGCTATCCCTCACCTAACCCCCCACCCCCTGACATGGCCCAGTGTGTGATGTTCCCCTCCCTGTGTCTATGTGTTCTCATTATTCAACATCCACTTATGAGTGAGAACATGTAGTGTTTGGTTTCCTGTTCTTGTGTCACTTTGCTGAGAATGATGGTTTCCAGCTTCATCCATGTCCCTGCAAAGGACATGAACTCATCCATTTTTATGGCTGCATAGTATTCCATGGTGTATATGTGCCACATTCTCTTTATCCAGTCTATAATTGATGGGCATTTGGGTTGTTTCCAAGTCTTTGCTATTGTGAACAGTGCCACAATAAACATACATCTGCATGTGTATTTATAAATGAATGTTTTATAATCCTTTGGGTATATACCCAGCAATGGGATTGCTGGGTCAAATGGTATTTCTAGTTCTAGATCCTTGAGGAATCACCACATTGTCTTCCACAATGGTTCAACTAGTTTACACTCTCACCAACAGTATAAAAGCATTCCTATTTCTCCACGTCCTCTCCAGCATCTGTTGTCTCCAGATTTTTTAATGATCGTCATTCTAACTGGCATGAGATGGTATCACACTGTGGTTTTGATTTGCATTTCTCAGTTTTTTTCGTATGTTTGTTGGCTGCATAAATGTCTTCTTTTGAGAAGTGTCTGTTCATATCCTTCACCCACTTTTTGATGGGGTTGTTTTTCTCTTGTAAATTTGTTTAAGTTCATTGTAGATTCTTGACATAAAGTTGTTTGTCAGATGGGTAGATTGCAAAAATTTTTTCCCATTATTTTGGTTGCCACTTCACTCTAATGATACTTTCTCTTGCTGTGCAGAAGCTCTTAAGTTTAATTAGATCCCATTTGTCTATTTTGGCTTTTGTTGCCACTGCTTTTGGTATTTTAGTCAGGAAGTCCTTGCCCATGCCTATGTCCTGAATGGTATTGCCTAGGTTTTCTTCTAGGTTTTTTATGATGTAGGTCTTATGTTTAAATCTTTAATCTCTCTGGAGTTAATTTTTGCATAAGATGTAAGGAAGGAATCCAGTTTCAGCTTTCTGCATATGGCTAGCCAGTTTTCCCAACATCATTTATTAAACAGGGACTCCTTTCCTCATTGCTTGTTTTTGTCAGGCTTGTCAAAGATCAGATGCTTGTAGATGTGTGGCATTACTTCTAAGGTCTCTGTTCTGTTCCATTGGTCTGTGTCTCTGTTTTGATACCAGTACCATGCTGTTTTGATTAACATAGCTTTGTAGTATAGTTTGAAGTCAGGTGGCATAATATCTCCAGCTTTGTTCTTTTTGCTTAGGATTGTATTGGCTATGTGTGCTCTCTTGGTTCTTCATGAAGTTTAAGGTGGTTTTTTCCAATTCTGTGAAGAAAGTCAACGGCAGCTTGATGGGGATAGCATTGAATCTATAAATTACTTTAGGCAGTATGGCCATTTTCATGATATTGATTCTTCTTAACCATGATCATGGAATGATTTTCCATCTGTTTGCTTCCTTTCCGATTTCCTTGAGCAGTGGTTTGTAGTTCTCCTTGAAGAGGTCCTTCACATCCCTTGTTAGTTCTACTTCTAGTTATTTTATTCTCTTTGTAGCAATTGTGAATGGGTGTTCACTCATGATGGCCATCATGGAAAGACAATAAGAGCTCTCTGGGGTCTCTTTTATCAGGGCACTAATCCCATTCATCAGGGCTCCGCCCTCATGACCTCGTGACGTACTCTTTTCCCAAAGGTCTTACCTCCTAGTACCATCTCATTGGGGCTTAGGCTTTAACAAATGAATTTTGAGGAGTCAAAAAAGTTCATTCTATAGCAATAACCATCATGTAAACTTCTATATTATTGATGTATATTTCTGTATATGGATGTATGTATGTTTATGTAATATATATGATTATATTGTATTTAATAACATATGCTACACATAAAATTTATAGGTTTATTAGTATATGAAGAGTCAGAATGCCTCTTTAAACTACTGAAATCTATTTTACTGAAAATCCCTTCATATGATTGATGCTTAAGTATAGTGAGAATTAGAGACTATGTATATTTTTATAATTGAAGTGGCCTTTACTTTGAAGAGGGGTCAAATAACTTTTCATAAACAATAAGGTTAAACGATTTAAACAAATACTTTTCCATTATTTTGTTCAGTAGCTGAATCAATCATTTGTCTTCCCAAGTACATGGAAACATTGTATTTTCTACACTTTAAAAGTAGGTGAGTATGTGACATGATTTGGCCAGTGACAACGTGAGAAGATGTGATGATTGTTACTTCCAAGAGGAAGCCTTAAGAACTAACGTGCAATGGCCTCACTTTTTCTTTTCCTCTGCCACCTATGATGGCTACATGATCAGCCTGGTTTCAGATTTTAAAATCTGGAGAGCTTCTAAACAACAGACAGTGTTTACGGAATATGAGCGAAGACTGAATCTTTGTTACGTTAAACTAGTGAAATTTTAGAGGATGTACATCATTGTACTACAGGTTTTCCTTTCCCGACTATCACAGCTAATTTTATGTCAGATGGAATGATATAATCATTCATTGCAAAGTGTACAGGACCTAGAACTATACATTTTATGTTCAAATCACAACTCGATAACTAAAATTTTGTGTTATCTTTGGAAAGTTACATAAACTTTCTTTAGCCTCATTTTCCCCAAAAGGAGATAATAATGTCTTCCTCTATAGGTTGTTGAGAGAAATTTGATAATTCATGTGTAGAAATTGAGGCCACCCAAATAAGAACCAGCAAGGTCTACTTTTTCAGCGGTTGCCTTAGCAAGGGAGTCAGACACCAAAATTTGTATTTTGCAGACTCAAAGGCAGACAGAAGAGGGTAAACGTTTTATAACTGACAAAAGGGAAGATTTTAGTTATGTCCTGATTGTATGTTGTTCACATGGGAAAGCTGGAGGTGGGCTAACTAAAAGCAGGGCATTCTACATGATTAGGGTTAGGAAATTTGGCTTTGTCTTGTTTGTCCTAGATTGGAAGCAGAGGAACAATTCAGGGAAATCAGAAGTTATTACATCCTGACTCTTTGGGGCTGATTGCTGGAGAGATTGTGGTTTGGCTTCTGGACTGATTGTCGCACATTGTGGGTTGGGATCTATTTTAATATGTAATCATTAATATGTCTATTTGTATATTCAGTCTTTCACACATAAGCCTTACATTGTAAGTTATTTCACACTATATGTAGCTATAAGAAAATCAGTAAATAATATGTATTAATTATCTTATGATTTATACCATTATATCATAAATATTTTAAAAAATATTTTATTGGTTAAACTTGTTTATTTGTACTTCCTTTTAGCATCTCCCAACAATATCTACATAATTATATATTATAGAGTTGCAACAAAATATTTTATTATCCATTAAAATAAAAAGATTTTAAGTAGAAAGAGGAAGTATGTAAAGCTACTTTTTTCATAGACGTAGTTTCCCTTTAACTGGGGTTTTCATCTTACTAAAAATAACATACAATGACTGTTACTTGGATGTGAAGAAATTAAATTAAATAAGTCTGTTTCTAGTGAAATGGAAGACATCTTGATGGCAAGAGAACAAGGAGTACATGTTAGAGAGAAATTAGAGGGAGGCTGAGGAACACAGAAACCTGGAACTGCATGGCCTAGATTCTATTCCTGGTGCTAAAGGAGGACCTCTCAGGGCAGACTTAAAAAAAAAAAAACACACAAAAAAAAAACTATTTCTGACACTGTGTATTAAACTCTCTATAAAGAAAGTGAAGGAGTGGTATGAAAAATACTTAGGGACAGCAAAATTCAACAAGTGTTAACATTAGCTGTATTAACTTCAAGATTTTCAACATAAGATTTTCTATAGTTTTCAAAGTGCACTTTTGAACCCTTCTGAAACCTATTCAGATTCATTACAGCTGAGAAGTAATTGCTAATCAGAAAGTAACCACTAATGAGTATTTTTGTATACTTTATACATTTATCATGAATATGTGGTACTGTTTTTCAAAATTTGCAGTAACAATGAATAGGAATAAACACTTCATACTCTGAAATGTTCATTTTTCCAGCTTTATTGATGGATAATTGACAAATAAAAATTATATATATTTTCTGTATAAAATGTGATGTTTTGATATATGTATACATTGTGAAATGATTAATACCACCCCGGTTACTAGGTGGTATTATATCTGTCACCTCATATAATTATCTTTGTAGGGAGTAGGGTGGGTGGGTAAGTGTCATGAGAATACTTAGGATGTACTCAGCCAGCGTCAAACATACAATATATTATTAGCTGTATGTTACATCCCAGAACTTACTGATTCTTCATAACTTAAACTTTCTACACTTTGACCAATGTTATCTTATCCCTTCCCCCATACTCCCTATCCCCTGGTAAGCACCATTCTACTCTTTGCTTCTGTGAGTTCAGTTTGTCTGGATTCCAGATAGAAGTGAGTTCATGCAGCACTTGCCTTCTGTGTCTGGCTTACTTCACTTAGCATAATGTCCTACAGGTTGATCCATGTCATTGTAAATGGCAGGATTTCCTTCTGTTTTCATGTCTTGGCTGTAGTGAATAATGCTGCCACGAACATAAGAATGCAGCTATCTCTTTGAGGTACAGGTTCCATTTCCCTTGGATATATACACATGTAGAAATGAGACTCCTAGATCATATGATATTACTATTTTTTTTTTAATTTTTGAGGCACCTCCATACCATTTTTTATAAAGGCTATACCAATTTACATTCCCACCAACAGTGTACGGTGATTCCCTTTTCTCTACATTCTCACCAACACATGTTATCTTTTGTCTTTTTGATAAACGTCATTCTAACAGACATGTGATAATATCTCTTGATTTATGTTTCCTTGGTGATTAGTGATTTTGAGCATTTTTGTATGTTGTTGGCCATTTGTATGTCTTATCTGGATATTTTCTCTCAGCTTTAAATCAAATTTCAATATTTTTAAATGTTTCTGTATGGAAAATAAGTAATTTATTTTAGTTTCTCTGTATTCAAGTAATGTTCAAATGTTCTAAGATGTTTTTGTTCAATAAGTAAATAATGCTTCATTTTTTTCACTTTTGTAAACAGTCCTCCAATGAATAACTTAATACGCTTCTCTGTGCACTTGTGGCAGAATTTCTGTAGGATAAAATCAGAAATGCTGGGTGTTATGATCATGCACGTGTTATCACTCTCAGATATTTCCAAGTGCTTTCCAAGGTGGTTGCATTATTCACCCTCCATCAGCAGCCTCTTAGAGACCTTGTTGCTCATACTCTTGTCAACACTTAGGTAAGAGTCTTATATTTTACCAATCTCATGTATATGTGATAATATATTGTTATTTATTTCACAATTTATTAGTTACAATTATTTAAAATTTATTCTACTTTTGTTGCACAGATGGGTCATGTTTATTTTTTCTACATTCAAGTTTACTCTTTCTTTTCTCTGTCAGTCATTCTACTGCTAGGTTTACCCACTGAATTGTTTATTTTTTCTTGGTTTTTGTATTGTTCAGTTCTAAAAATTCTATTTTTATTCTTCTTTATATCTTCTATTCCTTTGCTGTAACTTTCTGATTATTCACTTGTGTTTCAAGAATGTTTATAGCTCCTCATTGGAGCATTTTATAACTGCTTTAAAAATCTTTGACAAATTCCAACATTCATATGCTCTCAGTGTTGGCATCTGTTGATTACAATTTCTCATACAAGTTGAGACTGTCTTAGTTTTTCCTATGACAAGCAGTATTAAACTATATCCTAGACATTTTGAGTATTGTGTTCTAAGACTCGATCCTACTTAAGTCTTCCATTTGGGTAGGTAATCAACTTATTAGGTTCAAAAGTCCAATTATTTACTAAGGCTATGAATGCTCTTATGGTCTGCTTTGCTGGTGTGTCACCCAGAAGACAGGACTCCACCCCATTTTCCTCCACATTGGCTTGGGTGTAGGGTTCCCACAGTCCGAATTCCCTCCACAGTCTCTACTAGGGGCCAGTCACTGAAAAGCAGGTAAAACAATTGTACTTGCTGCAGGGAGTAGAAGTGATCATTTTATCCATAGGCCCCGTGTGCAAGAGGCCTGCACTTTTATGGGTCAGGAGAAATGGAAGTCAGCGGTCCACCTACAGGCTCTAAGGGGATGGCTGCATCCTAGTAATTGCAGCAGTGGGGAGAAGGTGGAGAACAGCTCTGTCAATTTAGTGCCTATTGGGAAAGAGATGGGCACAACTCTTTTCAGGTTGTTTGTCTTAAGAGTAGAAAGGGCAGAAGGGGATAGTCTACTGGGCTATCCTTTTCCAGGTCTTTTGTCTCAGAGATACAGGTTTTCTTTGTGGCTACTTTTTTGGTGTTTGTGGGGGGCGGGGTGGAAGACTCTGTGCTGGTTGGCTGGTCTTCAGGAAGTGTGGTTCTCTAGCACTTGAGCTAAAACATAGAGGAGGCAAGCAAAAAGCCCAGGGACCCCATCACTGGGTTGTAACTCAAGTCCTGATGTCACTGGATAATCTGCCTCATTTTCTCCTTTTAGAGTCCTGTAGTAGGTACTTACATATCCTGTCCAGGAATTGTTTTTTATTACTGAGATAGTTAAACGAAATGTTTCCCTCTATTTTGTCTTGCTCATCATTTATCTTTATGTACTGTTTCAGCATGCAAACACATGTTTTCCGTCTTTGGAATAAAACACTTTTTTTTTTCTACCAAGAATCTCTGTGTTAATCTTTCTCAATTTCTTTCTGCAAATTGTGAAGAAGAATACGGGAATTTGCCAATACAAATAAAGAGTTGGTAGCAGTTCTAAATAAAAAATCTTTGGAAATCTCTATTGTGTTAACCATCATCCTGGGCGACTCTGTTAAATGTCTTAAATTGGATTCCAAAGATGTCTTGGAACTATTTTCTGAAATCGAATAACCATTGAAATCACAGCCTGTACACTTGTGGCAAAGAACTTCCTGCTGAGAAATTATTTAGCATCCCACTCCTCATATCCAAAGAGCCAAGCAGCAATTTATTTAGGTCATACTCACAACCTGATCTGTGATTCACTTTAAAGGTAAATTGAAAGGTAGTGATAATGTTTGGTCACTGGTTGATGGATAATCCTTTTGTTATAAATAAAAGAGGAAACCAAATAAATGTTACATCTAAACAATTTGTCATAGAATACTGAATCTTCTCCCCAAACAGTATTGCATTCTCTGTAGCTATAGAATTGATTCTACATAAAGCTGCTGTTTCATTTTCCTGGAAACCAAGAAATACAAATTATTGGCTAAGATATTATAATTTTTTTTTTTTTTTTTTTGAGATGGAGTTTCGCTCTTGTTACCCAGGCTGGAGTGCAATGGCGCGATCTCGGCTCACCGCAACCTCCGCCTCCTGGGTTCAGGCAATTCTCCTGCCTCAGCCTCCTGAGTAACTGGGATTACAGGCACGCGCCACCATGCCCAGCTAATTTTTTGTATTTTTAGTAGAGACGGGGTTTCACCGTGTTGACCAGGATGGTCTCGATCTCTTGACCTCGTGATCCACCCGCCTCGGCCTCCCAAAGTGCTGGGATTACAGGCTTGAGCCACTGCGCCCGGCCAAGAGATTATAGTTTTAAGTATGCAATAAGTTTTAGTTGCTGGACTAAATACTATTTTAATATTTTTCATATTGAATGACTGGATGATGATGACATATTGGGAGATTACTAATAAAATGATAATAAGCAATACTGGAACATTAAAGATGAATTCTCCTATAGTTTACTTATAAGTTGTAGTAAAGAGAAATTATGTAAATCCAAATTATATATATATATAATCTTGAATTTTGATTGCTCCATAAAAGGCAAATGACTAATTCAGGTGTGATAAAATTTTTCTATGATTTTAGACTCCAGGGAGCAAAAAAGTACATTAACTTTTCTCGTAAAAGCTTTGTTTCTAAATATTCACTTTTCCTATGGTTTTGTAATAGAGCATGCATGGAGACATTAACTGAAAAGCAGATACAACAACTGTGGTTTATAAGCTCTAGAATCCAGGATTGTGTGTCTCACGATATACTAGCAAGCCAATTTACATACATAAAATAAGAGCTGATCAAAATTTATTACAAACACTGTTTACTATATACGCAAATAGAGATTAAAAACACACTTGTACCTCAAAAATAACATGAGAACTCTGAACTGTATGCTGTAATTCCATCTATATATTTTCCTCAGGCAAATACTCCGCAACAAGTGGACTTTAGAGGGCTGAGAATCCATGATGTAAGTAGGGCCACCACATACAAACATTTATATACTATTTAGTTTTGTGTAGGACACGCTAGGATGTTCACACAATGACAAGATTATCTAATGATGCCTTCTCCGAACATATTCCCATCTTAAATTAGGCACAACCTACATAGGCTCTGTTTTTCACAAGAGTATCTACCCTAAATTCCAGCCTATCTTTATGCTCTAAAACTGAGAGCTTTGATGAGCTGAGTCTTCCAAAAGGCGATGTCTATTTCCAATACCCACTTAGGTGTTTTATAGACTAATAGTGACTCTGGATTTAGGGTCTATCTTAGACAAGTTTTATTTCCAGATTATGGTATGCACCGATAACTTCACCGTTGTGGTACTAATCAGACTCTTTTAGTTTTGTGTACATTTGCAAGTGTAAGTCCACATACTCCAATAACTTTACTTTTCCTTTGAGATTTTTGGACTTTTGAAGAATTTTCTGAAATTCTTTATAATAATTACTTACGTCAAATATACAGGATAGAAATTACAGCCTTAGCTACTGAATGATCAAGTGGATATTTGTTTTCTAGCCTAAGTTTTATTATTGCCACTCACATTTTAGTCACAATTAGATTAAACTTTTAATTAAAATTAGAATAGAACTCGATTTTTTCTGTGTAAAAGTAATGGAAATAACACTGCATTGGGAATTAGGAATTATGTTTAAGGTGATTGGTGTGTGTGACATTGATCAAATGTCAAGCTAAATGTCAAGTTGCTGTTGTTACTGTTTTTAATCTATATAATGAAAAAATTTTGCTAAAGACTAAAAGTTTTAGAGGTAGATTTGAGAATTAGAACTAGTATTGTGTGTGTGTGTGTGTGTGTGTGTGTGTGTGTGTGTGTCTATGTGTGTGTTCCTGGGCTAAGAATGCTGAGAAGTAACATAGTTTCTGTTCCTGGCTAAACAACTCTGGGACTAGCCTGAAGAATTTAGATACTTTCTCCAGGAAATATATATTCTAGGAAGATAAAACTAAACCAGCTAAAGTAACTTGCTTATCAACACAAGTACCTTATACCACATTACACTTAAAATACACAGCCAGTATGTTATAAACTCTGCCCAATCTCAACCAATTCTCTGCCTTGCAAGACCCACCTTAAATATAGTCCATCTTGGGTCTATAACTGTGTAAATATCTTCTTTTCTTCTCCCCTGTCTGAGAACTATCAGGAATGTAAAGTGGTACAGGGTGCTTCCTTACTAAAGCAAGTCTAATAAACTTAGCTTCATTAGTTAGTTTTTTTGATGATTTTAAGGAAGTTGATGGTAGATGCTTGACAAAATAGACCTACAAGACTAATAATAGACTATCAGTCTATCTTACATCAGTGTAAGTGCTTTGCAATATCATTACTTAATTAGTTTATTGATGTTTAGTCCTCCTTTAGGCCATTGTATAAGACACAAACATAAGGTTGTAAATATTAATATATTCATACTGGAGTGCTTCTTAGTAGAAGCATTGACTCCTCCTGCTCTGCATACCATTTGAGACAATGAAAGAGCTCATTTTTTAAAAATTATGTGTTATATTTATATAATAATATTTCTTTTTAAAATTAATTTATTTTTATTTTTTTAATTGTACTTTAGGTTCTGGGGTACATGTGCAGATCATGCAGGATTGTTGTATAGGCATATACATGGCAATGTGGTTTGCTGCCTCCATCCCTGCATCACCTATATCTGGCATTTCTCCCCATGTTATCCCTCCCCAACCTCCCCACCCCCCGCTGTCCTTCCCCTACCCTCTCAAACAGATCCCAGTGTGTGATGCTCCCCTCCCTGTGTCCATGTGTTCTCATTGTTAAACACCCACTTATGAGTGAGAACATGCAGTTTTTTTCTGTTCTTGTTTCAGTTTGCTGAGAATGATGGTTTCCAGATTCAACTGTATCCCTACAAAGGACATGAACTCATCCTTTTTAATGACTGCATAGTATTCCATGGTGTATATGTGCCACATTTTATTTGTCCATTCTATCATTGATGGGCATTTGGGTTGGTTCCAAGTCTTTGCTATTGTAAACAGTGCCACAATGAACATACGTGTACACGTGTCTTTATAATAGCATGATTTATAATCCTTTGGGTATTTACCCAGTAATGGGATTGCTGGGTCAAATGGAATTTCTATGTCTAGATCCTTCAGGAATCGCCACACTGTCTTCCACAATGGTTGAGCTAATTTACACTCCCACCAATAGTGTTAAAGTGTTCCTATTTCTCCACATCCTCTCAAGCATCTATTGTCTCCAGATTTTTTAATGAACATCATTCTAACGGGAGTGAGATAGTATCTCAGTGTGGTTTTGATCTGCATTTCTCTAATGACCATTGATGATGAGCATTTTTCATATGTTTGTTGGCTTCATATATGTCTTCTTTTGAAAAGTATCTGTTGATATCTTTCACCCACTGTTGGAGGGGGTTGTTTGTTTTTATCTTGTAAATCTGTTTTAGTTCTTTGTAGATTCTGGATATTCGCCCTTTGTCTGATGGTTAGATTGCAAAAATTTTTTCCCATTCTGTTGGTTGCTGCTTTGCTCTAATGATTGTTTCATTTGCTGTACAGAAGCTCTGAGGTTTGTTTAGATTCCATTTGTCTATTTTGGCTTTTGCTGAGAATGATGGTTTCCAGATTCATCCATATCCCTACAAAGGATAGGAACTCATCCTTTTTTATGGCTGTATCATATTCCATGGTGTATATGTGCCACATTTTCCTTGTTCAGTCTATCATTGGTGGACATTTGGGTTGTTTCTAGGTCTTTGCTGTTGTAAACAGTACAGAAGTGAACATATGTGTATGTGTGTCTTTATAATAGAATGAATTATAATCCTTTGGATATATACTCAGTAATGAGATTGCTGGGTCAAATGAAATTTCTGTTTCTAGATCCTTTAGGAATCGCCACACTGTCTTCCACAATGGTTGAGCTACTGTACACTCCCACCAACAGTGTAAAAGTGTTTCTGTTTCTCTACAAACTCTCCAGCATCTGTTGTCTCCAGATTTTTTAATGATTGCCATTCTAACTGGTGTGAGATGGTATCTCAATGTGGTTTTGATTTGCATTTCTCTAATGACCTGTGATGATGAGCATTTTTTCTTATGTTTGTTGGCTTCATATATATCTTCTTTTGAAAGTGTCTGTTCTTGTCCTTTGTCCCCTTTTGAATGGGTTTGTTTTCTTCTTGTAAATCTGTTTTAGTCCTTTGTAGATTCTGGATATTAGTCCTTTGTCAGATGGGTAGATTGCAAAATTTTTTCCCATTCTGTTGGTTGCCACTTCACCCTAATGATTGTTCCTTTTGCTATAAAGAAGCTCTGGAGTTTAATTAGATCCCATTTGTCTATTTTGGCTTTTGTTGCCAATGCTTTTGGTGTTTTAGTCATGAAATCCTTCCCTAGGCCTATGTCATGAATGGTATTGCCTAGGTTTTCTTCTAGGGTTTTTATGGTGTTAGGTCTTATGTTTAAGTCTTTAATCCGTCTGGAGTTAATTTTAGTGTAAGGTGTCAGGAAGGGGTCCAGTTTCTGTTTTTTGTACACGGATAGCCAGTTTTCCCAACACCATTTATTAAACAGAGAATCCTTTCCCCATTGCTTGTTTTTGTCTTGTTTGTCGAAGATCAGATGGTTGTAGATGTGACATTTCCTCCAAGGCCTCTGTTCTGTTCCATTGGTCTATATCTCTGTTTTGGTACCAGTATCATGCTGTTTTGATTACTGTAGCCTTGTAGTATAGTTTGAAGTCAGGTAGCATGATGCCTCCAGCTTTGTTCTTTTTGCTTAGGATTGTCTTGGCTATGTGGGCTCTCTTTTGGTTCCATATGAAGTTTAAGGTGGTTTTTTACAGTTCTTTGAAGAGGGTTGTAGGTATCTTGATGGGGATAGCATTGAATCTGTAAATTACTCTGGGCCGTATGGTTATTTTCACAATATTGAGTCTTCCTAACTATGAGCATGGAATGTTTTTCCATATGTTTGTGTCCTCTCTTATTTACCTGAGCAGTGGTTTGTAGTTCTCCTTGAAGAGTTCCTTTACACCCTTTGTTAGTTTTATTCCCAGGTATTTTATTCTCTTTGTAGCAATTGTGAATGGGAGTTTGCTCTTGATTTGGCTCTCTTTAAGTCTGTTATTGGTGTATAGGAATGTTTGTGATTTCTGCATGTCGATTTTGTTTCCTGAGACTTTGCTGAAGTTGCTTATCAGTTTCAGGAGATTTGGGGCTGAGACGATGGGGTCTTCTAAATATACAATCTTGTCATCTGCAAATAGAGACAATTTGACTTCCTCCTTTCCTAATTTTATACTCTTTATTCCTTTTTCTTGCCTGATTGCTCTGGCTAGAACTTCTAATACTATATTGAATCGGAGTGGTGAAAGAGTGCATCCTTGTCTAGTGCCAGATTTCAAAAGGAATGTTTCTAGTTTTTGCCCATTTAGTATGATGTTGGCTGTGGGTTTGTCGTAAATAGGTTATATTATTTTAAGATATGCTCCATCGATAGTTTATTGAGATTTTTTTTTTTTTTTTTAGCAGAAAGGGCTGTTGAATTTTGTTAGAGGCCTTTTCTGCATCTATCGAGATAATTATGTGGTTCTTGTCTTTGGTTCTGTTTATATGGTGGATTATGTTTGTAGACTTGCATATGTTGAACCAGCCTTGCATCCCTGGGATGAAGTCTACTTGATCTTGATGTATAAGCTTTTTGATGTGCTGTTTGAATTGATTTGCTAGTATTTTACTGAACATTTTTGCATCAATGTTCATCATGGATATTGGCCTGAAGTTTTCTTTTATTTTTGTTGCATCTCTGCCGGGTTTTGGTATCAGGGTGACGTTGGTCTCATAAAATGATTTGGGAAGGATTCCCTCTTTCTTTTTTTTTTATTGTTGGAAATAGTTGCCAGAGGAGTGGTACCAGCTTCTCTTTTTACATCTGGTAGAATTCAGCTGCGAATCCATCTGGACCTGGGCTTTTTTTTGTTGGTCAGCTATTAATTGCTGCCTCAACTTCAGCCCTTGTTATTGGTCTATTCAGGGTTTCAACTTCTTCCTGGTTTAGGCTTGGAAGGGTGCAAGTGTCCAGGATTTATGTATTTCTTCCAGGTTTACTGGTTTATATGCATTGAGTTGTTTGTAGCAATCTCTGATGGTAGTTTGTATTTCTGTTTAATCAGTGGTGATAACCCTTTTATCATTTTTTATTACATGTATTTGATGCTTCTCCCTTTTCTTTTTTATTAATCTGGGGGGTGGTCTGTCTATTTTGTTGATCTTTTCAAAAAACCAGCTCCTGGATTTATTGATTTTTTTGAAGGGTTTTTTGTGTCTCTGTCTCCTTCAGTTCTGCTCTGAACTTAATTACTTCTTATCTTCTGCTAGCTTTTGAGTTTTTTTGATCTTGTTCCTCTAGCTCTTTCAATTTTGATGACAGGGTGTCGATTTTAGATCTTTCCTTGCTTCTCATGTGGGCATTTATTTCTACAAGTTTTCCTCTAGTCGTTGCTTTACATGTTTCCCGAGATTCTGGTACTTTGTGTATTTGTTCTTGTTGGTTTTGAAGAACATCTTTATTTCTGCCTTTATTTCATTGTTTACGTAGTCAACATTCAAGAGCAAGTTGTTCAGTTTCCATGAAATCCTGTGGTTCTGAGTTAGTTTCTTAATCCTGAGTTCTAATTTGATTGCACTGTGGTCTGAGAGACTGTTATGATTACTGTTCTTTTGCATTTGCTGAGGAGTGATTTACTTCCAATTATGTAATCAATTTTAGAGTAGGTGTGATATGGTGCTGAGAAGAATGTATATTCTCTGGATTTGGGGTGAAGAGTTCTGTAAATGTCTATTAGGTTTGCTTGGTCCAGATATGAGTTCAAGTTCTGGATATCTTTGTTAATTTTCTGTCTCATTGATCTGTCTAATATTGACAGTGGAGTATTAAAGCCTCCTACTGTTATTGTGTGGGAGTCTAAGTCTCTTTGTAGATCATTAAGTACTTGCTTTATGTACCTGGGTGCTCCTGTATTTGGGTGCATATACATTTCAGATCCTTAGCTCTTCTTGGGTGCATATATATTTCAGATCCTTAGCTCTTCTTGTTGCATTGATCCTTTTACCATTATGTAATATCCTTATTTGTCTCTTTTGATCTTTGTTGGTTTCAAGTGTATTTTGTCAGCGACTAGGACTGCAACTTCTGCTTTTTTTTTTTTGCTCTCCATTAGCTTGGTAAATCTCCCTCCATCCCTTTATTTTGAGCCTGTGTGTGTCCTTCCACATGAGATGGGTTTCCTGAATATGGCACACTCATGGGTGTTGACTTTTTATCCAATTTGCCAGTCTGTGTCTTTCGATTGGGACATTTAGCTCATTTACATTTAAGGTTAATATTCTTATGTGTGAATTTGATCCTGCCATTTGATGCTAGCTGGTTGTTTTGCCCATTAGTTGATGCAGTTTCTTCATTGTGTCGATGGTCTTTACCATTTGGTACATTTTTGGAGTGGCTGGTACTGTTTGTTCCTTTCTATGTTTATTGCTTCTTTCAGGAGCTCTTGTAAGGCAGGCCTGGTGGTAATGAAATCTCTTGACAATTTCTTGTTTGTAAAGAATTTTATTACTCTTTTGCTTATGAAGCTTAGTTTGGCTGGATAGAAATTTAAGGTTGAAAATTCTTTTCTTCAAGGGTGCTGAATATTGACCCCCACTCTCTTCTGACTTGTAGGGTTTCTGCTGAGAGCTCTACTGTGAGTCTGATGGGCTTCCTTTTATGGGTAACCCAACATTTCTCTCTGGCTTCCCTTAGCATTTTTCCTTCATTTCAACCCCAGTGAATCTGACGATTATGTGCCTTGGGGTTGTCCTTCTTGAGGAATATCTTTTTGGTATTCTCTATATTTCCTGGACTTGAATGTTGGCCTGCCTTTCTAGGTTGGGGAAGTCCTCCTGGATGATATCCCAGAGAGTGTTTTCCAGCTTGGATTCATTCTCTGCATCACATTCAGGTACACCTATCAAACGTAGATTAGGTCTTTTCACATAATCTCTTATTTCTTGGAGGCTTTGTTCATTTCCTTTCACTTTTTTTTCCTCTAATCTTGCCTTCTCACTTTATTTCATTGAGTTGATCTTTAATCTCTGATATCCTTTCTCCTGCTTGGTCGATTTGGCTACTGAAACTTGTGCATGCTTTGCGAAGTTCTTGTATTGTGTTTTTCAGCTCCATGAAGTCATTTATATTCTTCTCTAAGCTTTTTATTCTCATTAGCATTTCATCTAACATTTTTTCAAGGTTCTTAGTTTCTTTGCATTGGGCTAGCACATGTTCTTTTATCTCAGGGAAGTTTGTTATTACCCACCTTCTGAAGCCTGTTTCTGTGAATTCATCAAACTCATTCTCCATCCACTTGATTTCCTTGCTGATGAGGAGTTGTGATCCCTTGAAGGAGGAGAGGTGTTCTAGTTTTTTGGTGTTTTCATCCTTTTTGCACTGGTTTCTTCCCATCTTCATGGATTTATCTCCCTGTGGTCTTTGTAGTTGGTGACTTTTGGATGGAGTCTCGGAGTGGACATCCTTTTTGTTGATGTTGAAGTTATTTCTTTCTGTTTTTCAGTTTTCCTTCTAACAGTGGCTGCTGGAGGTCCACTCCAGACTCTGCTTGCCTGGGGATCACATGCGGCAGCTGCAGAACAGTAAGGGTTGCTGCCAGTTTCTTCTTCTGTTATCTTTGTCCCAGAAGGTTACCTGCCAGATGTCAGCCTGAGCTCTCCTTTATGAGGTATCTCTTTGGATATACGGGGGTCGGGGAGTTGCTTGAGGAGACAGTCTGTCCCTTATAGGAGCTCAAGTGCTGAGCTGTGAGCTCCATTATTCCATTCAGAGCTGCTGGGCAGGTACATTTAAGTCTGCTGCAGTGGAATTCATAACCACATTTTTCTCAGGTGCTCTGTCGTGGGAAGGTGGGGCTTTATTCATAAGTTCCTGACATGCTGCTGCCTCTTTTCAGAGATGCCCTGCCCAGCAAGGAGGTAGTCTAGTCACAGTCTGCCAGAAGAAGTGTTGCTGAGCTGCCGTGGGCTCTGTCTAGCTGCTGTGTCAACTTCCTTGTGGTTTTGTTTACAGAGGCACAGTTAGAACTGCCTTGGTAATGGCGGTCTGCCTCAGTAATGGCAGACTGCCTTGGTAATGGCAGACTGCCTCAGTAAATGTAGATTGCCTTGCTAATGGAGGACTGCCTCTTTATTGGTGGACTGCCTCAGTAATGGCTGATGCCCTTCCCGTCACCGAGCTGGACCGTCCAAGGTCCAGCTGCACTTGCTGCGAAACTCTCAATCCAGAGCATTTCAGATTGATGGTCTTTGTCGGGGTGGGACCTGCTGAGACAGATCATGTGTCTCCCTGTTTTAGCCCCCTTTTTTTTCAGCTGAATGAATGGCTCTGTCTCCCAGGCATTCCAGGCATGAGTTGAAACGGCTGCCCAGATTTGCATGAGTTTTTTGCAGAGACCTGAGGCACTGGCTGAATTACCTGTGCTGGAAACTCGTGGCGCTTTTTAGTCTGGGAATCTCCTGGTCTGTGGACAGTAAAAACTCGTTTGGAAATGCAGTGATCACTCACCCTCTGCATTGTTCTTGCCGGGAAATGCACTCCAGAGCTGTTCCTATCTGGCCATCTTGTATCTCCTATCTCATAATATTTCTCGAAGTATTATTGTGATAGAAAGTTTGAGAGATTTCACTAATTTAAAATATGAGTTGGAAAAGAAGCCAGTATTATTTTGTATGGAGAGTTTCTGAACTCAGTTCCCACATAATTCCAGTTTTTTACAAAACTTTGTGAAAATATAACCCATCCTAGTTCCTGATTTCAGACTGCTTTGTGAAAATGTAAGCAGCTCTAGTTGGTATGAGTTACTGTTTAATTGTGTTTTTTAAATTATTTTCAAGTAGGATGTAAGTTAAGTTTACCATTTCCATTGTACAGATTAAGAATGTAACTGCTGGCCGGGCGCGGTGGCTCACGCCTGTAATCCCAGCACTGTGGGAGGCCGAGGCGGGTGGATCACGAGGTCAAGAGATCGAGACCATCCTGGTCAACATGGTGAAACCCCGTCTCTACTAAAAATACCAAAAAAAATTAGCTGGGCATGGTGGCGCGTGCCTGTAATCCCAGCTACTCAGGAGGCTGAGGCAGGAGAATTGCCTGAACCCAGGAGGCAGAGGTTGCGGTGAGCCGAGATCGCGCCATTGCACTCCAGCCTGGGTAACAAGAGCGAAACTCCATCTCAAAAAAAAAAAAAAACAAAAATGTAACTGCTAAAATTCACCTGATAAATCTGATGAAGGTTATTTGTTACTGGAAACAAGAAAAACAACCTTAAAAGGAAAATCACAAGAAGTAGAGTGGGAATTGTCAGTTTTACTTTTTGACTGTTGAAAGAAATAAATTGGAAATGGAATAAATTGGAAATATGATCATTCTTTTTCACATTAACTGTGATAGCACTACTATATTCCTGCTAAAATGTTAAATGCTAACAATTTGATCGAAGCTGTTTGGGCTGACCAAGATTCTTGAATTGATTGTGAGAAGTGGAAGTTGGAACTGATTTTACCAGTGAGAGAAAGTGAAACTTAATCTCCCAAATGGTTAGAAACAACGTGATGACTTCTATGCAGAGAAAGAAGCAAAGAATCTTCTACAACTTTTTTCTGTTTGGGTGCTAATGACTTTTACTGTCTGTTTAGTAGAAGAAGCTATGTACATACGTGACCTAGAGACATTTTTTAAAAGGAGGAGATATAATTGCTTGATAGTTGAGGGAATGCTATACAGATGCTCTGAATTTTAGAGTTGGATTATTAATTGAGTTACAGTATTTTGGGATATGGAAATACAGAGTGTTCTGTTGATATGCAATTTGGAAACATGGTTATTTTAAGAAACACCGATATTTTGTCCTCCCGGTGGCAGGAAAGTCAGAAGAAATGAGTCTATATTGCTTTCATCTGAGCTCCTGGCATTGAGACCTTATAGATACTGGCACAACCCTAGTCAAGGACAGCTTTTTCTACTGTCATTTCCTTTGAACAGCAAAGGATACAGCTTGGAGTGCTGTTGTGATTAGTTAGCAGAGGAATATATTTTGCCATATTCTTTTGAATTGCTCTGTGCTTCTAATTTCAGTAAAGGTTTATGAAAAGACAGTTTCATTATAGGAGGGAATACAGAAAAAACTTGTTTAATTTTTCATTAAAATGAGGGCCAAGAAAAGTCTGAAGGGGGATATTTGCCCAAATTGATTTGGTGATTTGTAATTTATTACTGTTCCTGCTTCATATGGTCAATTAATCTTGACTATTCATACTCTTTTCAAAAATTATGTTACCCCCCAAATAACTGTGCTGAAAGTCACAAAGAACTTGGCTTCTGGGACCAAACAAAGCCAAGGGTAAGGTCATATAAGCTGTGTTTGTTTGCTGTGATATGTTCCCATTATTCCCCTATGTAAAGAAAAATTATCATATTTAATTTATCAATGTGGTAAATAGAGAAAACATAATCCCTGCATTTGTAAATAATTTGCTTGTTACAGTGCTCCAATTAAAAAAAAAAGCCAAAAAGAAACTTGCTTTTCACCATGTTATTAGCAAGTTGTTTGTTTATTTGCTGATGGATGCCAAATTAGAGAATTAAGCCAGCCGAGTACAGGGTGTTTATATCTCACTTGTATTACTAGTATAGATTTTTAAATGCACATTATTTATCATGACACTAAATGAATATGTTTATGTTGCTGTGTAGCTAACTGCTGACATGAAAATCCCAGTGGCTCATAAGAATATAGTTTTGGAAGTTTAGTTTTGCAAAAAAAAAAAAAAAAAAAAAGGACTGGGAGATGAGGATTGTTCTGATTTCTGGTTCCTACTTTGCTGTAACTGACCAGGTGACCTTGGACTTTTTCATTTCTATTTCTAAAAATAATCAGATCATTTTAAAAGTCCCTTTTCAGCTTTGTTTATACTACTCATATCTCTACAAACATATGTGTTTACTATCAGTATATTGTGGTAGGCTAATATGATTCCTTCCCTCAATAAGGTGACTTTACTTTACGTATTTTGCAGATTTGGTACCTTTCTGTACCAAATCCTATGGAACTTGTTTGGAATAGTTGTACTTTCAGGACCCTTAGTGGTGGTCTCTGAGTAGAGAATATTAATATGATAATTTGAAAAGGATGTGTATATAAATAAACCCAGTCGATCCTCATTATTACAGATTCTGTATTTGCAAATGTGTCTACTTGCTAAAATACTCATAGCACTTTTCCTGGATATGCATAATAGAGTCTTCTGACCCATGTGTTCCGAGCTGAGGTCAAACAAGGAAGCCTGCTGCCCTTTTATTTCAGTTTTTACACTGTAAACAAATGTCCTCTTGTTCATGATCTATCTAGTTCTACACTTTTCTTGTTTTCATGCTTTTTTACTGGTGATTTCTCTACTTAAAATGACCCCAAGCATAGTGCTGAAGTGCTGATTAGTGTTCCTCAGCTCATGTAGGCTGTGATGTGCCTTATAAAGAAAATCGGTGTTACATAAGCTTCATTCAGCTGTGAATTCTGGTGCTGCTGATCATGGGTTCAGTGTGAACAAATCAAATATATATATTAAATTAGGCCCGCTTAAATAGTAAATGGTAAAACCAAGTTAGGCATTGAAGAGTTGATGAAGAGGTTGTGATCACAGGCTCCCAGGAACCTAATCTTGCATTTTTTCCAGGAGCAATATTCAATATTCACTAATAATGTTTATAGTAACTTTATAGAATGTAACTGTCACAAATAATAATCAATTATACCTATGGAGGAGGTTATAGGCATGAAGTTACATGTGTGTGGGGTGGGAGCATGGGAGAAGGTGGTGGTGTGTGTTTCTCTAAGGAGATTACTGATTTATTGAGAACTTTTCTCCAGGTCTTTGGGACAGTATGAAGGAATGTCAAAAATTTTCATGTGTGAAACTTATGTCATGATATCCAAATATGATTTGATCTCAATCTCCGGCCTGATGCTGAATTCATATTTTCATTTACTTTCAGCATGTGGAATATGTAATATATGCAGACTTTAAATGGTATGACATGCAATTTTAGGTAATGTTCTTCACTATATATGAATGTATGCTAAATGAGCATTAGAAAGCATAATGTGGAACTTATTAATTGATACTAAATAGTGTATAGATGACAGTTTAGGAACAGTTTTTTTGGTTTTACATTATAAAATATTTTTCCATGAGAGCTTCCATGCCAATACTAGAAGAATATGCATACCTGTGTGTGTACCTTTGATGTATATTTATATCAGTAAACAGGGATTAGGTGTGGTATCTAATCTTTTATGAGTTTTTTCTAAGATTCCTAAAGCTCAGGAGGTTTGGCCTATTACTAAAAGTGTTATTTAAAAATCTCAAAGCTTTACTAACCATAGCAAAGTTTTGGGATCAGGATGAAGGATTTGCAATTAAAACAGTCTTCTACTTATCCACTAACCTGTACAAAACATACGCTGTCCACCATAGTGGATAATTTCAGGAGAAAATCAGCCTGTGGAGTGTAGGGTGTAGGTGTTGGAATTGAAAGTGCTATAAGCATCATTAAATGGTATTCAGTTTTGTTAATTTTTCATCTTATGTGTTCCTGTAGTCACCGTTTCATGTATAAAGAGAAAATGTAAAAGAAGTGAGGAAAATTGGGGAGAAAAGGACAATGAGTAAAGAATTGCAAGGAATTCATATGCCTGAAACCCAAATTGAGTTGATACCTTCAGGTTCATTCAATAAATGCAAGCAGCTCCCACCCAAGATTTTCTCCTAAAAACAACAGTGGAAACAAACAATTTGTTTTACCATTATACACACTGGCAGTTAATTAACTCTTAAAAGTTTATGTATACAGTGTAGGATCTGAGAAGCATATCCCCTTTCCATGCGAATAGGGTGCTGACTAGCTGGGAAGAAGTTCATTTGAATGTACCCTTGTCGTTACTTAAATGAAATGGTGGCATTTGACCCTCATGAAGCAGAAATGTATTATTTATTATTCTCATCTCCATTTTTGTCTCATTTGATTTGTCATAATAGCCAAATGGTACAAAATTTGGCTATATTGTGTTGTATTCAGATAAAATCTCAATTCTTATGAAAATTTAAGAACATAAATATATATTCCATTAAATTTTTCTATTTTTAATTATTAAGGCATAATAAAATCTTTTTTTTTAAAAAAAGCATTTAACATTTCAATGGCAGATGTTGCATTTTGGCATATGCAGGGCCAGAACCAGGGGAAGGAAGTGAGGAAATTGCCTTTGTACAATATTTAAGAAGACACCAAATAAAACAAAATAATCAAGAATAAAAGTATATTTAATGAATCCATGATAAAATATTTAAAATTAAATAGTGACAAAATAGCATGGATATTAATTTATCCATCTATTCTAAGAATATTTATAGAGTGCCAACTAGGAGAAGCAAGTATTTTGTGTGCTAGGAAAACAGCAGTGAACCGTCAGGTCTTGGTGATCAGATAACATTATAAACAATAGAGGGAATCTGAGAAACTCCCCTCTCTCTTAAAAATAAAGCTGTGTATCAGTTAAGTAAAAGCCAGTATTAGTCCTAGTTCCACTTGTAAGGTTTATGTCAAAAGCTAAAATCAAGAAAGACACTAGGACGATCTTCAATATGGTCTTTAACTACAAAAGACAAATAAAAATCAAGTTTACTAGTTAGTACAGCCAAAAGAAATGCAGGGGTGGGAGAGGATGATAACCACAGACTGGAGTGAGGAGGGGTTATTGGGGTGGCAGGAGGAAGTTTAGGATTTAATGGAAATCAATTAATTTCCTTGTTTATTGCTCAGACAGCCACCACTGAGCATCTACCGCTGCCAAAAACTTCTCTATGCTTTGCAACCAAGGGCAGAACAAGAGAGGCAATATTTCTGACAGAGCATGTATTTTAGCCATCATTGGGGAGGGTTACTTCACTTTCTGTTTGTCCAAAGATTATGGCCAGAACTAATTTTCTTCAAGTGGAAACTAAATAGAGTCTTTCTGGGGAAATATATATAGTTGTATATATTTATAGAAAATTATGTATATATATGTATTTGTGTGTGTGTGTGTGTGTGTGTGTGTGTGTGTGTGTGTGGAAGTTCTGGTCCTTGGGAACTTGTAAAATGTAGTTTGTAGTTTCATACCTTACCCATACATACTGACTCATAATTTGCATAATAACAGAATCTCCAAGTGATTTGTCTGCACATTAAAGTTTGAGAAGCTGTGCTTTAAAAATAACTATATTTCTAAGAAAAATATATTGCCTACAATTTCATCTTTTTATATAGACCAAGTTTATATTTTTCCATTTCTTAGGCACATACTTTATAGTCGCAAAGTTCATAAATTTCTTTTCTTTTAGTTATTGTTTTCTGATAAAATTCTGTAATCTTTAAAATTATCATATTTATTGACTACATGGCATTATCTCAAATTTGGATACATGATTACTTAACAAGATATTGAAAATAGTGCATAAATCTTTAATACTATAAACATATTTTAGATAGTATGACAATGGCCAATATATATAGATTTAATATGCCTTGCACTTTTTGTCAGATATCAGATTATATATGACTGAATACAAGCATGATTGATTACTCATCTGATTTTTACCAAATTTATTTACAAAAGGTTTGTACCAATATGTCCTATTACCATCATGATGCAAGTGGGTGTCAATTTTACCATGATGCCCTTGGCATTACATTTTTAAAAGGTAAAAATATCATGCTAATTTAGTAATTTTGAAATGGTTTAATCCCTGTTAACTAAAATAAATTCGCATTTTATATGCAAATGATCTTAATTTCAAATGTAGATCAATTTTTAAGGGACATTTTAACTAAAAACAATCTAAAGATTACTATCCTAGAATACAGATTAAGCATTTAAAATAGAAATACCAAAAACATAGATCTTCATGAAATCATTCACTAATTAGGTCACTCCTCCCCATTTTCCACCATTCACACATATGACTAGGTAATGTCTAGATCTTAGGCAAAACACATTAACCCTGTACCACATATGATGGGCCAGTAATAGCTTCATATGAAATCTCTAAAGGAAGATGCTCACCATTTCTAGCTAGTTTTAGCATTGAATGGAAAATACAGTGTTTGGAAAGAGTCATCAATATTTAACAAACTCTGGTATCATTAAAATGTAAGTCCATGGTTAATGATGGTACTTGGAATGTTTTCAGAAGAACTTTTTGTTTTTACTTCAATGATACAATGATGTAATTAGAATGAGATTAAAGTCGCAGGTTTTCTAGGTTCTGTGTCATATCAGACAATTTATTTCATTTCCACATTTTGTTTCCTCCTTGCTATTCTTTTATTGATACTGTTCCCTCTAAAATTCATGTTGATGCTTTACCCCCAGTGCAACAGTTTAAAAGGTGTGACTTTTGGGAGTTGGTTAAGTCACAAGAGTTCTGTCATCATGAGTGGGATTAACACCCTTATAAAAGAGCTCCAGGTGGAAGAGAGCATTCCCTCCCCTTCCATCCCCTCTGCCGTGTGAGGACACAGGTTTCTCTTAGAGGATGCAGCATCTACATGCCATCTTGGATGTATACACTGGGCCCTTAGACACAAAACTTGCCTACACTTTAATCTTTGACAACCAACCTCCAGAAATGAGAAATGAATGTCTGTTCTTTATAAATTGCAGTCTGAGGTATTTTGTTACAGCACCACAATGGACTAATGTCACAGAATCCTTGAGGTGTTGCATTGCCAGCCGGAAACCTCTGTGGCTGGTGGTACCTTTCGTTGAGTTTAGTTCACGTCTGCTGTTCTCATTCCTCCCTGTCAGGCTGCACTTGGCTCGCACTACCGGCCTGGATCCCGTACCTGCCAAGGGTGAGCAGGTGCAGAGAGGCGAGATGCGTGAGGCAGCAAGCCTGGGGTCCGGCCACTCTGCATAGCCAGGAGCTCTGGCTGTGGCAGGGCAGGCAGCTCCAGGGACTAGCACAGGCATTGGCTTCCTGGGAGGCTGCAGCTGGACCAGACATACTGTAAGCAGCTTCAACTGTGGCCACCAGGGAACGTGTTAGCAACCAGAAGCTTGGAGACGCCAGGGACCGCTGAACCCCAAAGATGGTGTCACAGCCCTGGTTTGGGGAGCTCCTAGGTCTGGGATCCTTGAAGGACCACAGCTCTTCTCTCCTCCTCTCTTCTCTCCTTGTCACTCAACATGGCAAGCAGGTGGGTGCGTTTCAGCCCTATTGGTGTTACAGCTCTTTCTGTCCTGCCATTTGGCAGTCACAATTCTTGTCCTGTGTCCAGGAAGAGAGAGGTATGCAGACAGCTGGAAGATGAGTAAGGCGAAGAGGTGCTTTATTGAGAGGTAATGCAGCTCTCAGGAGACCCGTTGTAACCCTTCCTCTCTGCAGGCAGGTTGTCCCATTGTCTGCTCAGCTGTCAGCCCAGAGGAGACCCACAGTGGGTAGCTCCTCTCAGCAGGCAGGTCTTCCTGATGTCTGCCTGAGTCTGGCTGAGTACAAGTTTGCATGGGCTTCAGAGGAGACAAAGTGCATACTGACTGGTCTACGGGTGGCCATCAGAGGCCTGGAAAAAGCATCGTTAAGTTAGCACTCCAGTCCATGGAACTGGCGGCCAGGCCCCCATGCCTCAGGCCTCCTGGCTTGAAGGTGGGGCTTCACTGGGAGACCTGTCTCTTTCCACTCAGGAGACTGAGGGCCTCCTGCCTCCATTCATGGCACCCAGGCAGTTCATGATGAGGGGCGTCCGCAGCACTGTGCTAGCTGCCCCTGAGCGCCCCCTCAGCCTCCCTCCTGCACTCATCAACTCCCAAAGTCCAGAGGCGGCTGAGATGACAGGGGGCCGGCGTGTCAGTGCTGCTCCAAGCGCGGGCACATCTGGCCAGCTTGTGACAGTGGACAAACTTGGCCACAACTTTGCTCCGAAATTGGAGTGGGATCTGGGAGTGGAGTAAGGCTAGGCAGCAGGAGCATACACTTCAGAGCCTGCAGGGGAAGGGGGCTTGCCGGGCTCCTGAGAACACAGGAATGCTTGGGCCCGCAGCCACAGCTGGGTGGCTGTAGTTGTGCCAGGGAGCCCAGGGCACCCACTCCACCAATTCGGAAAGGGGCCGGGCTCCCGTGTGTTTCTGGGTCCCCAGCTCTGTGGCAAGGGCACCCCCAGCTGCTCCTCCTCTGCTGCGGCTAGCGTCTTTGCAGAAGCTGCTCCAGATGGGCTGCTGCTGCCATCACTAACACACTTCTCTATTTTTTTGTGTGGATTTTTTTTCTTTCTATCTATATTTTCTAATTTATTTTTTATTTTACTTTAAGTCCTGAAAAACCTGTACAGAATGTGCAGGTTTGTTACATGTGTGCCATGTAACACCCATCCACGCATCATCTAGGTTTGAAGCCCCATACGAATTAGGTTTTTGTCCTAATGCTCTCCCTCCCCTTTCCCTCCATCCCCCGACAGGCCCCAGTGTGTGATGCTCCCCTCCCTGTGTTCACGATGATGGTGCTTCACAAAGATATTATAATATCATGTAAATAGTATGTGTTTCTGAGCACAGTCACTGCTCAGTGTTAGTCCCTTCCTGCTGTTTATACGCACTGCCCTAAAGCCTTCTAATTTCTACTTTCTGGCTTCTGGCAAATAACTGGAATTGGTTATTTTTGTTCTCCATGTAGCACTAAGAGACCTTAAACACTTACTTTTCTAGAATAATTTTGGACATTTGTGATTAAAATTTAGGTTACATTTGATGACCAACCACATTCTTGCTGAATGATTATAAATAAAACACACCCAGGCGTAGGTTAGTTATGTGCAAAACTAGCCATCTAGCTCTGAGAGTTTGTCAATAAAGATTGCTTCAAAAGTGATATCCTAATAGGCAAGACCATCTGTTTAAAGCTATGATTACCAGTTCAGTAAAATCCTTAATGCTCTTTACATTTATGCAAAGCTTTTTCAATATACGTGTATTTTTCAACTATGACATTTAGACATCTAGTAAATACCACCACAAGACATAACAAAATACTGTATATCCTTTTTTTTTCCAAAAAATGATGAAAAAGCTGTGGTTACTATTGAACTTACTTTGTTTATTTTATTGATGTATGAGTTATATGGCATTTTAATAGCAAATAATTTTACCATCTATCTTCTAAATGGCCAGGTAAGTTAAAAAATACAGAAATTCTTGTCACTGACTAAACGGGAAAAGCAATTTCCAGTTTCATGTGAATATTTTGTCTCAAATGTGTATTTTTACCTATCCCTATTTACTGTTATGAATCACTAGCTACACTAGATTAGAATACAAAATATTTCAATCTCTTCAGTAGGTTATTGTTCATATTTCTGTTTGTCATATTTCTGCCTTTGCAACAAAGAAGAGTAGGGCAAACTGCATTCACAGATTGAAGTCTTTGACATTCTTTGAAAAATAAGAATTTTTTTGAAAGCATAGTGCAATGTGAAGGTATAGAGTTCAGCATACTGATGCTACTGTTATTGAAATATTTCATAGTTTAATAATCTTAAGCACAATAGAATCATGCAATATGATGGCTACATAATTCTTTTTAGCTATCTAATATTCCATTAAGTTACATTCTTTTTATAAACAGGTAATGGAATAAAATAATTAGAAAACATTTGTAAAATTATTTTTGTGTCAACTTAGGTTTAGAAAGTTATAATTTTGACACGTTTTAGTGACCTGAGATTGAATGAAATAAACTCTGACATGATGTGAAAGGCAAAATACTTTAAAATGCCAGGAGTTTTAATGTTTATTTCCACTAGAAATGTTTAAATGAATGCAAAAAAACTTCATGTTTACATATATCGTCTTGTCCCTCAGTAAAGGAACACATATATTTTTTTCTACTTCACTGTACCATCTTTGACAATATTCCTCAGTGGTTAATTTTTTTCATGATAAAATCAGAGAAAGTAGTAAGACAACACAAAATCTGAATGTATTAGATCTGTTGCCAATTATTTGTCCATATTTACTGGAGGTTTATTTTCAAAAATTTATACTGTATGTCCACAGGAAAAGAAAGCTTTGAGTTTTACCTAGCATTTTAGGGGCACACCAATACCTGTAAAGGAAAGGCATGCATCTGAGTAGTTTAGTTTTTGTTGAAATTGTATTTGGAAACACTTCATAAGTATAGGCAGGGTTTTATAATACATATGTTACTTAGCTTTGGGATGTTAAGACTTGACAATGAATTCTATTTGCAAAAGACTAGTAAGACAAAAACTGATAGAACTAAAACAAGAAATAGATTAGTCCACAATAATAATTGAAGAATCCAATATCAATCTCTCAGAAATTGATAGAACAAATAGATGTAAAATCAAGAAGGACACAGAAAACCAAAAAAATGCTGTCAACCAAAATGATCTATATGGTATTTCTATAATTCACACCCTATCAATAATAGAATCACAATATTTAAATTGTACATGAAACATTCACCAAAATAGACTATACTTCTAGCCTATTTTAAAAAGTCAGCACTACCCTAATACTAAGACCCTTAAAAGGATATTACAAATAAAGTGCAGACCATAACCTCTCTTTAAGGTTGACAGAAAAATCTTCAACAAAATAGAGGCAAATCAGATCTGGCAATATACAAAAAGGAATACCCAGAAAATAGGTAGGTTTGAAATTCAAAAATTAAGAATGTGACTCATATTAACAAACTAAAGAAGAAAAAAATTATTTCAATGTGAAAAAAATCATATCCATTCATAAAACAATGTTCCTAGGAATAAAAGAAACCTCTTTAATTTGATAAAGGGCATCTACAAAAATTATAGCTGTCATATATAGTAGTGGTAGGCTAGATGGTTTTTCTTAAAATTTGGGAACAAGTAAAGGATTTGCAATCTTATTACTACTATTTAATATCAAACTATGAGCAATAGGACAAGAAAAATAAAAGTTGTACAAATCTGAGAGGAAGCTGTTTGCAGCTGACTGGATTATATTAAAAATCCTAGGAAATCTGCAAAAAGAAGCTACTGTAAATGACAAGAGGTTTAACAAGGTTAGTGGAATAAAAAATCAACATACAAAATTATACTGTATTTCTATATATTAGTAATAAACAGAAATTGATATTAATGGATTAGTACAATTTAATATTACACCAAAAATAAGAATAATTTAGATATGTCAGTGGTGCAATAAGAGTAGGATATGTAGGCTAAAAAATACAAAATCTTTAATCATTAATTTTAAATGACTGAAATAAGCGAGTATACATTTTATGTTCATGGATTGGAAGATGTAATTTTGTTAAGATGTCAATTTTTCTCAAATTTGAATATATATTTAATACATTCCTAATCAAAATCTTAGCAGAATTTTTTTTGTAGAAGTCAACGGGCTGATTCTAAAATTTATACTAAACGCTCAATAAATAAGAACTAAAATAATTTTGAAAAATTAAAAACAAAGCTGGAAAGTTCACATTACCTGACCTAAAGACTTACTGTTAACTTTGTGGTATTATGTTTGTGGAAGAAAGACATATAGATCAATGAAAAAAATAGAGATTCCAAAAATAGACTTACACATATATGTCCAGTAGATCTTGACAAAAATGCAAAGACAATTCAATTAAGAAAGATGATCTTTTTAACAAGTAGTGGAGAAACAACTTGAAATTTATATGCAACATAATGAATCTCAATACACATACCATATATAAAAATTAGCCCAAAATAGATTATAAATGTAAATGTCAAACCCCAAATTCCATAGTTTCTAGGGAAAAATATGGAAGAAATTATTTTTGAACTTGAGATACACAACATTTTCTTAGATACAGTGCTGAAAGCACAATTCTTAATATAAATCTTTTAGGACATGTTTATATAACAAAAGTCCTCAGAATCAGTAAGTAAGCATAGAACTTAGATCATCAAGTCCCAGTAATAAGTGGCACATGAGTTGGAACTTAATATGGCCATTGTCATTTTTTTTTTTTTGTCTCTCTAAAAGACTTGCATTCTCTCAAGGGACTCCACCAACTAAAATCCTGGGCTGCCAAACATCCTACAGTTTCCCAGAGAGCCAGATACTCTTCAAACTTCAATTCTTGTCAAACAGTCACCCGTAATGCACCACCTTTGCCTTCAAAGGGTTAACACCCATTCATCTTTGCATCCCAGCTCACACCTCAACTCCTCCAGAAAAACTTCCTTAACCAATTCTAACTCATCCCTAATAGTGCCACAGTAAGGGCTGAATAGTGTCCCTCCAAAACTCCATATGATGGTGTACTACCCTCCCTTTACCCACTGAATGACCTTATTCAGACATAGTCTTTACCGACTACAGTCTTTTTAAAATTAAGATAAAATGGACACAAAATAAGATATGTGTGTGTGTGTGTGTGTGTGTGTGTGTGTGTGTGTGTGTGTGTGTATAAAAGAATAAGGTCTGAAACCATCTAAAGCAGAGAATGGCAAACTTTTCCTATGGAGAACTGAATAGCAATTATTCTAGCCTTTGCAGATCAGACACACTCTGTCACAACTACTCAACTCTGCCCTCATGATGTAAAAGCAGACACACACAATGCACAAATGAAAGGGTGCAGATATGTCACAATAAAATTTCATTTGCAGAAACAGGTACTGATTTGGTAGTGGTTTGTCAAGCCCTGATTTAAAGTCTCATCTCTTTAATCTACTGTACCACCCAATTGATAAAACAATTCACACTGAAAATGCAATTTTTATGCCCTCTTTTAAAGCTTGTGTAAGATTCCAATTAAGAACTGTTTGTGTGTTTTCAATGCATGATGATGTAACTCTCACTGTGATGGTTTAATTAGTATACAATTCATGCCTCGTTAAATGTAAATGAAGTGCTTACTTCATGATAATTTAAAACACTCTGTTGTATCACGAGCAGTTATTAAAAGCCTCATTGACATGATTGCTTATTTTGTTTTAAAATTTATTGTCAAGATGCAAGTTGTCAGGTTTAACCATTCTTTTTGTAAATACTAAACAATTCTATGTCATGGAAGAAAAATGTCAACTAGAATATTTTCTTTGAGGCTTATACTATGAAAACCAGCATAATAATTTTAATACAATAGCTTATATATTTATTTAACAATATATATGTTTTACTGAGAAGCCAGATAGCTATTAAATGATCCCATGTAGAGCCCTACATGATTTGTGGTAACTTGGTCATTTTAGTGGGGTTAAGAGCACGTTGTCAATATCTCTTTCACCTTGTTTAGTCTTTTTTCTTTCTTTTTTTTAATTGTCTGAAGATCATGGTTTAGAAAGTGAGTGTCTCTGTATGGGAAAGGGGATTCTAGAAACTTTGGAACAATTTATTTCACTGGATAACTCTAGGAAATACACATATGGCATTCTTCAGGCAACATTTATAAAGTCATTCTATCTAAACAAATGCTTTTCAATGTGTCTTGTAATTAAAACCTATATGGGTCTTTATTTCGTTTTTTTAAAAGGATGATTTATGGAATTCTTACATGGAGATTATGACTTTGTATATGTGAAGTGAGGCTAGGAATTTACATTTTAAATTAGCAGCCAGCAATTCAAATCTGAATTTTAAACTCATTATCTGAACCTAACAGTTTAGGAAACATCACCTAATTTCTTAGGTCAATTTGAATTTTCTGGTAGCTGGGTATATAACTGATGTAAAATTCAACAGAAATAGGATATGACAGCATCACACAATGGTTCCCTAGAGCCTTGGAGGAATTCGTATACATCTCAGCACAGATGAGGGTAGATTTGGAAACACTTCCTGGCCTCCATCCATTTTGACCTCTAATAGAGCGACAGAATTAGACAGGAAAAATGTGAAAAGAGGATTTATTTCCACAAAGAATATGAGATTTCACCACCATATGACATTATAATAAAATTATATTCCAGTAAAGTCAGGATCATCTCCCACTTCTATACCCTGCTTTTTCTTAGCTGTTTACTTTCATAGTCACGTTAAAATTAATGGGTACTTTCTTAACATCTTCATAGGTATGTTAGATATACTCACATTAAAATAAGAAACAAGACGAGGCCTTCATTCTCATCCTAACATCTCTGTTTTTTAACATTACTCTGTGTATACTAGCTGATGAAATAGCTGAAGACTATACAATATACCTGAAAATACAGTAGAGGCCCTTCATCAGGTGCAGATGATTGGGTTTAGAGTCAGCAGAACTGTCAGTGGACAGAGAAATGATGCAGTGACTGAGGTTGAGGGTATAAGTCAAAGCCAGTCCAGACAGCGTAAGTGATGAATTCTAGAGAAAGAATTTAGTAGTGTGGAGCAAAGATGCCCTTTCCAAATTCCAAGGAGCCTGATCTAAAGTTGTTCGAACAGTAGACTTTATGAATAAATGCCAGTAGGGTAGTAGAAACATTTTTCAGAAATATAGAAATATTTTTTAGTAGCCTAAGGGTCATGAGAATCCTGAGTACCTGAGAATTCTCTGTTCCCTTCAATATAACGACATTGTGAAAGGCACATTTCAACTACTCATAAATCTAAGTGCTATCTACATGAGAAGATTAAACAGAAAATAAAATTTAGATAAAGAGCACAATATTTGTATCTTTTAATTCTATTGCCTCAGTCTCTTACTGAACAACTAGACTAAAAAAGATAAGGATATAGGGCTGGGCATGGTGGCTCATGTCTGTAATCCAAGCACTTGGCGAGGCCAAGGGAGCAAGTTTACCTGAGCTGAGGAGTTCAAGGCTACAGTGTGAGCCATTACCACACCACTGCAGTCCAGCCTGGACTGCAGAGCAAAACTCTGGGTCTTAAAAAAAATAATAAAGTAAATAAAGACTCAAATAAAAGAATGAAGAATAAAAATAATTTAGATCGAGTTGACATATATCTATATAACGTATATATAAAACTAGATATATGTTAACACTATATACGTATGTGTGTATATATATATATATACACACATATTTATATATATGTATATATATATACACACACACACACATATACACACACACACTATATTTAAAATTTGCTATGCATTCCTACATAGGTTATGACTTGGTGGTTATACAGACTGCCAAGAAGATGTCAAATATTGCAAAAATTAGAAATATAATTTATTAATTTTTTAAAAATATAAGAAATTAGAATTTAATAACCAGAAAGAAAGAAAATGCTACCACCTCAAAAATTTAAAAAAATATTTTCCATTTAGACAATGGAAACCATTGTTTCTCTTAAGCAATAAGGAATCTGAATCAAAATGATAGAATATCTAAAAAATAATGCTGTATTGGTAACACATATTGGTAATACACATTAATAATACATAGCAAGATACTTTGGAAATATAGCAAAGGCTCTCCCCAAAGAAAAATGTATAGCTTTTAAACATTTATGTTAGAAAATTAAAACCACAAATAATAAAATAATTAGCATCTATTTAATTAGGTAGAAAAATATTTTAAAGGTTTTCTAAGGAAAGCAGGTGTAAGTAATACGTAGATTAGTTTTATACTGCTGCTGTTTAAATGTAATGGCTTAAATATTAGTTTTTACAGTTCTAATGGTCAGACCTCTAAATCAGTTCCCCTGGGCTGAAATCAAGGTGTCAGTGGGCTGCCTTTCTATTTTTTGGGGGGGCTCTAGGACATAACTTATTTTCTTCCCCCTTCCAGATCCCAGATGCTGTCACATTCCTTGCGATGTGGCTCTCTCCCACTATCTTCAATGTAACCACATCTTATCCCTTCCACTAATCCTTAGTCATAGCACCTTCTGACTCTTGTTCTATGCTTCTCTCTTCTACTCGTAAGGGTAGTTGTGACAGGGCCCACATGGAAAATCTGGGATAATTACCCTGTTTAAGATGATCAGCAACTTTCATTCTATCTATAACCTTAATTCTTCTTAATTGCTTACCCTAACATATTTACTAGTTTTAGAGATTAGGACATGGATCTATTTGGGATCCATTACTCAGCCTCACACACATACAAAAAGAAATCAAGGCCAGGCGCGGTGGCTCAAGCCTGTAATCCCAGCACTGTGGGAGGCCGAGGCGGGTGGATCACGAGGTCAAGAGATCGAGACCATCCTGGTCAACATGGTGAAACCCCGTCTCTACTGAAAAAATACAAAAAATTAGCTGGGCATGGTGGCGCGTGCCTGTAATCCCAGCGACTCAGGAGGCTGGAGCAGGAGAATTGCCTGAGCCCGGGAGGCGGAGATTGCAGTGAGCCGAGATTGTGCCATAGCACTCCAGCCTGGGTAACAAGAGCGAAACTCTGTCTCTAAAAAAAAAAAAAAAAAAAAAAAAAAAAAGAAATCAATAAATTAGAAAAAGTAACAACTAGAATTATAATTATATCCAATGTCCCCTGGTAACAGCAAAATAGACTATTAACTAAGCTCATTGAGAAAAAAGAAGAACACAGAAAATATATTTAAAATTAGAATGATATTTTGAGACAACTGCAAATAAAGAGGAATAAAAGGAAAAAATTTCTTTGTTCAACTCTGTAAAAATAATTTTTAAAAAATGATAATTTTTTTCTGGAAAAATGTATATTTAAAAGCTTCACTTCAGATGAGAGAAAAATAAAATTTCATAGCAGAATTGGAAAAAGTGTCAAAGAACTATACACCCTCTAAAAATAACGCAATAAACCCTGATGTTTTCATGGGGTAATTCTCACAAAAAAGTCTTTATGGAACGTACAATTCTAACGCTTTTAAAAGTTACAGAGATTGAAAGAATTAGGAAAAATCCCACATGTTTTATGAATTCAGAAAAATGCACACAAACATACACACAGATGCAGGCCAATCTTAAGAATATTAATACAAAAAGAATCTATTCACATATAATAAGAGTAATACATCATGACCAAGAATATTTTGTTTCAAAATTAAGAATGAATCAATATAAGAATATATGTAAATATTATTTTAAAAAATATTAACAGTAAGCATTGTTAAAATATAAGAAAAGTATTGTGGGAAATCCATGGGTCAACTCATTATTAATATTTAATTAACATTAATACTTTTAGAATTAATATTAAAACAATGGGAGAATCCTGTTGGCTAGATTTTGTGATATATGAAGACAATAAATTTCCATTTTTAAAACAGCAAATTAAGAAATATAACAAAAATACCTTATTTGTATGGGCAACCAAATGACAGAATAACTAGCAGTGAACTTAACAATAAATTTGTCCTATATATTTACTTATAAATGTATATGATTTTATAGTAATCAGTATTATGAACCTTCCAATTAAAATTTTTCAATAACTGTATTGTTATCTTCATAAAATATTAATACCAACAAGATATTTTTCATAAGAGGGTTTGTGGATGTAGGTAAAAAAGGGAAGAAAACTTTATTTAAAAGTTATTATGGAAAAAAATTAGGAAAAGGAAATGTAGTGGTTATGGACTAGCCTTTCAAGATGTTAAAATGTATTCTTTTAACTGTTGGAATAGAAGCAGAATGTTACAAATGCAGCAATAGAGAGACTGGCGATTTTCCTGTCCAGTGTTTGTCCAATTTTACTAACAGTACAAATAAGTTACTACAAAAATAAATTATAAAAGTCCTGCAAATATTGTATTATGAAAGAATAAATGAAAAAATCCTACAAGATTAAAATATGTTTTATAAAAGTCATTGTAATTAGAAGATGGGCTCTACTATCCTGACAGAAGAAATTTTTTAAAATCTATAAATTTTTGAAACCTAATATACACTTAAAAAAATCAACTCTTGTAACGATTCACAATAGCTAAAACACAGACAAAAAACTTCATCATAGATAAACGAATAAACAAATTTTATCATACATAAAACAATGGAATATCCTGCAACTATAAAAAGGAATGAAATATTGATGTAAGCTCTAATATGGACAAACCTTGAAAATGTTATGCTAAGTGAATAGCAAGACATAAAGTTATGTGTTGTTTGATTCCATTTATATGAAATATACAGAACAGATACATCCATAGAGACAGAAAGCAGATCAGTAGTTTCCAAGTGATCAGAGTATAACTGCCTAGTAGGTACTGCAATTATTTGAGGGGGGATTAAAATGTTTTAGCTGTAGAGGTGGCAGTGGTACAATATTGTGAATGTACTGAATGCCATTGAATAGCTCATTTTAAAATAGTACCAATTTTACTGAAATTATTCCAGAAGATGGAGAAAGAAACAAATCTCCCTAACTCATTCTATTAAGTCAATGTTACCTGATGCCAACACCAGGAAAGGACATAATAAAAAAAGAAAACTATAGATCAGTATCTCTCAATATGGATGCAAAAATCCTCAACAAAATACTAGCTAACTAAATCCAACAGTACATCAAAAAGATAATATGCAATGATTAAATGGGTTTCATCCCAGGAGGCAAGGATGGTTTAACACATACAAGTCAACAAGTATGATGCATCATATAAACAGAATGAAAAAAATACAATCATCTCAATAGATGCAGCAAAATCATTCATTGAAATCCAGCATCCTTTATGATAAAAACCCTCAACATAGGAGGGACTTACCTCAAAATAATGAAGGCCATTTCTAATAAATCCACAGGTTAAAAGGGACTTACCTCAAAATAATGAAAGCCATATGTAACATATCCACAGCCAACATCATACTGAATGGGGAATAGTTGAAAGCATTCCTTCTGAGAACTGGAACAAGACAAGGATGCACACTTTCACCTATTCAACATAGTACTAGAAGTACTAGCTAGAGCAACCAGGCAAGAAAAGGAAATAAAAGGCATCCAAATTGGAAAAGAGAAAGTAAAACTATTGCTATTTACCAGTGATATGAATACATACCTAGAAAATCCTGAAGACTTCCATAAGACTCCTAGATCTGATAAACAAATTCAGTAAAGTCTCCAGCTACAAAATCAGTGTGCCAAATCCATAGCACGATTATACACCAACAATAACCAAGCTGAGAATCAAATTAAGAACTCAATCTCTTTTACAGCACCTGCAAAAAAAACCATACCTAGGTATAGACTTAATCAAGAAGGTAAAATATCTCTACAAGGAGAATTGCAAAACATTGCTGAAAGAAATCACAGAAGACATAAACAAATGGAAGCACATCCCATGCTCATGGATTGGAAGATTCAATATTGTGAAAATGACCATACTGCCCAAAGAAGTCTACAGATTCAATGCAATTCTGATCAAAACACCAACGTCATTTATCACAAACTTGGAAAAAAAAAATCCTAAAATTCGTATGGAACCAAAAAAGAGTGCAAATAACCAAAGCAAACCTAAGTAAAAAGAACAAATCTGGAGGACTCACATTGCCAAACTTCAATTTATGCTGTGAGGTTATAGTTACCAAAACAGCATGGCACTGGTATAAAAGTAACACATGGACCAATGGAACAGAATAGAGAACCCAGAAGTAAAGCCAAATACTTAGAACAACCTGATTCCAACAAAGCATATGACAACATAAATTGGGGAAAGGACACCCTATTTAATAAATGGTGCTGGCAAAACTAAATAGCCAGATGCAGAAGAATGAGACTGGATCCTTCTCTTTCACTATATACAAAAATCAACTCAAGATGAATTGAAGACTTAAATTTAAGACCTGAAACCATAAAAATTCTAGAAGATAATCTAGGAAAAAATATTCTGGGCTTTGGCCGAGGCAAAGAATTTATGACTAAGACCACCAAACCAAATGAACAAAAACAAAAATAAACAAATGGAACCTAATTAAACTAAAAAGCTTCTTCATAGAAAAAGAAATAATCATCAAAGTAAACAGACAACCCAAAGAGTGGGAGAAATATTTGCAAATATGCATCTGATAAAGGACAAAATCTGTAAAAAAACCTGAAGCAAATCTACAAGGAACTGAAACGAATCAGCAAGAAAAAAAGAAAGAAAACAAATAATCACATCAAAAAGTGGGCAACTTATGTGAATAGATATTTCTCAAAAGAAGATATACAAATGGCCAAAAACAAGAAAAACTGCTCAACATCACTAATCATTAGGGAAATGCAAATTAAAACTATAGTTCAATGAAATACCATCTTACTCTGCAAGGATAGCCATTATTAAAAAGTCAAAAGAAAGTAGGTGTTAGCATGGATGTGGTGAAAAGGGAATGCTTGTGCATTGCTAGTGGGAATGTGAATTAGTAAAACCTCTATGAAAAACAGTATGGAGTGTTCTTAAAGAACTAAAAGTAGATCTACCATTGATCCAGCAATCCCACTTCTGGATATCTAACCAAAGGAAAAGAAGTCAATATATCTAAAAGACACTTGCATGCCTATGTTTATTGTAGTACAATTCACAGTTACAAAGAAAGGGAACGAACTCAAGTGCCCATAGACCAATATATGCCACATAAAGAAAATGTGGCATATATACCCCATGGACTACTACTCAGCCATAAAAAAGAATGAAATAATGTGTTTTGCAGCAACTTAGATGGAGCTGGAGGTCATTTTTTTTCTAAGTGAAGCAACTCGGGAATGATAAACCAAAAAACTTATGTTCTCACTTATAAGTAGGAGCTAAGTTATGGATATTCAAAGGCATACAGAGCGATGTAATAAACTATGGAGACTCAGAATGGGAGAGTGGAAAGGGGGTGAGGGACAAAAAAATCTGCATTTTGGGTACAATGTACACTACTTGGGTGATGGGTGCACTGAAATCTCAGATTTCACCACTATGCAATTCATCCATTACGCAAAAACCACTTGTATTTTAAAAGCTATTGAAATATATATGTACATAAAGTGTAACTCAGCTGACTGCCTTTGAAGAATAACAATTTGAGATGACAATAAGCTGATAGTGTAGTAATAAGATCTGTCAATAGCTCTTCCAGCAGATAACTTAAGCAAAAATGATGGAGGTCTACCCATCATTGCACATTGAATGCTGATATTCTTGACTTTAATAGGAAAGCATTTATCTTTTGCACCTGCTCCAGTATATGCATAGCTGTCATGTATTCCAACAAAATGGAGGAAAAACCGTCACTATGATTTAAGAACTGTGCATTGGCATTAGAAAAAGTAACGTATTTTGAGCAGTTAGAATTTATTTTTCTTGCTGTATTATGCCTAGTTTCTACAATGAATTATTTAAATTTTGTTTAATAGTATTAGTATTTTCTTATTCAGTTCATCAGTATGGCTTTATTACAGAAAGCTCTTAGAATTAGAAATAAAATAAAATGGTTAATTTTATGTCATGTAAATTTCATCCAGAATTTCAAACTTTGAAGCAAATAATTTGACTGGAATTTCAATATAGATTATAAAACAGTCATTTAATTTAAAAATGTATGTAAAGGTTTTTTTTTTTTCAAGAATTAAAACTAAAACTACTACCCTAACATCATGGAAGTTCAAGGCTCTCATTACAATAAAGAAGAGAAAAGTTTGGATGCCATGACTCTTTAAATTGTCAAAATGCAAATATTGGCAGGGAGTAGTTGTCTGTGTGTTCTGAGATCAGAAACACTGAAGCTGTCTCTTTTTCTCATCAAACCATTTCTCATGCAAATAATTATTACTGATTGCTCCAACATGTTCCTTGCTTAAAAGTAAAGACTTCCTGGACTGAAATTGAAAAAGATACCTCTGCCCAAATGTCTTACATACATAAAAATATGACAAAGTATTTTTTTCCTTGAAATTAGACAAAAAGACAAATATCAGAGAAATAAAAGGGGAAAGCTGGAATTTTTACGGCTATACTTACCATTTGCTATCACAATACTAAATCTACAAAACTTTTCAGTTTTCAGGGAGTTCTTCCCAAAGAAAGTCGCTAACAAACTAAACAAGACATATTTTTTCAAGAAGATGAAAAAATAGCTAATTATTCAAGTGTCACCATGCATTTAGATTTTAATCCAAATCAAAAATTTTAAATTTAGAACCAGCATGTCATGTCCACCAGTCTTCTCAAAACATTTATCTTGGTAATTTGTATAATGAATTATCCAATGTAAAAGTTGGATCTATTTTGCATACATGATGCGCATTTCTTATTTGCCCTGAGATCAGTAAAAAGTATTTAAGAATGTTTAGTTACATCAAAATTCATTTGGTAAAAACTACCAAGAAAAAAATCACCAAAATTGTTTCCTTTCATAACATTGTTCATGTTTCCACTCAATCACTTAGAAATAAATGTTAGAAAATAATGGACCGAATAGACTTCTACATTTTAGAAAATCAGTTCATTCCAAATATTTAATAATAATGAACAATTTTTAGATTAAATAAATGGTAGATAAATATGAAGAAATAAAGATATATAGAATTCATGTTTTATGGTTTTAGGAATATGCTATGGTTAAACTTTAAATAAAAATTTTGTTTAAAATTCAAAGTAGCTTTTAGGGAGATATTTTATTAAAGCAATTAATTTGGTTGTTTTACTTGCGCATTGAATGTTTTGCAATTGAGTAGTTACTATAATTATGTCATTACAATAATTATGCTATTACTCCCAGTAATTATATCATTTAATTATATAAGTATGCCTACAGGAATTAGTGGTATAATTAGAACATGTGATTACATAGTAAAATAGAAAACTGTATTGTAAAACACACTATATTGGCCTATTTCAAATTATAATATATAAAGTATCCTGTTTAAAATTTCTTATAATTTTTAAAAACTTTATTTTGAGATAATTATATTTCATAAAGTCCATGTTCCCTTCACCCAAATATCCCATCCATATTTGCCAACTGTTCCAATTATGTCTATTTTTGAAAAATGATCCAATTCCAGGATCATTCGTTGTACTTAATTATCTTATTGTGATATTGTGCCAGAATTGCTAGCCTTTGCTTACTGGTAATAGCTGAAATAAGCAGCCCAGGATAACTAAGATCTGTGTGTAAACAAATGCTTATCTTGACTTCTGTAAACCACTGAAGTAACAAACAGATTGACAAAAGTCCCCTGGCCCTTGAAATGTCTGGATACCCCCACCCTCGTCTCCGCCCAGGAGGTGAATTACAGAATCCCCTGGCCCTTGGAATGTCTGAAACCTTTTCATCTCCATCCCCGCTCCTCACCCCCACTCCCAAGGTGGTTTTTCGGGTATAAAAAGTCTTGGCACCCTCCTTTCGACGCCACAGGTTGGAGAGACGTGAGTCCTCTGTGGTCGCCGGCATAATGAATGACCCTGCAATCTGGCATAATTTTGTCTTGGTGCTAACTTTCTACGCTCGATCCGGTACAACATTATCTCTTTAGACTCCTTCAATATCTATCAATCAGTCATTCTATCATCCTTCTATTTTTTTATATCAATCTGTTTGTCCATCTGTTTATCGATTGATTGATTGAATACTATGATGTCACACTGACACCACTAGTTCCGATCCAAAACCTCAAGGTTCATATCTTCTTTTTCATATTTGTAGCTGCCCTCTCTAACTTGAGAAACCTGGTTTCACTATACTCAATATGTATACTTATTTACTCATCTCTAGAATAGTCCCTTAGTCTTTCCTTGACTCACATGTGTCTGTCAATTTCTTCACTGTCAAATTTCTATTTTTCTGGGTATAATTAATAAATATGTACAGATAGTCCTGTGTTATATAAATATATCATTATGTGTCCTATTTTCACCTACTTGTTATCAGAGTTCACCTCCAGTGAACAATCTTGCCTGAGAATTATATTGTTTGATGGCTCCCAAATGGTGATTTTTATAATTATCTAATTTCTTTAACATTAACGTTTTATTAATTAGTTAGCATTCCATTGTAAGAAAAAACTTTGCTTATTCATTCATTCCTTCATCTATTTATATCATATAATTTCACAGATTACTCAATATTGCTAAATGCTCAGTATGATAAAATCCATCAAAATTATTGATTTGAATGCTCAAATTACTCAGGCATGGAAAGTGTGGTTCATTCAAGTTGAATTATATTCTTTTCTACAGGTTTCCATCAGTTTTTGAGTCTTTCCTTAATTTATGTCACATTAACATGTTCCTGGCTAATCTTGTATTTTCCCTACACACCCCTTGAATCAGTCATTTCTCTAAGAAACTCTTGCTTTTTTCCCAGAGAGAATGGTATTTAGAAAATGTAGTCTAGGTACTGCATGTACTCATTGTTCCTGGAGTACAAAGTCAGGAAATAAACACATCACACACACACACACACACGGTATTTGCCCTGGGAGCAGTAGAAATTATAGATATTATTTAAAAATGTTTAGTTATTGTTCCTGGAGTACAAATCCAGGAAATACACACACACACACACACACACACACACACGCACAGAGTGTATAGTCACACATACAAACACGCAAACTCAAAAAATTTGTTTTGCAATGGCATTTTTTCTGTATCTGTCTATGCATATTGATAACCATGAGTTTACACTGGTGCTTTCAAATCTAAAACATCAAAATTTATTCCTGCTTTCCCATTTCCATTTTTCTAAATCTCTTCTCCAATTTCAGAAACCTTGCTCTTATGATCCTTAATGTATTTACTAATTACTCAATTGCCTGTACTTAATCGGTCTCTGACCTCACATGGACACTGTCCTGCTCAGCTGCCATTTAGCACTGCTGAACTCTCACCCTGCTCACTTGCTTTTTTACATGGGCCCCAACTTCATCCTGAAGTCTTTCTCCTTGGCCACTTTTCTCCCTTAATTTCGACCCTCCTGGACCACTTCACTGCTTAACTGTTCTCCTCAAGTGAGAATTAAAGCCTGTTGGACCACTGCCTCCTTCAGCTAGCCTCTCTTACAGTCCCTGGCCACTTCTTGGCTACTTAGAATTTTTTAAATAAGAATTCACAGTACATGAATAAATAGATGCCAGAGATCAAAAGTTAGCGAAAATGTCAGCTTTGTGTATATATCAAAGAATGTGATATCAAGTTTTTTATTAGTTGATATTAAGTGAAATATGTTAATGTTACATATATTTCAGTTCAAAATATCAATGTGTAATTTTATATATTAATAATGGTATAACATAACAAGATCTCAATAATAGAGTTGTTATGCTCACAATGTTTCTTATTGTCATGGCAGTTTTTTGATGTGAGTTTGCCTTGATGATAAATGCATAAAATTAATTAATTTTACATTCAAGCACCTCCTTGAAATTTGTCTCCATAAATTAAAAATTAGAAAATTACAAATTTAGATATTTTAAAACTGCAGACGCTCTAGCAATTATATTTGAATCTTTATTTCTTTGTTGTATGTTTTAATAAATTATTTTAAGCATTCTAGAAACTGTAACCTCAGTGTATGATTCCAAACATTCATATGTATAAGATGTGTACATATGTATACACACTGTCGACGTGTGTGTGTTATGTGTATACGTATACACACTGTCAATGTGTGTGTGTATATACACACACACTATATATACACACACGTGTGTACGCGTGCGCGCACACACACACACACGCGCACACACATTGTGCTGTGAATTCTTGGGCTATGAATTTTTATTTAAAAAATTCATACAACCAAGAAGTGGCCAGGGACTGTAAGACAGGCTAGCTGAAGGATGCAGTGGTCCAGCAGCTTTCTATCTCACTTAAGGAGGACAGCTAAGCAGAGAAGTGGCCCAGGAGGGTTGGAATCCAGGGAAAAAGTGGCCAAGGAGAAAGACTTCAGGATGAAGTTGGGGCCCATCTAAAAAAGCAAGTGAGTAGGGTGAGAGTTCAGCAGTGCTAAATGGCAGCTGAGCAGACAGTGTCCATGTGAAGTCAGAGGCTGATTAAGTACAGGCAATTGAGTAATTGGTAAATATATTAAGGATTATGAGAACAAAGTTTCAGAAATTGGAGAAGAGATTTAGAAAAATGGAAATGGGAAAGCAGGAACAAACTGTGATGTGTTGGATTTAAAAGCATCAGTGTAAACTCCTGGTTATCAATATATATATATATAGATAAATAGACAGATAGATAGATAGATAGATAGATAGATACAGAAAAAAATGTATATCTGTATTGTTTCTAAAAAGCTTGATTTCATGATCTTTCCTGAAAGACAATAATAATCTGAACTTGTTCGTTAAGTCTGTGTATTTTGATAAGCATTTATAAGTTGTAAATATCATGACATTTTATCCTTAAATACTTTATCATTTGTCTTCTTAGAAAAGAGTAAGGATTTTCTCCTATGTAGACACAGGTAAATCATCATAAATGCAATCCACATTTAACTTCTCTGAGTCTCTCAGTACTCTCATTTTTAGCCTTAATTCTCTCCCTCCCACCTTCCCTTCCCTCCCCTCTCCTTTCCTCCCTTCTTCGTCTTTATCTTTTTAATGCAAGATACACTTAAGGATCACACAATGTACAGAAATATCATGGTGTCTTTTGTCTCCTTTAATCTATAATAATACCTCCGTTTTTCATATCTTTTGCAACATTCACAATTTTTTTAAGTTTAGGCCACATGTTCTACAGAATATATCTGATTGAATTTGTCTAATTTTTAACCTCATGATTAGATTCATATTAAACATCATTGTTAAGAATACAATGAATTATTTTTGTACTTTTAGCACATAATTTACCCCTTGCATGGTGAAGTTACCTCCGATCACTTTATTAAGGTGATATGCCAAATCTCTTCATTCTTCAACATGTAAATAAACACTCTATTCTTTGTCCTAAGTATGGACCAATATTTTGATACTATATGACCTTCGCAACAAAACAACATACATCCATTGATACTGTTTTCCATAATCAATTATATGGCTTGCTTGTTTGATTAGTAGCATATGAGCTTGTGATTTGTATCTTTTATTCAATGTGCTATGATTTGTTACTTCCATTATTCTTTTCTTAATGTTCTAATTATCATAAAATTTGGTCAGTGGGAGTACTATGCATTTTGATATTTGCTCATCAATTTCGACCACTTCATAACATTTTGAAATAAGATTTTCCAGACTCATCTCATACTTTCCTGACTAAGAACAGGAATCAACCATTGCTTTCAAAATTCCTGGTTCATTTTAGGAGAGAACAGTACTTAGAAACTGAGGTCTGGGCACCTGTTGGGCTCATTGCTACTGGGATGATAATGCTCTTTCTGTTGGAAAGGCATAACTTAAAAAACTATGTTTTCTGGTACTTGTCCAATAACAGAATTCTTCTCATTCATTCAATACATATTTAGATCTCCTTTCTCTTTTTATGAAAATTCTGACTCAGGAAAACATAAGTAGAGTTACTCTCATCCTCAAGATTAAAAGAAACAAAAAATGATTTGGATTGACTATCAATATCACTATCAACAGAAAATTCAATACAGAATTTTTAATTTTTTTCTCACTTTTGTTGTCTTTGAACTATAACCCATCCAGGGTGTATAACCAGAGGACTGCATTTGAAATTTACTGGAATTAATTTGTCTGTGCTAATATTTTTATCTTGATATAATCTTTTAGTTTTGTTTCTGATACTACTGCATTTTAAATTTCCCATTTTATTGATTTTGTTTTTGAATATGATTATATTAACCTGGTTCCCAAACCAAATTTATATAAAGTACATGCTTCTGGAAGTTTTCTCTTCTATGTTGGTCTAAATTTTGTATGTGAGTCTCTGAAGTAAACTAAGTTGTTTAGTCTCAAAATGCTTTTTCATGATTTTTAGGATTAGTATGATATGTAAATTCTTGTGGGCATTGAATTAAACTATTTTGATTTGATAGATTATTTCAGGGGAAATCTAAATCTTTACCTTATTAAGTCTTCTTATTTGTAACAAATCTTCATTTCTTTATTTATACCCAAAAGCTTCAAAGTTATTTTCTAATTTCTCCAGCCATATTTTGCTCAACTTTTGTAAACATATATTTGGTATTGTTAAAATTTAAATTTTTTATTAATATAAAACGATAACTTATTTTGTGGTTCATGGTTTCTGCATAGTTTAGCACTTTTATGGGCATTATTTGTCCTCTGCTTGAAGTGCAGGTCTGCTGGAGATGTATTCTCTCAACTTTTCATTGTCTAAGAAATTTTATATTTTTCTTTCATTTCTGAAAGATAAATTTCACTAGTCATAGAATTCTGTATTGACAGGTTTTTTCTTCAGGACTTTAAATATTTTACTTTATTGTCTTGTTGGCTTGCATATTTTAAAATAAAAAAATCTGTTGTCATTTTTATTCTTGTCATTTGTACCCTATCATCATGCTTATTTCAGTTTCATCGAGCTTCCTAAATCTCAGAGTTTACATTTAGACTTCGATTGCACATGTTATTTCATATAATATTTTCTCCACAGGTTGATGATATATTATTCATGTTTTTGTAGTCTTTTTTATTTTGTATTTAATTTTGTATAGTTTCTAAGCACTGATATGGTTTGGCTCTGTGTCTCCACCCAACTCTCACCTTGATTTGTAATAATCCCCACATGTCATGGGAGGGAACCATGCGGAGGTGATTGAATCATGGGGGCAGGTTTTTCCTGTGCCATTCTTGTGATAGTGAATAAGTCTCATGAGATTTGATGATTTTATAAAGGGAAATTCCCCTGCACATGCCTTCCTTTTGCCTGCTGCCATGTGAGATGTGACTTTGCTCCTCCTTTGTCTTCCGCCTGACTTTGCCTTCTTCCTTTGCCTTCCATGATTGTTAGGCCTCCTAGCAATGTGGAACTGTGAGTCAATTAGAGCTCTTTCCTTTATAAATTACCCAGTCTTGGGTACGACTTTATTAGCAGTGTGAGAATGGACTAATACAGTAAATTGGTACTGGGTAGCGGGCTTTGTTGCAAATATACCCAAAAATGTGGAAACAACTTTGTGGAGTGACTAACAGGCAGAGGTTAGAAAAGTTTGGAGGGCTTAGAATAAGATAAGAAAATGTGGGAAAGTTTGGAACTTTCTAGAGACTTGTTGAATGGCTTTGACCAAAATGCTGATAGTGAAAGGGACAATGAAGTCCAGGCTGAGGTGGTCTCAGATGGAGATAAGGAACAAGTTGGGAACTGAAGCAAAGATGACTCTTCTTATGCTTTATCAAAGAGACTGGCAGCATTTTGCCCCTGCCCTAGAGATTTATGGAGCTTTGAACTTGAGAGAGATAATTTAGGGTATCTGGAGGAAGAAATTTCTAAGCAGCAAAGTGTTCAAGAGATGACTTGGGTGCTGTTAGAAGCATTGTTTTATGTACTCAAAAACATATGCTTTGGAATTGGAACTTATGTTTAAAAGGGAAGCCCAGCATAAAAGTTTAGAAAATTTGCAGCCCGATGATGTGATGGAAAGGAAACCCCATTTTTTGAGGAGAAATTCAAGAGGTCTACAAATATTTGCATAACTAACTAGAAACCAAATGTTAACTGGCAAGACAATGGGGAAAAAGTCTCCAGGGCGTGTCAGAGACCTTCATGGCTGCCCCGCAATCACAGACCCAGAGGCCTAGGAGGAATAAATGTTTTCAGCAAGGCCCAGAGCCTTGCTGCTTTGTGCCATCTCATGACTTGGTGCCCTGCATTGCAGCTGCTCCAGCCATGGCTAAAAGTGTCCAAGGTACAGCTTTAGCTGTGGCTTCAGAGGGTGCAAGTCCAATCTTTGACAGCTTTCACACTGTGTTCAGCCTATGGGTGCACAGAAGTCAAGAACTGAGATTTGGGAACCTCTACCTAGATTTCAGAGGATGTATATAAGTGCCTAAATGTCCAGGAAGAAGTTTAGGGGTGGGGCCCTCAAAAAGAACCTCTGCTAGGGCAGTGCAGAAGGAAAATGTGAGGTTGGAGCCCGTCACAGAGTCCCCACTGGGGTACTACTTGGTGGAGCTGTGAGCAGAGGGCCATCATCCTCCAGAACCCAGAATGGTAGATCTACCAACAGCTTGCACTGTGCACCTGGAAAAGCTACAGACACAGTGCCAGCCTGTGAAAGCAGCCAGTAGGGAGGATGTACTCTGCAAGACCACAAGGGCAGAGCTGCTCAAGTCCCATGGGAACCCACCTCTTGCATTGGCATGACCTGCATGTGAGACATGGAGTAAAAAAGGAATATTTAGGGCCTTTAAGATTTGGCTGCCCATTGGATTTTGTACTTGCAGGGGGCCTGTAGCCCCTTTGTTTTGGCCAATTTCTCCCATTAGAAATGATATATTTACCCAACGACTGTATCCCCATTATATTTAGGAAGTAACTAACTTGCTTTTGCTTTTACAGCCTCATAGGTGGAAGGGACTTGGCTTGTCTCAGGTGAGACTTTGGACTGTGGACTTCTGAGTTAATTCTGAAATGAGTTAACACTTTGGGGAACTATTGGGAAGGCATGATTATTTTTGAAATGTGAGGACATGAGATTTGGGAAGGGCCAGGGGCAGTATGATATAGTTTGACTCTGTGTCCCCACCCAAATCTCAGTTTGAATTGTAATAATCCCTACATGTCATGGGAAAGACCCAGTGGGAGGTAAATGAATCATGGGGACAGGTTTTTCTGATGCTGTTCTTGTGATAGTGAATTAGTCTCACAACACTGTTGGTTTTATAAAGGGGAGGTCCCCAGCACATCTCCACTTTTTGCCTGCTGCCATGTAAGACATGACTTTGCTCCTCGTCCACCTTTTACCATGATTCTCAGGCCTCCCCAGCCATGTGGAACATGAGTCAATTAAACTGCTTTCCTTTATAAATTACCCAGTCTTGAGTATGTGTTTATTAGCAGCATGACAATGGACTAATATAGGTACTGTCTTGAAGTTCATTATTTCCTTTGTGGTATTAATCTGAGGTTAATTCATACAGGTTTTGTCTTCATTAAAAATATTTTATTTTTAATTTAGTCAGTCTTATCTGAGTCCTCTTTTATATATTCAACTTGTCTTCTTATCCTTAAATGTATTCCCCATCTTTTGCACATGTGGACATATTTAGAGTAACTGTTTTAACATCTTGTCTGCTAATTCCATCAGCTTACCATTTTTGTTTAGTTTCTCTTGTTCTTCTCTCCCTTTTGCATTAGAACTCTGAATGCCTTTCTTGAATTCCTAATAAATTTACATGGGATGTCAAACCCAGTATATTTTACATTTTGACATGCTAAATTTAGTTTTATTATTTTAAATTGTTATATAAATGTTGAATTTAGCATTAAGGTTACATTAGTTTGACCACTAAGGTGGTTCACTTCTTAGGACTCTACTCAATGCTCCATGTATTATTAGGTCTTTCCACTCTGGTTGGGGAGACCACAACCATTCTCAACACAGTATAGGATGCATGAATTATTCATTCTACTCTTCTTTCTTTCCTCAGTCTTAGGAAGTTTCCTGTAGTGCATATTCATAACAGTACTCAGCCAAAGACTTGAAAATATCTTTATTTAGATTTCTTAAAATTTCTCTCTATGTATATTCCTCTCACCAAATATTCTGTCTTACATATTCTATTCAGTCTTTGTCTCAGCAATTCAATGAGACCACCAGCCTTAATTTATTTTCCAGTTTTGTATTGTGGTTAAGAAATTGCCTCTGGACCATTTCATTACTAAATAGTGGACATTATTCTCAGTACTTTACAGGGTTTAAGACTTACAATATTCACCACAAGGTAGTGAAAGTCATATTAGTATTTTCATTTTGCAGATGATAAAACTGAGATACAGAGAGGTTAAATAATCTGTCCAAATTTGTACATTAATCTCTTATACTCCACACTATACTGTCACATTGTACCTCAGCTAATGGTATACATATCTGTATTATTAAACCCTATGGTTTCTAGCAACTAATAGATGTGGAATAATTTTTTTTGTATGTCTGTTTTAATCGCATATATTATTCAGTATGTTTCTACATAAAAGCACTAAAAGGGTTTTGAAAATTCTAATAACTTCCATGGTATTTTTATCTGTTTCTCAGTACTTGAAGAAGACTTAGCAACCAATATAAATTATTCTGATAAACTTAGAAGAGTTAATAAATAAAAATGGAAGAGTTTTGGAGAAAATGCAAGGAAAATTAAGAGTCAATAATAAATTGATACTTTTGAATTTATTTGTATGGAGACATGAACAAAATATATGACTTTCAATTGTAGGTGGTATTGCCAAAGAATTGGAGAGCTGAAAAAAATAACTGTACATATTTAAATTTGAATAATACACCAATGCTGTGAGAAGATACTACATGTATAAAATACATTTTATAAATGTATTCTGTAAGTTAAAATAAAACATTTTGATATTTTTGAATAATTATTAGATACCTAATAAACTTTCTGCTATATTTAAATATACATTTTTTTTTTAAGCTAGGCATAGCAGCTCACACCTATAATTTTAGCAATTTAGGAGGCCGGGGAAGGAGGATAGCTTGAAGCCAGAACTTTGAGACCACCTGGGCAACATAACAAAATTTCATTTCTACAAAAACCAAAAAAGTAAGCCAGGCTTGGTGGTATGAACCTGTAGTCCCAGCTACATGAGAGGCTGAGAGAGGAGAATGACTGGCACCTAAGAGGTTTTGGCTGTAGGAAGTCATGACTATGCCACTGTTCTCCACCCTGGACAACAAAGCAAGACCCTGATGCAAAATACTAAATAAACAAAGTATGAATTTTCCAATAATTTCTCGTTGTCAAAATTCTCAGTGTCATAAAAACTCTAAGTCTTGTATTTCTCTATTTATTTCCTTTTAACTGCCAAATCACAAACAGAGGCAAAGGCTATGTTCTTTTCCACCCATTTATTCTACCTTTACTGCCAAATAACTTTTAAACTTGTTATTTAGGCAATTCTTTATAAAATACAAAACTCATCAAAGATGTTAGCTTCATAAAACCCTTTGACATAAATCAAACAATTATACCTCTTTTTCGTCATAAGTGTTCACATGTATATGTTATTTGGATGCATGTATTTATTTTTTTGTATCTGTATAAAAATATATGCATTATATCCTATTGAGTTTCTTTTTTGACAAAAGCAATATGCTGGAGAGGAAGGAGCACAGGGTCTGGATTCAGACTGAGCTAGATTAAATTTCTTGCTATGACTCATTCAGCTATATAATCTAGGGCAAGTTACATAATTTTTTAAACCTCAGTTTCTATGTAGATAAAAAGAGGGATAAGAGGGATGGTACTACTTATCTTGCTTAATTGAGAGGACCTAAGATATTTGATGTGTGGTAACTAGCACAGTATACATGCTCAATAAATAGTATGTTTTATAATTAAAACATTCCATATTTTGTTGCAATTGAGTGTTATAAAACATGAATTTAAGAAGATAAAAAGTGGGAAATGACTACACAAGTGGAATTGAAAAGTTGTAATTAGCATCCCCTCTATCAGAATTCAGGAGACGATGTTATCAACACCAAGTTGATGCCACACAATATAGTTTCATCAGTAGTTAGAAGATTCAAAAGTATTTATTTAGATCATTAATGTATCACCTTCAAATATGTAACTCAAGTTGAAATGTCTCCAATAATCTTAGGAAATAACTGTTATTAACATATATCAGATTGTAAGTGAAAAAAATATTCATTTCAGGAAGAATTAAGAGGAAAGCATAAGAAATGAAACACTGAATTGGAAGTAATTTCCCATAGAGTTTTGCCAATGGTATCATTGAAATTTGTTCCAAATAGCTATTTTATGATAGACGATAAAATCATTTAGAATTGTTCTAGTTAACGACAGAAACCAAGACTAGCAAAATCACTAGCGACAACATAATTAAACATAAATTCTACACATATAAATAAATTAATCCCCAGCTTATTCTGAGTTAATTAATCTGGTCATGTAACATCTTCAGAATACAGAAAGGTAAAACAAATTAAGTGAAATATATATCAGAGCAACCCAGATAGCAGTGACAAAGCCCATGATTTGAAAGAAGATAAAAAGTCCTTTGCATTGCTATTAGGGGTCTGTAAATGAATGTACTGAATTTCCTCCTGAATTATAGTTACCAAATTTCCCTGCCTGCCGAAGATTTACATTGAAGATAAGTAAGGAAAAAACCATAGAGGTTGATACATTGATGGCAGCAAAAATTGTAGATTGACCCTAACTGTTGAAATGAAAAGAAAGGGACTGTTAAAAGCTGAGTTGAGATAGTTAAAATGCATATTAAGAAAGCAAGCTACTTTCTTAAGCAATTTTGTATGACAAAAATTGTAAATTAAGTGAGCACAGCTCTTGTTTTCAGATTTCACTTTTAGTTTGTTAATGTATTGCAGACAAGTAGAGATCAGCAATACCCTATTTCCTAATGTGTTTGGACTGCTTCTTGGCCAGCTTAGGTATTACTTATTTCCTGTTCTTCTTTTCAGTAACTTTCTAAGCAGCTGTATAGAAACAATTTTGTAGTTAATAATTCCACCATCTTTGACTTAATTTCAAAAGTACTTTGTCATTATTAAATGGTAATGGAAAATGACTGTGATATTTTTGGGACATCAATGACTATAGCACAGAATTGACTACTAAAATAATGGTGCTTTCATTAAGCAAATATCAATTTTTATGAGTTTAATGGGGTAACCTCAGTATATCTAGATTGTTCACCTAAGTGGAACACCTCTTCTGTGTATCACTTTAAAATAAGTCCTGTTAACTTCAGCATTCTTAGACATGTAAATTAGTATAAAAATATGCAGATTAGAACACATAATCCTTGTTTTTGCAAATTGCTTACTTTTCTGACATTTTTGATTAGATAGTCAAACTTCTCGGCAAAGCTTTCATTACACCATATCATATAAAATAGAGAAAAGTAAAATCTCTATACTTATAAAGAGCATATCAAGGATAACCCATGATGAAGTTGACATTATGGTGGATTTGTACTACGTCAAATTAGCTAAGAAAAAACTCTTTTTCATTCTATTTTCATTCCTTTATAAGCTTGCATTGAAGTTGGCCACAAGGGGAATTTGTGCAGAACCGGAAGGCAGAAGTCAAGGGGCAACCATTGATACACGCTAAAAAATTGTTGTAAGATAGGTACTACTGCTGTTCATGCAGGTCTTTGCTGATGATGTTTGTCTTGTGGACTTGGGGCAGCAGACAGACCAAAGTTCCTCCAGCTCCTGCCTGATATATTTTTTTCATCAATTCTGTCTTCGATTAAGTACCCTTTATTGCTCTGTAGCAAATGGTGCTAATCCATTCACCACCCACAGCATCAGGATTAATAGCAGCTAGAGGCAGATATGGTTTCAAGCAGATTTCTTGATTCCAGGTTTTAATTTTTATTTTCACTTTTTGTGGATACATAATAGTTGCACATATTTATGGGGTAAAGGTGATATTTTGATACAGGCATACAGTGTGTAATGATCAAATCTGCCTCAATTAATACCATCTTTCCTTCTTTACTACAAGCTCTCTGACTTCAGGGCAAACACTAGATGCAGAAACAACTGCTTTACATAGGCCAGTTAGCTAGTTTTCACCATTGTGTAAGGTCTAATCTTTGTAATCAGTGCCTTATTCCATATTATTAGCAGTAGTTCTGTCCCTCTGACCATCACTAATTGATACAGGAAATGGTGTAGCCAGTAAAGTATAGGGTGATGATGACAGAGAACTTGTTTGTATTGTTTCCTGTTGTTTCTTCAATGAAGAGAACACTGTCTGGCATGTAGTGGATTCTCAACAAATAATGGTGGAATGATTGAGGACTTTAAGGGGTAGGAGTGAGGAGAGGCAAGAGAAAAGGTATTGTAGTGCTAGGAGGATGGAATAATGAACCTGTTGTGAAGCATATTGATACATTGTCCTTGCTAGAAGACAGGCAATACTAACATTTATCAGTATCTAAGTCTGCAAAATCCATTATTTTGCTACTAGATATATAGGGCTATTTAGAATGTGAAATAAGACTAGTGTGAATTAAGATGTTCGGTAAGCATAATATATATACCAGGTTTCAAAAACTTGTCAAGCAAACAAAAATATCAAATGAATAATTTGTATGTTGATTACTGTTTGCTACAACCATATGTTGGATGTATTGGGTTAAATAAACTATACTGTTAATTTTTTTTTAATTTGTAATGTGGTTACCAGATAATTTAAAATTAAGAATTTAGCAGACATATTTCTATTAGACATATTTCTATTGCTTGTCTAAGTGCTTCTTTTATAGCGGTGTCTAAAATCTTTGCAAATTACAGCAACCTCATTTTATTGACACATAAAACTTGACGTCTTATAAATGTAATCTTCACATAGTGACATCTTAACGTCATTAAATCTTCACAGGATATCTTTGGTTTACCAACTGTTTACTGATGAGAAGTCCCATCTAAAATGGGCTGGACACTTTGGGAGGTACATACAATATAACAGAAAAGCTTTTTTGAATCAGGAGCTATGTCTTTTAACTTCACCAGTAAAAGTAGCATTCCTTTCTGTATAAAACCAAAAAATAGACTTCCATTAAGTATTAAGCAGCTTTCTGTGTCCAGGTCTCTTTAGGTAAGAATATCACTTTCAAATTTGCTTTTGCCGATAGTGTTGTATTTCAGTGTCTGTCTAGTAATTGCCTTAAAATATCAAATTCTCACTGCCTCCTAAAATCACAAAAGATTTATAGGAAAACTTGCCTTTGTATCATAAAGAATATTCATATTTATTTTATAACCTATATTTTATAGCTTCAAAATACACAGACATACTCTTGACAGCTCCATGGATGACTTCAGAGTGTTTTGAATAAGTTCATTGTATGAACAAGAATCCAAAAAAAAGTTTAAAAAATTGTACTCTTTGTGTCAAAAAACACATCTAATGGTGATTAATAATTTCTTCTAGGTACAACTTCAACTTCCTCTGTACTTTTACAGTTCTGACTTTTCTTAGATCTTGTTTGATTTTACAAAAAAGACAAATGTTTGAAATACATTTTTTGACAAAAATCCATGGATGTTTGAATCACATTTTGAAGCTTGTTCTCCAAATCTAAATATGTCATTATTTCTGAAACACGTATTGCTACAGATCTTTTTTCAATCTAGTCTTCTCATGAGATATGCAAACTTATTAACTTAAATAACAGATTCTTCTGGAAATATCTATTTTTGTTAATGTTGTCTGCTAGTACTACAAGTTGAAGATGAGTACAAATAACATTTCTTTCTTTCAGATATTTGGTTCATTTGCTATGAGTTTTAAACATTTTACAGAGCAAAAATAGGATTTACTATTTTACTAAATTCCAATGTTGAGATTATTTTAATCAGTATGAATAAATTATTATATGTTCATCATTATTAGATGAAAATGAGTGTTCTAATTATGTAGTCTTTATAAGCAAGGTTCTCTTTGGTTTATTATTTTGCATAATATTTATTACTAGCTAGTTTATATTCCAGTATCTTATAGTACAAAGTAAAATGATTTTGATAAATATTTCTATAAATTGAATAAATGAAGTTATTTCTCTAACTTATCCAGAATTAATCTGAATTTGAAAATGTTTTATTAAAAATTAGGTAATCTGATCATTTACAGGTATTTAATATTATTTGCATTTGGTTTGGTTTTACAGAATCTGAAACTAGTTTAAAATTTACAAGCTATTTTAATAACTTTCAGAGGAGATCAGAAGTGACCATGATCCAATTGCTTCTTCAAACTATTCAGTTGCCTCCATGTTCACTTCACGTGTGCTCTGCTCATTGGTGGATACAGCCACTAGCATGGCTTTAATTACCTTGAAAATGTTAATGGCTCCCAACTACCACTCAATATATCTCTCACACACACACACACACACACACACACACACACACACACACACGTCAGATAGTTTATGACTTATAATAGTTCAGCTCCCAAGTTTCTGACTTTATAATGGGTTTATTGGGGTATTAAATGAATTTTCATCTCATGATATGACTTACGATGGGATTATCAGGATGTAGTACCATTGTTGGTTGACAAGCATTTGTATGTATATTCAAAAGATTATTACTTGCTTCTTCAATAGGCTTTACAAATCAATATGACTGAGGCTGAATTCCAATTTTAATCTCTTCACCCCGTATCTTCAAACCTATTCTTCCTCCTTAATTCACCATCAATTCATGATTCCACTCTCTATTTAGTCAGCAGTGAACAAACATATATATCAGGTTGAATGGACTTTGGCAAATTCTCTTGAATGGGCTGCCACATCCCATTTATTTGTACATGATTGGGTTTTCATGGGCATATTTGGATATTATATTCACTTTTAACCTTACATCCAAAGATGAAGTAATAAAATATAAACCCTAAATCTACTATAATATAAACGTACACTGTAATCCAGGAACTATAATTAAAAATAATAACAGGACAAAATAACATTTCACAAAAGATATTATAGAAATTACCAATAAAAGTATTGAACATTATTTGTTATCAGGAAAATGAACATTGGAATTACAATAAGATATAATTTCACGACAAACGTTTAAAACTGCACTGACGAGGAGTTCATCTTCTGGCTCAGTGAATAACAGAAAAAATATATATATCATCCCATGTGAAACAACGAAAAAACAAAAGTAAATATGCAAACAGTGGTATTTCAAGAAATGGTAAACTTTGAACAACAAAGGACAGTGATCACTAAGAAAGGAGAAACAAATAATGTGAGCTGATTGCTAAAATATACTGACTGGAGAATGCTTCCCTTCCAGGCAAGGGAAAATCAGGAGCATGGCAGTCACCATCTGTTGAAAAGAGGATATGGAGAGACCAAGGTGGCTGGCTATATCAAGAGCATAAATTAACTATAAATTAACTGTAAAATAACTTCAAGTGCCTTAGTTTATATGTAACTGGAAGATTTAAAAGGAAGGAGAAAATATATTTGAAAAGATTTTACCTATTTATTTTTCCAAATATGATATAAGTTGTAAGTCCACATATCCAAGGAGCTCAATATCTCTAAACATGAGAAACATGAAGGAAGCATACTAAGTCACATCATAATCAAATTGCTTAAGACAAGAGATAAAAAATAAGTTTAAAGAAAATGGCACATATCTACAGAGAAACAAAGATGACAATGAAAGCAGCCTTCTGGCTGCAAATGTTAGAAATAGTGGCATACCATCTATAAAGTACTTAAAAAAATAGGCACCTTGAAATTCTGTACTCAGCAAAGATATTTTTCAAAAGTTAAGTTGAAATAGAGACTCTTTAGACATAAAAATGCTGAGACTTGCACCAAAGCCTTGCACTAGAAAAATATAAAATACTTTCTCCAGAAAGTACTAAAACACACCAGTGTAAATATTCATTTACACAAAGGAATGAACAGTGGAAATGGTAACTATATGGGTAAATGTAACATATTTCAATTATTTAAGTACCTTCAAGATAGAATTGTTTAAGACAAAAGTAGTGATGAAAGCGAGGCTTGTAATTTATGGGGCTTGCTCAGCTTCTTGGGTTTTAACTTAATATTGTTTCACAAATTTGGGAGAATTGGCAACTTTATTCCTTGAAATATATTTTCTGCCATACTTGCTCCTTCCTCTTTTCCTAAGACTTCAGTTATCCAGACGTTATACTATTTAATACTATATCACAAATAATTTAGCCTCATTCATTTTATTTTAATACCTTTCTCTCTTTTACAATGAATGATTTTTATTTTTTATCCTCATTCTGATCCTAAATTTATCCAGTGAACATCCTACTTCAGAATTACACATTCTAATTATAGAATTTTTAGTTATTTAATTTTCCTAATATCATTCCCTATATATTCATTTATTATGAATACTTCCTTCTTTATGTCCTTGAATGTATTTGTAATTATCCCATTAAAATATTTGTTTCTTAATTTTAATAGCTTTAACCTTGAGATAACAGCTTTGTCAACCCCAAAATAGTTTTGATTACCTACATTTTCTCTTCTATCTGCAGTACATTTTTCTGTTTCTTTTCACTTTTATTATTTTGGTCATATACCCGACAACTTTAAGTGCTGGCTGAAGGTGGGGACACTAGAATTGGTGGTCATAAAGCAAGATGATGCAAACCTACTATGATCTTGGGCCCAATTATAGCAATCAAGACTATAGTTTATTCCATGATTTCTCCTGTGTTGTTCTTTTATAAAGATTGCATCTGACAACCACTATGAAATCTAGGTAACAGTAAATCATGAGACAATCTGAGAGGTCAGTGGTTGGACCGTAGTAGAAACGCTTTAAGCCTACTCACATCTGCTAGATCTAATCTCAGTTTTGGCTGTGGATACCATGGATAAGCCTAGGTGTGTTTGACTTCTATATATGCTGATTGGGTGATAGATTCTAACCTCAATTGTGAACCATGTATCTTCACTTTTTGCCTTCAAATTCCTCCTTCACTAAAGACCTGGGGAGGCTACTTTTCAGACTACATTCATGTATTATCCAGTTGCTAAGAGAGATAATGCCCCCAGGGACAATCTCAGATGATGAGAGAAGGAAAGTATTAGATAACTCTCTTGTTTATTTGTAGTTTTAATAAACAACTCACTGAAGTATTCTGCTTCATTTTTAGGAGGTAATCATTCACTGTAACTATCTTTCCTTCTTGTTGCCTCTCTTTCCCAGGTCCCTTGATTCTTCTACCTTGGACAAGCTCCCACATGATTGTGCATAATTCCTTACAGAACAAATATAAGAACTAAAAGTTCAAAATGTTGTCCCTTGTAAAAAAGGACTGAAATAAGACAGGTTTAAAGGAGATATCATGAGATTAGGGGTAGTTATTTAAATATTGAAGACCTTTGGACATTTTCAAATCAGAAGAAAAAAGATACAATTCCTCATTTAAAAATCATTGTGGATGAGTTATTGTTAAGTGCAGCATCATTTAGGTAAATGAGTGTGTCTGAAGGGCTTGTAAGTACAATAACTCTCAGGTATTTAGTCTATACGCTTAAGTCTGTCAAGATTATTGAAAGTAAACAGTAATTCAAGTAAAAATACATTCTGAAGGTTATGACCAAATTAATGAGATTTTGATGGTGTTGTATGTTTGGTCAGGTTCAAGTAATCCTTTCCACATCTGTTAATGTTAAAATTATTGGTCGCAGATGAATACTGACCAGAGGACTCAGATTCATTAATTGATGTATTTTTATGTTACCAAGAGCATCACCCTCTGCAGATAGGAATATAAAGATGCAAATCCACATCAATAGCAATAAATACCATTACAATGAGAATTTTGAAATCGAAACCACCTTTATAAATGCTACATTATGGCTTCTTTCATTCAAGCAATATTCAGAAATCCATGCTTTAGTAAAGATGGTTCCTTGATACTTTAAGAACGGGAATTTGTATCACTATGAGGATGAGCGCCAAATTGTATACCTTTAAATATTGTAGAGGTAGTCTCCCTACTGCTCAGCACACCAGGCTCTTACTCAAGCAATCTTGTATTGATTGGCATGTTTTTGTTGTAAAAATAAAAGAATATTAACATTCTGTAGTGTTTAGACAATGGAATTTATTTTCCAAAATGCTATTCTCTAGATTATTTAGCCAAAGAAAATTTTTGCTTCATTGGTAACACCTTTAAATGTCTCCCAGTTCTGTGTTAATACTATTGCAACTTAACAGGGCGAAGGCTGTTCTTCCAAGGACAGGATATGTGTAGAATGTTTACAAAATCAAATTTTAAAAAAGCAGGTTGGATCAGCTCAGAACCTAGCTTGAATTGACATGAATATCACTTTCAGCTTCTAGTCCAGATATTCTCTCCAAGCATTCTAAAGATATTTCTTATCTCCAGTTCTAGATATGCTGACTCTATTCTCTTGCAAAATTCAAGCAATTCAAATCCAATCTTGCCTTTGATGGACATTTCGGTAACCTTTTCAGCTAGTCATAACCTGTTGCCGTTTAGGTTTATCATGTTACATAGGAAGTATTTCCAATATTTTCATTAAGTAAAGAAATTAGTATTCTTAGGTGGAAAAGAATAACTTTATAGTTACTTCAAATTATATTCATGCTTGTGAGCTGTGAATGATATATCCAAATGAGATACGCATCTACACACATAAGTAGACTAGTATATTTGGAAAAAACTAACGAGAAATTGTTTTGTTTAACATCCTAACAAAATTCCCTTATCTTTGATACTGTCTTTTATCTTGTTATTCGGTCATTTCTCATTTCAATAATTTTTTTTTACAGATTAAAGAGTGTAAAATAAAATGCAAATAATAGGAAAGTACTCACAGTTGGAAAAATGTGCTTCATGATTGATAAATTAGATATCAGATTCCAAAATAATCACCAGTAACTTTTGGCATAAAAAATAAGGAATATAAGTGGTAATGATACCCATGTAAAATATTTTATTATCTTTTCTAAGATTTGTATATATTTAAAGTGCATTGCCCGTGTAATTGACATAAAGAATAGTTTGAATGCAAATGGAAAAAGCAGTAAACATAATTAATATATTTGCTTGGCTATTCAAATTTAAAAAGTTACATCTGAATAAATTCCAAGTATTACTTATCATTCGTACTACAAAGTTTTCCTTAAATGTTCATTAGCACTGTATTGATTTAATTTTGTTAATTGATAACTTGGTACCACTGCTGAAAAATTCAATGAAAAAGAGAACTAAGCTGTAAATTATTGCCAAAATCAGGAAGTTATTATGTCAACTTACTATATTTCTGCAGCACATTTTTTTTTAGTTTTTGGTTTACTATAGATTACTGAATCAGCGTACACACACAAAAAAAATGGAAAAATAAATACCAGTGTTTATGTGGCACATACTTGGTGGAACCTAATTGAATAATGCTACATAGAACTGTGCATTAAAGGATTATCCTAGCCCAAAGAAAAATTTGGCCCTTTACCCCAAGCTGAGTTTTGATAAAAACTGCAGAGACATAAGGAAATTATAATCTTTTCAATAAATGCTGTTGAATCAATTGGATATGTAGATAGAAAATATTATCCTTGACCTCTCCCTCAAATTATACACATAAATCAATTCTAAATAGAATGCAGACACAAATACAAAAGGTGAAACACTAAGGTTTTTAGAAGAAACCAGAGAAAATCACACAATGTCGGCACCCAAGCAGTGGTTGATCACCCCCTGCATACCTGTGCCACCAAAGGAGGTCTCTTCAGGCTCCTATCATAGCCCTCTGCTCCCTCATAAGCATCTACAAGATTCCTGTGCAAGACAGATAGTAAGAGGATATTGACCCTCCTTTTGTCCGGGGATTTTAGCTGTTCTAACCTGACTTGCCAGCCCAGAATTGGTCTTTGAAAACATATTACAATTTCAGCTAATTTTTTTTCTTACTTGTTTGTATGGCATCCATATCTGTTCTCTTGCTCGAGTAAAAATGTTCCTTTGTCCCATTTCTCACTGGAGAGGATTCTCTCTCTCTCTCTCTCTCAAATTCAGTTTACTAGGTTGACTTGTAACGTTAGCTCTCTCGTGGGTTCAATAAAAAGTTATGATTGTGCAGATTATTGGCTTTTTCTCTCACTGTTGTTAGTTTGAAAGTAATATTCTCTTGAAGCTTTCTGCATCCTAAGCAGAAGCAGAACATCAGGGCATTTTTATATGTTTACTTATTCTAGAGTAAAAATCAATCTGTTGGGATGTTGTACAATCAAGGTATATAAATTCTCCTTTTCCCTGCTCATGTCCACTTGTGTGTTGCTAGAATTGAGTAAGCATTTTATTACAGAGAGAAGGATGGTTGTTCACCTGCTCTAATCTGTATTTGTAAATAGTAGAGATCGACTCCACAGCCCTGATTTGTAATACATCACAAGTCTAAAGTAGACTAGCAAGTATATAATTTTTTAAACTTTGCTGGACAGAAATATAATCTCCTATTTAATTGCATGTTTTTCCCATGATATGAAATAGTAGAGAATAAAAACAAAATGAAGAATGCCACGCTCTTTCTTCTGCTTTCACTCGCTTTTGGTATTTTGGCTTGCATGTTAAAATTAGTGCCCATTTCTCCACTGCCTCTACAATGCATGTGGACACACAACAATAACTACAGTTTTTGCCCTTCTGTTTTTAGATTGCCTCAGTCTTTGGGAAGTTGAATATGACTCTATTACTATTGACCAACTCAGAAAGAAGGAAAAACTGCCCAGTTTTCTGCTTGACATAGACACTATGTTTTTGTAAGCCAAAGGCAGAGAAGTAGAGATAATAAACCTGAATCATATTGCTACCTTTCTTTTAAGAAGGAACAAAATGTCTGGCTTACAGTAAACATTTAATAATAAATGAATAAATGAATGATAACTTCTGATTATGATGGCTAATTGGGATCCACACATTATAATTAATGAATTTCTCCAGCTCCAGATTTTGGTGATAGCTAATTGCCACTCTTAGATTAATGTTAATCTCTTTTCACTTTCTTAATTGTTTCTTTGGTGGGGGAATTGGGAGAGGCTGCATTAGCAATCATTATCCCGATAGAATTTTTAACTAAAATTTTTTGCCACTCTAATTATTCTATTTTTAACTAAGAATCTATAGCTCATTTTCATTTTTGGACTTAATTCAAGTGTTTTTTGTTTAAATTTGTGATATCCTATAACCTAAGGCCACATAGTCCATTTCTATAATTTACAAAATGCATGGAAGGGAAGTCAGGTAACTTTTCCTTTTAAAATTAATGCAATAACAATACCTCTCCTATTTACCTTATTTTTTTTCAGCATCAAATGAGATTATAAACACAAAAGTTTTTTCTGAACCGTGTATTATATTCATAATGTGTCTGACTCTAAAATGTGGACCCCTGTCTTAGCATGTAATATGTACTTTTTAATTGTTGACAAAATACATTAAGTATTTTAATATAAGGACAATCATAATAAATAGAACAGTGTACAGAATAATAGATTTGTAACTTATTTGTAATTTCTTATTAAACTTAATAGGGAACCATGCATATAGTGAGAATCTCATCTGGGTAGCTGACTGTTTAAGTAGAAATGGATGATGGGTCCTTTTCTTTGGTCCTGTTTGCTCCAGTTCCTTGCTGTGTAATCTATGTAAAGTTATTTAATTTCCCTGATCCTTAAAGATAGAAGTAATTTTTATATCATATAATACATTATAATTTTATAATCTATAATCTACATAAATTACATATAAAAATATGTAAGATATGTTTATAAAAATAATAATATTTGCTATTGTACTATTTTATCTTGATGCTATAGTTCCTAGGATAGGCTTGCTGCAAATAACACAATGTGTATTGCACAAAGTTGTCACTTATTTCAAGTACCTTTTTCTATAGGTACCTGAAAAGAAAAAGGTACTTGAAATAAGTGAAAACTTTGTACATACACATTCTGTTTAGAAAGCATACACCATGGAATATTATGCAGCCATCAAAAATGATGAGTTTGGGTCCTTTGTGGGGACATGGATGAACCTGGAAACCATCATTCTCAGCAAACTGACAGAGGAGCAGAAGATCAAACACCGCATGTTCTCACTCATAGGCGGGTGTTGAACGATGAGAGCACATGGACACAGGGAGGGGAGCACTACACACTGGGGTCAGTTGGGGGGAAATAGGGGAGGGACGGTGGGGGGTGGGGAGCTGGGGAGGGATAGCAGGGGGAGAAATGCCAGATGTAGGTGATGGGGAGGAAGGCAGCAAATCACACTGCCACGTGTGTTCCTATGCAACAATTTTGCATGTTCTTCACATGTACCCCAAAACCTAAAATGCAATAAAATAAATAAATGGGAAAAAAAATAAAAAAAAAAAAAAAAAAAAAAAAAAAAAAAAGCATATCAGGTTGGATGCAGTGGCTCATACCTGTAATCCCAGCACTTTGGGAGTCTGAGGCAGGCATAGTACATGAGGCCAGGGGTTCAAGATCAGTCTGGCCAACATGGAAAAACCCTGTCTTTACTAAAAATACAAAAATTAACCAATTATGGTGGTGTGTGCCTATAGTTCCAGCGACTGGGGCGGCTGAGGCAGGAGAATCGCTAGAACCTAAGATGTGAAGGTTACGGTAAGCTGAGATCGCACTACTGCATGCCAGTCTGGGAGACAGAACAAGACCCCAAAACCTAAAATGCAATTCAAAAAAATGTATATCAAACTTCAGATACACATATTTGGCCGGGAGTTGTGGCTCACACCTGTAATCCTACCACTTTGGGAGGCTAAGGTGGGCCAATCAATTGAACCCAAGAGTTTGAGGCCAGCCTCAGCAACATGATGAAACCCCAACTCTACAAAGAATTAAAAATCAGCGGAGTATGGTGGTGCAAGAACAAGCACCTGTAGCCCCAGCTGCTCAGGAGTCTGAGGTGGGAGCATCACTTGAGCTGGGGAGGTTGAGGTTGTGGTGAGTCAAGATTGCACCACTGCACTCCAGCTTGATATCAGAGTGAGACCCTGTCTCAAAACAAAAACAAAAATACATATCTATCATGTTTAATAATAAATTCAAATAATCTAAAAATATTACCAAGCTATTAGTATCAAGGAGGCTAAGTGGTAATTCAACCTCTAGATAACATAATTTAACGTTTAATGTTAAATATTTGAAACAATCAACTAAAGCAAGGAAAGGAAGAATAAAATAAATCTCTTTCTTCAACTTCTATTCATTCTTCAGTCTTCGGGTTATATTCAATATCTTCAGAGAAAATCCAGAGGACTTTTGGACAAACCCAGCTCACCCTACTAGCTACATTCAAGGTACCCTATTCCACACTTGGTAAATGATTTATGAATTTTTGATCATCTCTTTTCCTTGTAAGCTTTGTAAGGGAAGTCACCGTCACTGGCTTTTCAGTCCTTAACATTGGATCGGAAACATCACATGCTAGTGTCCATGCATTTATTCAACAAGTATTTATTGATTTTAAATGTAATTGAATTCACATTTTTAAAAAAAATTTAAGTAGCACTCATTTAAAATGTTATGATGTTATTTTAACTTGAAGCCAGAAACTTGTCATTCTTGATTCTAGGGTCATGCTACCCAATCTAATTTCCCATAATGAACTTGCTTCCCAAGTTCCACCACGAAAAAATCACTGGTATCAGTGATTTGAAATGCCACTTCCTTGGTAAATATACTTATATATTTATAATTTTTAAAACTGCCATATTTTAAAAGTCATGCAGCATTTATTCTGAGAAAGCAGATGATTGAGGCAGAATCACTATTCACAAGATGCCAGTCAGCTGAACATGATATGATGTTTGAAAAAACAAACACATAGACAACTAAGTTAAGCCTTCTCTTCAAGTTTTTTATATTTTCTCATAAATTCAGTATATTCTTTTCTGCTGTTTTTCAAAATATTTTAATAATGGTGCAATTCCAGTATCCGTGAATTTTTATTTATTTTTTTTTTTGAGAAGGAGTCTCTCTCTGTCGCCCAGGCTGCAGTGCAGTGGTGCGATCTTGGCTCACTGCAACCTCCGTCTCCCAGATTGAAACCAATTTTCCTGCCTCATCCTCCTGAGCAGCTTGAGCTACAGGCATATGCCACCACGCCTGGCTAATTTTTGTACTTTTAGTAGAGACGAAGTTTCGCCATGTTGGCTAGGTCTCAAACTCTTAACCTCAGGTGATCCACCCACCTCAACCTCTGAAAGTGCTGGTATTACAGGTGTGAGCCACCATGCCTGGGCAAAGTTTTTTAAATAGTATGGTTTCATATCACTTGAAAATAATCAGTTAAGGATATGTCAATAGTATTACTAACTGTGTTAGAAAACATTCTTGTCCTTTGTTAGACAAAAAAAGTATTTCCATGTATACATTTTATACATAATATTTTTATTTTTTAAAATTTTGTTAAGTCAATCACAAAACACTAGTGAAATTTATTTTCAATGTTCTCATTTAAAAATCATTTTTATAAGTATAAATATAATAATTATGAGTAAAGGAGATCTGGATAAGATAATGGCATGTCTTCTCTGAAAGCACATTATTTTGCTATAAAAACATGACAACAGTATGGTTCTAATTACCTCCCATGTTTTAGAGAGTGGCAGCTGGCCAATGAACTGCATTTTTTTCTCCTAAAAAGATATAATCAAATAAATAGTAGTTGAAGCTTTTGTTGACTCTTGAATATGTAAATTAGGCATGCTATTTAACAAGTTATTTTGTCATCCTGATGAGTGGACACATTGATTTGCAAGACTAATTATACTCACTATTTTTAGAACAAGCAAAGGGGTTTGCATTATGTAGCTTTGTAGGGCATCAGAATTAGACAGTCAGGTTCCCTGCAGGTCAGGCCTCTCTAGCAGATGCTGGAGAGATTTACATAAAATTCATTTTAGTGAAGGAGGTAAGGTTTGTAATTCAGTATCTCACTGTGGGTCCATTTTGCATCTTGAAGTCAATTGGAGCCGTCTGCTTAGACACACCTTCCCAAATGTCAATCAGGGTCTGCATCTGTAAATAAGCTTCTCATTACTAATATATCTTTAGTGATAAAATAAGTCCAGACCTTTATTAGTCTTCTGAAAAGCACAGTATAAAATTATTTCTCTTTTGAGATAGTAAAATGTCCTGTGAGCCTATTAAGACTCATCGAACAAATTTGTTTTGTGCTATTGGGCTTCAAAGAGAGTCCCACAGGAAGAGTTAGCACTTCGGTTTTGGAGTTATCCAAAGAAATATAAAAAATAACACTCCTTACCAAGGAAATAATTACATAACTACTGTAACACAAAATTATATTTTAGGCTTCTAATTTTCAACTACAGTGAAACTCAGTTTTTTCGTGGAATGGCAGAATAGATTTTCTGGACTTATGTCTCTTCAGCACTTTTTGGTGGAAATCTGTGAATTGGAATTTTGAGTGACTAATAAGTGGAAAATACACATAACATGGAAACATGTGTTCAAGTTCTATGTTTGTGTGCCAGGCCTGCTTAGAGCACTAAATGTATTATCCAGTAGAAAACAGAATCCCCCTTCTTTGTCCCTTACTGAGATGTTTGCCAAGAAAAACTGTTTTAGATAGCGACAAGGAGGAAGCATGCTACTAGAATTAATTCTGGATAAGGGCTATCACAGTGCCGTTCAAATGAACTTTCTTCCTGATAAATCAACCTATCTCTGCAATAGTTGATATATTCCTACTGGAGAAGAAGTAAAATCATGGAAAAAATTGCTTGTTCACATAAGCACTTGCACAGGATTTTAGGGACTCCATGTCAGTCAAGGCACAGTCTGGAATTGATGGTAACTGTTCTCACTAGTGGCAGTAGCTATGTTTGCAAGATTCAAATCTGCATCATTTATATTAAGCTATACTGTTAAATCTTACTCTCTATCCCTTTGCTCCCACAGTGTGGGGATATATGTGGGGATGTATTAGCCACTAAATTAAAAGTCACATTTGAAGAAGTAAAACTCTAATTTAACAGCATTTATATTATTTTTTTTAAAAAATTCTATCCTCAATACTAAAGGCCCATTTTACCCGTACCTTTTATAAGATGAATTAAATATGGCCTCAATTTCATGTTATATAACTACAGATAGAGGTGAAATAACATTTGTTGAAGAGCAGTTACATGGGCTAAGCACTATGATGGAAACTTGATACATGTTCTCTTCCATAATTTCACAGCAATGCTGTAAGATAGGAATTATTGTCCTTGCTTCACAGAAGCTGAGGGCCACAGATATAGTAACTTGATCTTTTCATTTGGTATATGAATGAGCTCTAAAACAATTAATTAGTCATTAGAGAATACTTAAAGATTGAAAAAAATGAAAAACTGCAGCCATTTTATTTAGCTCAAACATGTCATTAGTTGTCCTATCCAATCACCAGAATTTAGCCACAAGTGCACAAATGACTATTTAAATTAAAATTAAATAAAACTAATGATTCAAACCCTCAATTTTACTGTCCTCATTTCAAGGACACAATAATCACATGTGGCTAGTGGTCATCATACTGGATAGAACATATTGTGAAACATTTTCAATAATACAGATAATTATATTGGAAAGTGCTGGTCTATAGTTTTATTTCCATATTTACACACATACATGAATGTGTGTATGTATATATGTGCATACATATATACATGCATATGTTTATATATTGTGTTAGGCTGTTTTTGCATTGCTGTAAAGAAATACCTGAGGCTGACTAATTTTTAAAGAAAAGAAGTTTAGTTGGCTCATTTTTCTGCAGATTATACAGGAAACATTGTGCCTGCAACTGTTTCTGATGAGGGCCTCAGAAAGCTTACAATGATGTTGGAAGGCGAAGTGGGAGCCGGCACACCACATGGTTAGAGAAGGAGCAAGAAAATGCTGGGAGGAAGTGCCACACTCTTTTAAATAACCAAATCTCGTGTAAACAGAACTCATTACCCAGGGGATTGTGTAAAACCATTCATGAGAGATCCATCCCCATGATTCAGATCCCACTCCAACTTCAGGAATTACATTTTGTCATGAGATTTGGAGACAAATATCCAAACCATATTTTAGATACATATATCCATATTATTTAAATAAATTCACATGCAGATGTCTAATATATTAAAGAAATTCAAGAAGACCAGCTCTCTGTAGGGCCTGAGCAGCCTTAAATCCAGTTTATTGATTAACACCCTTCACTCTCTACATGATGGCTTTTAAGCACCTTGTAATACCCCGTAGCTTCAGAGCACAGTATGAAGATTTTTTTTTAAGGTAAATTACTGTCATCATCATTGTAATCATTATATATAATTGCAGAATGTCAGAGGTGGAATAGATTCCAAGATCATCTCATTTAATCACCTCATTTTGCCGAAGAGGAAACTGAGGTGCAGGCAGTTGAAGTCATTATCACCATTCTAACTTAATAGCTCACTTGTTTTTGCTGTTTGCTTATTTCCCTTCACTACACATGGAGAACAAAAATAAACTAGAATTTCCTAATTGAAGTCTGTGAACTCAGTTGAAAGGGCACAGTTCCCCTGAAATTCGGTATATTATTTTTGTCATTTATTGTACATAATAAAGGGGAATTATCCACAGATCTTTATAGATCTATACATATTCCATCAGCGTCTCAAAGTATCTTGTGACATTCAAAATGGCAATAATCTACTGGGACCTGAATAATATATGCAATTTAAATTACTTCCAAAATGATTGCACCTCAGGCTTTAAAAGACTTGCCATATAATACATATTGAGATAAAAAATAATCAGAAATGGGCAAGTATCAGAATTGATTCACCTTTACAGGATCACTCAATTGAATTAGAGCTACCAAATTAAAATAAACATTTGCATATTTGATAAAGAGACTACACATTTTGTTGCAAACGGTATAGAGGAGATATAGTTGAGAACAACTTTTAAAATTCGGAAATAGAATAAATTCTTTCTATTTGCTTAAAATGAAAATAAGAAAATCAGAAACCCTAAAGCAATTCTAGTCAATGATTAGAAATATTCTTGACTTTATTTGTTCTGATTTTGATAATGTATAAAGCCTACAGAACAAATAATGTTGTGTGAAAAATATGTAGGTTCTCATTTTAATTCCCATCATTGTAGACATATAATAATTCCCTTCATGTTTTCAAGCTTAAGTTTTCATAATTTGTTATTCTGATTCTGGTAATCTCTTTTGGAATTTTGAAATATTGATACAACAAAAAATGTTATGGCACCATGAAGGTGTTTTTATTATTTCTAATGCTATTTGGATCCTATCCATCTATTTAATATCAAAAGATTGAGACCTGTTAATGGTTGCTGGGTTTTTTTGTGTATTTTAGAGAATTACAGTGTTTGAACAATTATTCTGCAGGAAAGTAAATGCTGTTTACAATGCATTCACATTCATTTTAAATGCTGCTTTAAAAAAACTTCTCATTATACAACTAGTCTTGAAAGAAACAAAGCTAATAAGGTGCAGAAAGGGACATTTCTGATCCAATATCATTGGTGAAACTGTGTCTAGCAATGTGCAGCAATTGGGAAACCCACAACCAGCACCCTGCTATTTAGGGATATGTGCTCCATATCCTGGGAGAAAAGAGCTGCCAAATGGCCAGTATCCGGAAGGGTTTATGCCCTGCTTCCCTTCACATGGTTCTTTGAAATGGCTTTCTCTATCTCTCTCAAAAAAAAAAAAAAAGCCATTATCAAATTTTATACCCAGATGGGGAGGATGTGAGCCTTCGCAGAGCGAGTATTGCATGTTGGGTTAAGCAGAGGACTGCTTTTTATTAGCTTTATGGAATCAGGACCACTTGTGTCTGGTGGGGATGGACAAATGAGGCAGTCCACAGGTCAGCAGCACAATATAGTAATATATCTATTCCTGGCTAAAATTTGGGACTGGGATATTTTCTCCATCCATCTATCTAACTCTTTGTATAATGTGATCATACAGTAGAAATAGAATATGTGCATGTGTGTATGTATATATTTGTATGTGTGTGTTTATACAACCTAAATTTTGCTTAAATATTAAAAACATAGATTTCTTTAAATAAATAACTAAGCAAACCATGGAGCATTTCTTCCCAAAGAGGTTACACAGTCTCATTGTCTTGATAAAGGTTTCAATGCAAATTCTTAGAGCCAATTGTTGGATTGTAAAGCACATTACAGTTTTATACAGCCTTTATCTCTCACTCCAGCACATAAAGGAAATGTTAATAAAGACTCAATACTTGCAAGAGGATAGCTCAAAGAGACACAGATACTGACTAAAGGTGGACAAAGATATCACATAAGATCTCACACAGTGTCTTATATTAGCTGTTGTTCATTGGTGACATCTGCAAAGATACAATGTTCATAAAAGCTGCTATCCAAAGTGTCATTTCCCTTTCCTGGCTCCTTATTTTTTTATTTTTGTTTTTATTGACCAATATTAAAATACATTAAATGTCATTGTGACTGTATAAAATTTCTTGAATCTCGATTATACGCCACTTCTAAAATGGACCTGAAAATGAAGAGTTTGTTTTTTGGTTTTTGTTCTTTTTTCTTCTTTGAGACAGCCTCGCTCTGTTGCCAGGCTGGAATGCAGTGGCGGGATCTCGGCTCACTGCAACCTCCACTCCCTAGGTTCAAACAATTCTCCTGCCTCAGACTCCCGAGTAGCTGGGAGTATAGGCGTGCACCCCTATGCCCAGCTATTTTTTATATATTTAGTAGAGATGAGGTTTCACCATGTTGGCCAGGATGGTCTTGATCTCTTGACCTTGTGACCTGTCTGGCATGGCCTCCCAAAGTGGTGAGATTACAGGTGTTAGCCACCGGGCCTGGCCTCATTTTTAATGTAAAAGGAAGATCTACATATATAAGGAAATATAAGAAATAAAGTACTGAAAAGTAAAAAGAAATATAATACTGTAAAAAAATTTGAAATTTTTGTTGTACTTTCTTCCTTGATTTTTGTATATGGATTTTATCATAGTTGCAAACCTGTTATATATGTAATATGCATATACCATCCACATTCTACTTTAAAATTTTTATGTAATAAACATATTTTCATATTAACACATAATCCATAATGATCACTAATATGATGGCTTTTTAATGGTTGATTTTTCATTCTATGCATACTGTAATTTAATGAGTCATAATACAGAAGCAACCTAAAACCAAATAGTAAAGAAATATTGTTAAAAATATGAGTCAGGACTCCACCCATAATCTTTAACGCTGTTGTTAGTGTACATGTCATTCACTGAATAGTCAGTGTTCACATCACCTAGAGTCGGGAGTAAAGAATATTATAAAGTAGTAAAGAAGTACTGTCAAATAGTAAGGAAATATTGTTAAAAGTATGAGTCAGGACTCCACCCATATTCTTGAATGCTATTGTTAGTGTACATGTCGCTCACTGAATAGTCAGTGTTCACGTCTCCTTAGGTAGAGGCATTCTCTGGTATCCAGATCCTGTGTAATGTCTTTGCTAGGCTTTTCGAAGCATCAGAGAATTAACATCCCATAGGAACAGGTCTCACCCCATGACTAATGGAAGTTGGTGATACTCGTCACGGTTCCTTTGCCCCTTGGGTAGGCTAGCTCAGAGGCACATGTTCTACTCTGCCTCCAGAGTTCTCCAGTTGTAGCTGGCCTGGGATGCCATTGTTATTGATCCTTCCTTTTCTCTCAGTCATTTCCTTACTCGCCTACTAGCATTTCCTAGGACCACATCCCAAATAAAGAGTGTGTCCTGGAAATCTGAAGCTTTTACCCTCCTATCATTAGAGTAACTGGACAATCGACAACTTTCATATCCTACTCTGTTTAGCACTGACCCAAGAATTACGTCTGTAAATTGTAGGAAAATGTTCTCAGATTTCTTAGCCATCAAAGAAAATTAGACAAAGATGGTACCAGGTTTTAGAAATTCTATTATTTGATACTCTACCAATGTGTTTTCAAAATATAAATCAAGGCAATTAAATGAGGTATGTTATTCAGTCTGCTGTCATGTGAGGACCAATCAAGTTGAGAAATATACCAATTCAAGTTCAGAAAAAATTATTTATAATTTGATAAATGAAAACTGATATCTCATTTAAAATTATTATTTATTTATTTTTGAGATGGAGTCTCACTCTGTTGCCTAGGCTGGAGTGCGGTGGCACAATCTCAGCTCGCTGCAACCTTCACCTCCCAGGTTCTAATGATTCTTCTGGGTCAGCCTCCTGAGTAGCTGGGACCACAGGTGTGTGCCACCACACCCAGCTAATTTTTGTATTTTTAGTAGAGATTGGGTTTCACCATATTGGCCAGGCTGGTCTCAAACTCCTGACTTCATGAGCCATCCGACTTGGCCTCCCAAAGTGCTGGAATTACAGGTGTGAGCCTGTACTAAAATTATTTTATTAAAAAAAGACTAAGCATCTTACCTTATATGTGTGTGTCTTGGCTGAATCCTCTTTCTTAACCACCCTTTATTGGGGGCAGGCAGACAGGTGGAAGAGGAGGCATTCAAATCAGGTCTAGTTTCAACTTCTTTTAGGGGTTCTCACTCTTCGAAGAGGTTAAGTGCCTCACTGAGGTCACAAGACCAGTGAATGAGAGCCCCTAAAGGAAGTTTCCTTACTCATAAAACTGAGAAATTAACATCAAATAAACATTAAAATTTAGATAATACATCTAAAGCATTGAGCCCATTGACATGATAAACATTCAGAAAATAGTAGATATGCTCAAATTATGCCCCCTTTTCTCCTGAGGTTATTACCTCATTCTGGAGGAAAAAAACACAAATCATCCAATGAGTTTCTCCTTATATATCTTAGCAAATATTTTTATTTGCAGATATTCCCTTTCTGTGCTTAAGAGTCTGTAGGAAACACAACTACATTTCTCTCATGTGAATTTGTGGAATTCATATTTTCTTGCTGGGCCAAAAGGACTCCCTATAGACTGACACCACCTTGTGTTTGAACTTCACTTTCCCTTAAGCCTGTCTCCAAGCAGGGCAGCCTCATTTCTGTTCTTTTGTCATTTTTTGTCTACTTCCATTTCAAGCCTTTGTTTGCTTTCTACTCTCATAGATTTGCATCTCTTTTATACTCCTAAATTAGATTTATTTCAATGTCTTGCAGATGATAGTTTGCTTCCATGAAAAGATTACTGACTAGTACAGCCAATATTAAACCTTTTATTAATGCCTTTGTCACTCAAGTAAAATTCTAGTAGGCGGAACTCTAAGATAGCCCCCAAGTTGCCTGCTACCCATATAATCCTCTCCTTTGAGCACAGATAGAAGTGTGAATAGGATGGAACTTTACTTCCTTGATTATAGTATGTTGTATGACAAAACAGACTTTTCAGATAACATTAAAGTTCCTAACTAGTTGGCTTTGAGTTCTCAAAAGATAAATTATCTTGAATTAGAACTAATCAGGTAAGTACTTAAAAGACACAGGATGCAGCAGCAGACATTCCTACTGGCCTGGAAGAAATCGGACAATGGAAGACACTATAGGGATGTCCTTGGGTCTTTCTACTGGCCGTCCTGCTCACAGCCAGCAAAACAAACAACCCAGGTACCTTAGTTCTGCACCACTAAATTCAATCAACAATCTGAAAGAGCTTGGGAGAAAACACTGAACTCCAGAATAGAACACAGCCTGGCCAAAAACCTTGATTTCAGCTTTTAAAATCCTAAGCAGGCCAGACACGGTGGCTCACACCTATAATCCCAGCACTTTGGGAGGTGGAAGCGGGTAGATCACCTGAGGTCAGGAGTTCAAGACTAGCCTGGACAACACGGTTTCTACTAAAACTACAAAAATTAGCCAGGCGTGGTGGCATGTGCTTGTAGTCCCAGCTACTCAGGAGGCAGAGGTTGCAGATAGCCGAGATGACCCCACTGCATTCTAGCTTGGGGAAAGGAGAGAGACTCTATAAAATCCTAAGCAGAGGCCTTACCTTTGCTGTGTGTAAATTTGACCTGCAGAAGATGTAAGATGGTAAATGGTGGTGGTTTTAAGTTCCTAAATTTGTGGTAATGCAGCAATAGAAAATGAATACATCCTATAGTATTCTCTGGCTCACATAAAACTTTATAGTCTTTCTCTACGTCTTTTTTGTTTTGTTCTGCTGCACTTTCAGAGACATGCTCATTTCAATACTCTGTAAATTTCAGAAAATTAACAGAGAAAATAAGGCAGAATAATTTTGCACATGAGCATCATTGAGAGTTAAAAAATATATACATATATCAAATTGTAAGAATTACAGCCAACTTCTAGTGTTGAATCACAATTTGGTGAAATCAGGTAATAATAGTAATGATAATAACAATAAAATTATTAATGGCAATCAGGTCACACTTAAAATATGGTGCAGTTTAATATGTAAAAAAATTATTTAAACTTCGTAATTTTTTAATTTTCCTATTTCAACAGATGAGAAAATACCCTTAGAAAAATTGGGTGACTTGCCCAAATTCATAGTCACTAAGTGGTAGAATTGAGTATTAAAAGAGGCTGCCTAAATCCATAGAAGGGCTTGTGATCAGTGCCTTCACATTTTGTGAACTAGAAAAAAAAAAAAAAAAAAAAAAAACAAGGCTCATTTTTAAAAGAAAGAAACCAGGCAGATTATTAAATTTGGAATACACAGAGTGAAGTTCATTCAAGAACAACCAAATTCAATAATCTTTGATATTTGAGAACATGATGCATTAAAATTCAGACCCAACTCAAATATTTATCAGCCAGGTACCTAAATGCTTCACAGATACTGAACTGTCTGCAACCGCAAGCCTAAAAATCCTAATTCATGATGAAATATATTGAACTACTAATAATATTTAGCAGGGGTTCTACAACATAGTATAATTTAATAGAACTTCACAGATGATTTAAATCAAGACCATTGAACAAATTAGTAATATGAATCTTGGGAGAGAAATAATCAAGATCAGCTAATTTTCCTTCTTAATTAACATTGCCCTCAAGAAACAAGAAAATAATAGGTGCAATGTAAATAAAGCCATAAGAGTTGAAGTCTGCTCATTGCCCTGGAATCACCCTTAGGTGCTTTTGTTGAATATCATATGTGTGTTTTCTTCTCTCTTCGTGCAGAATCACTGGAGGTTATAAAATCAGGTTTGGGGCCTGACTCTTAGACAGGTTCATGGTATCAAGCAGGTGTTAAATGGGAGGAGGTGTGTAATATTTACAGGCTTAACAACACAAAATAATGACACACCAAAAATGCGAGTTAGTTCCAAGGCCACAGAATATAAGCATTCAGATCTATGTCAGTTGAATTTTCAAAATTAGTCATACTTTCAGAACCTGCCTGTAATTGTCATTACTTCTATTGTTGTGTGTAGAAATCCAGATTCTACTTATACTCTAATGCTCTTAGTGTCCTGGAAATTTTCTTACAAATTCTGGCAACTTCTACAGTGATATCTCATATGCCACAGCTTTTGCTGAATATGCTCTACAACACACCCATGCACCTATGCACAACTTTTATTCAGTCTCCCTGGAAATCCATCAGAAAATAACCACCAAAGACAAGTGGGTACAGGCCACATCTAATATTTTCATCCATTGTATCTTCTTGCATGTACTTTGATGGAAATGCATAAAGTGCAATATTATGCATGTCTACTCACTAGGTCATATATTGACTACAAGTCATAGTAAGCAAGTGCTAAATCCATCCCAATAATTTTTCTGCTCAAATCAGTGGGCATTGGCTTTAAAGCAAAAATCAGTAATAGTGATAGATTTTAATGCTCTTGCTAGAAATTTATGTTAATACAAACTGCCTCTACATTATACTTGACCCAATGGCATAGGAGGCAGATAATCAATACCTTTATATCCCTGCTTGGACTAAATTCTCTTCTTGGAATATGCTAATTAAAAGTGAACCATAGTGCAAATATTTTCTGCATAATTAAGATAATCTTATAAGGCAAAATGAATTATAAAGTGGTAGCACTTTTGCTGGAAAATTAGTACCAAATAGAGTAACACACAAAAACTCAACTGTCAATAGCATTTCTGACCATAAGAATTAATAATTATAATCCCAAAAACCAAAACTGTAAATCACATTTGTTATTTTGTGTTGCTATTATATCTTAATAATAAAGTTGTGTATGTGTGTTCCTGTGTTAAAAGATATCAGCTCAAAATGTGAAATATTGTGAGGTGTTTTTGTACCTGGATAATGTATAGGTAGGGAAGCAATTTAAAGCAATAGAGTGCATTTTTTAATGTCAGTACAGCTTTCAATGTGACTAAAACTTGATGATTTTTTTTGAGGGGAAAAATAAATGGGTTGAGCTTCATCAGATGTCTACTCAATTTCACACTGTAGATAGTGTGAAAAAAAGAGAAAATTTATGGTGGAAGTTGCAAAAGTAATTACTCTGCAACTACAGAACTGTTGTTCTTTAAAAGATGCATGTATAATTTGGCCTTGGCCTCAGAGTGGAGGAAAGACCCGCTAGTATAAAAATATCCAAATCCAAAGGAATGAGAAAAACAGACATTTTAGAGATATACTGAATTAAGAATAAAACATTGTCATAAGTGCTCTTAAGAAATCCAAGGAATTTATGACATGGATTAGAAATACAAACAATCCATCTTAGCCTTTCTTGGATTTCCCAAGTGGCAAATACCCTTGAAACGTCCTTTAATATTTTAAAAATAAGCTCTTTGACAAACCAGCCTTTTCTCTTCCTTTCATCACTAGCCTCTTGCTGTTTCTTCTTTACCAATGAGTTCTAAATCATGAGCACAATTGTTTATTTTCAGAATAGTGCCTTCTGTCTCTCCTTAGGATAAGATATAGATGGGGAAGACCTGGGCTGTCTATGTGCTATATATGTACAATCTCTGGAACATCCATCCCTATTCTCCTTGGTGCCATTCATTCATTATTAATTGAGGATAACAAATTAAAAATGTGTAATAAAAATCTTCACCAGAAGCAAAATATATAAATGCAATGATAGTAACTTATTTTATATAATAGATGACTTTAAATTTTTAATATTTTTCTGTAAATTATGAAATGTAACTAAAAATTGAAGATGAGAAAATATTGGAAATAATATAGAAATCTACACTTAAAATTAAATGTACAAAAAGAAACCATCATTGAATTCTTCTTTTTTTTCCCATTTATTTGTTTTATTGCATTTTATGTTTTGGGGTACATGTGAAGAACATGCAAAATTGTTGCATAGGAACACACGTGGCAGTGTGATTTGCTGCCTTCCTCCCCATCACCTACATCTGGCATTTCTCCCCTTGCTATCTCTCCCCAGCTTCCCACCCCCCACCGTCCCTCCCCTATTTCCCCCCAACTGACCCCAGTGTGTAGTGCTCCCCTCCCTGTGTCCATGTGTTCTCATTGTTCAACACCCGCCTATGAGTGAGAACATGCGGTGTTTGATCTTCTGCTCTTCTGTCAGTTTGCTGAGAATGATGGTTTCCAGGTTCATCCATGTCCCTTTATGTGTTCTTTGCATGTCTTTTACTCCTAGGAGTCTGGGCACTCCGGTAAAATTTCTCTTATGTTTATGTTTCACAAGACAATTAATTCTGTTCTAATCTCAGTGTAATGTTTTCACTGTTCTTTTAAATAAAAAAAAAAAAACTCTACTTTTTGATATTTTAAACTACTTATTCTTGGCTATTCTTTCCTGATCATTAATTTTCATATTAAAAATTGGTTATAAAATTCTGGGACAGGGCCAGGGTCCAGGGTCATATTATTCACAATGATAAGTCCATGTCAATATTATTTCCACTTTCCATTTCTTCACCTACAGTATCAAAATACAAATTTTCATTCATTCATTTAACATATGTTAATTACCCAGTGGATGCTAAGGAATGTGCCAGGCTTTGGGGAACGGAAAATGACAAAGAAGACAGTATATTAGGAGTTGATAACCTAGTGGAGAGCTTAGTCATAGAAACATACATTTATAATAAAATGTAATAATTAGAGGCAAATAAGGCTACAGAGTCGGGGAAAAGTGAATTTTAGATTCAATATAAAAAAATAAGAGAGACGTCAACAAAATGAGAGTTTCAATACTGTCAGTATAATTTGAAAGCTTGGGTGTGCTGTAAAGAAATCTTGAAATACAAAAAATACAAATCTATGCAATTTATCCCCAAGTGAGTTACTCTACCTGTAAAATGTGGAAAGTTTAACCTAGAGAAAAATAAATTTTGATTTTATTTTTGTCCAAACTAACAAAAAAAGAAGGAACACAAATGTTGTAGTAACAGTAGTAGTAAAGCTTAGCATTTTGCATTTTGTAATATATTTTTTCATGCCTTTAGTTAATTCCTGAACCTGGTCAAGCAATTTATTCTACTTGGGCTTATCTTGCTGCTTCTGCACCACCTTTCTATTTGTAAGTTGTGATAATGCTTTCCCTGTTTCCCTGGTATCTCCCAGTATAATACTATCTCTAAAATATCCTTTCTAGTCTTCCCTTTCTACTCACATTGGATTCACCAATTAGTCTGTCTGGCTGATATGCTTCTCTCCTTGCCACAGACAAATCCACCAGTGGTATTCCTGAGGGCTGCTGTGGAAACAGCTTCTCTGGTCGCCGTCACTGAGATCTTGCCCGGCCAAATTCATGGGTGGAAAAAATGTGAATGCCCTACTTCAGGACCTCCCAGATTGAGAGCTCTCAGAGTAGAACTGATTGCCAGAGGATTTGCTTCTGCATCGGAGTAGGATCCCTTTCTGATTTTGGAATGCCGGGGGGTATTGATATAAACTTCGGCTACTGCTTCTGGGGTTTCAAATTTCAAATTTTAATATATGTTCTCCTCTTTACCTGAACTTCTTCTGTTTTCATCTGAATTTTTATGTCCCTTTGCCCACCAACTTTTTAATCATTTCACTACCAGGATCCACAATATTTTCTTTTTATGATATATTACATAATCAGATCATCTCTGCTAACTATGCCGTGATGGATATATTTGCCCACCATTCTTCCAGGCTCTTCTTTAAAGTTCCATGAATCAAATATCATGACTTAAAGGAGTAAATCTTCACTATGTATTTCAGCCTTGTAATTTTCTTCACAAGGAAAATAAGACACAGAGGAAAGTGGTTCACACTCAACAGGTCCAAATCCAACATCTAGGAACAGAAACTACCCAGACTTATATTTCTCAGTCCCAAAATACTGCTTGATAAGAGTAGGTTTGTAGTCTCTGTCACAATTCCTTCATGAATATTTAGGGACGAATGGAAAGAGACTCAATTTTCAACAAGATAGAAAGCTGTGAGTGACCTTCGTGTATATGAAATATGAACAGTTTCAACACAAAATGAAATTAATACCTACACAATATAGGGATTTTGTTTTTGTGCTTTTGTTTTTCATTGGTTGGTTGTTTTGTGTGGTCTTAATTCAGTTTTGAGGTCCTGGCTAGAAGCTAGTCGGCTTCCTTCTTGAACAGCCAACCAAGGTCACACCCTCAACCACCTCCCTTGTCTTCTCACGGCCTGGTACCAGATGGCAGGGGACAGGCCCTGTGCCCTAGCACACTGAAATTATTTAAATTAGCTAACCTGAAATCTGCCTGTACTGCTTTGCCCTTTCCTCTGGTGGAAACCATAATAACAGCTCTTGCCCACAGCCCCTTCCTGCCCCTGCCTTGAGGCCAACCCAGTGCCTCTCTGGAGTGGCCTGGGGTGGCTATCTGTGCTCTCCCAGAAGTTGGGAGTGAAACAACTGTAAAACTGGTTTCTCTTTCTGGATCCGTGTCGAGTCTCACCATACCACAACCAAAGCAATGTGGTTAAAACAACTTAACATGTTGCATTTTTTCAGATATTTCATTTGAGAATGGTAAAAGGAATATCAACACATTATGGGAACAAGTGCAGTTAAGGCACAAGTTTACTTAAATAAAAGATGTCAAAGTTTTAGAACTCTTACAACAGTATTTGACACCCTGTGGACTCATAATGCCATCTGGTGGAAAAATTAAACAAATGCAAGGAAGGTCTCTGTAAGGATTACTGTGTGAAGTCACAGTAAAGTAATTTGCACTATTGGACCTACAAAACATTAGTTCTAAGAGTCGTGCTATCCAACACTTTTCCACATATATCTAACAAGGTCTACTAATGATTAGTAAAAGATCACTCATCTGTCATTTATTCAGGATGAATTTAAGAAAATTGCTTTATCTGAGCCTCAGATAATTTACATACATAATATCAGTTAATATTCTTAGAATACTGCAAGGAGTGTATTAATATTCTCATTTTTAAACAGGAAGTCAAATTCTGTGGATAGAAACCAGTTAGGTGCTTTACAACAGTTAATCCTCTCCACTTATCAACCCTTTAAATAACTTATTTATGAGAATTTTGGGTAAATGGCACACAGAATCCATGGTCTTGTTTACTTTGAAATTTTCATAGAAATAGAAAATGATTTCTATTTCATTTAATGGAAGTAGAAAATGTCTTTGTCTATAAACAAAGACATCGCCAAGTCAGATTTGACCTTCATTTGGATATACTAGAAAATTTTTAAGCCAGTAGGAAGGTACTCTAAAGAAAACATGAAGTCTTGTTAAAATAAAAAAAGATAAAAGGAAGAGTAGGAAACTATTATTTGTCCTGGCTTAAGCAAAGCATTTGGCACTATTCAAGTCTGTCAGTGAAACCCACATGGTGGACTCTATTTCATCCCTTGAGGTGTGTATCTAACTGCGCTGTAGGGGTGCTAAAATACTACCCCAGCTAGGTCACCATGAGTCATCCCTTAAACCCTACAGGGAAATTTCAGCAAAGGGTACCTTTCTTCAAAGAATTTTTCTTCAGTAACTTCAAGTATTTAGATTTGTTGAGATATAATTCAGCACTGCAAAATTCACCCTTTAAATGTACATTTCTTTTTAAACAAATATGTACAACCATGTAACTACAATTACAAATGAGAAATAAAACATTTCCATTATTCCAAAATTTTCCTTGTGCCTTTTGTAGTCAGTCCCGTTCCCTCAACTTGCAGGCTCTGGTGACCATTTCTACTCTTTTTTGGTTTTATCATTTGGCTTTTCTAAAATGTCGTATAAATAGAATTAGATTGTATGTAGCCTTTTGTGTCTGGCTTCTTTCATTTATGATAATTCTTAACATTTATTCATATTGATACACATATCTGTGGCATGCTATTTTTATTATTGAATAGTATTCTGCTATATGAATATCTCACATTTATTTGTCTAGTCAAAACTTGATGTTTATTTTCGGTTAGGTACTGTTATAAATAAAGCTGCTATAAACTTTTGCATACATGCTTGTTGTGGACATACATTTTCATTTGACTTAGGTAGGTATCTACAGTTAAAATTGCTAAATCATATGATATAGTTTGGCTCTGTGTATCAACCCCAATCTCATTTCAAATTGTAATCTTCAGGTGTCAAGGAAGGGAGGTGATTGGATCATGGGGGCAGTTTTCCCCGTACTGTTCTTGTGATAGTGAGTTCTCATGAGATCTGATGGTTTTGTAAGGCAGTTTCCCAGCTCTGGCTTGCTTCTCCCCTGTGGTGCCTTGTGAAGAAGGTACTTGCTTCCCCTTCACCTTCAGCCATGATTCTAAATTTCCTGAAGTCTCCCCAGCTATGTGGAACTGTGAGTCAATTAAACCTCTTTCCTGTACTTATAAACTCAGTCTCAGGGAAGTTCTGTATACCAGTGTGAAAATTGACTAATATATCATGTTTGATATTTTTAAATGGAAGGCTTGGGTTCAGTGGATCATGCCTATAATCCCAGAACTTTGGGAAACTGAAGCTGGAGGATAACTTGAGCTTAGGAGTTTGATACCAGCCTGGGCAACACAGTGAGACCTCGTCTCTACTAAAATTCCAAACAGTTAGCTGGGCATGGTGGTGTGCACCTGTAGTCCCAGCTACTTGGGGGGCTGAGGTGGGAGGACCATTTGAGCCCAGAAAGTAGAGGCTGCAGTGACCCTGATAGTGGCATTGCACTCCAGCTTGGGCTATAGAGCAAGACCCTGTCCCAAAACAAACAAACAAATGAAAACAAACAAAATAGAAAAAAAAACCCGGGTAACTGTTTGTGAAAGTGATTGCTCTGCTTCCATTCCACTAGCAATCTCTTGAGAATTCCTGTTGCTTCACATCTTCAGCAGCACTTGATATTGTCAGTTTTTATTTTTAGTTATTCTAATAAGTGTGTAGCAGTTCTTCATTATGGTTTAATTTGCATTTTTCTAATGACTAAAGATAGTGACAATCTTGTCCTGTGTATATTTGCTACCTATGTATGTTCTTTTCATCATGGAGGACATCTCTATTGTCAATTACATCAAGTTGATTGCATGGTTTTTAGGTCTTTCTTTCTTGTGCAAGATCCAAGAACCTTCTCCTGGCATCTGGATTAGTCCCCTTTTCCGGTAACAAGAGTTGAATGGTGGTTCTCAGGGGTTGGGAGTGGAATGGAGATGTTAGTCAAAGAGACAAAATTTCAGTTAGATAGGAGGTAAATTCAAGAGATCTATTGTACAACATGACTATGTTCATAACAATGCATTGTATTCTTGGTAAATTACTTGGAGAAAGGTAGAGTCTAAGTGTCACACCACAATAAATGAAAAACTATGCAAAGTAATGCATACATTAGCCATATTGAGCCACTCCACAATGTATACATATTTTTTAAAATCATATTGTACATGACATATACAATCTTTAATTTGTCCATTTAAAATAAATTAAAAAAATAAATTGCCCTAATTGCCCCCCAAATATCTCTTTTGGTTGGATTCTTTTATTTCCAATTTAAATTTGTACATTGTATTTGATCATTATGTTCCTTCATCTAGGATGGACAGTTTATGCATATTTATGTTCTTTATTTTTACTGAAAGACTATATTTTCCTGGACTATCTTGAATCCCCAGGGTCTCAAAAAGTTTTATCTAGGTCTCTGAAGTGTTCTACTTGGCTCTAAGTTAATGCCAAGTTACTGAGAAATAACTATTCATACATTTTTCGGGGAAATGACAGGGAATACATTTTCTTATCTTTTTTATATTATTTTTTTCTCATGGTTATGATATCCTATTTGGAAACTTTCAACCCCGAATGTTGGGGAATTTGGAATTTTCTCTGGGTCTTATTCTCATTGTCTCTGCTACTTGGCTACCTGGGACTGTCATAGGGACTCCATCTTTAAAACCTTATAAAAACCTTTGCCTGCTTAATTGCCTCAAAACAATTTTTTAGAGGCTTTTTACCTGCTGTGAAGAAGTAATAAAGAGGAGCCTTCCATTCCTTCCAATCTTCTTTATTTTAACAACATTTACCAAAAAAACCAACAACAACAACAACAACAAAAAAAAAACACCAAGAGTCTAGGTCAGTTGCCCAATTACCTTATTCAACATTTGACACTCTTCAGTGGGTTGTTTCTTAGAAGTTTGCAAACCCCACAAAGTAGGGTGGATGTCCCTGCATTAGAATGCCTTACTGGGAGGAAGTTGATTAGAATCCACAGTGTAGTTAGACATTCTGGTTGCTAAATATTGCGTGCTGTGCTGCTGGACTTAGATAATAATGATTACTTTCTCTTCTTTCCCTGTCCCAGGTTCCACTAACCAAGGCTTTTATTTTTACCAGACTTTAGTTGAAAGTATTTTGAAGAGTTGCATTACAGAGTAGATGGTTTTTAAATTTAAGGTTACATATCACATTTCCTGTAAATTCATTTAGGACAGTGCCCACCACAGGAATTCGGTCAATATGTTCTTCAGTAAGATGCAGCCTTCTCGTAAGTTACTGGTTTTCCTAGCCCCTTAGACTCCTCCTTTTCCCTTTACTTTCTCCTCTCCTCTCCCATCTCTAGAGGCATGAACAGAACACCACTCCACAGCCCCTTTTACTTTATTTCAGAAGAAAATGTACCTTTTATCTAAACCTATCTAAACTAAGTTACATATCAGGAAATCCCACCTTTAGTAGTCAAACAAGTATGTTAACTTATTTTCCAAAATAAAAAATTGTCTCTTCTATTATTCTTTCAGGCTAATGGCAAAAATTGAGTTAGCTTTTAATTTATGTTTCTCCCTGGTATAGTCTTAGGTAAAATATGTTGAAGAAATTAATTGAACTTAGAGAAACCAATGCATTCTAAAGATATTTTACAACATCCAAAGCAAACTGTAGTCTCCCAGATAACCAACAAAGCAAATCCCTGTGAGTTTGGGAAGGCAGGACACGTGAGTTCAGGGTCATTGCCCAGCCTGGAGACAATGATCGCCATCTCTGCCAACACCAAGATGCTCATAGAATGTACTGTTTGCTGGACCCCTCAGAGAGACTCTGTAGCATGTTGCTAACCTGAATGCATAGACTCACCATTTATTTGGATAGTCCTTCGCATCAACAATGTTCTTTACCAAGGAAAGAACAACAGTGAGGCTTTGGAAGTAAGCTGCAAGCTGTGAAGCAACTTCATGTCAAATGGGAAATACATCTTGTTGCTGTTACGTGATCCGTTTTTGCAGAACTTAAAGAAAATTAAAATATTCTGTTAAACAAACTTGCTTTGTACTCTGCTACAGAAGAGAAAGAAAAACAGCATTAAATTTTTTCTAAGCATCAGCTGAGCACAGTGCCTCACACCTGTCAATCCCAGCGTTTTGGAAAGGCACAGCAGGTGGATCACTTGAGGCTGGGAGTTTGGGACCAGTCTGGCCAACATGGCAAAATTCTGGCTCTATTAAAAATACAAAAATTAGCTGGGCGTGGTGGTACATACCTTTAATCTTAGCTACTCTGGAGGCTGAGGCATGAAACTGAAATTGTGCTATTGCACTCCAGCTTGGGCGGCGGAGCAAGAGCATCTTAAAAAAAAAAAAAAAAAAAGAGAGAGAGAGAGAAAGAAAAAGAATATTTTCTAAGCATCAAAAGCTGGTATAGGTTCATCAGTTAAATATAATACAGTAGACGCTATTGACGCCCCACCTCAGCTCCCTCCTAGGGTCCCCTTCAGCATACCCTGGCCTGACTCCTTGTGGCTAGCAACTACATCTTTTGCCTGAGGGCTTTAACTGCTGTCAGAGCCTGATTCACTGTGTGCACAGCAGGCCAGAGGTGCTGAGGAATTGACATCCTCCAGAGCAGGCTTTAACTAATGACTGCTGACTTTCCTAGAATCCCAGCGGGATTAAACGCTGTTCACCCACAGTGCCAGCTGGCTTGTCAAGATACCCCTTACCCGCCACCTGCCCTTTCTTGTCTTACTCCCCAGGTGTTCCCTGCACCTTCCATGTAAACTCAAATACTGTTCTTAGGGTTTGTTTCTGGAATTCTTACATATGTTATATCTTCTCTGATACTGTCTGAATGACTTTAAATAGATTTACACTTGTATAGTACAAACATGAGTCTTCTCAGATCTTTTAAATCATTATTCAAAGCAGTTAATAAAATAAAAATTAGATATTCTTATTATATCTTTAGACACCCTAAATAAATTCTCTCTTGTAAGTAATTGCTATTTTTTTCTTTCATTTTCCTGGAAGGAAAAGCAACATAAACCAAATGTTTTTGTTATTATAATATTAAAATATGATTTAAAATGTCGCATTTTATACTGATCCTATGATAAACAACCAAACCCCAATTTATGTCATCTGTTATTATTTAATATTACTGTGGAAGAACATAAGGGATAACACTGTTGAATAGCATAATTTAAAAAGGGCAAACGGGGTATTAAATAGCATCATATAAAGCAGGAAAGTAGAAAACCGGTTGGAAAGATTAGAAAACTCATTAGTTAACCCTATTAAGACACGAATTATATTTTTTCTTTTACATTTAAAAATCAATAATACTGGCTACCTGTTAATTGGTGTCCTTGGGTATAGGAGAAGAAATGTTCATACTACTTTGCGACAACTCTGATAAACTTAACCCAAGTGATATATTTTGACCTTAGTTTGGAAAAAGGGTTGGCAAACTCTTGCCCTTGGGCCAAATCCAGCTTACTACCTGTTTGGTAAATAAAGTTTTATTGGAACACAACCATATCCATTTGTTTACATACTTTCTTTTTCTATTATTATACTTTAAGTTCTGGGTTAAATGTGCAGAACGTGCAGGTTTGTTACATAGGTGTACACATTCCATGGTTATTTGCTTCATCCTTCCCCGCTGTCATCAACATTAGATATTTCTCCTAATGCTACATCACCCCTAGTCACCGATCCCCCTGCTATCCCTCTCTGAGCCCCCATCCCACAACAGGCCCTGGTGTGTGATGTTTTCCTCCCTGTGTCCATGTGTTATCATTGCTCAACAGTCACTTATGAGTGAGAACATATGGTGTTAGGTTTTCTGTTCTTGTGTTAGTTTGCTGAGAATGACAGTTTGCGGCTTCATCCATGCGCCTGCAAAGGACATGAACTCTGTTTTTTTAATGGCTGCATAGTATTCCATGGTGTATATGTACCACATTTTTTTATCCAGTCTATCATTGATGGCCATTTGGGTTGGTTCCAAGTCTTTGCTATTGTGAACAATGCTCAATAAACATACGTGTGAATATGTCTTTATAATAAATTGATTTGTAATTCTTTGGGTATATACCCCAGTAATGGGATTGCTCAGTCAAATGGTATTTCTAGTTCTAGATCCTTGAGGAATCACCACACTGTCTTCCACAATGGTTGAATTAATTTACGCTCCCACCAACAGTGTAAAATTGTTCCTATTTCTCCACATCCTCTCCAGCATCTGTTGTCTCCAGATTTTTTAATGATCACCATTCTATCATGAGATAATGTCTCATTGTGATTTTGATTTGCATTTCTCTAATGACCAGTGATGATGACTTTTTTTATATATGTTTGTTGACTGCATAAATGTCTTCTTTTGAAAAGTGTCTGTTCATATTCTTCACCTACTTTTTGATGGGTTTGTTTGTTTTTTTCTTGTAAATTTGTTTAAGGTTTTTGTAGATTCTGGATATTAGCTCTTTGTCAGATGGGTAGATTGTAAAAACTTTTTCCCATTCTGTTGGCTGCCGGTTTACTCTAATGATAGTTTCTTTTGCTGTGCAGAAGCTCTTTAATTTAATTAGATCCCATTTGTCTACTTTGGCTTTTTTTGCCATTGCTTTTGGTGTTTTAGTCATGAAGTCCTTGCCCTTGTTTACATACTTTCTATAACTGTTCTCATATTACAAGAGCACACTGGAATATTTGAGACAGAGAACTTATGGGCCTCAAAGCCTAAAACATTTACTAATTGCCCTTTACACAAAACAGTTTGCTGATCTTTGGTTTAGAACACTAGAATATAAAGTATTTCTAAACATAAGCATCAGAAAATCATGAATACATTGCATCACTATATACCCTGTGGCATGCTATTTTAACATTTTTATTTATAAAATTTTAACAGATAATTTACAAAAGTAGTAGGGAGAGTTCTCCTGTATATATCACCTAGCTTTCCCTCATGCTAACATCTTACATAACTATAGTGTTAATTATCACAATTATGCAGATAGTGTTGATATAAAATAATCTATACACCTTATTTGTATTTTGCCACTTTCCTAATAATGTTCATTTTTTGTATGTTTTCAAGCCAGGATTGTTGTATGTAGGCGCCTCCTTGGTCTCCTCCAATATTTCACAGGCATTCAGTCTTCTGTTGTTCTTCGTGTCTTTGGTATGTTTGGAGAATACTACTTGGTTATTAAGTGCTTCTCAATTTGGGGTTGCCTGATGCTTCCTCATCATAAGATTGAGGTTATAAACATTTGGCAAGAGTACCACAGCAATAAGAATATACCTTTCCAGTGCATCATATTATACTATTGATATATCCTATTGCTGCAATATTAACCTTGATCCCATGACTAAGGTGGTATCTGCCAGGGTTCTTAACAGTAAAGTAACATGTGAGAAATACTTTAAGACCATAAAATATCCTGTTTCTCAGCAGACTTTTGTCACTAATTTTAGAATCCATTGATATTACCTACAACAACTATTATCGTGGTGTTTGTTTAATGGTGACTTTATGGTTTCCTCATTTTTTCTAATGTGAGTAAAGTCGTTTTTCCTCATTTAATTTTCACTTAATGGTTCACTTATATCAGAAAGGACTCATGTGGGCTTACCTTATGTTACAGGCTATAATCTAATACAACCAGTATTTATTTTGTTATCCAAACTGCCTCAGCTTTGGCCATTGGGAAGTCCTTCCAGTGGATTGTAGGATCCTGTGCCCTTTTGACGTGCTTTCTTCTCTTATTCATTTTTGTTTGTTTCCGGTCTTCCTTATTTTCTGTCATCACAAGTTATTTCCAGCTTCTATATTATATTTCCTCTTCAAGCCCTAAAACTAGCCATTTCTCTAAGCATCATCATTCCTTTTATTGGAGACTAGTATTTAAAATCAAGTTCTGAGTACTAGGTATACCTTGTGCTATTAGGCTATTATTCTTTTTAGGAATTCAGAGCTAGGAAATATATTTACATATTCCACTGTTTCCCTATTTGTTTGACTTCTTAACCTTTTGCTTGAAGAGTAACTTCTGTGATGGGGAAACCTCCAGGTGTTGACCTCCCTTCTCTATGCCTCCCTGTTCTCAGGAAGCTTGGCTCCTCCAATAAGGATTTAAGCCCTAAGATCCCCGACTCCAATTTTTGCATATTACTGTAGTATGATTTGCTCAAAACTCTGATGACTAGTCAGCCATTCAATCCATTCTAAGAATCACCAAATAGTCCAAGGGTAAAGTGGACTCCTAATTTTAGTCTCATTTCAATGAAATTCAGTTCTCTCCTGAAGCTTGACTTCTGAATTTCTGGCTGCTAAGCTTAGCAGCTCCACAATGCCTCCAAACATATGTTTTGTTTTGTTTTACCCAGGTTTTCTAATTGCTTTTGGTAGACATGTAGGATTGTTGGACTGGTATAAACTACTACATAATAGCTGAAAATAGTATTTTTTTTCTTATTTTTTTAAAATGAAGGTAAAGCAGTCATATAGAAAAGTACACACAATATGAGCATGTAGTTCAGTGAATTGCCTTAAATGGTAACTATGTTTCTTACATCTATCTCTTATATAAGCTTATATTGCAAGCTTGTATCTATCTCTCATGTCAAGAAATAGATCCCTTAACATTTTAACGACTTGTGAAAAGTGAGCCCTTTTAAGTTAAATTTTTGAAAAACTTATACCATTATGTAGAAGATTTAAAAGCAAGACATAGTCTCTTTTGCATGCAGGTCCACAGAGGCTGCAATGTCAAAATGCTATTACTACAGGTTACTATCATATGCTTTCCTACAGATACTAGAGAAATTTAAGCAAAGTGATATACAAAGTCATATGTTAGTATGAAGTAAACTAAATCCCCTTTTATTTATTTATTTATATTTTTATTTTACTTTAAGTTCTGGGATACATGTGCAGAATATGCAGATTTGTCACATAGGTATACATGTGCCATGGTGGTTTGTTGCAACCATCAACCAGTCATCTAGGTTTTAAGCCCCACATGCATTAGGTATTTGTCCTAATGCTCTCCCTTTCCTTGCTTTCCACCCCCTTCCAGGCCCTGGTGTGTGATCTTTCCCTCCTGTGTCCATTTGTTCTCATTGTTAAATCCCCACTCCCTTTTAAAGCAGGTGTTCAGATCTACACCAGTGAATTTCATAAAATTTCCTCTACTCATCACATGAATTTCAAGGACTGTCACAAATGATATTCCTTTAATTAATTTAGATGTAGGAAAATGCTTTCTGAAAAGTTAAACTTGCTTCCTTCATGGAAGAAATTATTGTTGAAAAATTTAAGAATTTGTAGAAGTTGGGTTCAGATCTATTTAATAGACACAAAAGATTGCAAAAAGAAAATTACCTGTAATTAAGGTAGAGGCTGCCATTTTCTCAGGGCAAAATGTGGAAAGCAGATTGCACCTCATTTAAAGCTTTGTCCAGTGTCTATGCAGATAAATAATGAAAGTGTAGGTATTGACCTGGAGAATGCCAGAGAAGAAAATGTGTTTCAGATACAAGAACTATATATAATGTTGAGATAATTAATAAATCTGAGAAAAAAAAACCAAATCTGATAAATGAAAAATGAGCTAATGAATAGAAGCTAATGAAAGAAATATCTGCTGTTCACACAAACCAGTCATAGAAGGAGAGGACAGAGTCCGTGATAGCCAGAGTCTCCTGATGCCAACTGGAAGGATTTCTAGAAAGGCTTTGATGAGGGTTGGATGACAGGATGTTTATGCATGTCTCTCTCTGTGAGGGCTCTAATGAACCAAAAGGTGAGTGCCAGAGACCAAAGAGACTCTGAGAGAGTTGGAGGAATGGGAATAGAGAACATTGATTATAGGAATGTTGGATAATTTGTGGATCAAACTAAATCCTAACTTTTGTTGCAACTGAGATAATCAAACATTTTAAGCTCACGTGCCAAATGATCAGAAAGTTATACATATACCATATACACTAATGTTGCCTTTGGAGTGTGTGAATTTTGATGATTTCTACATATGCTAATATTCGGCAGTCAGCTCAACATCATTCTGAATAAATGCCAACAGGCAGGGTGGCTACAAGCAGTGCCCAATTTTGAGGTGAAATTAATCTTGGCACAATTGAGTGAGTGAGGGCTAAGCTATTTTCTAATTATCATTGCAACTTAAAAATGAATCAGAATTTTCAAAACAACCTAGCAGATTATTTTCATAGTTTATGTTCAAGCTATTAGTAGAAACCTGTAAGCATTTAAACTATATAGCATTTTTTATTTTTTATGTTTATCTAAATAATAGGCTTACTTTCATATATAATGTACCTATTTCATATGTTAATACATAAGGTAAAATAGTTTTGTGGAAGTTGATTAAACCTGGATTTTCAATGTATATGAAGTAGCAGGATTTTCTCCTTTTATTTAGAAAGTTACCTACCACCTGCCCTTAAAACGTCAACTGCCTTACATAATATCAATACATTGGTTTTTTAAAATTTTTTCTCTAATATTTTAATTCAATAAAATGCACTTTCAAAATTTTAAAATGTTTTATAGCAATTGAGACATTAAATGAACACAGCTTTTAAAAGTTGGTTATATTGAATTGGCTGTTGGAAATTTAAAGAATAGCCAATATCAAATTGTAGTTAATTTTTTATTATACTTTAAGTTCTGGTGTACATGTGCAGAACATGCAGGTTTGTTACATAGGTACACACGTGCTGTAGTGGTTTGCTGCACCCATCACCCCGTCATCTACATTAGTATTTCTCCTAATGCTATCCTTCCCCTAGCCCCCACCCCACAACAGGCCCTGGTGTGTGATGTTCCCCTCCCTGTGTCCATGTGTTCTCATTGTTCAACACCCATTTATGAGTGAGAACATGTGATGTTTGGTTTTCTGTTCTTCTGTCAGTTTGCTGAGAATGATGGTTTCCAGCTTCATCCATGTCCCTGTAAAGGACATGAACTCATTCTTTTCTTTTTTTTTAAATGATTTTCCTATTGTCTTTATTTGAACCTTAATAGGGGTTTTTAATTGCATTTTAAGTTTTGGGTTACATGTGAAGAACATGCAAGATTGTTGCATAGGTACACACATGGCAGTGTGATTTGCTGCCTTCCTCCCCTTCACCTATATCTGGCATTTCTCCTCATGCTATCTCTCCCCAACTCCCCACCCCCCACTGTCCCTCCCGTTTCCCCCCGACAGACCCTAGTGTGTGACGCTCCCCTCCCTGTGTCCATGTGTTCTCATTGTTCAACACCTACTTATGAGTGAGAACATGCAGGGTTTGATTTTCTGTTCTTGTGTCAGTTTGCTGAGAATGATGGTTTCCAGGTTCATCCATGTCCCTACAAAGGACACGAACTCATTGTTTTTTTTATGGTGGCATAGTATTCCATGGTGTATATGTGCCACATTTTCCCTGTCCAGTCTATCATCGATGGGCATTTGGGTTGGTTCCAGGTCTTTGCTATTGTAAACAGTGCTGCAATGAACATTACTGTGCATGTGTCCTTATAGTAAAACGATTTATAATCATTTGGATATATACCCAGTAATGGGATTGCTGGGTCAAATGGTTTTTCTGGTTCTAGGTCCTTGAGGAATCGCCACACTGTCTTCCACAATGGTTGAACTAATTTACACTCTCACCAACAGTGTAAAAGTGTTCCTATTTCTCCACATCCTCTCCAGCATCTGTTGTCTCCAGATTTTTTAATGATTGCCATTCTAACTTGCTTGAGATGGTATCTCAATGTAGTTTTGATTTGCATTTCTCTAATGACCAGTGATAATGAACATTTTTTCATATGTTTGTTGGCCTTATGTATGTCTTCTTTTGTAAAGTGTCTGTTCATATCCTTTGCCCACTTTTCAAAGAACTCCTTCTTTATTATGGCTGCATAATATTCTGTGGTGTATATGTGCACATTTTATTTATCCAGTCTGTCATTGATGGGCATTTGGGTTGTTTCCAAGTCTTTGCTATTATAAACAGTGCTGCAATAAACATATGTGTCTTTATAATAGAATCATTTATAATCTTTTGGGTATATACCCAGTAATGGGATTGCTGTGCCAAATGGTATTTCTGGTTCCAGACACTTGAGGAATCACCACACTGTCTTCCACAATGGTTAAACTAATTTACACTCTCATCAACAGTGCAAAAGCATTTCTATTTCTCCACATCCTCTCCAGCATCTGTTGTCTCCTGTTTTTTTATTTATTGCCATTCTAACTAGCATGAGATGGTCTCTCATTGTGGTTTTGATTTGCATTTCTCTAACAGCCAGTCATGATGAGCTATTTTTCATATGTTTGTTGGCTGCATAAGTGTCTTCTTTTGAGAAGTATTTGTTCATATCCTTTGCCCACTTTTTGATGGGGTTGTTTTTTTCTTGTAAATTTGTTTAAGTTCTTTGTAGATTCTGGATATTAGCCCTTTGTCCGATGGGTAGATTGCAAACATTTTTTCCCATTCTATTGGCTGGCGGTTCATTTGAATGAGAGTTTCTTTTGCTGTGCAGAAGCTCTTTTGTTTAATTACATCCCACTTGTCTATTTTGGCTTTTGTTGCCATTGCTTTTGGTGTTTTAGTCATGTAGTTAATATTTTGATTCTCACAAACATTCTTTTGCTCTTTGTACTAAATGAATAGAATGTCATTTTCACTCTAACAGAATCAGTTGACTTCTTTAAGTTGTATTTGTCCACTAGCTTGGTCAACACAGTTCTCAAAGTCAGTTTGTCAGTTTTATGACCCTGAGAATAGAATTCAGAACTGATGATAAGAGAATATTTTGGTTTTATTTATTTAAATAGACTTTTTCATCATTGTAACTGATTTAAGGAAATATGTTCTCCAACTCATATTGTTATCAAGTATGATTTCGTGAACTGCTTAGGTGTTTATGGGAAGATATTCAAATCTTAATAGTTTTGTATTTAAGATAGGTATATATTTTCTATAGAATAGCAGTTTTATATCTAGAGTCTTTATACTTAAACATTCTGTAACAAAACAATAATTATTTTTTAAATATTTTAAATAGAAAATTTTCTTAAGAACAGTATAGCCATGTTTTATTCATCATGATTATGTAACAGACACATGAGTCTACAAAAAGTGATAATAGAAAGATGTATCTAAATTTAGATACATACATGCTTATATTTAAATATATATGTAGGTATATACGCATATGTATTTATATACAGTGTATATAGGCATGTATGTGCATACACACATATATGTGTGTGTATATATATATAGAAATATTTGTATTTATAAAAAAATCACAAGAGTACTGTCTTTACTTACAATTAGAAAGAGGAGTATTATAAATTCATCCAGACTCAGTTTATAGCATAAGTGTTACATGGTTAATGTGATCAAATTACTTTAGAATGCTATTCAGTTCAAAATAAAATAGTAATACAATACCTTCTGCTGTACACAGGGTTTAGTGAAGAAATTATATACCATTAAAACTTTGATTTCAAAGTAAGAGCAATTTAAGAGCAATTTCACATATGACATAGACTCACTGCACGCTTTTGCTTTTTCCCAGTTGCTTTTAACAAATTTATCATAGGAAAATAGCTATATTTTGGCTTTATTACACATGGAAGAACATTGTTTTATAAAGTGGTTATTATAAAATCTTGTGTATAACAAATGATTTCTACTACTAGACTCACAGTGTACAATAACACTGCTTTCACAGCATGGAGTCAATGAAATGTACATTGCTTTTAGCAAAGATATATTTTAAAGCCATATGCATCAAGCAATTATTAATAAGAAAATGTAATTTTTGCTCAAGTTGATTAGTGGTTCTGGAGAGTTCAAGAATCCCATTGAGAAGCTGCTAAAGTTATGACTTTTTTTGCAGTTAAAAACACAATGTACTTTAAAGAAATGCTTAGTAAGCAGACTCCCTTAGCATGCATAATCAACTAATTTAATTTTAGCCATTTTTAAATTTCACAAACCACTGTTTCATGAATTGTATAATTATCTGAACAATGTTTTGAAAGCATTTGAAACATCTAAGAGACAAAGGAGTTCTTTAATGTGTGAAATAACAACACAAACTATGAATCTTATTACCACTAAAAAAATTCCTACCTTGCCTTTTTTAGGCTTTAGTTTAGCTAACAATCACTGTACTCCTTAGATACTTCATGTTGCCGGTGCAACTGGCTGTGGGCAATAAAAGAATTTACCAAGACACTTGTGGGTACAGAAAGGCAGTGTTATTAGAGAAAGTGCCAAGATACGTTGTGAGAGTGCAATGGGCAGCACAATACAGAAGGGGCTGTCTGCAAGGAGGCAGGAGCTGGAGAGGATTTTTGTACTGCTGAGAGGGGCTACATGCAGATCAGCTAGTGTTTCCGAGGCTGTATGTGGAGTGAGATATTTGGGAACAGGATATTGTGTCAGCAAGTTGCTTGTGGTTAGCCATCTCTCAGAACAATTGTTCCCCACCGGGGTTGACTTCCTTTTTGTTGCTTATTTTACCAGGACTCTACACTTCCTACCATTCTTCATTTATTTATTTATTTGTTTGTTTGTTTATTTATTTATTTATTTATTTGAGATGGAGTCTCACTCTGTCACCAGGCCATAGTGTAGTGGTGCAATCTTGGCTCACTGCAACCTCTGCCCCACGGGTTCAAGTGATTCTTCTGCCTCAGCCTCCCGAGTAGCTGGGACTGCAGACGCACACCAGCACACCCAGCTAATTTTTGTATTTTTAGTAGAGATGAGGTTTCACCATGTTGGCCAGGACTCTACCTTGTGATCTGCCTGCCTCACCTCCCAAAGTGCTGGAATTACAGGGGAGGCAGATTTCTCTGAGATTTAATTCACATATCATATTGTAACCCAGGCTCCCCATTTTCAGGTACACATTGTGAAGAATAACCCGTTTGTCACTTGCACGTTAAGTTTTTGTTGTTTCAAAAAGTCCCAAGAAGAAGCCCAACCTCGGAAAAACAAAAACCAGTTGGATTCAGAGATGCCTAAGTAGGAGATAAACTTTTGATGAATGCTCCTCATTCCCATATTCAAAACCCAGCCCAAGTTGGAGCTTATTTACCATTTTGTATCCACAGGACATATGTAGCAGCATAATCAGTGACGGCTGCGCCTGCTCTGTCTTTACTGCACCTCTACATGCAACAGTTCAGCTATTAGCCCAATAAAAGCCCAGCTTTCACCTTTGTTTGGAGCGGTACTGCTTTGGGGGATTATTTCCAGGTCCTCCTTACTTGTTGCAAGTAATACAATCTTTACAAATCTTTCTTGGTTGTAGTCACTGAGTGGATTGAACCCACCCATGTGTGCGTTATAGTACAATTTACCACTTAAAGTGTACAATTTAATAATTTTTAGTATATTCACTGATCTAATCAATCATTATTACTGTCACAGAAATTTTTTCTGAAACAAGGAATTCATACCTTTTCACACACACAAGTACTTCACATTCAAAAACCCAGAGCCTCTATTGAATGCCTGCATAATATTAAGTATGCTGAATACCATACTTTTGGCAAAGGCTAACTTAAAAATTTTAAAATAAATCTCAGTTTTTTATGCTAAAGGCAAAGTTGTACAAACAGGTCAAGGAAGACTATTCAAGGCTATGGCAACATGAGAGAGAGTCCAGAAGTCAGTTTGAGCTCACCTCTGATGAAACAAAGCGCTGGAGACTCTTCAAGAGATGGAGTAGGAAGATGATAGGGCCTCTATGTTTGCTAATTGGTGTTACTCAAAGGACAAAATAAGCATTTCTGTATCTTCATGGCAGAAGGTAGTTTTACAACTTGCTGTCCACTAAGGTTAAACTTCTACCTTCGGACAGAAACTGGGAGATGAAGGAGGTATCTTCCCTTTTGATGACATTTCAAAGGAATGGTCCCAGGTTCTTGAAAAAGTCCTGCCACGTAAAACTGGCAAGGAAATTTTTAAAAGTTACATCTCAGAGGAGCAGAGAAAGACTTTACATATTTTATAACTTAAATCTCATAAGCAAAAGAAGGTCAGGCTAGAGACAGGAACATGCCTGTCTAAGGTTTAGTCAATCTTGGGGGGGTACAACTTCAGGCTACCACTTTATTCAAAAATCTGGTGTAATAGGGTACTGTCCCCTTCAAGATGGAACTAAATAAACCACTGTGTAGCATTTTTTTTCTGTAAATAGTCCTCTGAGTTAGAGTTCACAGGACCCGGTAAGACAGGTCAGAGCAATTGAGTGATTTGCAGGCTCATTGTTCATCTGCCAGATCAGATTCTTCTTTGCACTTCCAGCTATCCAATCCCCCCCTCAAAACAGAATTATAGATGGAGTCATTACATTTAGAAAAGGGAGATGTTTGACTGAACTCTGGCTTTGCTAATTAAAGTTTTAGCATCCACTACAAAATGCATATATCTCTACCTTGCCTTTTGCTGACATCTGCTGGCACTTTCATGAAAATATACTGTACTGAAATTGGGCTATTAAAAAAAGTCATCATGGAAAAAGAGAGCCAGGTGTCCACTTCCAGCCTGACAGAATGATGGGTACTCTTCTTGCCCTCCCATCACGAGGAATTATAAAACCGTGCAAAATATGAAGCAGTGATTTTCTTGCATTGAACAAAAGACAGCGCAAAACCCTGCTCTTTAAGAAGAATCTATGTATAAACCACATTGATCACCCTTTCTGCCTGGGGCACTTTCAGTGGACGTTGCCAGGAGGCGAAGCTCAAGTGGATGGGGTCTTGCTGAAGCAGCTGGGATTTGGGAAACTAGCATATAACAGAAGAGGCAGTTGCATAGAGGGAGGCTGGGGAAGTCTGAGTGTGGATTCTCAGCAGGTCTCCTGGGCTGAGCTGTGGTTGTGCTGGAAGAGATCCTGTGAGGCTTAACAGTGAGCTGTTGCTGTGAGGCTCCCAGGGACTGTGACTCCCAGTGCAGGAAGGGTGAAGCAGCTCTCTTGAGCACCTTGGACATTCAATTGAGACTCCACAAAGGAAAGGTTTTAAAACCAAGGATCAAGCTCCAAAATAAGAACATATGCCTAAGGATTAAGTTAGAACTAAAATTGATTACCATAATAAAGAATAAAATCAAGCCTGACAAGCTCCAATGTAGCCCCAGTAACTGAAGTGCCTGCCAGAGCAAAACTCAGCACCCTTAAATGAAGCTGACATGATCCATTCTCCTTATACTCCAAGGCCTTGAGAATTTCCAGTTAAGTTATAAGGATCGAGGTTTAGAATGCAAAAATATTTGAACCAGAGGTGATTTTACCCTCAATTAAAGCAATAGAACCTGAAAAGGATTGAGAGCCCATGATCTGCTCACTCAATTGCCCAATTCCTGTTGGGGAATTCTGAGTCTTAAGTAGCAATTTGAGAGAAGTGGAAAGTGAGTGGTATGCAAAGCACTTTAATTCTGCAGGGTGTGCAACAGCTCAAGGTACAATAATCTTTGGGGAATAAGGATGATGCTATGAAAGGCCCAATAATGAAAGGAGCTTACGGAAATGCTGTATAGGAGGAGATTAAGGAATGGGTTGACTTTGAAATTGGGTTGCATTACAAATAACTTTAGTGATTATCCTGAAGTCTCAGCATCTTTATTAAAATGCAATACTGGAATGTATATAATGAGTGAATGGTCATGCTGTCTTTATTCTTTACACCAGGGATATCGTCAAAGCCTGCCCTTTTCCTAGTTTTAGTTGATCATCTAAGTAACAGCTTACCTGGAGGGCAGCAAGAGATCACTCCTCTGGTTAAGCACGTGGTTGTAGTAGGAGTATTATTTTCCACTAAATCCCCTTTTAACAGTCCTATCTGGTCATTATGTAAAGCAGACACTCTGGAAGTTGAGTAGAAGATTAAACAGACGGTATCTTCATTTGCTTCAGCTGTATTCTATATAGAAAAGACGGTTCAGGAAGTATGAGAGAACCAAGAAGGGCCTGGCACGTCTTTACAGACATAGCTAGTGCCTGCCTTCAATACAGAATTGCAGTCTAGCTAGGATCTGTTTGCATTCTTTTGAATGGAAAGCAGTATACTTTTGCTGTTTTCCCAAAGGGATATGTGAAGTTATGGGCATGTTGCCATAATTAAGGATAAACTTGAAGATGACAACCATTAAGGTCCAGTTAGTGCATTACATTGGAAATGGCATGATAAGTGCTTCCTTCTTGGAGAAATAAGCAAAGGGAGTTAAGAACTGTAGTCACTTATTTGACAAATAAAGGCTGACCAATAAATACAGTTAAAAGTCAAGGCCCATTGAAATTTCTTGAATTACATAGGTTGGAACAAAGAGGAACATTGCCATTTGGGGTTTAGAGTATGGACTTTGGCTTTAAACTACAGATCTATTCTGATAGCTTTATTTTATAAATGAGAAAAGTGATACTTAGCGAAGTTTACAGAGATACTTGAGTCTAAAATTTAAGTTCTGTCACTACTGATGTAGTAAATGAGTTTTTAATTTGTATTGTGAAATATTTCAGTATCATGGAGAAAATAATTTAACAAATACCCATTCACCAATTATGCAGATAAACATTAATTTTTCATATTTACTTAAGGTTACTTAATGTACCATCCCACATGCTATTAAATATAACATCCCATATGCTATTAAAAATATCTTTTGAGGCCGGGCGTGATGGCTCACACCTGTAATCCCAGGACTTTGGGAGGCTGAGGTGAGAGGATCATGAGGTCAAGAATGGAGACCATCCTGGCCAACATAGTAAAACACCATCTCTACTAAAAATACAAAATTTAGCTGGGCATGGTGCCACGTGCCTGTAGTCCCAGCTACTCAGGAGGCTAAGGCAGGAGAATCACTTGAACCTGGGAAGCGGAGTTTGCAGTGAGCCAAGATCAAGCCACTGCACTCCAGCCTGGCAAAAGAGCGAGACTCTGTGTCAAATAATAATAGTAATAATAATAATAATGAGGAGGAGGAGGAGGAAATTGTTAATCCTAAAACTGTGTATCTTGTCTACCCACATTTTTTCTTTTTTATTATGTATGTGTGGATTCTGACTTTCAGTTCTAGTCATCTAGAGATTTATTGACCTACTCTTGTGCCAATATCCCAGTATCTGTATTACTTGACTTTTATGGTAAATTTTATTATTCTATAGGGCAAGTTATTCTTATTTATACTTCAGAATGACTTGACTATTTCTGGTAAATCCTTTGTAAGAAGTTTGAAATCAAATTGTAAAGTTTCAAAAAGTAAAACACAAAACACCTGTTGATGATTGGATTAAAATTGCTTTGAATTTCTAGGTTGATTAAAGCAACGTTCTATTGTAGATAGTAAGTCTTCTTTCAGTTGATCATAATCTGCTAACCATGATTTGATGGCATTTTCTTTTTTTAAAAAATTTATTCATTATACTTTAAATTCTGGGGTACATATAAAGATCGTGCAGGTTTGTTATGTAGGTATACACGTGCCATGGTGGTGGTTTGCTGCATCTATTGCCCTGTCACCTACATTACGTATTTCTCCCCAATGTCCTCATCCTCTGATATTCCTCCCCATGCCCCCCACACCCCAGGCCCCGATGTGTGATATTCCCCCACCTGTGTCCATCTGTTCTCATTGTTCAACATCCACTTACGAGTGAGAACATGTGGTGTTTGGTTTTCTATTCTTCTGTCAGTTTGCTGAGATTGATGGTTTACAGTTTCATCCATGTTCCTGCAAAAGACATTAACTTATGCTCTTATATGGCTGTATAGTATTACATGGTATATATACGCCACATTTTCTTTAATGTATCAATGATGGGCATTTGGGTTGTTTCCAAGTCTTTGCTATTATGAACAGTGCCACAATAAACATATGTGTGCATGTGTCTTTATAACAGAATTATCTATAATCCTTTGGATATATACCCAGTAATGGATTGCTGGGTGAAATGGTATTTATAGTTCTAGATCCCTGAGGAATAGCCACACTGTTTTCCACAATGGTTGAACTAATTTACACTCCCACCAACCATGTAAAAGCGTTCCTATTTTTCCACATCCTCTCCAGCATCTGTTTACCGATTTTTTAATGATCATCATTCTAACTGGTGAAGGGGGTATCTTAATGTGGTTTTTATTTGCATTTCTCTAATGTGATGATGAGCAGTTTTTCATGCTTGTTGGCTGCAAAAATACCTTCTTTTGAGAAGTGTCTGTTCATATCCTTCACCCACTTTTTGATGGGGTTGTGTTTTTTTCTTGTAAATTTGATTAACTTCTCTGTAGATTCTGGATATTAGCCCTTTGTCAGATGGGTAGATTGTAATTTTTTTTTTCCACATTCTGTTGGTCAGTTCATTCTAATGATAGTTTCTTTTTCTGTGCTAAAGCTCTTAAGTTTAATTAGATCCCATTTATCTATTTTGGCTTTTGTTGCCATTGCTTTTTGGTGTTTTAGTCTTGAAGTCCTTGCAATGCCTATGTACTGAGTGATATTGCCTAGGTTTTATTCTAGAGTTTTTATGGAGTTAGGCCTCATGTTTAATCTTTAATCCATCTAGTGTTAATTTTTGTATAAGGTGTAAGGAAGGGGTCCAGTTTCAGCTTTCTGCATATGGCTAGCCAGTTTTCCCAACACCATTTATTAAATAGGGAATCCTTTCACCATTTCTTGTTTTTGTCAGGTTTGTCAAAGCTTGCATGGTTGTAGTTGTGTGGCGTTCTTTCTGAGGCGTCTGTACTGTTCCATTGTTCTATATCTCTGTTTTGTATCAGTACCATGCTGTTTTGATTATAGTAACCTTGTAATATAGTTTGAAATCAGGTAGGATGATGCCTCCAGCTTTGTTTTCTTTGCCTAGGATTGTCTTGGCTATGCAGGCTCTTTTTTGGTTCCATATGAAGTTTAAGGTGTTTTTTTTCCAAGTCTGTGAAGGAAGTCATTGGTAGCTTGATGGGAATAGCGTTGAATCTATAAATTACTTTGGGCAGTATGACCATTTTCATTCTTCCTAATCATAAGCATGAAATGTTTTTCCATGTGTTTGTGTCCTCTCATTTCCTTGAGCAGTGGTTTATAGTTCCCCTTGGAGAGGTTCTTCACACCCCTCGTTAGTTGTGTTCCTTGGTATTTTATTCTCTTTGTAGCAATTGTGAGTGGGAGTTCACTCATGATTTGGCTCCCTGTTTGTCTGTTATTGGCATATAGGAATGCTTGTGATTTTTGCAGACTGATTTTGTATCCTGAGACTTCGCTGAAATTGTTTATCAGCTTAAGGAGATTTTGGGCTGAGACGATAGGGTTTTCTAAATACACAATCATGCAATCTGCAAACAGGAACAATTTGACATCCTCTCTTCCTATTCAAATACCCTTTATTTCTTTCTATTGCCTGATGGCACTAGCCAGAATTTTCAATACTATGTTGAATAGGAGTGGTAAGAGAGGGCATCCTTGTCTTGTGCCAGGGAATGCTTCCAGGTTTTGCCCATTCAGTATGATATTGGCTGTGGGTTTGTCATAAATAGCTCTTATTATTTTGAGATATGCTCCATCGATACCTCGTTTGTTGAGCATAAAGGGCTGTTGAATTTTGTTGAAGGCCTTCTTGCCATCTATTGAGATAATCATGTGGTTTTTGTCTTTGGTTCTGTTTATGTGATGGATTATGTTTACAGATTTGCTGATGTTGAACCAGCCTTGCATCCCTGGGAGGAAGCCTACTTGATCGTGATGGATAAGCTTTTTGATGTGCTGTTGGATTCGGTTTGCCAGTATGTTATTGAAGATTTTTGCATGAATGTTCATCATGAATATTGGCCTGAAATTTTCTTTTTTAGCTGTGTACCTGCCAGGTTTTGGTATCAGCATGATGTTGGTCTCATAAAATGTGTTAGGGAGCATTCTCTCTTTTTGCATTGTTTGCAATAGTTTCAGAAGGAATGGCACCAGCTTCTCTTTGTACCTCTGGTAAAATTCATCTGTGATCCTGTCTGGTCTTGGACTTTTTTTGGTTGGTAGGCTATTAATTGCTGCCTCAAGTTCATACCTTGTTACTGGTCTGTTCAGAAATTCAGCTTCTTCCTAGTTTAGTCTTCGGAGGGTGTAAGTGTACATGAATTTATCCATTTCTCCTAGATTTACTGCTTTATTTGCATAGAGGTATTTGTAGTAAACTCTGATGATAGTTTGTATTTCTGTGGGATTGGTGGTGATTTCCCCTTTGTCATTTTTTATTGCATCTATTTGAATCTTCTCTCTCTTCTTTTTGTTAGTCTGGCTAGAGGTCTATCTGTTTTGTAAATATTTTAAAAAAAACAACTCCTGGATTTATTGATTTTTGAAGGGTTTTTTGTGTCTCCATCTGCTTCAGTTCTGTTTTGATCTTTGTTATTTCTTGCCTTCTGCTAGCTTTTGAATTTGTTTGAATTTGTTCCTCTAGTTCTTTTAATTGTGACATTAGGGTGTTGATTTTAGATCTTTCCTTGCTTCTCTGATGGGCATTTAGTGCTATAAATTTCCCTCTAGAGGATGCTTCAAATGTGTCCCAGAGATTCTGGTATGTTGTGTTTTCATTCTCATTGCTTTTGAAGAATATCTTTATTTCTGCCTTCATTTCATTATTTATTCAGTAGTCATTCAGGATCAGGTTGTTTAGTTTCTATAGTAGTTGTGCTGTTTTGAGTGAGTTTCTTAATCCTGAGTTCTAATTTGATTGCACTATGGTCTGAGACTATTTGTTATGATTTCCATTCTTTTGGATTTGCTGAGAAGTGTTTCACTTCCAATTATGTGGTCAATTTTAGAATAAGTGTGATGTGGTACTGAGAAGATTGTATATTCTGTGGTTTGGGGGTGGAGAGTTCTGTAGATGTCTATTAGGTCCGCTTGGTCCAGTTCTGAGTTCAAGTCCTGGATATCCTTATTAATTTTCTGTCTTATTGATCTATAATTGACAGTGGGGTGTTAAAGTGTCCCACCATTATTGTGTGGGAGTCTAAGTCTCTTTGTAGGCCATTAAGACTTGCGAACTTGCTTTGTGAATCTGGGTGCTTCTGTATTGGGTGCATATACGATTAGGATCCTTAGCTCTTCTTATTGCATTAATCCCTTTACCATTATGTAATGCCCTTCTTTGTCTCTATTGACCTTTGTTGGTTTAAAGTCTGTTTTATCAGAGACTAGGATTGCAACCCCTGTTTTTTTGTGTGTGTGTTTGGTTTTTTGTTCTCCATTTGCTTGGTAAATCTTCCTCCCTCCCTTTTTTTGAGTCTATGCATGTCTTTGCATTTGAGATGGGTTTCTTGAATACAGAACACCAGTGGGTCTTGACTTTTTATCCAATTTGCCAGTCAAAGTCTGTCTTTTAATTTGGGAATTTAGCCCATTTACATTTAAGGTTAATATTGTTATGTGTGAATTTGATCCTGCCATTTTGATGCTAGCTGGTTGTTTTGCCCATTAGTTGATATAGTTTCTTCATAGTCTAGATGGTCTTTAAAATTTGATATGTTTTTGTAGTGGCTGGAATTGGTTGTTCCTTTCCATGTTTACTGCTTCTTTCAGGAGCTCTTGTAGGGCAAGCCTGGTGGTGACAAAATCTCTCAGCAGTTGCTCGTCTATAAGGATTTTATTTCTCCTTCACTTTTGAAGTTTAGTTTGGCTGGGTATGAAATTCTGGGTTGAAAATTCTTTTCTTTTAGGATGTTGGATATTGGCCCCCACTCTCTTCTGGCTTGTAGGGTTTCTGCTGAGTGATCCACTGTGAGTCTGATGGGCTTCCCTTTGTGGGTGACCTGACCTTTCCCTCTGGCTACTGTTAGCATTTTTTCCTTTATTTCAACACTGGTGAATATGATGATTATGTGCCTTGGGGTTGCTCTTTTCAAGGAATACTTTTGTGCTGTTCTCTGGATTTGTTGTATTTGAATATTGGCCTGCCTTGCTAGGTTGGGGAAGTTCTCCTGGATAATATCCTGAAGAGTGTTTCCCAACTTGGTTTCATTCTCCCTGTCACTTTCAGGTACACAATCAAACTAAGATTTGGTCTTTTCACATTATCCCATATTCCTTGGAGGCTTTGTTCATTTCACTCTTTTTTCTCTAATCTTGCCTTCTTGCTTTATTTCATTGAGTTTATCTTCAATTTCTGATATTTTTTCTTCTGATTGTTTTGGCTATTGAAAATTGTCTATGCTTCATGAAGTTCTCGTGCTGTGTTTTTCAGCTCCATCAAGTCATTTATGTTCTTCTCTACACTGGTTATTCTGGTTTCGTGTAACCTTTTTCAAGGTTCTTAGTTTCTTTGCATTGGGTTAGAACATGGTCCTTTAGCTCGGAGGAGAAGGTTTTTATTTTTTATTTTTTATGAAGGAGGGGAATGCATGTGGAAGCCCTTTATAAGCAAGGAGGTGTTATACAAATGTATTTTTTCCCCCTACATGCACATGGTCAGTACAACACTTTTCTGATTGGTCTTGTCAAAGAGGATCTCTTCTCCAGTCTGGAGCTAGAAAATAGTTATCTGCAATTGCTTCTTTAGAACTCCCTTCTGAGGGACTCCATTTTTCTGCTGGCTGCTGAGGAGCTCAGACCTGAATTTGGGACTCATCTGAGAAGTTTGTTGTTAGCCATGTTCTGAAGGCTGCTTCTGTCAATTCATCAAACTTTCCCTTGCTGCTGAGGGGTTGTGATCCCTTGGAAGAGAAGAGGTGTTCTGGCTTTTGGCAATTTCATCCTTTTCGCACTGGTTCTTTTCCATCTTCGTGGATTTATCTACTTTTGGTCTTTGAAGTTGATGACTTTTGTATGGCATTTCTGATATTTTCTACCTAAAACTTATATCCAGGTTTCATAGATCATGGTATTAATATATTCATTATTCAGACAACAAGCTCTTTTTGTCATTTGGATAGTTTACTGACTTAAAGTAAATAATCTTTCACCAGTTGTTGTGGTAGAACGAAATGTTGTATCCAGTAAATGTGTAGTATGATGTCTTCATCTAAATATGTACAATCTTTGAAAATGTTTACTTATTTGTTATATCATTGTATTCACATTTTATTCTTCATTTATATTTGTGTTCAACTACTTTAACTTGCATTTATCTATGAAATTATAATATGGAAGGAGTTGTTCATTGAAATATTCATTAAAACTTAAGTCTATGTAATTTGATTATCATATTTAATTTTCACAACATAACATTTACTAAAATAGTGAAGACACACACACAAATATATGTATATGTAATATATAAAACTAAATGTATTGTCTCAAGAAACTAGCCAATTCCTTGGTGGCCATTCTGAGGATAGAATTTAATGAGGTCAGGCTTTTCCATTTAACTTTATTGGGATATAGACCAATGATTCAACTTTAAGTTCATTTTTGAATCATTAGGAATACTTTAAAAAATGATACTATGATCACACTCTTAAAATTCTGACTTGATTTGTCTTTGAGATGTCAATGCATTTGTACTTTTTAAAATCACCCTGGAAGAAACACTGGACTTGACCAACATACAAGTATTATGACCCAGAGTTAACGAACTACCAACAGAAAAACAAGGTCACAACACCCAAAGCACTGAACCTCAACCAAGTAATCTTTGTCTAATTGAGTACAGCAGAAAACTACTAAATGATTGAGGAGAATGTCATAAAAATCTTGGCACCATAATGTGCTGAAGGTAATCAAAGTCATTATACTTTAAAATTCCGGTTTGCTTCCTAATTATACACCCACTTAAAACCTTGGAATTCAGTATATTTCATGACTTCTTTAGGGCCATATCCAATTAATGCAAGAATGAAAATTTGCTTCTGATTACATGTAATTATGTGTAGTGTATGTACTGTATGTTCTTTGTATTAAACTATCGTGCATTCTCTACCATTTCTCTGCTTTACAATGAACAGATGAGAAATGTCCCATTGTATAAAATGCGGAGAATACCCGCTACAATTTGAAATTGTAACATCCTATATGATTATCAAAACCTTGATGCATTACCTTTATGTAACCGAGCACATGATACTCATTGATATACTGGGCATCACTATACTCCTGTTATTACCAGAAATAGAATAAAACACCATCCCCAATTGGAAGAAATTATTGTCTAGTGAAAGAAGTAGATAGTCAAGCATATCATTTCAAGCCAATGTATTCGGTACTATCAGTGAACATATGTGAATTATATTTTTGATGCTCATGTCATTGGCACTAGTTACAAAATGAAATTCTAGAACTATTTTGCCATTGTAGAGTGGAATATTAGAAATATATTTTATTGAAAGAGGAATTATGATTTGGGAAGAAATTCCTATGAGTGATCTACACCAGTAATAGGAATATATATATGTAAAGACAATTAGGAGTCATAGATCAGATGACTGTCTCCAAAAGTCAACTGAGCAAGGGCTTTCTCTTTTGCTTTAGGTAAACAAAATGATCAAACTGGTAATAATTGTGTACTGAGCATGACAGTAGCTTCTCATTGAAGAACATGGTAGGAACTTTTGTAGCTGGAAGAAACAATAGCCTAGGAGAGTCACTGGATCAAGGGCAAGTTGTTCACTAGGTTTTGATATCATAGCATGTGAGATAGTTAGAAGGACAACTTACTTTAAAGGAGTGCTCAAACTGAGCCTTTTGGAGCAACATGTTGCACTGCCATTTTCTGTTAGGTACACCATACTATAATATACGTAATTGTGTTTCTTAAAAGCCATGGTTGCCTGTAATCCCAGCACTTTGGGAGGCCGAGGCGGGTGGATCACAAGGTCAAGAGATCGAGACCATCCCGGTCAACATGGTGAAACCCCGTCTCTACTAAAAATACAAAAATTAGCTGGGCACGGTGGCGCACGCCTGTAGTCCCAGCTACTCGGGAGGCTGAGGCAGGAGAATTGCCTGAACCCAGGAGACGGAGGTTGCGGTGAGCCGCGATCGCGCCATTGCACTCCAGCCTGGGTAACAAGAGCGAAACTCCGTCTCAAAAAAAAAAAAAAAAAAGCCATGGTTAATAGTTTTCCTCTTTCCACATTTTTGATGTGATGGCAACAAATGTAGAAGGCTCAATGATTGACCTATCACTTGAAATTTAGAAAAGAAGCATTGATGCAAACTTCACTATTTTCCCTTACCTGAGAAGAATCAGTCAGAAGCCCATCAAATGAGATCCTATTAACACTGATTTCGCACAGATTTTTTTAACTCGGTTATTTTCATATTTAAGATCTTGTGCCAAAAATGTGAAATTTTCCATGTGGCTCTTGTTGTAAAATATAAAACCCCTTTAATCATATTTGTAAAATCAATTTTTCTGTCTCTCTCCTTCATGTCTAATGAGCAACTTCATTTATTTCTTTTCTTATATCTTATTAATGAGTCTACTCTGATGGAATATTTGTTTATCAATAGATCATTATAAATTTCATGTTCAGCAATAGAAGTAATTACAAATACCTATGCCCTGAACACAATGGAAATGGCATCTAAAACCCATTTTTGGAGAACTTCCTGGAGAAATCCCCAATGAATTTTTGGATTCTAACATGTTTGTCATCTTGGAGTTTTTGCCTATGGTACATAGTAAACATAAAATCTGTTTATGTTATAAGCCATGACAATGAAAACATATGGTGTAATAAGTAACAACTGTATTTTCCTCTGATTTGCTGTTGTCTCTGGAAAGTGGCTATGAACTCTATCCCTGCCTTGGCAGGGCTCCAGGGATTTGGTCAAGGATGCTTCCAGTATGCCTATCACTGGATACTTATTATCCTTGCTGGTGGCCCAATGCCTGTGTGTCTGACCTGTGACCATGTGCTCCTCTCATAGGATACTTGTATATACTGGCTGACATCTTTGTGGCTCTTGTCTGATCTATGTCCAGTTTATTCCTACCAAAATCGCCACTCTGTAGGAGATCTCTAAGCCGGGAAGAAGTTAGGTTCTGGTTGTGTCAGTCAGGTGAGATACAGAAGAGGCAATTCAACAAACAGAAGCAGATTTTACTTATGGCTCCCAGAAAGTAAAGAACAGCATACCTCATAAGACCAATGGAGCAAAGGGAGGGCCATCAGGGATATGCCTGGTGAACCACTAGGTGGGAAGTGAGAGAGAAAGAGCGAAGGTTCTCTGGGCTAAAGCCTTTGATCAGGTCCTGGGCATTACTCAAGCAGGTTTCCCTCAGGGAGTTCTAATTGGTGGGTTTATAACAAGCAGGCATGAGTTCTCTAGAGTCATGCCATGACTGAGATGTGGTCACTGTGGCATATCTGTGCATCTCTTGCTGTGTGGGGGGGCCAGTAAAGTTGTATCTTGCTGTCCCATAAGGAAGTGGCCACCAGGAGGCAGGTGTATAAGGCAATTATAGGTGTCAGTCACATTGAAAAACTGGGAGGTGGTGGTGAACTCGAAACTGTCAAGGGTGAAGAAGTCCTGCCTCTGGCATGAGAAAGTTAAAAATATATTTAAAATCAATGCTGAGGCAATATAAGATTACAGAAATTCACCATAAGCATGGTGAATCCCAATTTAGTAACAGAGCAACTGGATAATATGTTCTAAATATTTTCTAGTATATGTTATTTTGTAAATTTTAGTGTTTCTAGTTAACCATCTAAACACTGAATTAAGTAATTATATTATTTCAGAAAGAGGGAGAGTGCAACCTAGAACAAAGTCATCACTACTTTGAATTTTCCAAAGTGCTTTTTATTTAATTTTAAAAATTAAAACAATAAAATTTACTTTGTGGAGTACAGTTCTATGGGCTTTGACAAAGACATAGAGTAATGTATCAACCACCACAATCCTGACACAGAATAGTTCCATTACCCCCCAGATTGCTTCAGGCTGCCCCTTTAGATACAACCATTTCCCCCTCAACCTCTAGCCCTGCCCCTGGAATCTACTTATCTGATACCTGTCCCTATAACTTTGCCTTTTTCAGAATGTCATATAATACGATCAGATAGTATGTAATTGTTCACATCTAATTCTTTCACTAAGAAAAATGCATTCAACAGTCATCCATATTGTTCAAGGAATCAATAGTCTGTCCTGCTGAGAGTGTACAATGGCATGTGTACCACTATTTGTTTATCCTTTTACTGGTTGAAGAACATTTGCGTTGTTTCGAGGTTTTCTATGATTAGAAATAAAGCTATGATAAACTAACATTTGGGTCCAGGATTTATATAAACATAGCTGTGTATTCCAATTAGCTAAATATCAAAAATGGGATTTCTGGGTCATATACTAAATATATGCTCAGTATTTATAAGAAAAGGTCAAACCGCTTTCCAATACAGCTGCACTATTTTGCACACCCACCAGTCACATGTGAGAGTTAGAACTGGTCTTCATTCTTGTCAGTTCTTAGTATTGCCAGTTTTTTTTTTTTTTTTTTTTCATTCTACTATGCAGTGATATCTCATTGTGATTTTAATACGTTTTGATAATTAATTAATAATTATATTGAGCATGTTTTCATAGTTTTATTGCTATCCATATGTCTTTGATAAATCTGTTAAAAATAAGCATATTTTCTGGTCTTATTGCTATCCATGTCATCTTGGATGAATCAGTCAAAATCTTTTGCTTATTTTTAAACATCAGGTTGCATCTTTTCTTATTGTTGAGTTTTGAAAGTTCTTACATAATCTGTAAACAAGTTTTTGTCAAAAACAGTATTTGTAAACTATTTTCTGCAGTATGTGCCTTGTCTTCTCATTCTGTGTTTCCACAGAGCTGAAGTTTTTAATTTTGATAAAGCCCAAATTGGGGGAAGATTATACTAAGAATTTTTTTTATCTGACCTAGAGTCCTTTTTTTCTAGATTTTCTTCTAAAAGTTATAATTTTATATTTTGCACTTGGATTTATGGCCCATTTGAGTTCATTTTTGCACAAGTTGTGAGTTATGGATCAAGATTCCTTTTTAGGCACGACTTATTTCTCAATTGATTTGTCTCTAAATCTTTGTCAAAAATTAATTTACTATACTTGTGTAGGTTTATTTCTAGACTGTATATTCTTCTCAGTGAGATGAATGCCTATCCTTTTGAAAGTATCCTTTTTGCCTTGATTACTGTAGCTTTATGGGAAGTCTTGCAATGAGATAACATGAATTCAGTCAAAGTACTTAGATTGGCAGTAATTATACAATTCAGAGAAGTCTGGGGTACTCAGGTATAGCATTGATAGTATAGACCAAAAAGTCTAAAATAAAGTACAGTCATGTGATCAAAAAGAGCAGAAACAACCCTTTTCTGGGCTAGAGGATGAACTATAAAAGGGATTGAAAAATGACTAAAGGTCAGACACAGAAGAATTGTCTTATTCACCCCTCCACCACAAACTAGGATAAAACTGAAGGTAGAATGGTAAATGGAAAGAGCAGAAAAATCCCAACTGGTCTGGGGGAGGGCCAAAACACAAAAGCTGTTGCGTATTTTGTTATGTTTTAAATCTTGGTTTTAAAACCAGCTCCCCTAGTGTAGTGTGGGGAAAGCAGCTGAGACTTCCAAAGAGGTCTGTGGAAGTGTTAAATGATGCAAGGACACAGCATGCGGGTTTCTCCAATAATTGGAGACACATCCGAGTGAAAGCATACGCATTACTTCCAATGCAAAACAGAGGGGTCCACATTATACAGAAAGAGCAGAGCCTACATTATTTGCTTTCTACCGCCCCTGTAAAGCAGTGTGATTAAATATTATTTCTATTCATAATGAGATTACCTTCAGAATGAATATGAAAAGAAGAAGGAAAATGGATGTAGAATCATAGGATTTTAAGTTTTTATTTGGAAGGGGGCGAAAGTACTTCAAATTTTCAAACTTACATTACTTACTATGGAAAAAATAAGATACAGATGTAAGTTAAAATATAAGAATGTTAAACAAATTATGTTGTGAAACACAAGTTTATGACTAATTTCATACTTAATAAAATATTAAATCTGGATAATCTATGATAATTGATAATAGGATAGGAGATGTCAGTGGTTAACATGGAATTTGTCCATTTATTTTTTAAGACAGGGTTTTCTTTCTCACCCAGGCTGTAGTTCCATGGTGTAATCAAAGCTCATTGTAACCCCAAATTCCTGGGATCAAGTAATCCTTCTGCCTCAGCCTCCCCAGAGGTTGAAACTGTAGGGGTGCACCACCACACCCAACTTTTTTTTTTTTTTTCAACTATTACTATTTTTGTCAAGACAGGATGTCATTATGTTGCCCAGGCTGGTCTTAAAATCCTGACTTCAAGGAGTCCTCCTGCCTCAGCCTCCAAAAGCACAGTATATCCATGTTTATGGTCATGGTATGCATGGAAAAAGCAGCTCTGTTGTGGTTAAGATATGGTTCTGCTTGAAAATAGAAATTCTGATAATTTGAGGTTACAAAAATCATAAATTATGGCCGTAATGAGGTCTTTGTCATGGTTCTTATTTCTCTATTGCTGTCAGACTATATGAAAATAACAGTTTTTTCCTTCCATATTGTAAATGAGTAAAGAAAACACCATCAAAGTTACATTTCTGCTTAATTTCATTATTTGGCAAATTTAATAAAATTAACATTCCATTTTCATATTCATTTAGAGTTATCCATTATGTAGCATGCAGATGAGTGACAATTCAGGCAATAAATAAAGGGCTATAAGAAGACACTGGCATCCCTCTTAACAGAGGAAGAGACTCTATGTAAGTTACCCAGTGTTCAGTTGTCACAGTATTGGAGGTAGGAAGAGTTTACATTGGTTTATGTAGTGACTATGTTGGAGACTCTCTTGGACTCCAGGCCTGCTGAATAGTAGCTGGTGTTCCCAATCCTGCTTCTGCAATGGGAGAGTCTTTGCAAAAACATCAAGCCTGGCAAAGTCCTGGAGAACTCATGTTAGAAGATCCTGCACTGATCCCAGCAGCTCAGTCATTTAAAATCTTCACAGATTATTTTGATTTGAGCCAACACTGGAAAGGATTATGCCAAATTCTAGGATACGTCAGCAAACTTTAACTAAAGAGATGAGTTGTAATGGGAGCTAAAGAAAGCACAAATAGAAATTTGTCTTGACATTGATGTATATGCTACATCTTATTATCTGTTTAAGAACCTTCTGCTGGTTCCCAATATTCCATAAATAAAAGTGTTCAGTCCTCTCTAGCTCTTGAAAATTAAAAAAAAAAAAGCGATTAAGTAAATTCAGATTAAAGCCACAATGGGATACTACGTTACACATATTAGAAGCACTGAAATAAAAATAACTAAAAATTCCAAGTGTCAGAAAAGATATCAAGCAATGGGAATGCTCATACTTTGCTCTGAGAATTTAAAATAGTACAGCAACTGTAAAATGGTTTGGCAATTTTTATAAAGTTAAACATGTATTTATTATATGACCCAGGAAACTGACTTCTTGTTAATTACCCTATACAAATTAACATGTTTGTTAATAGGAAATCTGTACAAGATTGTTCATATATAGGCATGGTAAACTGCTTTTTTACTTATCATTTTTACATACTTTGAAGTACTTGGTCTTTTTTCTGTACTACCATTTTAGGTAACTCCAAAATTAGGGTGTCTTTCTTTCATTAAAAAAATTTTTTTTAATTTTTTCCTTACATAACAGTTGTGTTGCAGTATAATTTACTAACATTCACCTTTTTAAAGTGCACAATTATTGGTTTCCAGTTTATTCAAAGAGCTGTGCACCCATAATCACTATCCAATTTTCCAGCACTTTTTTAATCACCAAAAGAACCTCTGTACTTACTAGCAGTCATTGCCCGTTCTCCCCTACCCCAAGCACCTGAAAACATTAATCTTCTTCCTGTATTTATGGATTTGCTTATTCTGGACATTCAAAATCATATAAGATGTGAACATTTGTGCTTGGCTTTTACCACTTAGCATAATGCTTTCAAGGCTTATACATGTTATAGCATATATCAATACTCTATTCCTTTCTATTGCCAAGTATAATCCATATTACTCCACCACATTTTGCTTATTCATTCATCATTTAATGGGCATTTGGGTTTTTCTACTGTTTGGCTATCATGAATAATGCTAGTGTAAACATTCATGTCCACATTTTTACGTGGACATAAGATTTTATTTATTTGGGAGTGGAAGACCTAAGAGTCGAATTGCTGGGTCATATGGGAACTCTATGTTTAACATTTTGATGAAATGCCAACTGATTTTCAAAGTCACTGAACCATTTTACTTCTCTACCCAAAATAGAGGAGCGTTCTACTTCTTCTACATTCTCCTAAACCCTTGATACTGTTTGTCTTTTTATTTTAGTCATCCTAATGGGTATGAAGTGATGCCTTATTGTGGTTTCTATTTACATTTCCTTAATGATAATGATATTAATCATCTTTTCATGGACTCCTGTATCTTCTTTAGAAAAATGTTTGGTCAAATGACTTTCGAATCCTTGCCAAATTTTACCCAAAAACACATAGCTGGGATTTTGATAGGAACTCTGTTGTATCTGTAGATTAATTTGTAGAGTACAGCATTTTTAAGAAATTTGCCTTCTGATAATTAACATGGATTTATTTAGGTCTTTAATTTCTTTCAGTAATGTTTTGCAGTTTACCGTGTGCTTCTTTTGTTCTTTTGTTAAATGTATTGTTATTAATTTTATTGCTTTTGGTTATATTGTACATAGAAGAAAATTCTTAATTTCACTTTTAGTTTGCTAACTACTAGTGTTTAGAAATGAAATTGATGGTGGTATTTTAATTTTGTACAGTCTTTAAATACTTTTAAATTTTTAGTCTTAATTTGAACAAGTATTGACTTCAGTAGGTCTGAATCCCAAGCTTCTGCTTTAACTAAGATAATATTATACAAAGAATTATAAGGAGATTAAGGAAACAATAAACCATTAGTTCTTTTGACTATATGCCTGCAATACTTTGACACAGAGTTTTCCTGTGCCAATTTAAGATTACCTAAGTCTGTAACACATGTACTGTTCCAAAAAGGGAGAAACAGCTTAAATTTTTATAATTTTTAAGTAAGTTCTAAATGTAATAAGTAAGTAATAACATTTAATCAGGTCCCTTAGAGCTACTTTTACTTAGACATGATCACATTTAGTTGTGTGCATTTTTGTGAGGACTTGTAAATGTGTGAATCAATCAATAGCAATTATAGCTACGCTTGATCCCTTCTATATTCCAGGTCCTACTCTGAGTACTTCCTTACTCAATGAGGAGACTAGAGGCCTTTTATGGACTTGGAGTTAGATGGCAAAAGGTAAGCATAAAATAAAAATCAAAATGATGCAAAATTGTGCCTGTTTTATAAGGGGAAAAATCACCGAACTATTCATCATTTTGAAAATAAAATAGAGGCCACATTTAACAAAGCTATACAATATCCTTCTATAATTGGCATTGTCACATATTTTCATTGTATTTCTTGGTAGCATTTAACTGTTCAATGAAGAGTTATTGTAACCAAAATTGAGCACTGTTGAACTGTCACAGTAAATCATCTGTTCCAAGGAACATTTAATTTATAACACAGTTACTGGATGTACTTGCTGTAGTTATGGAATGATCAATCCATAGGATTTGAAAGGGGCTGAATAATGTTGACTTTCAAAGTTATCCGTAAATCACTGAAATGGAATACATGTGCTAAAGTTAACAATGTTGAATGAGGTTGTTACACTTTTAATTATGTCAGTTATTCCCTGAGATGTGTGATCTGGGCAAACAGAATTAATGTAAAGTCTGCATTATGTCATACTTTCAGCTCTTGATTAAGCAAGGGATAATTTGGATACAGTTTCACTTCCATTTCTGTTTACCTCTAAATGATTTGAGGGACAAGAATAGGGGAAATGAGACTTGGAACTACTGAGTGTACTATCTGTGAAAGATTGAATGTGTCAGGGTTGCCAGGAGAAAATTTCAAAGCTAATAGTTCCAATTACTGTTTGTACTGTGAGGTATCTGCTGCAGTCAAATGACTCTGTCTGCCTGGGAACACAGGATCCAGCTCAGCAAATGTAACATCCATTGTTTTGATCCAAATGTGTTTCTTGCTGTCTCTATGAGCTTTGAAACAGAGAACACTGAATTCAAAACCCTACCACCAAAAACAGAACAAAAACCACCTTCAAAGCGTGTGTTCATAGTTTGTCAAATTGTGATATTAATAATATTAACATGTATTGTGGGCTTACTACATGCCAGGCAGTTTTAAGAACTTAAAATATACAAACCAGTTCACTGAATTCTCATACAACCTGTGAAGAAGTACTACTATTATCAATTATACTCATGGGGAAAGTGAATACAGTGAGAAATTGTTAGTAAGGAGCAAAGCTAGGATTTGATTCCAGGAAGGCTGATTCCAGAATTTGTGTTAACTTCTTTGTTATATATTTTTTGTATTTATAAGCTTTGTGACTATACTTAATTTTTTTGTAGGTGTTTTCTAATTTTATTTTATTATACTTTAAGTTCTGGGTACATGTGCAGATCACAGAGGATTGTTACATAGGTATACACATGCCATGGTGGTTTGCTGCATCCATCCCCCTGTCATCTACATTAGGTACTTCTAATGTTAGCCCTCCCCAATCCTCCCATCCCCTGACATCCCTCCCCTAGCCTCCCCACCCCCCAACAGGCCCTGGTGTGTGATGTTCCCCTCCCTGTATCCATCTGTTCTCATTGTTCAACACCCACTTATGACAGAGAACGTGAAGTGTTTGGTTTTCTGTTCTTGTGTCAGTTTGCTGAGAATGATGGTTTCCAGCTTCATCCTTGTCCCTGCAAAGGGACACATTTTCTTTATCCAGTCTATCATTGATGGGCATTTTGGTTGGTTCCAAGTCTTTGCTGTTGCGAACAGTGCTCAATAAACATACGTGTGGATGTGTCTTTATAATAAAATTATTTGTAATCCTTTGGGTATATATACCCCGTAATTGGATTGCTGGGTCAAATGGTATTTGTATTTCTAGATCCTTGAGGAATCGCCAGACTGTTTTCCACAGTGGTTGAACTAATATACACTCCCACCAACCATGTAAAAGCATTCCTATTTCTCCCTATCCTCTCCAGCATCTGTTTTCTCCAGATGTTTTAATGATTGCCATTCAAACTGGCATGAGATGGTATCTCAGTGTGGTTTTGATTTGCATTTCTCTAATGACCAGTGATGAGCTTTTTTTCTTATGTTTGTTGGCTGCAAAAATGTCTTCTTTTAAAAGTGTCTGTTCATATCCTTCACCCACTGTTTGATGAGGTGTTTTTTTTTTGTTTGTTTGTTTTTTTTCTTGTAAATTTCTTTAAGTTCTCTGTAGATTCTGGTTATTAGCCCTTTGTCAGACGGGTAGATTGCAAAAATTTTTCTCATTCTGTTGCTTTCCAGTACACGCTAATGATAATTTCTTTTGCTGTGCAGAAGCTCTTAAGTTTAATTAGATCCTATTTGTCTATTTTGGCTTTTGTTGCCATTGCTTTTGATGTTTTAATCATGAAGTCCTTGCCTATGCCCATGTTTTGAATGGTACTGCCTAGGTTTTCTTCTAGGGTTTTTATGGTGTTAGGTCTTATGTTTAAATCTTTAATCCATCTTGAGTTAATTTTTGTATAACGTGTAAGGAAGGGATCCAGCTCAGCTTTCTGCACATGGCTAGTCGGTTTTCCCAACACTATTTATTATATAATATAAATTAGGGAATCCTTTCCCCATTGCTTGTTTTTATCAGGTTTGTCATAGACGAGTGGCATTATTTCTGAGGCTTCTGTTCTGTTCCATGAGTGTGTATCTCTGTTTTGATTACTGGAGCTTTGTAGTATAGTTTGAAGTCAGGTAGCATGATGCCTCCACCTTTATTATTTTAGCTTAGAATTGTCCTGGCTATTCTCATTAGGTTCCTTGTCATTAACAGGACACTACTGAATAAATCAGGTTATAGATTTCCAGAAATTATACCTCCTTAACTCAGCATTAATATTGGAATAAAGCATTGTTTTAAGTAGCTTATACAATCTTCATAATGTATGCATTATATTAGTGTTATGATTTACTATATTATTTAAGAGTTTTTTTAAAAGAAATACCAATATATAAAATTTTGAATATAGGAACAAATAAACATGAGATGTACTTTTTAGAAGAAATTATTTAATATGTGTTTGATAAAATTTCTGTAATGATAGGAATTTATGCAAAATACATAGCAAAGATACCGATGCATGTTTCTGACAATGCATACATCATTTGCAACAATTCCTCCTGTCCAGAGCAGAAATTTTTACCAAGGGATACAGTGCATTTAGATAAATAGCTATTTTCTATATTTCACAGAGACACGGGCTATCAAATTCTATAGCATAATCAATTTTGTTTCCTTTGAGAAAAACTTTGCTAAAAGAATAATTGAAAAGAATTTCTATTCCAGTCTATGTTTTTATTTCTTAAATATGGAAGTTCTAATATATTTAACTGGAATGAATACCATCTCTTGGTTAAATGAATTCTTAGAGAACAAAAGGGCACAATGCCTTCTGCAATGAGGAGGCATGACAATATTTGGTTGTATATATGTGTATATTTAAGTCTCTGACTCTAATGTAAATTGTAAATATGAAAAATGAACACAACCAAGGTGACTCAGATTTTATAACATGCTTAACCTAATTATTTGATTTTATCGTCTCAGTGGTCCTGGGAGGTAGTGACTAATATTATTTCTACTTAAGGTCCAGAGAAAAGAGAGCTTTTTAAATCATGATTTGACAAACAGCTCAGCTGGTAGGTAGTGGTGTTCATGAATTGCAGCAAAGCATGTGGCAGATTTTTTGCCCTCTATACTTGAGAAGAAATATGGCCAGCTTCAAATTTTGATTTTATTACTTATCAACAGCATGATGTTAGACACATTATTTAAAAACTTTAAGCCTTAGCCTTCACATTTATGAAGTGGAGACAATAAATCCTTTAAATCATAATGTTAATCAAGAATTAAATGAGACTGTACAAGTTAGCAAACCATGTGACATAAAAGGGAAGTGTTCATTTAATGTTTGCTGTGGCTAATGTATTTCTGGATAATTACAAAAGGGTGTCACTACAGTTGATCTTTAGGGACATTAAAATGATGTTACAGAAAAAAAAATGAGTTAAATTAGAAGCCTGATACAAGCTATAGCACCTCTGAATAAAAATGCAAGACTTACAAGGCATATATGTCAGGCTGGTTATCTCCTTCCCTCTCTCTGCTCCAAAATATAAAACATTTATATATACTAATTGTTTAAAAAGGAGAAACATCTTATATATTTTATTCTTGACAGAGATTAAATACTCCAAGATACTGAAAATGATTTCAATACAGGAAGTCTTTATTCAGTTACTTCAAGAACATAAAATACATGTTAAGGTACTAAATATCTGCAATGGAATTTCTCTTCTTTTCACAAGAGGAGAGGTTTTTGTCTTTTACTTACTGATGTATCCTAAGCACACCAAGAAAGTACCTGACATTTAACAATTACTAAATATTTATTGAATTAAAGCAAATAAATACATTAACAAATGAGTGCAAGTGTGCACACGTGTGTGTATAAACTGGATTCCCTTTCATCTTACATAGCATAGAATAAGAATTAGAAGATCTTATTCATAATATTTCTCGTTCATAACATTTTCAGTATTCCTTTCTTATCTTTGGGAATAGCATTTTTAAATTCATGTTTACATGGGATATTCAAGTTCACAATGAAGCATCATAAAATCCTTTCCAAGCCTTTCAATTTCATCAATAAGATAGTCAACATCTGTTTGTCTCGTGGTGGGATTAGAAAAGTAACAGTCAAAAAAAATTTACTTTGTCTCCACATGGCTGATAGCTTATGATGACTGTGCCTTCCATCATCATCTGTGCTTTAATCTTTGGTGCACTCTGTGTGTAAATATTATTATAAAGAAGTTTTACAAATAAGTACTCTTCCATATTCCAGATGGCTACATAACTATCATTAGCGTCACATAAATTATAGGCAATTTAAAGCCATCAGGGATAATTTTTAAGAACTAGCTTCATACCAAAAAAAGCAGCATATTCTATATTCATGCTGCAGCTCTCATTACCCCATGATTTACAATTACCAACCATAAAGTAATATAAGTTTGCTAGAATGCATTAAAGAAAGGCATGTGCCATTTCCTTGTATATGACGATTCAAATAGTACCTGGGAAAGAGGTAAAATGAAATAGGGAATGGAAAAATATGTTTTAGTGTTTGCATTATTTGAATCATTATTGTGTTTGAGTTTTTCTACAAGGTCATGATTTTGCGGCAAATATGGTTTCTTTGTAAAGCTCTGTTTAATTATCTTGTTCTGCTCCTAAAATGGCATCATGCAGGTGGTTTTAGAGCACCTTAAAACAACCTTAGGCTACTGTTATAGGGCAAAGTGACACCAACCCTCAGAAAAGCCAAAGGGGGCATTCTGTAAGTGCTCAATCTGCACCTCTTCTAATGGCAGTACAGAAGCAAATATACATATATACATATATTATGTATATTTATGTATGTGTATATGTATGTATACATACAATTTCATATGTATACACACACAATACAATCTCATATATATGTGTATATATATAACACACATACAATTCTATCCTTCACTGTCAGAGTTTTAATTTGGTGCATTTCTCTAATATTTTATTCAATATAACAATATTGGTTATTTATTGTCTTCAATATTGTTAGAAATTTTTTCATAGTCTTGGCTTGCCCTCCAGTCAGGATCATGTGTAAAACTCTAGGAGCCATCTTGCCTCTGACTAACTCAATTGGTGATAGCTACCCTAGTGGAAGGTGACATTTATATTTTTAGAAAAATATAAAAGCTTCACTTAGTCCTTGCCTCAAACCATAACATATTTACATAAGAGTATTGTGAAAAACAAAAAGGAAAACAAAAGCTCAATTTTCTTTTACAAGCCCAGTGAAATTTACTAATAATGACAGAAAAAACTGATGGCCTTAAACACTAATGTCAGACTACTTTTGTTTAACTTATCTTAGGGCAACTCAAATTATATAAAATATGTGGCTGTACTAACAACATAATTCAGAAAGTGGTGGTAATATTATAAAATAAGTATGATACATGCTTAAGATTAGGCAAAAACTCATATTAAATATAAGGATAAATAGCATATAGTGGTGATAATATCCCCTTTAATTATGAAGGTAAAGATTATTCTCATTTGAATTCTTTTCAGTATTATTTAGGAATCTATAATATCTCTCAGATTCTTGCCCAGATGGCTTATGATAAGTATTTTAAATTTGATAACATTTAAGTATCTATTCTATTTTTCTGTGGAATTGTAGTTATTTATATTTTGAATCTCTCCCACTAAGCTTTCAAGCCAACTGAGGACAAGTATTCTCTCTTACTCATTTTGTAACTCTCAACTCCTACTGATATACCAGGAAAATATTAACTAATGAATAAACTAACCAAAGGGTACGAACTTCAGCTGATTGCATGTTAGGCATTGAAATATTTTTTCAATATGTAACTAATGACTGGATTAATCTGCAAAATGACTGATGGGATGACTGTTCAGTGAGCCTCTATATGCTATTATTAATTATTAAACCAGTAGCTTGGGACCATGTGACTACCAATCCATTAACCAAACTAAATAGACCCATTAAAAGTCAGTATTAAAATTAGAATTAAAACCACCACACAGCAAAATTAAAAACAAAAAACAAACACTTACCTTTTGGAGTTCTTGACCTCTTTCAAAACTTTTTGGGATATATTTAAGCCTTGCTGGGAAATACCAGAAGCACATATTGGTGAACTCAGGCTAAATTGAAGAAAAAATATTTTATAAGGATTCATAAAAGCTCCACATAATTCTTTAGTGACTTATTTCAGAAGTATTTTTATTTATTTCACTTAATGTTTATATATTTAAATATAGTTTTTTTCTGTGCATAGTACATGTCAGGGCCTAGATTCATAGGTAAAAGAAGTGGCTACTTTGCTCAGAGAGGGTCTAGTCTGGCATGGGATCTGCTTGTTTCTCCAATCAACTCTCCCATCATAATTCTTCAGGATTTTCACATTTGTGTGACACCTTACCTATATTCTGGTCTACGAATTCCTTCAAACTTCCATTCATCCATGCCATGACCATTATTTCAAGTATTTTAAACAAATAATGGTAGTGTCAGTTTTGTATCTGAGAATGATCACTCAAGTTGAAGTATGGCTACTTGATTTGAGGGAAGTATGATTGAAGATAGGAGAATATTAGTAAATAGTAAATATCAGTAAATAATTCAGGAGAAAATGAAAGGGACTTCACTGAAGCCATAACTGTAGTAGAGATAGGAGAGTTTCAACTTCCAAAAGCTTCAAGGGAAAGAATTGACCAGCATGAGGATCAATGCCAGGCTTTCAACATGAATTCAAGGTTTCTGGCTTGAATTAGACAAAGGATGGAAGGGAAGTTAAGTCACCTGTCAAAGCTTGTTTCAGACAGGAAATTAAACTGTAAGATGCTGTGTAGTAATAAAAGCAAACTAAGTTTTGTTTCCACTCAAAACAGAGAAATAAATATTAAGATAATAATATTTAGGGAGACAATTTAGAAGATAGACAAGTCACCTTTGTTTCTTAATAGTTGTGAGAATTTAATTAGATCCCATTTGTCTATTAGGCTTTTGTTGCCAATGCTTTGGGTGTTTTAGCCATGAGGTCCTTGCCTATGCCTATGTCCTGAATGGTATTGCCTGTTTTCTTCTAAGGTTTTTATGGTGTTGGGTCTTATGTTTAAGATGGAGTTAATTTTAGTATAAGGTGTCAGAAAGGAGTCCAGTTTCTGCTTTCTGCAAATGGCTAACCAGTTTTCCCAACACCAATTATTAAACAGAGAATCCTTTCCTCATTGCTTGCTTTTGTGAGGTTTGTCAAAGATCAGATGGTTGTAGATGTGTGGCATTGCCTCCGAGGCAGCTTTTTGATTTGTGGTTGCATTCCGTTTGCCAATATTTTATTGAAGATGTTTGCATCCATGTTCATCATGGACATTGGCCTGAAGTTTTCTTTTCTTGTTGAGTTTCTGCCAGGTTTTGGTATCAGGATGATGTTGGTCTCATAAAATAAGTTGGGTAGGATTCCCTCTTTTGTATTGTTTGGAATAATTTCAACAGGAATGGTACCAGCTCCTCTTTGTATGTCTGGTAGAATTCAGCTGTAAACTCATCTGGACCTTGATACTTTTTGGTTGGTAGGCTATTAATTGCTGCCTCAACTTCAGCCCTTGTTATTGGTCTACTCAGGGGTTTCAATTTCTTCCTGGTTTAGTATTGGGAGAATGCAGGTGTCCAGGAATGTATCAATTTTTTCCGGATTTCCTGGTTTGTGTGCATAGAGTTGTTTATAGTAATCTTTGATGGTAGTTTTTATTTCTGTGGAAACAATGATGATGTCCCCTTTATCGTATCTATTTGATGCTTCTCTCTTTTCTTTTTTATTAGTCTGGCTAGTGGGCTATTTTGTCGATCTTTTCAACAAACCCAGCTCCTGGATTTGTTGAATTTTTGAAGGATTTTTTTGTGTGTGTCTCTATCTCCTTCAGTTCTGCTCTGATATTAGTTATTTCTTGTCTTCTGCTAGCTTTTGAGTTTTTTTGATCTTGCTCCTCTAGCTCTTTCAACTTTGATGATAGGGTATCAATTTCAGATGTTTTCTTGCTCCTCATGTGGGCATTTATTGCTATGAATTTCCCTCTATACACTGCTTTAAATGTGTCCCAGAGATTCTGGTACATTGTGGCTTCATTCTCGTTTTGAAGAATATCTTTTTCTCAGGCTTCATTTCATTGTTTATCCAGTCAACATTCAGGAGCCAGTTGTTCAGTTTCCATGAAGTTGTGTGGTTTTGAGTTAGTTTCTTACTCTTGAGTTCTAATTTGATTGCACTGTGGTCTGAGAGACGGTTTGTTATGATTTCTGTTCTTTTGTATTTGCTGTGGAGTGATTTGCTTCCAATTATGTGGTCAGTTTTAGAGTAAGTGTGATGTGGTGCTGAGAAGAATGTATATTCTGTGGACTTGGGGTTGAGAGTTCTGTAAATGTCTATTAAGTTGGCTTGGTCCAGATCTGAGTCCAAGTCCTGGATTTCCTTCTTGATTTTCTGTCTCTTTGATCAGTCTAATACTGAGAGTGAAGTGTTAAAGTCTCCCACTATTATTGTGCAGGAGTCTAAGTCTCTTTGTAGGTCATTAAGGACTTGCTTTATGCATCTCGGTGCTCCTGTATTGGGTGCATATATATTTAGAATAGTTAGCTCTTCTTGTTGTATTGATCCTTTTAACATTATGTAATTCCACTCTTGTCTCTTTTGATTTTTGTTGGTTTAAAGTCCATTTTATCAGAGACTAGGATTGCCACACCTTTTTTTTTTTTTTCTGTCCATTTGCTTGGTAAATCTCCATCCATTTATTTTGAGTCTATGTGTGTCTTAGCACATGAGATGTGTCTCCTGAATACAGCACACCAATGGTTCTTGGCTTTTTATCCAATTTGCCAGTATGTGTCTTTTGATTGGGGCATTTAGTCCATTTACATTTAATGTCAATATTGTTATGTGTTAATCTGATCCTGCCATTTGTTACTGGTTGTTTTGCCCTTTGGTTGGCATACTTTCTTCATTGCTTCATTGGTCTTTACCATTTGGTTATTTCATGCAGTGGCCTCTGCTGGTTTTTCCTTTCTGTGTTTAGTGCTTCCTTCAGGAGCTCTTGTGGGGCAGTTCAGGTAGTGATGAAATCTCTCAGCAATTGCTTGTCCATAAAGGATTTTATTTATCCTTCACTTATGAAGCTTAGTTTGGCTGGATATGAAATTCTGACTTGAAAGTTCTTTTCTTTAAGGATCTTGAATATTGGCTCCCACTCTCTTCTGGCTTGTAGGGTTTCTGTGGAGCGATCTGCTGTGAGACTGATGGGCTTCCCTTTATGGGTGACCTGATCTTTCTCTCTGGCTGCCCTTAGCATTTTTTCCTTCATTTCAACCCTGGTGAATCTGACGATTATGTGTCTTGGGGTTGCTCTTCTAGAGGAGTATCATTGTGGTGTTCTCTGTATTTCCTGAATTTAAATGTTGGCCTGCTTTGCTAGGTTGGGGAAGTTCTCCTGGATAATATCCTGAAGTGTTTTCCAGCTTGGATTCATGCTGCCCGTTATCTTCCGGTACACTGTTCAAGGGTAGATTAGGTCTTTTCACATAATCCCATATTTCTTGGAGACTTTGTTCATCTCTTTTCACTCTTTTTTCTCTAATCTAGCCTTCTCATTTTATTTCATTGAGTTGATCTTCAATTTCTCATATCCTTTCTTCTACTTGATCTATTCAGCTATTGAAACTTGCATATGCTTCATGAACTTCTCATGCTGTGTTTTTCAGCTCCATCAAGTTGTTTATGTTCTTCTCTAAGCTGGTTAGTTTCTTTGCATTGGGTTAGAACATGTTCCTTTAACTCGGAGAAGTTTGTTATTACCCACCTTCTGAAGCCCGCTGCTGTCAATTCATCAAATTCGTTCTCCATCCTGCTCTGTTCCCTTGCTGGTGAGGAGTTGTGATCTCCTGGTGGGGGAGAGGCGTTCTGATTTTTATGGTTTCATCCTTCTTGCACTGGTTTCTTCCCATCTTGTTAGATTTATACGGCTTTGATCTCAGGTAGCTGCTTGGGGAGATGTCCTTTCCTTTGTCTGCCTGCAGAGGCACTGCTGGACTGCCACAGATTTAGTGGAGCTGCTATGTATTTTTCCTGCATCTTATATTTACTCTGGAAAATTAGGCTGGTTTCTACAATGGCGGCTGCCCTTCCCCCCTCCAAGCTTGATCATTCCTGGTCGCTCTCTAACTGATGTTCAGAGTGCAAAACTCAAGTCAGAGTTTTTTTTAGCCTGCTAGGCTTTTTGGGGGGGGGGGAGACCTATCCGCCATATGGCCTGTTTCCCTGCTTTCAGTTCCTCTTCTTTCTGGGGGAAAGGCAGCCCCCATCCCCCACCCCCCACCCCCAGCTTTCTGGCTTTCTTGGCATCAGCCAGTGCTTCCATCTGGATCTTTACTGATAGCCCTGACACCAGCTGAAGTTGCTGTTCTTCCCTGTTCAGGCAGGGTTTTCAGCCTGGGGAAGATCTCCTGTTCTGTAGCTTGTAGAGGGCTTGGGCGGAGCACTGTATCTGAACAGAAGTCCCAGAAGGGGAGGTCCTCTGGTCCTCCAGTCAGTTGCATGCACCTCCTGGGTAGGGCAGTGCCCCGCCTTGCCTCAACTGGCCCTATTTGGCTTATACCCATTGTCCAACCAGACCAACAAAATGAACCTGGTGCCTTGTTTGGGATTGTGGAGACCACTCAGCTTCTGTGTCTCTTCTTGCTGGGAGCTGCCTCTTATTTGGCCATCTTGAGACACCCCCCAAAAGTAAAATTTTTAAAAAAACCTTTACATAAAGCAATATTGCAGAAGGTTTGTACATAAATTATGTAGAAGCCAACAGATTTTATATATTGGCATAAGAATTACACTCCATTAATAGCTCCACTATATTGAATCTACAATCTAAAACTATGTTAAATTTCATATTTAATAACAAAATAATTAAGTGCACAATATGAAGATTGCTAGTATATTTCTGTAAAAATATTTTAATAATTATATAAAATTAGACTGTCATTTTACAGTCTGCAGTTTTTAACAAGTAGCAAAATATTACTCAAGGTTTTTATAAAACTGTACTATCTCACTTACTAGAAATTCCCATGTCATCTCACAAAATTTCAACTTACTGGCCAGGCTATATCCGCATTCCTTGAAATCCGTGTGCAGTGAAAAAAAATGCTGTTTGCTTTAACAGAATATTTGGAGCCAGAGTGTTTTCTTGCAATAAAAAATAACCATTAAAGATTTTTTTACTGCTATAGTTTATAATACAGACTCTTTTGAAGTCTTTGAGGTCACAGGAATAATTCTATAATTTGTAAAATGGGTGGGGATTGAATGCTTTTATTTCATTAGAGAATTAACTGACAGATGGTTATAATGTATTTGTGTGTAAACATCACTTGCTTTAGTGCTTTATGAAAACATAATGTAAAAAAAGAAAAAAGGAACGGGCTTCAACTCCCCTTAGACAATTACAACTTTTATCTGCAAGACTGTATTAGTTACATAACAAACACTCTAGGTGGAAAATATTTTAAATGCATGGGAATATTAATAGTATGAAATAGTATGAGTCACATCCTTATAATACAAGAATTACTTTTTACTTTTGTATTAAAACTGTAAAATTTAAAATATTCCATAAAGATTATCATTGTGAGCCCCATTACCAGGTGTCCAATTTCTCAAGCATTTATCAAGTATCAGCTTATCTCTTGGGATTTGCAACTGTTGGGTAATGTGCTGGTCAACATTATTTTTATTCATTAAACAAGTTTTACATATGTTCCCCAAAGGACATGAAAATATTGATAATTCACATAACAAAAGCATCTGAAAATACATTAGTCTCTACCCCAGGTGCAATTTATAAATAGATTAACTCTTAATTCACTCTAATAATAGAAAAATATTGTGAATTGTCAAAGTCTGCTGACAACTTTCAAACTTGATGTGGGCTAGTTTTTACAACTTATTATTATTATTGATTTCACTAGAGCCTGTAACAGGAAACAAAGCCAAAAAAGCTCACTGTAATTGATAATTTCAAAAACACTTCCTCCTTTGCTTTCTTTCTGCTTTCCATGGAGTTGATCCATGATTATGGAAATGGCATATAAGTAGAAAAAGAAGAAATAAAGCTCCATGTCCATAACTATGATTTCTTTTTTTCAATGACCTGCTTCTTTGCTCTAGTAATTTCACTATGTCTTCTTTGAAAGATCATCGCATTATCTTCATTCAGAAAAGAGGAGCTCAGTCTCATGACTCCTGAACATCTACTCATCTCTGTTAATAAAACCAGCCACGTTATTCTAGCATATGTACTATATGTGAGTTAACCCTCCTCTCTCCTTAGCACTGTTAGGATCCCATCCTGCAAGATTTCCTACCTCCCCCCTCTAGTCTCATCCTTACCTGTTCCTCACTCCCCAACATTATAGATATTAGCAACCTAGCTTTAAAATGACTCAAATAATTCCACCTCAAAGGAAATGGATTTTGAGCCATAAAGCCCTCTTTAGTTATCATTCCATTTCTTTCCCTTTAATCCTAGCATTTGGCAATTAGACCTTTGTTTACAGACAGGCTGAAGATAAAATTAACTCTCTCAATGCTCAAAGGGAAAGTAATTTTTTGAATTTTTATTTTAGCCTAATTTTACATATTTTAGCACATATATAAATTGAACTTGAAACCACTCAAAAATTTTCTCTGCAAAGCACCTAAGTACTTTCTTACATTGTGCTACATTAGCTCTTTCTCTTAGGATTGATAGTAAAACCTATAGATTCCTTTTTGGTTGTTGTTTCTTCTTTTTCTTACACATTTTTTTCATTGGCCCCCTCCTGTGTTTCATACAGGGCTAAAAATTATCAATATGTTGAAATCTGAAATAGTGGCTTAACCTAAAATTTTATTAAAACTATAATCCCACAGATCCCAGAAAATTCAACAAATCCCAAGGTGGATAAACAGACCAAAAACCACACCAGAATTTACATATCAACTTGCTGAAAACAAATAGAAGTTTAAAAATTTTACATCAGGGGATCCAAGATGGCCAATTAGGAGCAGCTCTGGATTGCAGCTCCCAGCAAGAGCACGGAGGGTGAGTGGACGCCACATTTCCAGATGGATTTTTATTGCCCACAGATCATGAGATTCCTGGGTGGAGGAGCCCCATGAGTCACCAGCATGGCTGTTTTGGCCAGCACAGTGGGTCTCCACACAGAATACCCACATGGGTCCAGGCGCCCTTTCAGCTGGTGACTGGAGTGCCTGGGAGACAGAGTTGCCTGTTCAACTGATATAAAGGTGACTGAAACAGGGAGCCAGGCCAGGAGATTCCCCAGCAAAAAAGTGCCATGAGTTTCCAGCAGCTTTTTAAGCCGGCGCAATGGGTCTCTGCACAAGAAATCACAAAAATCCGGCACCATTTCAACTGGTGACTGGAACATCTGGGAGACAGAGTCGCCTGTTCAACTGTAAGAAAGGGGTCTGAGGCAGGCAGCCAGGTGATCAGGCTCAGCTGGTACCACCCCCACAAGGACCAGCAATCTGAAACACTCTGGACTGAGAGTTTCAGTCCAGAAGCACAGCTGAACCTGGGACCATCCAGCTCTGTGGGGCAGGGGCATCCACCATTACTGAGGCAGTCCACCAGTACTGAGGTAGTCCACCATTGCCGATGCAGTTCTAACTATACCCCTATAAACAGGACTTCAGGGAAGTTCACATGGAAGCTGGGCGGAGCCCACAGCAGCTCAGCAAACCCTCTGAAGGTAGACTGTTACCAGGCTGCCACCTCGTTGGGCAGGGCAGCCTTGAAAAAAGGCAGCAGCATGACAGAAACTTAAAATAAAGCCCTACCTTCCTGGGACAGAGCACCTGGGGAAAAAAAAAGGGTTATGAGTTCTACTGCAGCAGATTTAAACATTCATGCCCAGTAGCTCTGAATGGAACAACAGAGCTCACAGCTCAGCACTTGAGCTCCTATAAAGGACAGACTGTCTCCTCAAGCAGCTCCCTGACCCCCATGTATCCAAAGAGTCACTTCATAAAGGAGAACTCAGACTGACATCTGGTGGGTATCTTTCTGGGACAAAGATAGCAGAAGAAGAAACTGGCAGCAACCCTTACTGTTCTGCAACTGCTGCAGGTGATCCCCAGGCAAGCAGGGCCTGGAGTGGACCTCCAGCAGTCCTACAGCAGAGGGACCTGTTAGAAGGAAAACTAAGAAACAGAAAGAAATAACTTCATCATCATCAAACTGGACGTCCACTCAGAGACCCCACCTGAAAGTCACCAACTACAAAGATCACAGGTAAATAAATCCATAAAGATGGGAAAAAGGATGAAAACACCCAAAACCAGAACACCTCTCCTCCTCCAAAGGATCACAACTCCTCACCAGCAAGGGAACAAGGCTGGATGGAGAATGAGTCTGATGAATTAACAAGAAGAAACAGGCTTCAGAAGGTGGGTAATAAGAAACTTCTCTGAGCCAAAAGAACATGTTCTAACCCAATGCAAAGAAACTAAGAACCTTGAATAAAGGTTTGACGAAATGCTAATCAAAATAAACAGCTTAGAGAGGAATATAAATGACTTGATTTAGCTGAAAAACACAACATGAGAACTTCACGAAGCATCCACAAATTTTAATAGCTGAATTGACGAAGCAGAAGAAAGGATATCAGAGGTTGAAGATCAACTAATGAAATAAAACAAGAAGCCAAGGTTAGAGAAAAAAGAGTAAAAAGAAACGAACAAACCCTCCAGATATAATGGGACTATGTGAAAAGACATAATCTATGTTGGATAGGTGTACCTGAATGTGATGGAGAGAATGAATCCAAGCTGGAAAATATTCTTCAGGATATTATCCAGGAAAACTTCCCCAACCTAGCAAGGGAGGCCAATATTCAAGTCCAGGAAATACAGAGAACACCAAAAAGATATTCCTCAAGGAGAGAAACCCCAAGGCACAAAATTGTCAGATTCACCAGGGTTGAAATGAAGAAAAAATACTAAGGGCAGTTAAAGAGAATGGTTACCCACAAAGGGAAGCCCATCAGACTCACAGTGGATCTCTCAGTAGAAACCCTACAAGCCAGAAGGGAGTGGGGGCCAATATTCAACATCCTTAAAGAAAGGAACTTGCAACCTAGAATTTCAAATGTAGCCAAACTAAGTTTTATAAGCAAGGGAGAAATAATAAAATCCTTTACGAACAACCAATTAGAGATTTCATCACCACCAGGCCTGCTTTACAAGAGCTACTGAAAGAAGAACTAAACATAGAAAGGAACAAGGAACAATCAGTACCAGCTACTCCAAAAACATGCCAAATGGTAAAGAGCAGAAACACAATGAAGAAACTGCATCAACTAACAGGCAAAACAACCAACTAGCATCAAAATGGCAGGATCAAATTTACACATAATATTAACCCTAAATGTAAATAGGCTAAATGCCCCAATCAAAAGACACAGACTGGCACATTAGTTAAAAAGCCAAAACTCATCAGTGTGCTGTATCCAGGAAACCCATCTCACACGCAAGGATACAAATAGGCTCAAAGTAAAGAGATGGAGGAAGATTTACCAAGGAAATGGAGAGCAAAAAAAAGCTGGACTTGCAATCCTAGTCTCTTATAAAATAGACTTTAAACCAACAAAGATCAAAAGAGACAAAGAAGAACATTACATAATGGTAAAAGGATCAATGCAACAAGAAGAGCTAACAATCATAAATATATACGCACCCAATACAGGAGCACCCAGATACATAAAGCAAGTTCTTAATGACTTGCAAAGAGACTTAAAGTCTCCCACTATTATTGTGTGGGAGTCTAACTCTCCACTGTCAGTATTTGACAGATCAACGAGACAGAAAATTAACAAGGATATGCAGGACTTCAAAACAGAGCTGGACCAAGCAAACCAAACAGACATTTACAGAACTCTCCACCCCAAATACACAGAATATATACTTTTCTGAGCACCACATCACACCTCTCTAAAATTGACCACATAATTGGAAGTAAATCACTCCTCAGCAAATGCAAAAGAACAGAAATCATAACACAGTCTCTCAGACCACAGTACAATCAAGTTAGAACTCAGAATTCAGAAACTAACTCAGAACTGCACAGCTTCATGGAAACTGAACAACTGGCTATTGAATGTTGACTTGATAAACAATGAAATGAAGGCAGAGATAAAGATGTTCTTCGAAACCAAGGAGAATGAAGGCACAGTGTACCAGAATCTGTGGGAAACATTTAAAGCAGTGTCTAGAGGAAAATATGTAGCAATAAATGCCCACATGAGAAGCAAGGAAAGATCTAAAATCGACACGCTGTCATCAAAATTGAAAGAGCTAGAGGAGCAAGATCAAAAAACTCAAAAGCTAGCGGAAGACAAGTAATAACTAAGATCAGAGCAGAACAGAAGGAGATAGAGACACAAAAAAACCTTCAAAAAATAGTAAATCCAGGAGCTGTTTTTTTGAAAAGATCAACAAATTATACCACTAGCCAGATTAATAAAAAAGAAAAGAGAGAAGAATTAAATAGATGCAATAAAAAACGATAAAGGGGATATCAACACAGATTCCACAGAAATACAAACTACCATCAGAGATTATTACAAACAACCCTATGCACATAAACCAGCAAACCTGGAAGAAATGGATAAATTCCTGGACACTTGCATCCTCCCAAGCCGAAACTAGGAAGAAGTCAAAACCCTGAATAAACCAATAACAAGGGCTGAGGTTGAGGCAGCAATTAAGAGCCTACCACCCAAAAAAAGCCCAGATCCAGATGGGTTCACAGGCGAATTCTACCAGACATACAAAGAGGAGTTGGTACCATTCCTCTGAAACTATTCCAAACAATTCAAAAAGAGAGAATCCTTTCCAAATCATTTTATGAGACCAACATCATCCTGATACCAAAACCTGGCAGAGATTCAACAAGAAAAGGAAACTTCAGGCCAATATCCATAATAAACATAGATGCAAAAATCTTCAACAAAATACTGGGAAACCGATTGCAACAGCACATCAAAAAGCTTATCCACCATGATCAAGTAGGCTTCATCCCGGGATACAAGGCTGGTTCAACATACGCAAGTCTATAAACATAATTCACCACATAAACAGAACCAAAGACAAAAACCACGATTATCTCAATTGATGCAGAGAAGGCCTTTGACAAAATTCAACAGCCTTTTATGCTAAAAACCCTCAATAAACTAGGTATCAATGGAACATATTTCAAAATAATAAAAGCTATTTACGACAAACCAACAGCCAATATCATACTGAATGGGCAAATACTGGGAGCATTCCCTTTGAAATCTGGCACTAGACAAGGATGCCCTCTCTTACCACTCCTATTCAATATAGTATTGCAAGTTCTAGCCAGAGCAATCAGGCAAGAAAAAGAAATAAAGGGTATTCAATTAGGAAAGGAGGAAGTCAAATTGTCTCTATTTACAGATGACATGATTGTATATTTAAAAGACCCCATTGTCTCAGTCCAAAATCTCCTGCAACTGATAAGCAACTTCAGCAAAGTCTCAGGATGCAAAATCAATGTGCAGAAATGACAAGCATTCCCATACACCAATAACAGACTTAAAGAAAGCCAAATCAAGAACGAACTGCCATTCACAGTTGCAACAAAGAGAATAAAATACCTAGGAATACAACTAACAAAGAATGTAAAGGACCTCTTCAAGGAGAACTACAAACGACTGCTCAACGAAATAAGAGAGGACACAAACAGATTGAGAAACATTCCATGCTCATGGTTAGGAAGAATCAATATTGTGAAAATGGCCATGCTGCCTAAAGTAATTAACAGATGCAACACTGTCCCCATCAAGCTACCAATGACCTTCTTCATAGAACTGGAAAAAAAAAAGCACCTTAAACTTCATACAGAACCAAAAGAGAGCCTACATAGCCAAGTCAATTCTAAGCAAAAAGAACAAATCTGGAGGCATCACACTACCAGACTTCAAACTATACTACAAGGCTACAGTAATCAAAACAGCATGGTACTGGTACCAAAACAGAGACATAGACCAATGGAACAGAACAGAGGCCTCAGAGGCAATGCCACACATCTACAACCATCAGATCTTTGACAAACCAGACAAAAACAAGCAATGGGGACAGGATTCCCTGTTTAATAAATGGTGTTGGGAAAACTGGCTAGCCATGTGCAGAAAGCAGAAACTGGACCCCTTCCTGACACCTTACACTAAAATTAACTCCAGATGGATTAAAGACTTAAACATAAGATCTAACACCATTAAAAACCCTAGAAGAAAATCTAGGCAAAACAATTTAGGACATAGGCATAGGCAAGGACTTCATGACTAAAACACCAAAAGCATTGACAACAAAAGCCAAAATAGACAAATGGGACCTAATGAAACTCCACAGCTTCTGCACAGCAAAAGAAACAGTCATTAGAGTGAATTGGCAACCAACAAAATGGGAAGAAATTTTTGCAATCTACCCATCTGACAAAGGGCTAATATCCAGAATCTGTTTTTCTTGTGAACTAAAACATTCACAAGAAAAAAGCCCATTCAAAAGTGGGCAAAGGATATGAACACTGTACAAAAGAAGACATATATGAGGCCAAAAAACATATGAAAAAATGCTCATCATCACTGGTCATTAGAGAAATGTGAATCAAATCTGCATTGATATACCATCTCACACCAGTTAGAATGGCGATCATTAAAATATCTGGAAACAACAGACGCTGGAGAGGATGTGGAGAAATAGGAACACTTTTACACTGCTGGTGGGACCATTGTGGAAGATAGCGTGGTGATTCCTAAAGGACTTAGAAATTCCATTTGACCCAGCAATCCCATTACTGCGTATATATCCAAAGGATTATAAGTCATTCTATTATAAGGACACATGCACACAAATGTTCATTGCAGCACTGTTTACAATAGCAAAGACTTGGAACCAACCCAAATGCCCACTGAAGATAGACTGGACAGGGAAAATGTGGCACATATAGACCATGGAATACTATGCAGCCATAAAAAACGATGAGTTTGTGTCCTTTGTAGGGACATAGATGAACCTAGAAACCATAATTCTCAGCAAACTGTCACAAGAACGGAAAATCAAACACCACATGTTCTCACTCATAGGTGGGTGTTGAACAATGAGAACACATGGACACAGGGAAGGGAGCATAACACACTGGGGTCTGTCGAGGGGAACTAGGGGAGGGACAGCTGGGCGTGGGGAGTAGGGGAGGAATAGCATGGGGAGAAATGCCAGATATATGTGATGGGGAAGAAGGCAGCAAACCACATTGCCATGGATATACCTATGCAGCGATCTTGCATGCTCTTCACATGTACCCCAAAACCTTAAATGCAATAAATATATATTTTAAAAAAATTAAAAAAAATTACATCAGCTAGAAAAAAAATGTGCAGGGGACTAAAGTCAAAAGAATATTTAAAGTGCTTTAAAAGTTTATTTAAGGAAAATAAAACCACTGAAAACTAGAATTCTATATTACATTTTACATCACAATGGTGAATTAATTTGTAAGTAGCAATACACAAGACATTAAAGAATGTTATTTGGGCCAACTCAAAACAATGAACTTATTACAAACCTTTGTAAAACAATTCATCATTTGAAGTCCCAAGTGGAAAGGTAATTGTACTAGCTTTCTCTTCAGATGCATCAAAAAAACCCCAATAATATGAAGACGTAAGAAAGAGGAATGCCTGTTGGATTTGGTAGGATGAAGAATATTGGTTATATTTGCCAGAAAAAGTTGCAGTGAACTAGTAAGAGAAGAAACCTGTATGTGGTGGGCTGATAATGATGGCAATTTCCAGACACACATCTGATTATCAGCATTCATTTCCCACCTTACCTTTTCAAAATCCTATCATAATTACATTTAATGGAAAATAAAGTAACATTAGATAACTTTTCAGAAGGTGATATGTAATCTGTATACAAAGCTGCAGAGATATAAACAGCCTGCCTTAAATAACTCTGGAAAGTTACAAGTTTTGTAAGCACCAGATAGTGAGGGTAAACTGTGAGGTAAAAAACAGATGATTAATTGAATATTGGTTGATACTGAACCCCAAGATTCTCCTCCTTGTAAAACCAAGCAATCGCCATTCTCTTCCACTTCTACCTCTGCATTCCCAACTCCTAGGGAATACTTAGGTTTTGTGCCCTTAGGAAGTGAACTTGTGAGATTTTAAAGTGACCATGCATATTAAAAGCAAGGGTGAAGCAAGGGGCTACAAACTGAGAAATTCAGTGTAACTCATACTGAAGTCTAACTCTTTCCACTGATATGCTTCCAAAAGCACCAGCAAACATACCTTCCCTCTTTCCCCAGGAGCCTCCAAATGACCCAAAAGCAAGAAAGTAGAAGAGGCTTCCTCAACAAAGAAAAGAATTCAGAGAAAATGTTTCAAGATGCTCTACTGGAAAAGCTGACCAGGTGCCCATAGCTAGTTTCTCTAATTGCCATTCTCACTCTCACATTCAAAACTTCCACAATGAACATACAACACAACTAATTATGACCAGCCGAAAGGGAAGTGAGTCTAAAATAATCAAATAAGAAACTGAGAACATGCTTTTAAAAAAAAAAAGTAAAAGAGAAAAAACACAAAACAACTCATAATTAATATTTGCCAAGAAACAAGAGGTGACCAGATATCCACAACACAAGAACAATAGCCAAAGCAAATAAAGCAGAGTAAGAAAAATCTCTTAGAAAATAAAAGATGGCAATGGAGGCATATAGAGTATCTTTGAAAAAACATTCTAGAAAGTAGAAGAGAAAGGCAAACAAATGCAAGAGAGAAAGAAAAATGAGGGAATTAAAGATCAAACAAAGAAGTCTCAGGATCCAGATGATGGGGGTTACAGATGGTAAAACTTGAAGAGAAGTAATTACAAATGTTATTAAAGTTATAGGATAGTAGTTATAGCTAAGAATCCTAAGTAACCATAATCACATTATAATTTAATTTTAGAAAATCAGGGATGAAAAGACATAATCCTGTTAGCTGCTGGAAGGAGAATAGAATAAGAAGCAGAATGGCATCAGAAGCAATGCTGAAAGTAAAGGACAATAAAACAATGCCTTCAAAATTCTGAGACTACTATTACATTCCATACGATTTGCATTTTGTGAAGCAGAGTGCAGTGCGGAACTAAATTATCCAACGCGTGGCATTGTTTTTTCTCAGAAGGGTTCTGATTCATGTTTATGGTTCCAGTATTATTTTTAATAGTCTTTCTCCAACTTACAAATTGTTAAGGTGATAAAAGCAGCTTTATAGGCTTTCTCCTTTAGCCCAAGTTCTAATTTTTTTCTGATGGTAAATTCCAAAATTAACTTTCTTCTTACACCCCCACCTCAAACCATCCTTTGAGCATTCAAATGGGGTAGAGAGAGAGGTAAGGGACTCAACAATATGGCAGCTCTGATGAGGTTCCTTTGCTTTTGCTTTGACCATTAGGCATCTTGGACTTGCCATTCAGGCAGATGAACAGGGAAAATCCACAAATAGCTTGAAAGAAGAAACACCACAGAGAGCCTAGCCTCAAGCTTGATTTCCCCAATGGAATGTTGGAGACCATGACAAAAGGAGAGGCTTAAAATATGCTTCGGTGACGTGAATTCACAGTGCCCTGCTTCTTTCTTGCCTTGGGTAGCCTATTGGTCAAAGAAGAAAGACATGGAACATGGCACCTCTTTCTTCCAAACCTTCAGCCCAAAGGCAGAGTCACTCAGACACCCAGAAATAGATACTTTTTAATAGGTAGCATATACCATTGATAATGTGTGTGTTTAGAAATAACCAACTGAGTGACCATGTAATCATGCTACCTAAGTACATGTTAAGCCCTTGCTCTTGTCTTGTCCACCAACATCTCATTGACCAAACCAAGGTTGAGGTTCGGCTTCCTATGATGTTTCTTCTTTCAAGCTATTTGTGGATTTCCCCTGCTCATACACCAGAATGACAATAACTAAATTTCTAATGACAGAACCTTTCATATTTCCTACTGTCAGAATCACTTAAGTGCCTAATGACAATATATGTTAAAGCCCAAAATACAGTTAAACAATAATTTATCCTCAGAAAGATTTATGAGAAAAGAATGTCTATAGAACTAACATTTTAAGTTAGAGATTAGCATCCCAAATGCAATTAACTATTGTTTTAATTTAGAAACATAATTACAATGCAAAAGGTCATATTTTAGTTCTTGGAAACACAATAGGCAAAAAATGAAAAAGATACATACACATACATTAAGCTCTGTAGATGCTTTAACGTTTCCCTTTCAGAGTAAAATGCAAAAGAATTTAAACAATTAAATCCATCAAATTATTATGGAAAAAATTTTATATGCCTGCTTATATTACAGTTGAAATTATCTTGGAAAGTGTTTTCAAATGAAGGAGACATTATTATTTTTAGAATTGTTTTGTTCTACTTAAGTGTAAGTTATATTGATCTTTATTCTTTAGGTTAGACACTATTCAAGAGTATTAATGTTAGGAAATTGGCCCATTTTTTATCTAGTTACATGTTCAATATTTACAAACTTGAATTAACTTCTCATAGAAAAATATTCATGTCATATTATATTGTCTATTTATAAAAATCACTAAATGTAACTGCTCTATATTATTTTAAATAATATTTGTATCAGTGGATTGTTAATGAATTTAAAATAAACCTTTATTTAACATATTGTTGAAAAGTGACATTGGGTTATTAGCCATAGACTACTTTGATGTAATATGGAAAAAGAAAACTGAAAAGTAAAACTTTGAAATTTGAAAAATGTAAATGATTGACTTTGTATCACTTCAGTTTTGTATCATAGACATTAATAAAAATTTAATATTCTGTGCCATGAAATTGGAAGTAAGTATAAAACATAAAAATTGCATACTGAAGGAGAAAGGTTGTCTTGAGGGAACACGCTCATTCACTTGTTAGAGATGTAAGCTAAGCTAGCTACTTTGTCATGGAACGCCACATTTACCTCCAAAAAAACAAACTATGACAATTTAGATTTATGCATTTGGCTGACTGTTATTTATTGTTTTTTTGTTTGTTTTTTTAGAAATGAACAAAGTGAATCTTTCAATACTAAGCGAAAGAAGGGATACTTGTTTGATAATAAAATTTGAACTTTCAAGCAAATTTAGAAAAATTTGGCCTGCTACTGTGAGCTTGACATCTTCCAATAAATAAAGATTTTCTTTGACCTAAACAATGATACTACTAGAAAATCTCCATTAGTCATTAAACTTTTATTTCCCAAATGACCAATGCATATTACAAGTCATGCATTTCAAAGTGCAAGGTGAACCAATGGATTGTAATATAAAAACAAGAACAAAAAGTACAGTGGTATACTTTCAAATTCCACACTTCAATTAACTTTTAGTAAACTACCACTTCGCATTTTTTTGTGTATCGAAGAAAAATAACCACAATTATATTAAAAGACTATTAAAATATGCCTGCCTTTTCCAATTACATAAGTTTTTCAGCTGGATTTTATTTTATTTTTAATTGGTACATAATAGATGTACATATTTTTGGAGTACATGTGATACATTCACATAATTTATAAAGATCAAATAAGCATAATTGGGATATTTATCACCTTAAATATTTGTCTTTTATCATAAAAACATTCAAGTTATTTTCTTCTAGCTATTTTGAAATATAAAATCGATTATTGTAAACTATAGTCATTCTGCTGTTCTATCCAACACAAGGTCTTATTTATTCTATCAAATCGTCTGTGGTTTTAAACAATTAATAAATGTCTCTTTATCCTCCCCTTCTCTCTACGCTTGCTTGTCTCTAGTATCCACCAATCCACTCTCTATCTTCAAGAGATCCATGTCCACATATGAGTGAAAACATAATATTTGCTTTTAATACTTGGCTTAAATCACATAACATAATGACCACTAATTCCACTCATGTTGCTACAAATGATAGGATGGATGTTTTATGGATGAATAATATTCCATCAGTGTGTGCGTGTGTATACACACCACATTTTCTTTGTTCATTCATCCATTGAGGAACATTCAGGTTGGTTCCATATTTTGGCTATTGTGAATAGTGCTGCTATAAACATAGGTATGCAGGTATCCTTCAATATATTGATTTCCTTTCCTTTCTTTGGGGTATATACCCAGTAGCAGAATTACTGAATCATATGGCAGTCCTGTTTTAGTTTTTTTGACTAAAACGAATCATAAAATAATTCTGTTTTTAGTTTTTTAGTTTTCATATGGCGTTTTCCCAATCTCCATATGGTTTTCAATAGTGGCTGTACTAATTCACAGTCCCACCAACAGTGTACAATTGTACACTAATTCACATTACCACCAACAGCTCCCCTTTCTCCAGCATCCTCACCAGCAACTGTTATTCACTGTCTGTCTTTTTGATAAAAGCTACTTTAACTGGGGCAAGATAGTACCTCATTGTGATTTTAATTTGCATTTTTCTGATGATTAGTGATTTTGAACTTTTTATTTATATATATCTGTTGGCCACATGTATGTCTTCTTTTGAGAAAATGTCTTCTTTTACCCATATTTTAATTGGATTATTTAATTAATTAATTTTTTGAGAGGGAGTTTCACTCTGTCGATTAGGTTTAAGTGCAGTGGCACAATCTCCACTCACTGCAACCTCTGCCTCCCAGGTTCAAGCAATTCTTCTGCCTCAACCTCCCAAGTAGCTGTGACTGCAGATGTGCACCACCACGCCCAGCTAATTTTTTTTAAAATGTATTTTTAGTGGAGACAGGGTTTCACCATATTGACCAGGCTGATCTTGAACTCCTGACCTCATGATCTACCCACCTTGGCCTCCCAAAATGCTGGAGATGGAAGCATGAACCACCAGGCCTGGCCTGTTTTATTATTTAGATGCTTCCACTGACACAACATTTTGAAACATTCAGAACCCAAAAACAAGTATGAGAATCCAAGTGTTTTCTTTTAAGCCAAACATGTAAAAATCTTCTATTAAGCTAAATTTACCAATGTACAACACTGTTATCCTTCTTACCATTTTTGTTTTTGTTTTAGGAAATGAAATTATTTTTATAAAACTATAGTATTTATATATGTCACCCAAGCTGGAGTACAGTGGCACGATCTTGGCTTACTGAAACCTCTACCTCTGTGATTCAAGCAATTCTCCTACCTCTGCCAACTAGCTGGGACTACACATGCATGCCACCACACCCGCTAATTTTTTGTATTTTTAGTAGAGATAGGGTTTCATCATGTTGGTCAGGCTGGTCTCGAACTCCTGACCTCAGGCGATCCACCCATCGCAGCCTCCCAAAGTGCTGGGATTACAAGCATGAGCCACTGCACCCAGCCAATTTTAAATAAATTTAAAAATGTATTTTTTAATAATTTTAATTTATAATATTTCTAACACAGCCAAAATTCTTAGATGTAACTCACATAATACAAAATTCTTTGAGATCTTAAAGGTATCCTAAGACCAAAATGTATTAAAACTACTGCTTATAGAGTACTTCCTTCATAATGTAACAGTTGTAGATGTGAAAGTACTCTAAAGTAGAAAATAGAAATTTTAATGATATTCTTGTTTAAAAGGAAACAGTAAGTTAAATGTTTCTTTTCTTATGGAGTCTTATTTTTTTTAATAATATACTGGTGTTACAACTCTGCCTAGTGTTTGCATTTGAATCTCAGATAATCATCACTGAACATAACAAGGAAAATAACAATATCTGAATATCACAAAATAACCCAATACCACAAATTGTCCATGAATATTTAATTAGTACATTAATTGATCAACAGATAAGTAAGGCTTGCAGAATAAATGAATACACTCGTAAATATTCCCTGAATTTTCTATGTGGTCTTCTGTAGAAGGCAGTAGGTGTATTATGAAAAAAATTGCTCCATAAATATTAATATATGACATATTAATAGTTGAGAAAAGTGCCCTTTTATTATAATCACTGGCCACTGCTACTCTAATAATAATCAAAGATGAAAAATGGAGATTTGCATAACTGAACACCACTTGAAAATGTGATATTAGCTTGATTGATGTTTACACATCAGAAAACTTTAGCTCTCAGACATGATGATGATGAACCAGAAAAAGCAGATTATGGCGCATTTATCTTTGATCCTTCTAGTTTAAATGGAGTGAGGATGCAGGTCTATTCCTCTATTAACTCTCATTTACTTAGTCTCCTGTGTGATGTACATATATAAGATAGTATGGTCTTGTATTTATGTCCAAAATACATGTATTTCTTTGTGAAAGTTTGCTTTATTGAAATAAAGGGTGATTAATAGTGAATTAAAGATTGTTTCTTTATTTTGCTATTTTCACAGTGTGCATGCCTCCCCCAAATTGTCTTTTATCATTTTAAGTACTACTTATTCCTACAAGGCTCCCTTAAATAATTCCTAATACCATAAGGTTAAATATTTTTTATTTCCTCAGTATTGGCATAGAAAAGTTTAAGCTTTTATTTTTTGGGGGTGGTGGGGGGTTATCAAATATCTTATGATTTTTATTTTTTTTTTAATTTGTAGAGACAAAGTCTTATCACATTGCCCAGGCTGGTCTTGAACTCCTGGCCTCAAACAGTCTTCCCACCTTGGCCTCCCAATGTGCTGGGATTACACAAATGAACCACCTTTCTCAGCCTGACTTTTAATATACATTCTGTCTCATTAACTACATAATCAGTTCCTTGAAGTAAACTAGCACTGTACTTCCTTGGCTTTGTTTGGATTGATATGGCGCAAAGCTGAGAATTTAGCCGATGACTATTTTATGTTAACCTAAGTGACTCAAATGACCCAAGCAAGTTCTGTCAGCTCAACTCAAGTATCCTGGTGAGAGAACCCAAAAACAAACTTTATCTGAGGGAAGTTGGGAACCAAAAATACCATATTCACATTTTATATTATTACATAAGAACATAAGTACCTTACTTCCTATTGGAAAATAAAATATATGTCTACATTCTATAGCCCTAATTACCAAATATTACCTTATATGAAGAAATAAACTATTAGCAATATGACCCAGAATGAAACTTCAGCATCATTTCAAGTAAAATCCTTACAATTTACTCCCATTTCCTCTAATTTTTTTAGTTATAGTAAGTGATATTAACCTCTCTGCTCTGAAAGGATCAAATGAGTAATAAAAGGGCATATGCCACCCTAAAAAATACTGCTTTAATATTCAGTGATAATGCTTTTTGTTGTAAATTTAAAAATTATATTGGCTGAACTTGTGAATACTGATATTTTTTATAATATTCTAACAAAAAGTAGTTTCAAGACTTCTAACCTGTTTATTCTTGTATTAATCTATTAATGAGAATGCATTCCCCTCCTTATCGTAAGTACTAGTTTGAGTTTCCCCAAAACAGATTCTGAGACAAAGACTTGAGTGCAGGTAGTTTATTTGAAAGGTAATCCCAGGAATTAGAAGTGAGATCATAGGGAAAGTGAGATGAAACAAAACCCAACAGTTAATATTGTGGGAAACTGGGACCCATTCCTTTTGGTGACGCTCGAAGGAAGCATAAAGAACAAACCTTGGCATTGTCCCATGTTGATCTACTGAATGCTACCCACTGTGGGCATATTTGATCTCTGGCTTTCAGGGATGTACTGATCACAAATTTGTCTCACAAGAATGTACCCCCATCGAAAAAGCAGAGTCCATAGTACTTAGAGTGAGATGCTTTCATTATACATTAACTTATTGTAGGTGAACCCCACTGTGGACCAAGCAATTAAGAGGTGATACCTCTACAGTATCTGTCACATCAATGTTCCAGGTTTTAAAATCAACTTTTAATGATGTTTTTACCTCATTAATCTCATAAATTGTGAACAATATCTGAATAGCTTCCTAACTGAATTCCTTTCTTATAATTATGTTCCTGTCTAATCCTATGAGCAGACAGGGAGGGTCTGCAGGAATTAAATCAACTTGAGCAATCAGCCTGTTTTCCAACTTTGCAGCCTTTTCCCCCCCCAAACCCTGCGTGGAACATAGTCACCCAGTTGATTGAAATCAGCTCCTCGCAGATCCCGGGAACTTGTACAGATAAACATGAGTGAACTTTCCTCAGTACCATGCTGAGATCTCCACCCTGAGAGGAGCTATAGCTTCATTACCGTAACATGTGATGCAAGTACTGGCAAGACTCACTGCATTTGTGCAACTGCGACCCCTTCTCTACAGGTAATGACTCACCCTCCCCCCACATCATTGTCCATAGGACCCTCCTGTCACTTTTCCTAAAGCAGATATGGCTTTGGAGAATATTCCCAGGGCTCTCTTTAGTGTGGCAAGTAACAAAAGTATTGATTAAACCTGCATTCTCATGGAGAGTTGCCTGTTACTCACCAGGCAAATGAACCCCGTTTTTTCTAGGATCCTACAATCCACACCAAGTGAGTGATATTTACATTCATGTATTTATTTATCAAAGGGCATTTATTGGGTGCCTGTAATGGATCAAACACATAGGCCCTCAACTGGCCATTCCAGACCTGGCCAATCATAAGTCCCATGTTCATTGTCATTCATCCAGGATTGATATATACCACGGAGAATTTTTTAAACTGGGGCACATACTGAAACCTTTTTACTTTGCTAAGCTACAATTGTCTGACCACCCCAGACTGCTAGGATTGTGTAACCTGCCACATGAAGTCGCTGGAGTGAATAAAGCTGAGGATCAGAGAAAAGCAAGATCAGAGGCAGAGAAAGCAAAGATTCAATTGATTCCCAGTTCTGATTCCTAAGGAACTTGAGAATGGCCCTTTTTTCTGGAATGTTTCCCTCTGTTCTGTGAAATACCCTTCCAACATCCTCTCAACACCACTTATTTATTATTATTACTAACCTAATTCAAATTGAAATTATACCATTTATAAGCAAAACAATCCTGTAATGCTAAAGAATTTAACTTGAAAGTATTTTCTCTAAAGCTGAAAAGGAGAAGATAAAGTAAAATCTTGATGTTTGGAAAGAGCACTATATCACATATATCTTTATCATGAATGTACTGTACTCAATTGTGGTATTAAACAAAGAATAGTAAAATATCAGAACACAACATGTGAGAATAAAGATTAAATTGATGCTAAAGTAAAATACAATGTCAACTCTCCTTAATTATATATTCTAAAATTAATAGGCAAAATGCACCAGCTTTTTAATCAATGAGATCAATGAGATCTTGTTGATCAATGAGATATTATTAGTTAGACTTTCTTCTTATATAATTGTAAATAAATACATTATCTTAAAGCAAGCATCTTATGACTAGAATCTAAATCAACTGGACTATTTATGACAAAATGGAATATGTAAGTACTTCCAAAATCCTAAATGGTCATTTGAGTCTTGGTTATCAAACCTTCCATTATATCCTTTACTCTCTCCAGAAGTACTTTGGTAGAGAACCTTGAAAAGACTGCTACAGGAAATAAGAAACTATCATGGAATTGACATAATCATATTTGTGTTTCAAAATTGTCAGGGTTGCAGGTTTATAGAGAATAGAATAAGAAGAGGCACGTCATGATGGTAACTACCATTAAAAGAGGGTAGTGGGCTACATTGCAGGTTTATTGAGATTGATAAATCAGTATGCCTGTAGTACATATTGTTCTAACTTGTGGGATTATCTAAATGCCTATTATGTTTTAACATCAGGGCTGTAACTTGCTCCTTTTTGTTGCCATTGTACAGCACTGCACTGAAAATATATATTTAATTGTAAATTATTTTTCTCCCCCAAAAGGTCTAAGTTCCTTGAGGGTTGAGACTTTATTTTTGTGGCCTTATCACTCAAAATCACTGCTTGGCAGATAACAGGCTATATATCCATATATGTGCATGTGATGGGTCTATAATAGAAATAAATATATATATATATATATATATACACACATGTATTTGAATATATGTACATATGCATAGTTAATTATTGAAAGAATCAATGACCACTCTAAAGTTCCTAATAAAATTATTTAGAAAATCATTTTGGATATTTATAAAAATAATACAGAGCTCAAGGGATGAGATGTTTTACTTAATCAAATGTGGAAACATTTTATTTAAGAACTTGACTTAGGAAATAGTTCTGTGCTATTTTATTTTCTGGATCAAAGTTAAATCACATTTAATTATTATTTTATCTCATGGAAATTTTCATTTCCTCCAATAATGAGAAAAAAATTTGAAAATGTTACAGTAATTTGAACATTTATTCATGTATAGAAAATGATAATGAATTTAAATATATAGAATGAAAATGAGAAATAAATGATATAAAAGAACACTGAAAATGGCCAAATATAGTATTTTGACAATTTTACATTTTCATATTCTACTTTGATGTAAATAAAATAGACTCCAACTTATTGTTTAAAAAGAAAAGAAAGAGGGAAGGGAGAAACAGAGGAAGGGAGAGAGGAGAGAAAGTACCAAATTTACACCAACTGCTTACGTATTCTTAGACATGTCACTTTAATCTACAGGGGACTTGCCAATCTGTGAAATGGGCTGGGTTTTTTTTTCTTCACAGTGTGATCATGAGATTCATACATAATAATAGGAGTGAAAGCTATTGTTAAGTAATGTAAGATGTATTAATTCCCTGCTCCTGTCCTCATGTGCAGGCCCCTTCATTGGAATCACTGCCCATTCAGAGAGCCTTACCTACCTTCCTAAAGGCTAGCTCCTATCACTTGATACTAGCCATCAGTTAATTTTAAAGTATAAAGAGAGGACTATTTTCCAGGAAATGTCAGAGTCTTTTAGAGGAAATAATCATTAACTCTCATAAAAACATGACCAGGTGTTTCCCACCTCTGGTCATGTTCAGATTATTGCATGTCCCACCTATTCCTTCCTTTAGACTGGCGATAACTGTCCTCTGATGCAGTGTTAATAGCCTCTTCTCTCTACACTGTGACAGGAAGCTATGGATCTACCGCTAAGCTTCCTATGTGAACACAAGTTGAAGAAACACCCCTGGATCTAACCTACTCTTTGAAGATAATGAACACTGCACTGTACAGACCAACTACAAGAGTCCAGCTCTAAGACAAGACCTAGAATTTCCAAATTGTAGTGTCCTTCAGGGCAATATGACCAGTCAGCCTGTCTCCACTTCAATTTGATTATACAATAATTTAAATGATGCAAAGATACTGAATATTTTTGTTTGAACAAGGAATTTATCAGAGTAATAGCAATATTATACCTTTAAGTTTGAAGAGAAAAGAGGATTTACAAGTAGGTATACCCTAAGAGAACAGAGATTTTAATTTATTTGTATTTATCTGACAGCAGATTATGAAGTAAGACAACCACAAAGGCAAATTTTTAGAGACTAAAGGACATAGCAACCATCTCTATGCTACCAAAAGTCACTTTTAATAATTTTTATAATGATAGAAAATAGAATTACCATAATTTCACTTACTGTGTCATAAATGCCTCAATGTCTACATATAGATTTGAATATTAATTTTTAAACAAAAAGAAAAAAATTTAAACATAAAAATCTAATATGATAAAAGTAAATATATTATTCTACACAATTATTGATTTAGGAATTATTAACATAATTATGGAGATAATGTAAAAATATAGGTGGCATTTTTCTAATCTGGTTTGTTTAAAAGTCAAAAAATTAAATTCTTTTTTAACATTGTTATTTCAAGATTTTTAAAAGGCAGACAGTGAAAAGAATTAGGCAATAATGAGAATGGTGTGATTCAGCTTGATGTCGAATCATTTAGAACTTGTAATTTTTCCATATAATTTTGTCATATTTTCAAATATTCCTAAAAATCACAATTTTAAAATCTGAAAAGCGGTATTATATAAATTATTTCTGTTGTATATGAAATTGAAAGGATACATTAATCTTTAAAAATAATTGATTTTGCCTATAGAGGGAAAGGAAGCAGCTCCCTCTTCTTCCCTCCTTCAAAAGATCTCCTTGAAAACATAATTGGCTTGAACCCTTTCTCTAAACTATGGAGCATAGATCAATCTCCTCAAGGAATAGAATAGCTCAAACTCCATTTTCACAATGTAGATTTCTCATACCCTCCTGAAATATAAAAATACATCCTCCGTGGTAAAGTGGGAGCCCATCTCAATGTGTAACCATTGGTTTTGGAGGAACATAAGTTTTATCATTCTTTTGCAGGAGCTCAATTAACTAAACAAATAGCTGTTTGAATTCTCCAGTGAACTTTTTTCCCACTTTGTTACATAAATTGTGCAGAATTTTTATCCTATCTCTGTAGTCTTCTGTGGGCTACTGACACGTGTGTCTTCTCTTTTGCTAATTCGACAATAATGAGTTTATTTCTATATAGACGTGGATAGGTCTCTCTTTGTCGGTAAGATTTTTAATTCTCAACGAGACAAATGGCTGAAATTTGTTTCATACTGGGGGAAAAAATGAATCAAATGGTTTTTCCTCTCATGTAATGTTTAATGTTTAAATTCCTTGTAATAAGCTAAGCATATTTGAGGTCAAGGTAGAATCAGATATTAGCAGCTGTGGCCTGTAGGAAGGAAGAGACTCCTAGGCCAAGAAGAAGTAGAACTCAAGGGGCTGGGGTAGTTTCAAGGACAAAAAAAATTTTTAAACGTGGGGGTGGAGGCCTTGGGCTCAGTTCAGGCAGGTTTCAATAACAAGAAGTCAACTAAAATAGAGTCGGGGTAAACAGTCCCTTCATTTAGTAACCCAGCCAGTTGCTTCAAATTCAAGGAATATAATCCAATAACCTGCAAGGATAGATAAGACACACAGTAAGGAGTCCAGATTTAAAGAAGGGTTTCAGCCCAGTGCAACTGTAGTAAATCTAATGAATTGTGTTATTCCCATTGTTAAAAATAATAGTGGCTTCTGACATGAGCAACATCTAGATAATTTAGAAAGTCCGCTTTTAAAAGCCACCTGAAGTTCTAAATAAAATACAAAATTCATATCTTGCATTGTATAGCTGACATGAAAATAAGAGAAATTCCCAGGAGTCAAAATAGACAGCCTGTGGAGACAGCTGATTTAAAGAAGAAATGGAAAAACTTTTTATTTCTGAAAAGATTATTTGATTTTTTTTTACTCTGAGCCAAAATCAAGGTAATGGAATTTAAGCTGCGTTATTTAAGATGTCCTGTTTAAGGTTCCTCTGTGACTTTCAGGGTTGGCTTCTTCAACCACCCTTAGCAACAGGCCTAACAGATTTGACAAGCCTGCCTTGATTACTTGAAAGGCCTCTTTGAAAGTTTCTCTTTGAACTCCCAGACAGCAATGATTCCTCACAAAAATCCTTGTGGTTCAACCTGAAGACATAGTGTGATCCACGTCTGTGACTGAGCCTTAGTGGGCTTTGTACACGAGTTATCTAGGACTTCCAATGTTTGCCTGCATTCCCTTTTTCTTATTGCACCATATACTTTGCTTTTAAGTATAAGCCTTTTATGAGTATGGTTGGTGGAGTCTGATGAGTTCTTTCAAAACTGGGGAAGTCTTTGCAGATATGAAAAAAACAGTGGTAAGGACATGAGTTAGCTGTGGTGTTACTGGAAACAAAGTTTAGAGGAAGCGGTCTTTGCTCACCTCAGAAACCAACAGCTTGGGTGTTAACATACTGGTAGGGATAGAGTCTTGCTAAGATAACAAGTTAAAATGGACACCAAATTCTTTTTTTTTTTTTTTAATTTTATTGCATTTTAGGTTTTGGGGTACATGTGAAGAACATGCAAGATTGTTGCATAGGCACACACGTGGCAGTGTGATCTGCTGCCTTCCTCCCCATCACCCACATCTAGCACTTCTCCCCATGCTATTTCTCCCCAACTCCCTTCCCCCCGCAGTCCCTCCCCTATTTCCCCCCAACTGACCCTAGTGTGTAGTGCTCCCCTCCCTGTGTTCATGTGTTCTCATTGTTCAACACCCACCTATGAGTGAGAACATGCGGTGTTTGATTTCTGCTCTTGGGACACCAGCTTCTAAAGCTGAGACCCTCAGAAGCCTTTGCTCTAAATGAACTAGAAATTATTTGCCCCCAAATTTGGGAAGACAACAGCTTATCTTTTTCAGCATGGGCTCTTGGTAAGAGAAAAAAAAAAGTGTTTTCCCTGACAGTTCAGAACCACAGGCTTGACTTATTTTGGTTTAGGGTTTAAATTCACATGACTGCAAAAGCAATAAAAAAAATCTGTATGATAATATCCCCTTAGACAAAGATATAACTGAAAAGGACTTGGCAGAAACAAATGCAAAACTCCCCAACATGGAGATAGCCTAATCAGAGTCATGCAGTATTCCCAAATTAAGCTTCATAGAAAATGAGTCCCAGTCTCAAATTGCAAAATACATGGGGAAACAGTCTACCATGAGTGATACTATACAATATATAAAAATATATTATAAAAATATATATACATATTTATAAATTATGTATATATTACATACATATATTTATAAATATACAATATATAAACATATTTATAATATATGTATGTATATAATATATAATACAATGTATAAAAAGATCTCTTAAAAATTTAATAATTGAGTTATTAAAGATTTTTGAAAAGATTTTATAAAAGATTTTTGAAAAAATGATTAAACACTACCAAAAATAACAGGATACCCAGAATAACAAGAAATGAATCTACAGTCACTGAAAATGAAGTGGAAAAATTAAACAAACTATTCAATACCGTGTAGCACATGATGAATTATCTCAAAATAGGTCTGATGAAGACACTCAGAATAGGCAATACAGAGACACAGAAATGAAAACCACAACAGTGATATAATGAGGTGTAAAAGGTAAAATGTGAAATTTTAAATACATCGAGGAAATTAACTAGAAGCCTAGAATAAAGAGAAATGTGAAAACAAAGTACTATAAGAGATCATGGCTATCATTCTGGAAAGGAAGTGAGGTATGAGTTCTCATCACAAAGAACAAATAGTCATAAGCAGGATTTAAGTTAACAAGCAAGAAAAACTCACAATTTACTAAATGTGATAAGGTACAGCAGTTCTCAAGCTTTTTGGTTTTAGTACTATTTTACTCTTATTAAAAAAAAAAAAAAACACTAATAAGTCTCTTCCATGTTAACACGACGAACACATTTGTATTTTAAAAAATCACTACATTTTCCAAAACTATCAAAAAGGGTGATACCGTTTTACATTTTTAAAAACTCAAGGACATGGAAATAGAAATTCCATTTGACCCAGCAATCCCATTACTGGGTATATATCCAAAGGATTACAAATCGTTCTACTATAAGGACATGTGTACACGAATGTTCATTGCAGCACTGTTTACAATAGCAAGGACCTGGAACCAACCCAAATGCCCACCGACGATAGACTGGATAGGGAAAATGTGGCACATATACAACATGGAATATTATGCAGCCATCAAAAACGATGAGTTTGGGTCCTTTGTGGGGACATGGATGAACCTGGAAACCATCATTCTCAGCAAACTGACAGAGGAGCAGAAGATCAAACACCGCATGTTCTCACTCATAGGCGGGTGTTGAACGATGAGAGCACATGGACACAGGGAGGGGAGCACTACACACTGGGGTCAGTTGGGGGGAAATAGGGGAGGGAGGGCGGGGGGTGGGAAGCTAGGGAGAGATAGCAAGGGGAGAAATGCCAGATGTAGGTGATGGGGAGGAAGGCAGCAAATCACACTGCCACGTGTGTTCCTATGCAACAATTTTGCATGTTCTTCACATGTACCCCAAAACCTAAAAATGCAATAAAATAAATAAATGGGGAAAAAAAAACATATGACTTAAGAGAAGGTATGCAGATTTGCATCACTGTTATACCTTCAATCTATTGACATATAACAGTTACACAACCTCAGAAAAATCTCCACTGTCTTCTTATGAGAGAATAGCAAAAGACATTCTATTATTATTATGAGCATATTTTTAACTCATGAATTCTTTAACTCCTGACAAAGTGAAACTAAGGAACAAAAAAGATAAAAGAGGGATCTCAATAACAATCTGACAGCACAAAGCAAAACTAAACAAACAGGCAGACTAATTTATCCACTAAAAAACAATGATAAGAAACCACAGGAGAAAATCTTTGTGATCTTCAGTTAGGCCGAAGTTCTTAGATATGTAATATCAAAAGTATAATAGATAAAAGAAAAACACTGATAAGTTTAATTTCATTTAAAAATTTAAAACTTTGCCCTTAAAAAGACAATATTAAAATTTAAAATTCCTACTAACATGAAATACTTCCAAATTCTGTCATATTCAAATAACATTTGAAAATATAAAGAATACTTACAACTCAGTAAGAAAAACAACTCAATTTAAAAAAAGAGAAAATATTTGAACAGCTATTTCTCTAAAGATATATGAATGGTGAATGAACACATAAAAAGATGTTCAACATAATTAGTCATTATAGAAGTTCAAACTGACACTTCTATAATGACTAATTATAGTAACAAGCCATATTACTTCTCAAGTACTTGAATAGCTATAATTAAAAAGACAATAACAAATGTTGGTGAGAATAGAGAAACAGAAACTCTCATACAATGCTAGTAGAAATGTAACACAGAGCAGCCACATTGAAAAAAGAAACAGTTTATCGTTTCTTAAAAAGTTAGACATAAATTGACCATAAGACCTAGAAATAGCACTCATAGACATTTGCCTGAAAGAAAAGTAGGCTCATGTCTACATAAAGATATGTAGCATTCACTGCAGCACTATCCATAATAGCTGAAAAGGATTTTTTAGGGGAAATGGAAAATATGCTAAGACTAGATTTTGTGGAAGTTACTCAATTCTGTAAATTCACGATACTTATGAATTACACACTTAAAATGCGTGAATGTTATGGTATAGAAATTGTACCCAATAAAACTCTTTTAAAAAAAAAAGTTAATGGCTTATCCAATTTGGTTAAATTGTATAAAAAGCAAAATCCACATGTGTTATTAACCAGATACATACCTAGAGTATAGGAATACCAAATATTGAAAGTTAAAGGAAGGTGATGGAAAGCTAGGCAGGACAACCATAAGTAAGCTGGTGTAGTTAAATTAGTATCAGAAAAGCAGATTTTAGGATAAAAGCTAACTATAGAGACATTTTTAGGATTTATTTTATCACTGTTTTTGTTCATAATTTTCTTTGGGTCCTAGAGTACATAGTAAGACAAAGTACCTTATAAAATGTTTACTACTCCCAGATAATACTGTTGTCTATCTGGAAAATAAAGTCAAATATACTAAAAAAACTATTAGCACTAATAAGACAGTCCTTTGCTGGATTTACATCTATAGGAATCAATTATGTTCCAACGTACCACAAATAACTTAAAAAATAAAATTTAAAAAAGTTATTTATAATAGCAACAAAACTACTACTATGTTGGAAGAAAACAAATGAAATGATTCTATTACTCTAAACATAATAAAAATTTGTTGAAATCCATAAGAAAAGATCTAAATAAATAGAATTGTTCACCACACTCATAGGATGATTTAATTTCATGATACCAAGTTTTCTTAAATTCATCTACAAATTTATTGCAATTGTCATCAAAATTTTAATTTGACCAGCTTATTTTAAAACGTGCAAAACAAAAGATCAATTATGGCCAAGATAATATAAAAGAGCAAAAAGACAATGGGATTTATCCTGAAATATATAGTTATTACAAAATTACCATTATAGACATTCAGACTGTTGCAGAGACACACAGGACAGGGAGCTTAGAACTATACCTACATGAAAACTAGATTTACCACTGAAGAGACACTGAAAAAATCAACTACTTAGTAATATGATGCTGAGACAGTCATTCATATAGAAATATTTTTAATGTTTGATCTTTTATGCAAGACACAAATAAAACACAGAACTGATTAAATACTTCAGTATAAAATAAAAAAGTTATATTTTATTATAACTTTTATTATATTAAGAGATAATCCACAGAACAAAAAATCTAATGGCCAATAAAAGCGAAAAATTACTGATTCTTATTAATGATCTGACAAAGGGCAAGTGAAAATGGATAGATAAGTCTTTGCATTCTGATCAAATTGGTAGAAATTTTAAAACCTGGAAGTACCAAGTGTTGGCATGGCAAAGAAAGAAAAGGGAATTTTATGTACTTCTGCTGGAATTGCAAAATAATATACCCATTTGGAGAAACAGTATAGTAATAGATAATAAACTTGAAAATGTTTATACACATAACGTATGACTTAGTAATTCTCTTTCTAGGTATATCTTAATAATTCTAAATCAAACTAAATTCACATGGGACATTTTAAAATAATGCTGATGCCCAAGCCATTCTGTAGAACTATTATGCTGGAATTTCCAGAGCAGGGGAGATTCTGGCACCAGAATTTTGTAACACTACTTCCCAGATGATTTCAGCATGCAGTCTAAATTAAGAGCTTCTGTCTTAGAGAAACATCAACATTCATGTGCAACTTATATTAGAATGTTTATAGGATCATCAACAGAAATCATATAAATATATGTATAGTATTATCCAAACATCATCCATACAGAGTAAAATAAATAATACTGGTATGTTCATCTCATATAGATAAAATTCATCAATGGGAATTCCAAGTATGGACTGAATAAATCTTATGCAAAATGAATATATATTCATAGTTTCCTTTGTTTTTATTTTTTTTAATGGTGTGGGAATTATAAACAAAAAATTCAAGACAGTGGAAAAGGAGGACGATGGAGAGAAGCCCATAGTATCAACTAAATAGGAAATATTTTATTTCTTAGAAAAAAAAAAAAGAGATCTGAAGCAGAGGGAAGGGACAAGGGAAGTGAAGATGGGGAAGTTGGATTTATGGGTGTTTGTTTTATATTTTGCTTAATTTATATTTGTGTTAAATATATTCATTTCACATATCAAATATTACATCAAAATTTTAAAAGGCATTAAACAAAATGATCAGTGTTAAGATTGGTAGTGTATATGTAGATATTCCCTAGTCTATATTTTCCCTTATGTTTAAAGTAGTCTATATTTTAAAAATTACTGTTCTTAAACAAATAAATAGGGAGATGAGGCCAAGAAATTGAGTCAGGAGCTATTTCCCTAAGATCAATCCCTCATGTTGGGACTGCTGTGGACTCACTGTGAAAAGGTACATTCCAAATTTTCAGTTTGCATATAGGACACATTGTATATTAATTGAGATATCAATCCACACATAACCCTCCTTTGGTATCCAGGGGGCATTGGTTCCATGACTTTCAGAACACCAAAATTTGAGGATTTTCAAGCCCTTATATAAGAGGGCCATTTGGCTTTCTTCAGAGAATTAGAAAAAAAATACTTTTAAATTCATATGGAACCAGAAATGGATCCATATAGCCAAGACAATCATAAGCAAGAAGAACAAACCTGGAGGCATCATGCTACCTGACTTCAAACTAGACTACAAGACTACAGTAATCAAAACAGCATGTTACTGGTACTAAAATAGAGATATAGATCAATGGAACAGAACAGAGGTCTCAGAAATAATGCTACACATCTATAACCATCTGATCTTTTGCAGATCTAACAAGAACAAGCAATGGGGAAAGGATTCCATATTTAATAAATGGTGTTGGGAAAACTGGCTAGCCATATGCCAAAAACTGAAACTGGACACCTTCCTTACACCTTATACAAATATTAACTCAAGATGGATTAAAGACTTCAACATAAGACCTAAAACCACAAAGTCCCTAGAAGAAAACCTAGACAATGCCATTCAGGATAAAGGCATGGGTAAAGACTTCATAACTAAAACACCAAAAGCAATGGCAACAGAAGCCAAAATTGACAAATGGGATCTAATTAAACTATAGAGCTTTGGCACGGCACAAGAAACTATCATCAGAGTGAACAGGAAACCTACAGAATGGGAGAAAATTTTTGCAATTCATCCATCTGACAAAGGGCTAATATCCAGAATCTACAAGGAACTTTAAAAAATTTAGAAGAAAAATCAATTTCATCACAAAGTGGGCAAAAGATATGAACAGACACTTCTCCAAAGATGACATTTATGCAGCCAATAAACATATGAAAAAAACTCATAATCACTGGTCATTAGAGAAATGCAAATCAAAACCACACTGAGAGACCATCTCATGCCAGTTAGAATGGCAATAAGTAAAAAAACAGTAGACAACAGATGCTGGAGAGGATGTGGAAAAATAGGAACACTTTTACATGGTTGGTGGAGTATAAATTAGTTCAACTATTGTGGAAGACAGTGTGGTAATTCTTCAAGGATCTAGAACCAGAAAAACCATTTGATCCAGCAATCCTATTACTGGGTATGCACCCAGAAGATTATAAGTCATTCTACTATAAAGACACATGCATATGTATGTTTATTGCAGCACTATTCACAATAGCAAAGACTTGGAACCAACCCAAATGCCCATCAGTGATAGACTAGATAAAGCAAATGTGGCACACAGACACCATGGAATATTATGCAGCCATAAAAAGGACGCGTTCATATCCTTTGCAGGGACATGGATGAATCTGGAAACCATCATTCTCAGCAAACTAACACAGGAATGGTAAACTAAACACACTTTAAGTGGTAATTGAACAATGAGAACACATGGACACAGGGAGGGGAACATCACTTACTGGGGCCTGTTCATAGGTGGGGTGATAGGGGAGGGATAACATTAGGAGAAATACCTAATGTAGATGACGGGTTGATGGGTGCAGCAAACCACCATGGCATGTGTATACCTATATAACAAACCTGAACGTTCTGCACATGTATCCTAGAACTTAAAGTATAATAAAAAGTAAACAAAAGAAAAATAAGATGGTCATAGTATTTGCACATAAACTATGCACATATTTCCATATATTTAAATCATCTCTGGATAACAGATAATACCTAATGCAGTGTAATGTTATGGAAATAGTTATACTACATTTTCATTTGTATTATCTTTATTGTTGTATTGTTATCTTTATTTTATCAGATATTTTCAGTTTGTTGAATCTACAGATGCAGAACTCACATACGTAACTGTCAACTCTAAAATTTTAATTTATACTACAAAGCAAAAAGCAAAATAAAAACATATAGTACTCAGTTATTTAAACTTCTTATACTTAATACACATTTCATGCTAGAAAAGAATTCAGAACAATTCCTTCATTTCCTCAATGGCTGAAGGATTTTGGTTTTCAAATTTATATTTCTGTAAAACATTTGGGTCAATAATTCACAGGAGGGATTAATTTAATACTATTGAATAGGCAAACTGGAAGTAGCTTTTATATTTTGTAACCCAGACGGCCCCATCTTTAACAGTTTCTCTTTATTCTTCTCTTAATCCATAAGCATAGCTGCTTAAGGAAGCCAGAGGGCCCTGAAGTCACAATCAGCCTTCTGACCCTATGCTGGATATCAGAGGGAGTCCAGACCCGTGTAGGTCACCTCCAGTTACCTTTCCATCATTAACATGTCATCATAATACTAAAAACCCCTTCCCTAAGAGAAAATGGCTATTTTGTGTACATGAGACATATGAAGAAGCATGCTCATGAACTGTGTCTGCCCATGTGGAACTCCTCCCTCTGCGTGCCTACAGACCTGCCTTGCCTGGCAGCAACCCTTCAAAACTCCCATACCTCCTATTGCCCAGAGAGAAGTTGGCTTTAGATCATGAGCTCCCCTGTCCCATTTGTTGGCAACTGGATAAAGCCTGATTGCCTCTCCAAATGGACAGTCTTTCTTTGTGGTATATATAAAGAAAGAACACAGCTTACAGTGACATTAACTATAAAGTGGATCATAGTGTAATTTATGAGTTGGAAAATAAGGCTTCCAGTGACTTCAGAACCAAGAATATTAAAGTCTTTGGAGTCTATCCTGGTCTCCACCATTTAAGGATATGAGTAAGAAAGGAATAGACTGAAGCTGGTATTGAAGGAAAAGTTCATTTATCTATTCTGAGTTCTGTTGACTCTTATCACCAACAAGTTGATTTATGAGAGTCAGGATTTAACTCAGACATGATTTTAAAAGTTGTGATGGAACATTTTCCTGATTACTGTGAGTTGCATTAAATGAAATTGAGATGGCATCTGTAACAGAATAATTAAATGGAAAAATGACTTCAATTAATTAGATGTATTACATGGTAAAAAGAAAAGAAAACAGTAAGAGCAAATACTCTGTTCTCAAAACTGGGTTAAAGGAAAAGTTTCTTATTACAATTTGAAGACATAATTTTCTTCTTAAATTTGTGAAGAATTATACATCACTGTCTTTGGAAAACATTAAAGTGAAACTCATCTTGTCTTCCTGTTTCTTTTATGCTATATTGCAGCTCTCTGAAAATGAGACCTCTGATTGTAAAATTGCTTTCAATCATTCTACCATAATTAGTACCATGACTATTTATTTGCAGCCTATACAGACAGACACACACACACATATACACACACATATACACATACATATATATACACCTCTCTCTATATATATACACATATACACACATACACATAAATACATATATATATATATACACACCTCTGTCTACATACACACACATATATATGTACATATACACAGAGAGAACATATTTGTGTATATATATAGAGAGGAGTGTCTTTACATAGAGAGAGAGGAGTGTGTGTGTGTATTTTTTAAAGCCATTCTTCATCCTGCTATCATCCCTCTGTCTCATCTTTTTCACCCTCCCATGGGAAAAACTTTCTACTTCTATACTATTCTGTTGACAAAGTTGTCATACTTCCTACGCCAATTTTCACTTTCACAGAAAGTAGCAATTGGAAATTCAGAAGAAACCTCAACTTGGATTTTATTCAGAGTGGAATAGTTATTTTCCTCTTGACAAGCCATAGATTTGCAAAAACAGAGTGATTGGCTTTTTTATTTTTTTCAAAATCCTAAAGTAAATAACATAAAATATGTAGGATTCCTTCCTGCTGCTATAATCCAGAAACACTTTAATCAGTGAAATGGTGACATTTACATTTGCCTTGATTTTCTCTTGATTATCCCTACCTCATGCAATTATGTAGTCGAGAAGTTCCCACCCTACCTATTGCTTTTAGATTAATTATGGCTTTTTGTTGCCAGCTAAATTTTATCAGAAAACATACAATAGTAATTAAAATAAATACAATTTAAGGAACCGTGCTATAAATGAATTAATAACTATATTTTCTTTATATTTAGGAAAGAGAAAATTTTTAAAATAGATTATATTTTATATACATAGAATACATATATATATATATAAACAGGATAAAATTATAACTTATTGTATCAGAGAGTCATCAGCTTTCTTTCTAAGTTAGTGTTCCCCAATCTAATGTAGTATACCTATCAATTATCCCTTCCTGCTGTGTTTAAACCTTTAAAAGTAAATCATTTAAGAAATCCCTTTTGTGTTCTCATTGTTCAACACAAAAGGAATTTCTTAAATGATTCACTTTTAAAGATTTAAACACAGCAGGAAGGGAAAATGCAATAATAATAATAATAATAATAAATTCTTTTTATTTACAGTATATAAAAAGCCACATAGGATTAATTATTTCTGGTTTTAAAAAGTCATTAAAAATTATTCCCCATTTAAAGCAGATGTAAGTTATCTTTAAACAGTTAGATATTTTTCTGTGTATCCTGGTTCAGGTTATTCCCGCTGTCTGGAATACTTTTTTCTCTTTCTCTTACCCAAACAACTTACTCACACTTCATAAACAGTTATACTCTTCTCACATTTGTGACATTTTCCTACCTCTCCTACAGTTAATTTTACCTTCCCTCCTCCTCCCAAGAGAACCTCAACCTATTACGATCATAATGAGTCAGAGTAACCAGTAAGTACATACCAAGAGATACCTCCAATAAAAATATGTTTTCTTTTTTTCAGGTTTGGGAAAAGCACTTGGTTTATTCTTTATTTTGAACCTGTAGCATATCCTAGCACATAATGCGTTCAGTTATGCCTCATTCAAAATAAAGAGGAGAATTAATTCAGCCTCAGAACTGAATCTCTGACGGTAAGAATCTCGGCTCTTCAAATAAACAATTGGAGGGAATTCCTACGTCATGCTGTTTTGATGTATTTAACCCGGCTTGCTTCATTTATCCCACAGTGAATTTCCCCTCTTCCCAACCTGGTGATATAATGCAAATGTCAATGAGTCCAGATTAATTTGGACTAAAATCGTGAACCCACTTTTAAAATTAAGAGACGGGCTTCCAAAAGTTACTTAATTCTGAGGTTCAGATTCTACATGTTTAAAATTAGAATAATATTTTCTGGCAAGTTATTGCAAAAAAAAAAAAAAACCCACAGAAACATATTTTAAGGACTAGAACAATACTATGCATATAGCATGTTAGAATAGCAATAGTTTCCTTTCCTTTTCATTTTTTGCTCCTTCTGTTGTTTCTGTTTCTTCTCTCCAATACCCTTGAATGCTAAAGAATTCTGAGTTAGTCTGGTTGTAAATATAGATCAACCTAATCTATATTGTAAAATGTATATCAGATTTTTTTACTTAGAATGCATAGCAAATTATCATTTGCTTTCAGCCCAAAATACAAGACTGCAGAAGTCTTTTCACTTTTTAGAAATCTTGAGATAAATTCCATAAGAGATATAAATATTCAGAGATTATATAAATTGAATAAAAATTTACTTGAAATATTTAGTATGTATCATTTTAATTTCCAAATTTCATGTGATTCCTGTTAAAAGATTACTGCCTAGATCAACCTTCACATTTTTAACAATATTTCAAGTTTTATTTCAGTGACTAAAAGTTTCAAGAAAAGTGGTAGAGGAATTTGCTTAAGCAATATGGACAAATCTAAGGAAAAATATACAGAAATATTAAAAATAAAACTTAGGGATATTGCCTGTTAATAATATAACTGTACAGTGTACCCGACAGATAATGAGAACCTCCGGTACTTACTTTGTCAAGGTACTCTGCGTTCAATAGTACTCTGACAGCCCACTAACTCTAGTCAGCTCTTTCTTTGGGCAATATCTTCTCTCAGTGTGTAATTTGGTAATAAATTTTACGCATGCCTCATCTCTTTTTTCTCCTTGAGAACTGGACCAACTTTTCACTCGCCCAATTTTCAGAAACAGCAATTACTCTCTTTCAGAGTTACTGTTCTTTTAAAATTTTCAATACATTTAGTTTCATCATAGTGTCAGCTGAGTTTTTCTGCAATTGTAGCAAGAATCCAGTTCTTCAAATGTCCTGCTTAAAGGTTAGATGCCTTGTATGTTTTGCCACAGAATTACTTATCAGTTCTGAAAAATCAAGCAACAACTTTAGAACAGAATAACATGCTTTATTCTAGCAATAATGCAAGATCTAATTCATAGATAATGAACTTCAAGGGGAAAATTCTCTAATTTATTGGAAAGGTTATTATAGATTATATTATTAACACAGAGCTAACTTCACAATATTGAGTCTAAGAGAATTTTCTTTCTGTTGAAATATTGAGGCAAGTGCAGCAATGTGTGTCAAATTTATAATAAGAATTTCTTAACCAGTAAATCTAGAAGAAATGGAATTCCTGGACACTTACACCCTCCCAAGACTAAACCAAGAAGAAGTTGAATCCCTGAACAGACAAATAACAAAGTCTGAAATTGAGGCAGCAATTAATAGACGACCAACCAAAAAAAGTCCAGGACCAGATGGGTTCACAGCCAAATTCTACCAGACATACAAAGAGGAGTTGGTACCATTCCTTCTGAAACTATTCCAAACAATGCAAAAAGAGGAAATACTCTCTAACTCATTTTATGAAACCAATGTTACCCTGATACCAACCTGGCAGAGTCACAGTGAAAAAGGAAATTTCAGGCCAATATCCATGATGAACATTGATGCAAAAATCTTCGAAAATACTGGCAAAAGAAATCCAACAGCATATCAAAAAGCTTATCCATCACCATCAAGTCTGCTTCATCCCTGGGATGCAAGGCTGGTTCAACACATGCAAATCTATAAACATAAACCATCACATAAACAGAACAAATGACAAAAACTACGTGATTATCTCAATAGATGCAGAGAAGGCCTTTGACAAAATTCAACAGCCCTTTATGCTAAAAACTCTCAATAAACTAGGTATTGATGGAACATATCTCAAAAAACATAAGAGCTATTTATGACGAACTCACAGCCAATATCATACTGAATGGGCAAAAACTAGAAGCATTCCCTTTGAAAACTGGCAGAAGACAGGGATGCTCTCTCTCACCACTCCTATTCAACATAGTATTGGAAATTCTAGCTGGGGAATTGAGGCAAGAAAAAGAAATAAAGTGTATTCAATTAGAAAAAGAGGAAGTCAAATTGTCTCTGTTCGCAGACGACATGATTGTATATTTAGAAGACTCCATCGTCTCAGCCCAAAATCTCCTAAAACTGATAAGCAACTTCAGCAAAGTCTCAGAATACAAAGTCAATGTGCAAAAATCATAAGTATTCCTATACCCCAATAACAGACAAACAGCCAAATCATGAGTGAACTCCCATTCACAATTGCTACAAAGAGAATAAAATACCTAGGAATACAACTAACAAAGAATGTAAAGGACCTCTTCAAGGAGAACTACAAACCACTGCTCAAGGAAATAAGAGAGGACACAAACAGCTGGAAAAACATTCCATGCTCATGGTTAGGAAAAATCAATATCATGAAAATAGCCATACTGCCCAAAGTAATTTATAGATTCAATGCTATCCCCATCAAGCTACCAATGACTTTCTTCACAGAGTTGGAAAAAAACACCTGAAACTTCGCATGGAACCAAAAAAGACGCCACATAGCCAAGACAATCCTAAGCAGAAAAATAAATAATAATAATAATGAAGCTGGAGTCATCACGCTACCTGACTTCAAACTATACTACAAAGCTACAGTAATCAAAACAGCATGATACTGGTACCAAAACAGATATAGACCAATGGAACAGAACAGAGTCCTCAGAAACAATACCACACATCTACAGCCATCTGATTTTTGACAAACCAGACAAAAACAAGCAGTGTGGAAAGAATTCCCTGTTTAATAAATGGCATTGGGAAAACTGGCTAGCCATATGCAGAAAGCTGAAACTGTACACCTGCCTTACATCTTATACAAAACTTAACTCCAGATGGATTAAAGATTTAAACATAAGACCTAACACCATAAAAGCCTTAAAAGAAAACCTAGGCAATACCATTCAGGACATAGGCATGGGCAAGGATTTCATAACTAAAACATCAAAAGCAATGGAAACGAAAGCCAAAATAGACAAATGGGATGTAATTAAACTCCAGAGCCTCTGCACAACTAAAGAAACTTTCACTAGAGTGAACCAGGAACAAACAGAATGGGAAAAAATTTTGGCAATCTACCCATCTAACAAAGGGCTAATATCCACAATCTATGGAGAACTTAAACAAATTTACAAGAAAAAACCAAATAACCCCATGAAAAAGCGGGCAAAGGATATGAACAGGCATTTCTCAAAATATGACATTTATGTGGCCAACAAACATATGAAAAAAAGCTCATCATCACTGATCACTAGAGAAATGCAAATCAAAACCACAATAAGATACCATCTCATGCCAGTTAGAATGGTGATCGTTAAAAAATCAGGAGACAACAGATGCTGGAGAAGATGTGGAGAAATAGGAATACTCTTACACTGTTGGTGGGAGTGTGAATTAGTTCAACCCTTATGGGTTGTGTGTGGCGATTCCTCAAGGATCTAGAACGAGAACTACCATTTGACACAGCAATCCCATTACTGAGTATGTATCCAAAGGATTATAAATCATTCTATTTTATAAAGACATATGTACACTTATGTTTATTGCAGCACTGTACACAATAGCAAAGACTTGGAACCAACCCAAATGCCCATCAGTGATCGACTGGATAAAGAAAATGTGGCATATATACACAATGGAATACTATGCAGCCATAAAAATCAGTGAGTTGATGTCCTTTGCAGGGGCATAGATTAAGCTGGAAAACATCATTCTTGGCAAAGTGACAGAAGAACAGAAAACCAAACACTGCATATTCTCACTCATAAGTGGGAGTTTAACAGTGAGGACACATGGACACAGAAGTGGTGGGAACATCACACACTGGGACCTGTTTGGGGGTGGGGGCCTAGAGGAGCGAAATTAGGGGGTGGGGGTATTGGGGAGGGGTAACAGGTAAAATACAGAATATAGATGATGGTGTCATGGCATGTGTATATATATGTAACAAACCTACACATTCTGGACATGTACCCCAGAAATTAAAGTATAATTTTAAAAAGAAAAAAATAACATAATTCCCATTAGTATTAATGTAACATAACAATCTCCAGTTCCATCATGTTGTTGCAAATAGCAGGATCTCATTCTTTTTATTCTTTTACTCTGTTATGTATATGTACCACATGTTCTTTACCCATTCATCTGTTAATGGACACAGGTTGCTTCCAAATATTAGCTATTATGAATGGTGCTGAAACAAACATGGGAATGGAGATATCCCTTCAATATACTGATTTCCTTTCTTTTGGGTATATGCCCAGCAGTGGGATAGCTGGATCATATGGTAGCTCTATTTTTAGTTTTCTGCGGAATCTCTAAACTATTGTCCATAGTGGTTTTGTCCACAGATTTGCATCCCACCAACATCCCTCCCTTTTCTCCACATCCTCATCAACTTTTTTTATTGCCTGTCTTTTGGATGTGAGCCATTTAAACTGGGTGGGATAGAATGAGTTGATATCTTAGTGCAGCTTTGATTTGCATCTCTCTGATGATCAGTGATGTTGAGTGCTTTTTCATATGCCTGTTTGTCATCTGTATGTCTTCTTTTGAGAAATGTCTATTCAAACCTTTTGCCCATGTTTTGATCAAATTATTGGAGATTTTCTTATAGAGTTATTTAAGATCTATATATATTCTGGTTATTAATCCCTTGTTAGATGGGTAGTTTGAAAATATTTTTTCCCATTCTGTGGGTTGTCTCTTCACTGTTGATTGATTCCTTTGCCGTGTTAGGGTTGGAAAAGGGGTGGCATCAGCGATTCAGGATAGCTTTTTCTATCTGTTTGATGTCTCTTTCAGTGTGATATGATGTTAAAACCAGGAACTCTGAGTGTTCACCTGATTTTTGGCTCTTCTGAAGAGCCAATGGTGTTTTTGCAGTGGGTTTGATCTATGGAGACTTCTATTTCATCATCTTGTTCTGCCTCCTCCACAGGAAAAAATCTTTAAAGTTGTTTTAATTTGGAAGTGATATAATATGGTTGAAATCTATGAAAGCATGTATAAAGAAAAAGACATAGATTTCAGCTACTTCAAAATTTCAAACAACTAATATAAAAAAGTACATTAATAAATTAAAAATGTAAAATAAATGAACTCACAACTAGTCAACAATGATTAGAAATAATCATACAGGCCAGGCACGGTGGCTACACCTATAATCCCAGCATTTTGGAAGGCCAGGGAGGGTGGATCACCTGAGGTCAGGAGTTCAAGACCAGCGTGGCCAACATGGTAAAACGTCGTCTCTACCAAAAATTAGCCAGAGGCAGTGGTGCACACCTGTAACCCCAGCTACTCAGAAGGCCAAAACAGGAGAATTGCTTGAACCCCGGAGGTGGAGACTGCAGTGAGCCAAGATTACACCATTGCACTCCGGCCTGGGCAACAAAAGCAAAACTCCATCGAAAGAAAGAGCAAAACTCCATATCAAGAAAGAAGAAAGAAAAGAAAGAAAGAAAGAGAAAGAGAGAGAGAGAAGGAAATGGGGAAAAGAAGGAAGGAACAAAGGAAGGAAGGAAGGGAGGGAGGGAGGGAAGAAATAATGAATCATACAATATAGCAATGATCTTATGCCAACAAATTTGAGAATTTATATAAGATGAGCAATTTCCACATAAAAATTAAAACAAAATTGTCTTGACAAGGAAACAAGCTTGAATGAGTTATAAATGTTAAATAACTAAAATAATATATTAGAAATATACAGCAGAGCGTGGTGGCTCATGTCTGTAATCCCAGCAATTTGGGAGGCTGAGGCAGTCGGATCATCTGAAGTCTGGAGTTCGAGACCAACCTGACCAACATGGAAAAACCGTGTCTCTACTGAAAATACAAAATTAGTTGGGTGTGGTGGCGCATGCCTGTAATCCCAGCTACTAAGGAGGCTGAGGCAGGAGAATCGCTTGAACCCCGGAGGCAGAGTTTGCAGTGAGCAGAGACAGTGTCATTGCACTCCAGCCTGGGTAAGAAGAGCAAAACTCCACCTCAAAAAAAAAAAAAAAATACACACACAAATTACTTGGAGAATAGGGTTTTACTGGCAAACTGCTAAAACACAAGGGAACAAAGTCAAGGAACACTAATTTTAAACAACTTATTTTACAGCCTAGATCCCAACTCTAACTTTGACACCAAAACCAAACCAAGGACTGCAAATGAAATAAAAACTATAAACCAATCTCACTAAAAGACATGTAAGATGACAATATATAATTAATACATGGTTACATGCATTGTTTAAAATAGGAAAAATATTTTCACTTGTCTTTTTAAAAAATCCTCAGATATCATATTAACAGAGTAAAATAGAAAAGTCACATAATTTTCAAAGAATAAAAATAACTGATAATATTTAATAGCCATTAACAATAAACCACTCAGCAAAGCAAAGGAATGACTTCAAGTAGATTAATTGCTTGCCTCAAAAACCTATATAGCAAATCACATAGCTTATCACAAGAAGTATTTTTAAGTGACAAAGTAAATGAAAATTTTTGTGATCACTACATGTATCTTTTTGAACTGAAAGCCTGGTTTCAGCAAAGATGCTAGACATTTCATCACTATCATGGTATAAATTATCTAAAAACAATAAGCAAGACCTGTAGGAAAAAAGTGTAAAATTTGACTGAAAAAAAATGTTTAAGAAAACCACTATAAAAGTCACATATAATGCATTAATGAATGAAAAATCACTATCATGAGGATACCAATAATCTGAGCATTTTATTATTTCTTATCAATATCTCAACAGGACTTATAAATTAGAAAACTTGATACTGAAATGTTTATCCCCTACTAAAATATGGGAATTCTAGGTGACCTCTCAGAAATCATCTTCATTGATAATAATGGAACAATTTAAGAAAAGAAACAGGGAATAGAGAATAGGTCCCCAGTCCAGGCTATTTTCCAGGCTAAAAATAGTATTTGTTAAATGAATAAATGAATGGCATCTAACCATCAAAAATTAAGCTATTAGCCAGGTGCAGTAGAGAACACCTACATACCCAGCTACTCAGGAGGCTGAAGCAGGAGTTTGGCTTGAGCCCAGGTGTCTCAGGCTATATTGCACAATTATCAGGCCTATAAGTAGCTACCGCATTCATGCCTGGGCAAACATAGTGGGACCCTCATCTCTAAATAATAATATTATTATTATTAACGTATCAAAGCAATTAATACTTCTTACACCCAGACATTTCATAGAGGTGATGAGAAGTGGGGAATCGTGTGTTTAATTATCTGTTTGTGTAAAGAAAATGCCATCCAAATCAGTAGTAAACAGGCATTTTCATATGGCTATTTCATATGTTTTGAGAAAACAAAATTAAATAAATGCAAAAAAAAAAAAAGCTTACAGTCATGAGGCAAAATGTGGAGAATGGGTTCAGTCTGAATGTATCATATTCATCTGATATATGTATTACAGGGATGGGACTGGTAACCATTTATTGAGCATATTGAATGTAATGAATATAGTAACATTGTGACAGTAGAGAGGACAACTCACATAAAATGGAAGTTAAGATTAGAAAGAAAATGTTTCCTGAGAATGGCAGAACCAAGCCTTTTTTTGTAGGTGAAGTGTGGGGTGTTGTGCTTCTTTTTATAAAAAGGACAAATAGCAAAGACTTGAAGAAAATTGCATTTCGTTTGAGAAAAAATGAAAATTCATTCATTTGGCTTCACAATTTTTAATGAGAAAAAAGAGAAAAAAATAGTAGAGGTAACCAGTGAAGGACAATATTGCATACAAATAAAGATGTCAACTGAGTATGCCCCTGTCAGCAGTTACACTGTAGTAATCAATTGATTATGTTTATATCAGAAGTCAAATTTGAAGAACCCTTGAATTTCAGGAAGCCTGAGAAAAGGTATCAGAGCAAAGACGAGGAAAAAGAAATTTAAAGGAAAGTGTAAAATATGAGACGAAAATTTTGGGGATGGGAAGGTTCTAGAGTGAGCATGAGCGTGTACAATTTAATTCATTCTGTTGTTTAAATCAAGAAAATACCTTTTTTTTTTTTAATCCTGAATCCATAAAAGCAGGATCTAAGTTGCTAAATCAGTGCACAGAGGGGGATTTTACATTCCTAGACAGACAGAGCTTCTGAATTTACATGTCAATCTGAATTTACGACAGCAGGAGTGAGTAACAGGTGCAAGTGGCAGGAGGATGGGCAACCAATGTGATTTTTGTAACATATCACTGTAATCTTATCTGTACTGCTTTTGCAAAGCAAAGACTTGATTTTTCTTTTTTTGTTTGTTTGAGACAGAGTCTTACTCTGTCACCCAGGCTGGAGTGCAATGGCATGATCACAGCTTACTTCAACTTCAGCCTCCTGAGTTCAAGCGATTCTCCTGCCTCAGTCTCCCAAATAGCTCAAACTACAGGTGCATGCCACCATGCCTGGCTAATTTTTTTAGTTTTAGTAGAGATGTGGTTTCGCCATATTGGCCAGACTGGTCTCGAACTCCTGATCTCATGATCCACCTGCCTCACCCTCCCAAAGTACTAGGATTACAGGTGTGAGACGCTGCACCCAGCCCCAAGACTTGATTTCTTTAAAAAAACTAATAAATTTACCAGTTACTTTTCTGCTTTAAAAGATATAACTTCATTCTCAGCAAACTGACACAAGAACAGAAAATCAAACACTGCATGTTCTCACTCATAGGCGGGTGTTGAACAATGAGAACAGATGGACACAGGGAGGGGAGCCTCACACACTGAGGTCTGTGGCGGGGAACCAGGGGAGGGACAGCAAGGGGTGGGGAGTTGCGGAGGGATAACATGGGGAGAAATGCCAGATATAGGTGATGGGGAGGAAGGGAGCAAACCACATTGCCATTGTATGTACCTAGGCAACAATCCTGGATGTTCTTCACGTGTATCCCGAGACCTAAAAGGTAATATGTGTGTGTATATATAGATAGATAGATATAGATATAGATATAGATATAGATATATAGATATAGATATAGATATAGATATATAGATATATAGATAGATATAGATATAGATATATAGATATATGATGTAACTTAAAAAAAACTTGAACAGTTCAGTACTAATTTACTCTACAGGGAATAATAAACATTTTTCAAAACATAAAGCAGATTTAAAACAGACATGAACGCGATGACAATTGTGATCGCTTTTTGGTTCTCAATTTGTTTACTTTTGTACATAAGACTTCGCCTACTCTGTCACCCTTTTTTTTTCCCCACACATTTCTCCCAACATGATCCTTTTCTGCCCTCTACTTCTAGGTTCACTCTACAGTCTACCGATTTTTAGCAGCGATTCTCTAATCATTAGTCATGGGCACTTTAGCCTCCAGTCCTATTCCTTCAAGATAAGTATTATATTCTTAATCCTGAGAACATCATCTTACAAGGCATCATCAGATGGTGAGTATATTTGTTTTATGCTATAAATTAACTCCACCTGTGTGAAAGGATGTACCAGATGATTGTATTGGCCTCTAGGAGAGAATAAACAACTTTCTTGTGTAGAGTTTAATGCTGTTAGAAGATAAAACACTGACAGATTTAACTAATACTTAAAGAGCAATCATCATCTCTTAGGTTTACATTTTTCAAGTTAATCACTCCTAAATCCTGAGACCTCTAGAGACTTGACACCTGTATTAATCTTTTCCCATTAACTTCTTCCTTAGTCCCTTCTCTATCCAGCATAGGTTCAATGGTCATTACTTCAAATACTCTCTTGACAATATTCTCAATTTCGTTTTTGTGGTTTTCTGGCTTCTTCCATTCAGTAAATCATCCTTAAAATTCCACTCCAACAACTACCATACTTAATCTCCCATAAAGATAGAAGCCATCAGACCAGTTTCTCTCTAAGCTTAAACATATCTACATCTACCTAGGTTTCAAGACCTCCTACTACCAACAGCGGTATCACTCCTCTGTGGCTGATCCTCTTCTGAGTCTCATTGCATCCTATCTCTTTAAGGACATCATTCCCTCACACATTCTTTCTTTCTCCTTTAACTCCCACTTTCTCCTTTTGAAAGGAAAGAGTACACCAACAGAGTTTGGTATGGGTTGAATTGTGTCCCTGCCAAAATCATATATTGAAGTCCTAACTCACAGTACCTTACAATGTGACCAAATTTGGAGACAGGGTTCCTTTAAAGAGATAATTAAGGTGAAATGAGATCATTGGGGTGAGCAGTAATGAAATACATTGTCCGTCTTTATCATTAGAGGAAATTAGGACACAGACACACACAGAGGGAAGGCCATCAGAAGACACAGGGAGAAGATGATCGCCTGCAAGCCAAGGAGAGAGGTCTCAAAAGAAACAACCTTGCCAATAATCTCACCTTGGACTTCTGGCCTCCATAACTGTGATAAAATACATTTCTAGTGTTTAAACTGAGTCTGTTGTTCTTTGTGTGGAAGCCCTCACAAACTAATACAGAGTTCATCGGCCTTTACAGAAATTTAAGTCTTCTTCATCTTCAGAAATTATTCCATCTTTTGAACCTCCATGCCCCTTTTTTATCACACAGTTTCCTTCTTCTTCTAAAGAGTAAAGATGCTTGACTTATAAGTAATTCTACATGTGTTTTCTCCACCTTTAATCAATTCCTCAATTCATGGTCAACTTGGATTCTACCCTCATCAGTCTATTAAAAATCTTTTCTTTCTTGTTTCCAAAGTTTGATCCTGTTAACTGCTTCCTCATCCTGAAACACTTCCTTGTTTTGTTTTTAATAGTAACGTACTCTTAGTGTTCTTTTGGGTTATGCAATCTCTAACTCTACTAGTCTATGTTTCTCCATATTCTTTTACTTTGTGTTCAACCACTGACTCTCTTCCATTCTCACTTTGCTCTCTATGCACATGATTTGAAAGTTATATTTTGAGTTCAAGTTGCTGGGCTTCAGATGTCTATGTAAAAAACTAATATTCTAAATAAATAAATTTAAGTCGTTGTTCATCTTCCCTTTCTGCTTTTTTCTAGGTTCCTACTCCAATGAATGATATCACCTTCTCACATGATTTCTCCTTTTCTCAAATGTCTCCCATCAATTAATCATTTAGGTCTTTTAGATTTATCCTTTTCAATAATTCTATTTTTTATACTTCTCTTAATTACTATTCCCATTCTTTTGTGTTAGGCTATCTTTATCTCTTACATAGTCTTCTGTTCTTCTGATATCATTCTTTATAGAGAGACTCTGTATCCAAAGTAACCAGTTTGAAGTATAAGTCTGACTTTAAAAAATCTTACCAAAAATCCTTCAGTGGTTCTCCGAGGCACTAAAGATGAAGTCCAAATTATTTAGTACGGAACATAACACCCTTCCTGGATTGCCTATGCCACTAGGCTGGTACTTCTCTTTCCCCAGCCTTCATAGTCTATGTTCAAGGTGACTTTGTTTAATTCAATTTCAAGATGAAGTTATGTTCTCTGGTCTATGATCCATTTAACATGGAATCCTTTTGTTTAAAATCTCCTTCTCCCTATCCCTTTACTTAGCTAATTGCTATTCATCTTTCAAGTCAAATTATACGCCACTTTCCATAGCCATTGAAGACTGAATTCATTTCCCTTCCTATGCATTTCCATGAATTTTTATGCTAACATATTTAAATATTTAGACCAGTAGTTATTTTCATTATGATGTGATGATCTATTAGTTGTCTATCAGTTTCCAATGCTTAAGGTATTTAATAAATATCTGTTAGATTAAAAAATAAACAAGTGTTTAGGTTTTATATCAGAGAATTTTTAAACAACAAAACTATTTGACTTTTTTTCTAATTTTGATCTATTTTTCAACATTTCACTTAGTATGTTCCACCTAGCATAGCGCTTGGCACATTATAAATATTCAAGGACAATATGAGCTTGACAAAACAAGCTCTAATAAAAACTAATCTCTAGCTAGAGATTAGTTCCCTTGTTTTCTGTTATTTTATTATAATAATGATGTATGTTGTTAGGAAACAATTGTGAAAATATTTTATGGGAACATAATAAAAGACATGAGAATGGACAGTAATATGTCTTAAACTCTCCATTCTGTGACATTCCTTTTCAATTATTTTTATCTTCAACCCAGAACACTCTGTAGATAAGCATGAACAATTTCAGTCCTATGTCTGTTGTTTTCTGGTGTCCCTTCATACCATATTATATTTCACATTCTTGAAATCATCAGTAACGTTTACTTTGACAGGGCAATTACAGCTTTGCTAAATATTCTACTTTTTACCTTTTTATTTTAAAATGATTTTAGATGAACAGAAAAGTTAGAAAAATAATGCAAAGATTTACAATATTTCTTCCACTCAGATTCCCTAAATGTTTATATTTTAATGTGTTTGCTCTAGAATTCATTATCTCATATTTACATCATGCTACATATGTATATAATAGAAAGTAACTATTATACATGTTGTTCATATTATTTCTTGAACCATTTGAATTTCAGATATAATCCCCCTTCAGCCCTAAATTCTTCAGTGTTTGCTATGCAACTGACAGCAAATTTCAAAATCAAAGTATAAACAATGATCAAGTATCAGGATCAAAGCTATAGACCTTATTCAAATTTTGTCAGTGGACTCACTCTCACCCTCTAACATACAAATTAATATATATCTATATCTTTACATATCATACCTTGCCTTTAGTTGCTATGTGTTTTTAGTCTCCATTCATCTGGAATTGTGCTTTTTCAAATTCAGTCTTGATATTTATTAGCTCATAAATAACTGCATGTTAGTGTTTTAAATCTTGGTCATGTCAGTGAGTTTATGTCTTCTTCTAGACCTTATAAATCCCTAGTACTACATCTTTTCATATGTTAAATAATATAGATTTATGGGCTTTTAGTCTGAGGTTTTTAATTTTTACTCTCAAGCAGATACTACTGTCAGCAGCTCCAGGGGATATTTTTAATTTTAATGCCTTTTCTCAGGAGGTGCTATGGTGTGGTTTATCTCAAAGATTGGACTCCAAGAAGTAAGTGAATTTTTCAGTAGCTGATAGGATTTTAAAATGCCAGAGTGTAGAATTACCCTCTTACAGAAATAAATGTAATGTAGAAAGAGCAATTCTGGCTAAAAGAAAAAACAGTGCTCCCTTTATAAAGCTGGGCACTAACTTTTTTTTCCCCTAAACCAGAGGCAAGGAGTTTTTTCCCCACAGAAATCAGGTAATTTTAAAATGGTCATTGAGCCTGTATTTAGGTCACATTCAGTTATTTTGTCACATATGTATTTGCTCAAAAAACCTGGTCTAGGGCCTCTATTGCGTCAGGGCAGGAAACATGGTGAGTTCAAATTAAATGAATACATGTTGGTTAATGGCTAGCCTCAGTTGTTCATGAGAGAAAATTGAGATGTTCCCAAATGAGAATTATCTAAAGTCTTTTTTCAAAAAATCATAGAATCCATGATGTCCTGAGTTTAAGAAAAACATAGATAAATAGACATGTGAAAGATAGGTAGGTAGGTAGACACATACATACATTGCTCTGTACTAGAAGAATTCTATTACTCTGAGGATTCCATTGGTCAAAATGTATGAAATCTCAGAAGTTATCCTTTGAAATGCGATATACCTTATGAGACTTATCTTTGCAAATTCTTTATCTTTACATAAGGCCTCACAGCCTTTTCTCTAAAAATCAATAAAAGGAGAAAAATATTTTATGTTGGCCTAAATAATAATAAAATGACTGTTTTTATATTTTGAGGTTATGTAGTCTTTTTTCTTTAATTAAATGACAGACTGCAGCTGGCCTGGCTTTCAGAAGTTATTGAAATCTGCTCTTACGCTATTAACCTGACTTGCCAAAATATGAGATCAGGTGTAAGTAACAGGCCCCATCCTAGTGTTATGTTACTTTACCCAAAGAGATCCCTGAGGATAATGCAAGTATTCTGGCAGAACCTAAAATTTACATATCTGAAGGCAGATATATAAATAGATGTGCCCCTCAGAAAAATCAAAACTCTGTGGTGCTCTTGAGATCGTGGCCTACAGAAGAGTTGTGGAGATCAGGGGCTCCATGCAATCTCAGCAAAAGAAGACTGGTTACCAGGGAGAATACTGTGAGCCTTCTCTAATGACGTTGAACAGAGTGACTGACCCCCAAATCTCCTCTGAAGGCCACAAACTGGGTTCCATAGAGTGCCCTATTCAAGTGTGACAAGGAGTATTCACAAAGCTCATTCAATCATCTTTCACAAGTAAGACAGGATTGGGTTGTCCGAATTGGGTAAACAGAGGCAGTCCTCTCACTAGGTTCTTTTTAGAAGAATGGGAAAAGATAGGTCTAGTTAAATCAAAGAACATGCCAGCCAATTTGTTTGTTTTGTTTTACTCTTCAAAAAATTAAAATGAGAAATAAAGACATTAAAAACAGCATATATATTTATAGAAGGCTGTGAGTCTTAGAACATGTCAAAACTTTCCTTTCACTCAGGGTAATACATTTAGCTACTGCAACACACCCTAAAAATTTCAGTAGCTTAACAAAACAGAGGTTTATTTCTCACTGTCATCAAAACCCAGTGAAGGCCAGGTGCAGTGACTGGGGCCTGTATTTCCAACACTTTGGCAGGCTGAGGTGAAGGGATCACTAGAACCCAGGATTTCAAGACCAACCCGGGTAATGTAGCAAGACTCTCATCTATACAAAAGAAAAGCTTCAATAAACTAGGCATGGTGGGGCTCACCTGCAGTCTCTGCCACTGAGGCTAAGGTAGGAGAGTAGGGAGACTTAGAGGGTGGGTGGCAGAGGTGAGAGGGATTTTGGTCCCGGATTTTGAGACTGCAGTGGTCTATGATTTCACCACAGCACTCCAGCCTGGGTGACAGAGCAAGACCCTGACTCAAAAAAAAAAAAAAGGGGGTGTAGCTGGGGGAATTTTGGCAGCCTCCTAGGCAATGTTCCTCCAGAATGAATTGGTGATCTGAAGGCAGTCCAACTTGTGAACCCACTGCCTTCAGCATGCAGGCCCCACAATGCAGCAGAACGGGAAGGGGAGGAATGCCTAAACAGGCAGGGCTCTTATGCTGGTGCCTGAGGTGCCAGACATCACTTCCACACTTGACCTAGGTCTCTTGAACATGGGTCTTACTGAAAATGAAGGGTAAGCTAAGAGTATCAGGGAGCTGTTGGTCTCTCCTGAAGCTACTTGAAAGCCACATTTATCAGCAGATCTAAGGGACATCCCTCATCCAAGACATCTCAATTTTACCAGAAAGAGCACGTTAGTGTTTATCCTTTCTAGGGGCCTTTATTCATGCTTACATTTACAACACATTCCTAAAGACAGCATTTCATATCAAATTAAATAGTACTTTCTTCTCTATATCTGTATGTAATGGGGAATAGGTATGTTATTTCTCTATTTTGAAGATTTTAATTATAGTATAAAAATAACAGCTAATGTAACATATATGTGGTAATAAATTAATGGACTTAATTTGTTATATAACTGAAAATGTGCCTCTGTTTTACAAGGACACATCCATTTCATCACTTCTTTATATCATCGTATTTTATACTTTCTATCTTTAAATGCCCTCACAACTTATTATATCTTCCACTAGACTTCAAAAGAAATACCTTTCAATGATAATTAAAATGATCAATAATTAGCAGTATTTTGGTACTTGTTGCTATAGTTAAATATATTAAAATTCAAATAAAAAATTATGAATAAATTCTATTTTCCACATTTCCTTAATTGAAATTTCTGACTTCTGATGGATATCAATAGGCTTTCTCAAAATAAATCTCAGGATAGTGTTCAGTTAATAATGTCCTCAAAACATTTTTATCGTTTTCTTTCACTATGTGTTGGCTTTGTCAGTCTTACAAATATTGGTTTCTTTTAACTTTTCAGTGTGGACAAAATAAATAGCATCAAGTCTCTTAAATGACTTCAGAAGTCCATTCCTTTTAAATAAATACGTTCATAATAAAACTAGACCCTTCATGGTTGGTAACAAACATAGTTACCTTTAAAGTCTTAAAAGAATTAAAAGAGCTAGGGAATATCAGTGATATCTCAGAGAAATGTTTTACAAAACAAAGTAAGTCTTCAAATAAAAGAAATTTATTTACTTAGCTATAAGCATTTTGGAAAAACACAAAACACATCCAAGACAAATACCATAAGGCACAGCAGCAATAGAGTCCAGATTCTGAGGGGATATGAATATAGAATGTTAATTGGAGGCTAAAGCAATCAACCAGGCAACAACAACAAATGCTACGTAATTGTACAACTATTTGCATAGATGAGCAATTGAAACCACAAAGAACGGTGAGTTTTTTGCAAAGTCCTTGAAAGTTTAGTCTACAACATAAATTTTAAATCAGGTTTCTTTTTTTTTGGGGGGGGGGGGTTTGGAAAGGTATCAATGTGAAATACTTTAAAAATGACACCTAATTAACACTTAAATTGCCTCTATTGGAAGGACAAATAAGGTTTCCTTTCCAAAACAGTCTTGAAGTGAGTTGTATCTTGTTGATGCGAAGATTTCACTGGACAAATTAAACAAACAGTATACATAAGGGCACAGAGAAAGAATGACCCTTTCTGTTTGTGGGAGTACTTACTTGTGCCTTTACAAGTAAGAATAATTAACTAGATTTTGAAGCCAACTTGTAAAGAGGGTGGGAAAACATCCCACGCAAAGGAGACTATAGGTCTACAACTGTAAAGTTTTGAAGTTCTTAGATATGAGGAAACCCTGGAGACTACAGCTTGTTGGAGCAATGAGATGGAGATGTGGCAGTGAGAATGTGGATTGCAGCTATCTGTATTCATCTGGCCAAAAGACCACCATGTCTGCTGCAGCTGCTGTCTTACAAGTAAATGATCATTTATAGAAACTTCTCTAGAAATGGGAGGCAGGACATTCCCTCTTGGGCATAGTCATTAAAACTGGTTTCTTTTATCTGCAGGGATCTAGGCTGTAAATTCCAGTCAGTGCTCCCCACTTCCGGAGACTTCATTGCTCTCTGACCTTGACTTGCTTCTCTCCTCTGCTCCAGCAGGCTTTGTCAGGACTAAGGCAATGATTTCCCTTATTATGTAAACTCTGACGAAGAGGACTAAAGCTAATGTGACCTCTCTCCTCTCTGTGTCACACACACTCACACCCACATGCCTGCACATATATATCAGAAAGGTACAAGAGTTGAGTTAAAACATTACTGTTTTAACTGCATATTACTGTTACTGCTGGAAGTATACAGGTATTTACCTTTTAGCTTTTAGTGTTAAGTGTGGGAAGAATGAACGCTAGGGTGGGCTTTAATTCTACCGGCAGCTTTTGTTAGATGACACATAAGACTTAATTATTGTAAAAGGTATTTTTCCTTAGTCTCTCAAAGCTCCGAAGGTCAGCAACTCCAAAGGACATCGTTCTGTGTTGAGTACAATGAAATCCATGCTTCGTGCTCTGTGACAAAAATTGGGAATATTCTTAAATTTGACTAGCTGATGGGGCATGAAATTCAATTACTGTTCATTCAAGTATTGTTTAGCTATACAAGTTTGTTCTTTTGTAAAATTCAACAAATGTAAGGAAAATAGAGTGTTTTCCAGTTGAAAGATATAAAATTGACATTGTTATTCTGTAATTATAATTACCTTTGTAATCCATTACCTTTTGAAGTCTGATCTCCAAAAAAAAATTAAACAAAGGAAGATAACAGAGAAAACTTGAATCATTTGACTAGATCACTTGCATCAGTGCAGCAAGTTTTCAATGTAAAATTTTATAATAATTATTTTAATATAAATAAGAACACGTTTTGTCATGAGATAAAATCTAATTTAATTATTCCATCAAAGATAGAGTATCTCTTCTGAAATATTGATGTCAAATGATAAATCGTTTTCTTTTGAACCAGAATCTGCCTTCTCATTAGTTTGTGATACCCATTTAACGTCATTCTTTCTACAGAGAAGAAAATATTGGGTCAATCTTTTCTTTGAAACTTTCCATTTCCACATGATGGATTATAGTTATTTTGGAAAATACCTACAATTTTAACATCTTAGAAAGCTATAGAATAAATTATTGGCTTTTATGAAAGGATTATAATTCTATTTTTATAAGCCTTCAATTTCTACATATATTTAAAATGCTGGTGCTTAATTTAGGCTTCTCTTGGGTTAGCATGTAAAGCATGAGCATTGTTTACTATAAGTTTGTAGACTGTATTTGTAAATGGCCATTTGCTTTTACTTAGAAATTTTGCTGATTTCATGCACTCTGACTATAGGTAAGCAATATAATCTTCCTAACAACATTTTCACTGAATAGGTATGGCCAACAGCAAATAATTTCAATTTGGTTTTTACATTCAAATGTTATTTAAAAAAAAAGATTTTGAAGCTAAGAATAAATATTAGAAAGTTAAAGCAAGAATAATAAATTTTATAAGTTTTATTTCTTAACTTTTCTAAATTTATCTAGCTTAACCTAGACTATGGTGTCAGATTTTGGTTAAAACATAATTCTTTGCTGAAGTGTGTTCAAATCATTGGTCTATTTTTTATTTATTGGGTTGCCTGTTGTCTTAATATTAGGTTATAAGAATATTTATATGTTCTACATACAAATTATTTGTTAGATATATGATCTGCAAATATTTTCTCCCAGTCTGGGCTTGTCTTTTATATTCTTATCAGTGCCTAACAAAATCAAAAGTTTTAAATTTTGATAAAGTTCAATTAATTCATTTTTTCTTTTACAGCTTTGACTCTTGTGTATCATCTAGGAATCACTACTTAACATAAAATCACAAAGATGCTCTCTTCTGTTTTCCTTTAGAAATCTTGTAGTTTTTATTACACTTAAGCATATAATTCACATTTTATAGATTACAATTTTTTTGTACGTATTTCAAGATAAAACTTGAGGTTCATTTTTTGAATATGGATATAAAGTTATTTTAACGTTGCTTTAAAAAAAAATAGTTCCTTTCTTCATTGAATTACCTAGACAATTTTACTGACAATCAATTGATATATGTATTATTTCTGTACTCATTTCTATACATTTATTAGATTTATGCTTTATTAGTCAATTATCTAGTCTTATAAAAATACATAATAAATAGAGCCATATAGGAAGGTAATCAACATATAAGAATTATTTTATGTCAAAGTTGCTTTGGCTATTACAAATTCTTTATTACTCTTTCAACAAATTCCTTATTAATTTTACAAAGAGCTTGTTAATTTTTACAAGAAAGTTTTCTAGCATTTTTATTGAAACTGAGTTAAATATATAATTGGGGACAGGTAAATGTTTTATAATCTAAGAACATGGTATTGCTCTCAATTTAGATCTTCTTTAATTTGCTTCAGCAAAATTTTATAGTCTTCTGTGTAAAGGACTTGTACTTACTGTGTTACATTTATTTTTGAAGAGTTGATAATTTTAAACTATTGAATATTGATAATTTTTCAATATTTTTTCAATATTTCAATAATTTTCAAACTATTAAAAATTGATAATTTTAAACTGTTTTTCAATTTTAAGTTTTGGTTGTATAGTCTTAATATATAAAAATACAATTTATTTTCATGTATAAAATAGTGCATACTGCCACTTTGTAGCTTTTTCACAGATCTCTCAGGCTACTCTCCGTTCGCATCATATCACATACAAACATAGAAATATATGCATTTTATTTCTTTTTGTTCCTCAGTTTTTGGCAAAGGCTAGAGAATTCAGAGCAACAGTGAGAAGAAGTGGTAAAACTGAACATCCATGCTCTGGTAAGATGAAAAATTGCTTCCAAATATGTCCACAGCCTAATCCCCAAATCCTGTGAACAGCATATCTTATATTCAAAAGAGACTTTGCAGGTTCAATCATAGTAAGGATTCTGAGACAGGAGATTTATCCTGGATTATCCAAGTGGACCTGATTTAATCATAAGTCTCCTTGTAAGAGAGGCAGGAGGTCAGAGAAGCAGAACGTGCTATGCTGCTCTTTGAATATGAAGTAAGGGGTCACACACCATGGGATACAGACAGACTTTAAGAACTGAAAAAGCAATGGAACAGATTTTCCCCAAGAGTCTTCAGAAGGAGCAATGCCCCAAGACACATTAGACTTCCGATTTATTGGACTGTAAGATCATAGATTTGTATTTTTTAGACACCAAATTTGTGGTAATGTATTATAGCAACATTATGTTACAATACTCTTGTATTCTTTCTTATGTAGAAAACATTTTTGATCATTAAATGTTAGCTGTAGATATTTTTATAATTTAGTTTTAACAGATGCAAATATTCTCTTCTCTTCCTAGCTTGCTGAGTGTGCATTAAATTTTGATGAATGTGCATTAAATTTTGTCAAATAAATTTTTTTCATACTGAGATGATCATATGGATTTTCCTTATTTAACTATTTAGTGAATTACATTGATTTTCAAAGTTAAACTGACTTCGTTTTAGGACAAAATTCACTTTTTCATGGTGTATTACCTTGTAGGTGTTTTGTTGCATGTAATTTTTTAGTATATTCATAATGATATCAGCATCTCTGTTCATGCTTGATTTTGGTCTTTTTTTTTTTTTTTCAAATCTTTGTCTAGTGTGTATCTAAGTAATTTTAGCCTCATAAAATCAGTGAGTGTTCATTCTTTCTATTTTCTGAGAAAGGTATGTAACACTATCATTATTCTTGCAGGTTTGTTAGGGTTCATGGGTGAAACCATTAGAGCTTAGAAATTTCTTGGCAATACAGTTTCTTTATTAGATACAGAATATTGTTTCTAGATATTTTATGCTGTCTGAAGTAAATTTTTTAATTATTATTATTTTTTTTTTAGATTCATGATCTCACTGTTGCCCAGGTTGGAGTACAGTGGCATAATCATCTTACTGTAGCCTCAAACACCTGGACTGAAGTGATCCTCCTGCTTCACCCTCCCAAATAGCTAGGATTATAGGCATGTGCTACCATGCTTGACTAATTTCTTTTTCTTTTTTTTTTTGTTTAGAGGCAGTGTCACAGGATCGTTAGGATGTCACTTTTCCAGCTCAGAACCTCTGTGGCCAGTAGCACCTTTGTCTGAGTTTTGCTCAGGCCTGCTGGGTTCATTCTGCACACTTGGTCCAGCAGGCTGCATTCAGCTTGCAATACCAGCCCAGATCCCATGCCTGTCAAGGGTGAGCCAGGTGTGGAGCCATAAAGGGTGTGTGATCCAGCATGGGGTTTGGCCACAATGCACAGCCACATGTGCCAGCTGCAGTGGGGCAGGCAGCTCCAGGTGCTGGCATAGGCACCGACTCCTTGGGAGCTTATGGCTGGACCAGGCATACTGCAAGCAACTTCCACTGTGGGCCCTGGGGAATGCAGCGGTGCTCAGAAGCTTGGAGATGCCAGAAACTGCAGGGCCCCTAAGAGGGTGTCCCAGCCCTAGGTTGATGAGATCCTAGGTCTGGGTGCCCCAACGGGCTATAACTCTTACTCTCCTTCTCTATTCTCTCTCTTTTCTCTTCTCTATTCTCTCTCGTCTCCTTCTCTATTATCTTCTTGTCGCCCACAAAATGGTTAGTGGGGTCAGTATTTCAGCTGTTTTTGTTATACCTCTTTCAGTCTCACCATTGGCAGGTCCTGAGTTCTTGTCCTGCATTCAGGAAGAATGACGTATGTTGACAACTGAAGGATGAGCAAGGTGGAGGGGAGCTTTACTGAGCAACAGAACAGCTCTCAGGAGACCCAGAGTGGATAGCACCTATCCACAGGCAGGTCGGACTGATGAGTATCCAGCTCTCAGCAGAGGGGAGACCCTGAGTGGGTAGCTCCTTTCCACAGGCAGGTCATCCCAATGAGTTGAGAAGACCTGAAGTGGGTAGCTCCTTCCCGCAACTGATAGTGCAAAGTCTGAGTCTGACTGAGTCCAGGACTTTTTATGGGCTCAGAAAGGAGGCAGTGCATGCTGACTGGTTCATGGGTGGGCCCAGAAGAACTGCCATAAGCTCTCACTCCAGCCATGGACTCTACCCAGAACTGGCAGCCAGAACCCCAGGCTTCAGGATGTCCCTGGCTTAAAGTTGGGATTTCACTGGGGATCTGCCTCCCAACATCAACATGTCATCTGTGGCATCCAGGCTGTTTGTGCCAGTGGGCACCTACAGGCCCTTGCCAAGCTGCCCTCAGCTGCCCCATCCCCAGGCACTCCATTCCATGCTCCTCAGTGCCCAAAGCATGGAGGGAGCCAAGACCGTGGTGGGGGCTGGTGTGTCAGCAATGCCACAAGAATGCACACACCCAGGCAGGCTGTGACAGTGCACAGGCTCAGCCACAGTTTTGCTCCGAAACTGGAGTTAGTGCCAGGAGTGGGGAGAAGGTAGGAAGCAGCAGCAGGCACTTCTGAGCTTGTGGGGGTAAAGGGGTAGGGTCTTCCCACATCCCCAAGAGTGCAGAGATGCCCAGGTCTGGAGCTGCAACTGGGTGACTGCAGCTTTGCCCAGGAGCTCGGGGCTCCTGCCACACCAACTTGGTAGAGGGCAGGGGTCCCACCTGTTCCCAGCTCCTCTTGGCTCCATGGAGTACACAGCCCCAGCCACACCTCCCCACTGCAGCTGGCATCCCCACAGCAGCTGATCCAGATGTGCTGCCGTCACCATCAACAGAGTTTCACTATGTTGCCCTGGCTGGTTTGAAACTCCTGGGCTCAAGTGTTACTCCTGCTCTGGCTTTACAAAATGTTAGGATTACAGGTGTAATCCATTATGCCTGCCTCATAACAATTTTTACATTTCAAAAAAAGTTTTTGTCTCATCTAAGTGGTCAAATTTACTGTCATGATTTTTTCATGACATTTTCTTACCATTCCTGTCATATTTGTAGCATCTATAGTAACTTCTCCATTTTTCCTGTTTTTGAAATTTTTGGTTTTTATGTTTATCTTTTTCAGTCTAGCCACAGGTTTGTTCATTTTATTGAGTTTTTCAAATAATCAGCTACTGATTTCATTGATTTTCTCTACTGTTCTGTGTTTTCCATTTTATTGATTTCTACTTTTTTCCTAATGATTTATTTTCTTCTACTTTGAGTTTAATTTGATTTTTATTTTAACTTTAGATTATTTTTGGACTAATTACTTCTGCTTAGGTTAAAAAAATCTTAAAGCACTTTGTTATTATTTTTTCTTTAACTGTCAATTGTTTATTGAAAGCAACAGGAAAATAAGAAAATCATTCAATTTTTAGCCATATACTATTCTCAGTGTTCCTAATTCCATGTGTAAATCTAAACTTTTATCTGACACCAATTTGCGTCTGCCTAAACATTTGTAAAATTCAGCTTTTGTTTAAGGCTTTTGTTAAAATCTAAAAAGGATTTTCTCTTCATTGTGATAGAGATTTTTGTGAAATATAGAATTATAAGTTGACAACTGTTTTTCTTCTGCATTTTAAAGATGGTGTTGCCATACATTCTTATTTTCTGACACATCACTGTCATTCTTTTATTTTTTCTTCTGTATAAGATGTGTCTTACCTTTCCTCTTGCCACTTATAAGATATTTTCTTTATCAGTAGTTTCAGCACATTGATGATGTGGCCTGTGTTTTATTCATGTGTGTGCTTGAGTATTCTTGCTAGGGAGACATTAAACTTCTTGTGTGGATTTATTGTATTAATCAAATTGGGAAAATTTTAGTTATTTTTTCAAATATTTTAATGTTGTACCATATCATCTTATTATTTGAATTCAATCACACTTGTTAAAGAACACTTAAAGTACTCCCACAGTTCATTGAGATTCATCATTTTTAGTCTTGTATTCCTCTCTGTGCTTCATTTATTCAATTTCACTGATCCTTTTTCTTTTGACTTTGGTTTTGCTGTTATTCTATTCAATAAAAATTGTCTTTTAAACATTGCACTTTTGCCTCCAAAAATTTCAGTTCATCCACCTATCTTTCACTTTTCTACTCATTGTTACAGGATCACTAGGGTGTCTATTTTTCTGGATGGAGAACTCTGTGGCCACAGCACCTTTGCCCGAGTTCTTGTTCTGTGTCTAGGAAGAATGAGGTCCGCAGACAAGTGAAGGGTGAAGAGGAGGAGTTTTATGTAGTGTTAGAACAGCTCAGAGGAATGGGTGGCTTTTTCCTCTAGGCAGGTCCTCCCCTTGAGTGTTCAGCTCTCAGCAGAAAGGAAGCCCTGGAGAGAGTGGCTCCTCTCCACAGCCAAGTAATTCAGATGCTGCAACAGGTCTCTGAAGCACTCTGCTGCAGCTGCTGCTCTCAGTGGAGAAGGTACTACTCTCTGCAGCTGGACATTCCGTTGCCTCCAACTGTCAGCAGAGAGGATACTGTATCAGTCTCTCCATCCTCTGCTCTCCTCATCCTCTGGTCATCCTCTACCATGCTCTGGCTGACCCCAGGGCTTTTATGGACCTCAGAAGGGAGGAAGTGCGTGCAGATTGATCCATGGGTAACCATGGGCGGGTCCAAAAGAGGTACCACAAGTTCCCACTCCAGTCCTTGGAACTGGCAGCCCAGGCCCAACCTTCAGGCCCTCCCTGGCCTAAGGTGGGGCCTTACTGGATTCTTCACCCCCTTCGGCCCAGGACTCTGTCTGCCTCCTGTCACCATGCATGGCCCTGGGGCTTGGCCCCAATCCTACTCTGAGATCGGTGAGGATGCTGGGAGTGAAGAGAGGCCAGGCAGTAGGAGCAAACACAAGCCTGCAGACAGCAGAACACTCCTAGGGTGCCCGAAGGTTCAGGCTGCAGAGATGCCAGGATCCTGTGCCTGGAAGAGCAGCTGCAGCTCCACCCAGGAACTCCCACCTAGCCAACTTGGAAGAAGCAGGGCTCCTACTTATGCCCAGCTCCTCCCTGTTTCCTGGAGCAAGAGGCCCAGTTCTGCTGTTTAGGGTGCTGTGGCTGCAGCTGCACCCAGGAAGGCAGATCCTGGCTGTTCCCACCTCCAGGGAGGCTCACATTCACAGCTGTAATTTGGGCAACGGTAGGCCCACCCAGGAGCGGGGGTGCTCCTGCTTGCTTTGTAGAGCAGTAGGCCTGCAGCTGTAGTGGCAGCAGAACTCCTCTCCCAACTCAGAAGGGGCAGGGTTCCCAACAGCTCCATGGAGTGTGCAGCCCCAGCTGCAGCTCCCAGCTGCAGCCTACATGATGGCAGCAGCCACTGCCATCACCATTCACTCTTTTCATAAAATACTTCAATACAACTAACAAAGGATGTAAAGAACCTCTTCAAGGAGAACTACAAATGACTGCTCAATGAAATAAGAGAGGACACAGATGGAGAAACATTCCATACTCATGGTTTGGAAGAATCAATATTGTGAAAACGCCCATACTGCCCAAAGTAATTTATGAATTCAACACTATCCCCATCAAGCTACCAGTGACCTTCTTCACAGAACTGGAAAAAATCACCTAAAACTTCATATGGAACTGAAAGAGAGCCCACATAGCCAAGTCAATTCTAAGAACAAAGCTGGAGGCATCACGCTACCTGACTTCAAATTATACTGTAAGGCTACAGTAATCAAAACAGCATGGTGCTGTTACCAAAACAGAGATATAGACCAATGGAACAGAACAGAGGCCTCAGAGGCAATGCCACACATCTACAACCATCAGATCTTTGACAAACCTCACAAAAACAAGCAATGGGGAAAGGATTCCCTATTTAATAAATGGTGTTGGGAAAACTGGCTAGCCATGTGCAGAAAGCAGAAACTGGACCCCTTCCTGACACCTTACACTAAAATTAACTCCAGATGGATTAAAGACTTAAACATAAGATCTAACACCATAAAAACCGTACAAGAAAACCTAGGCAAAACCATTTAGGACATAGGCATAGGCAAGGACTTCATGACTAAAACACCATAAGCATTGGCGACGAAAGCCAAAATAGACAAATGCGACCTAATTAAACTCCGGACCTTCCACACAGCAAAGGAAATAATCATTAGAGTGAACCAGCAACCAACAGAATGGGAAAAAATTTTTGCAATCTACCCATCTGACAAAGGACTAATATCCAGAATCAACAAAGAACTAAAGCAGATTTACAAGAAAAAAACAAACCCATTCAAAAGTGGGTGAAGGATATGAATAGACACTTTTCAAAAAAAGACATATATGAGGCCAACAAACATGAAAAAAAGCTCATAATCACTGGTCATTAGAGAAATGCAAATCAAAACTACATTGAGATACCATCTCATGCCAGTTAGAATGGCGTTCATTAAAATATCTGGAGACAACAGACGCTGGAGAGGATGTGGAGAAATAGGAACACTTTTACACCGTTGGTGGGAGTGTAAATTAGTTCAACCATTGTGGAAGACAGTGTGGCTATTCCTTAAGGGCCTAGAAATAGAAATTCCATTTGACCCAGCAATCCCATTACTGGGTCTATATCCAAAGGATTATAAATCATTCTACTATAAGGACACATGCACATGAATGTTCATTGCAGCACTGTTTACAATGGGAAAGACCTGGAGCCAACCCAAATGCCCATTGATGATAGACTGGACAGGGAAAATGTGGCACATATACACCGTGGAATACGATGCAGCCATAAAAAAATGATGAGTTTCTGTCCTTTGTAGGTATATGGATGAATCTGGAAACTGTCATTCTCAACAAACTGACACAAGAACAGAAAATCAAACACCGCATGTTCTCACTCATAGGCAGATGTTGAACAATCAGAACACATGGACACAGGGAGGGGAGCATCACACACTGAGGTCTGTTGGGGGGAACTAAGGGAGGGACAGCGAGGGTTGGGGAGCTGGGGAAGGATAACATGGGGAGAAATGCCAGATATACGTGATGGGGAGGAAGGCAGCAAACCACATTGCCATGTATGTACCTATGCAACAATCCTGCATGTTCTTCACATGTACCCCAAACCTAAAATGCAATAAAATATATATATATATATTTTTTTTTTAAATACTTCAATTACTTAAAATAGCTCTATTAATATACACATATGCATATCTTTCATTTCTGGGTCTATTTCTATTGACCTATTTTTATTTCAGCTTTGCATTGTATTTTTCTGTTTCCTGGGATGTCCAGTGAAAATTGGATCCAAGATGTTCTGAATGTTACATTTTTTTTTTCTTTACACAGTGGTTTTGTTTTTTCTGGTCATTAATCTACTTGTGTATTGGTTTGATGCCTTTGAGATCTGTTTTTAAAGCCTTGGTAGGGCAGGTCTAGAATAGCCATCATTCTAAGTATAATCAACGCTCTAACTAAGGACTACATGATCATTACATAGTCTCCACTTCAGCTGATGGGGTCTCAAATATGTCTCTACCCTGCGTGAATTCTTTATCTGCCCTGGTGCAGTTTCAAGTTGTGTATGTATGGCCTATTACTCCTAGACAATTTAAGTAGATTTCTTGATTTTTTTTTTTGATGGGCACCTCACTCTATCGTGAGACTCCTTTCAAGATTTCTACCTACCTAAGTTTCCCCAAAGACCGATTTCCTTCTCTTTTATTAAGTGAAGCTTCTGAGCAATTGTTTAAGTGCTTTCTTCCCATGCCTGCAATTCAGATCACGCTCTAAGCAGGAAACCAGGCAAACCATAGGCTCACACTGCTACTATTTTCTCCACAGCAAGAGTTCCCACTTCTTTTTGTTAAATATATATGTGGTTTCACATATTGTATCTTATTTTTATTAATTTATATGTATAGAATAAATAAAATCTTTGATAATATTTCATGGCCAAAAGAAGTAGTATTCAGGATTATATTTATACTTTAAAAAATTTCGAGATTCATGTTATATTAGATACCAATGGAAGAAATCTGATACTTTCACTTTTGGAGCATTTAATTAGTTCAAATCTTCAAAAAGAAGTATATGATAGCTTGGCATTTCTTTCTTTCCTTTTTAAAATCTGTATGTCACCAAAGAATTATTAAATGTTATATCCAATGGTGAAATACTAAAAATGACAACCATTTATAATCTTCAGTTTTCCACATATCAGTGTTCACTTTTTCCTGGCTTTCATCCTCGTGGAGCAGAGAATAACAAAAATAGTCCTGAAATAATTCCCACACTATTAGCATTGATGTAACACTGGGTATTTAAATATCTTCTCATCTCAGAGTTGTCTTCTAATAGCATCCAATCTAAAGTGTCTACTCCTCTCCATCCTGACCCATCATTCTCTGTCATGACACTATGGTTGAAATCCTCAGGCCATTCAAGGGCACTGGAAAGTATAAAATCAATTTTGTTCTTTACCTGTTCATCATCTGGACATCCCCGTCTCAGCTCCCCGTAAGAGCTGGGGAGTTCACAAGCTTATTCCCTTCTGTAGCTCCAGTTCCCAGAGAAGTGGTGAGATACATTAAGCACCTAATAATAATCTGGAGTGAATCCATTATGTTTTTGTTTTCCTAAATTCACTTACATCTCTGAACTGCTTCTGGAGGAACTGACAGGTTTAGCTATGAAAACAGTGTCTCTCAAGATAAGAAGAAAGTTTCACATCTAATAGAAACTGTTGATATGTATAGATTCGGCCACAATGAAAATGCACCGAAGTTCTGAACTAACTGAATTGGTTTTGCTTGATATGTCTCTTAATCACACATCAAAATCCTTAATCAAAATTAATGAAGTACATTAGTTGTTAAAAATTGAATCTGTCAATTGAAACTGCTATGTCACTTTAGGAGAAATCATCCAGAAAAGAATACTATTTCTAAATAGAATAATATATTAAATAGTGAATATTTGTAACAATAGCTGGCAACAGGAGATTGACATGGTCTCAGAGAAAGATTGTAATATCAGAGGAATCTTTCTGAAAATCTAGTTCCATTAGATTCCAAACAACTTAGAAATTTTAGAGGTTACATTTTTAAAGATGAGAATTCCAAATTTTTTTGTAATTCAAATACAGCTTTGGAAATATCTAAATAATATTTAAATGCAATGTATACACCTTCACATTTTTCCAGGACCCTATTTTTGACATCCATTTTCTTAGGAGGCCAGAAAATATATTTATTTTAAAAGTACAGCATATTCAGATTTACATAATTTAGATTAAAACAGTATATAACTACTTTTCGTTATTTTATTTTGAGATTAGTCATAAATGCAAGAACAGTTTTGCCTTCATTTCAAAAGCTGGAATTCTGCACAGATATTGAGCCATAGAGGGCACTATTGTATTTACAATCTGTTGTAAGAAGCTTGCAGATGATGAAATTCGGGGAATTAACTCAATGGGATCAGTTACTTTCACTTTGTTTACAAGACTAGGGAAAAAAAGTATTTTTTGACAATTTGGTATTCAAAATTATGTTTTTTTCTCTTACAACATATTATAGGAAAATCAGATTACTCTATCACTCTTAAATGGATATTACAGGATAGTGAAATAATAAAATTACTTTGTCATAAGAAAACTTAAAATCCACTTCTTTAGAAATGTTTAAGAATGCAATACATTGTTATTACTATAGTCACCGTGTTGTACAACAGATCTTTTGAATTTATTCCTCCTGTCTAACAGAAACTTTGTGCCTTTTGACCAACACATTCAAATCTCCCCTCTCTTTTCAAAGCCACTGATAACTACCATTCCATTCTCTGTTTCTGAGTTGCCTTTTTAAGGTAAAAAGTGACAGGTATGAGCAGTAATGCATATGCTGATTAGCGTGATTTAGCCATTTCACAATGTATATTTTTAAATATGTGTAAATAATAAATATATACAATTTTCATTTGTCAACTAGAAAATAAAAACTGTGGGAAAAATCACAAATTATTAATACAATCAGTAGGTGAGATTTATAATGAATTTAGTAGTATACATTTTTCCTTCCTGGGGATGGCACGTATTGGCCTCAATTTGTAACACTAACTTTTTGATGCGAGTATTAAAAATCTAGTGTCCTTTGAATGATATGAGTGTTCTTAATTCTCCTCAAGTCAGAATCGTGCCAAACTATTAATATTCAGCACAAGTTCCCAATCGCTCTCAAGTCATCTGGTACCTATAAACTACAGTTTTTCTTTTGCTCCACTGAAATCAATAATCTCTCCTTTATTTCTCCACAGAGCATGTTCTATCATCCTCCAAAGTTATTTGTAAGAATGTTTCACCTCTTGTCAGACACCTGAGAGCCACGCACATGCAGGCTAAGTCCAGAAGCCCCAGGACCCAGATCACTTTTCCATTATCTCAGGCTTAGGTAAAATCCCTTCCCTTGGGAGGCTGAGGCAGGAAGAGGTCAGGAGATTGAGATCACCCTGGCCAACATGGTGAAACCCCAACTCTACTAAAAATACAAAAATCAGCTGGGCATGGTGGCGTGTGCCTGTAGTCCCAGCTACTTGGGATACTGAGGCATGAGAATTGCTTGAAACAGGGAGTTGGAGGCTGCAGTGAGTCGAGATTGCACCAATGCCCTCCAGTCTAGTGACAGAGCGACACTCTGTCTCAAAACAAAGCAAAATAAAATCCCTTCCAAACCAAAGGCTCAGGCAAACTTAGTAAAGTGAAACAGGAATACAATTTGCACTTTTCTGTCTTTGGCACCCCGTTACTCTTCCTCCGTGATCACGCCTGGTGGTCTCTCATCTCTCAGCAGGTGTGTGACCTCCTACCCTGGCAATTTACCTGGGAAGGTCCTCTTTAAGTAAGACAAATATATCACCTTTCATTTAAACACTCTGAGACTGAAAGGGACACTATTAGAAACTGTGACAGGCATAAAACAGAACTGTCCTGGACACGCAAGATGTAGGGTCATCCCATTTAGTGTAAAACTATAAATCTTAAGTATAGCCTTATTAGCCTTCACAAATGATATCTCAGAATCAGTCCTTGGAAGATGAAGGCTTAAGAGTCAGACAGAAATGAGCTCTAACTCACTTCTACTACTCATGGCCTGCAAAATAATTTAAAACTTTCCAAGAGCAGTTATCTCATCTCCAAAATTTGGATTCTACCATCCTTCTGAGAAGAAACTCTGAGGTCGTTGTGAAGACTAAACTTGTTCATGTAAGTGAAAGCAACTGGTACATAGTACATGCGTGATCAAACTTAATGCCATTTCTTGTTACTGCTTTTCATGCCACATTTTCTGTTCCCAAGTAAACAGATTTTCCTTACACATTGTTGTTCATTTTTACACTTTTTGGGAAATAGCATAGTATCTATCAGCATTCAAAATGTATAAAATTACTATGGTTATTTCTATTCTACAGATTTTTTTTCTTGGATTCCTTGAGAGATTGCTGTTGCTCATATCTGTCTGGTTTTGATAGTTCAAGCTACTAGGCTTATCTGTTATTTCTTTGTACTCTAAAGAATATTTGCAGTTAAAATATTGGGAGACGGACTGTCTTTCCACTGTGCAAAATCTATAAGGCATCTGTTACAAAGGTTTCTAGTGGCAAAAAATGAGAAACAACTCCTCTTCCATCAAGGTGAAAATGGTTAAATAATTAGTGGTAGCTTAATATCATTTAATGTTACATAGTTTTTAAAATGGAATCACTTAAAAATACATCATGTATATCACTCTGGTAAATATTAGAGATGTAAAAGACAAAATAAAGTTGTAGTTTAAGTATATCCAGTAAGAGACATTTTTGGAAACAGAAAGGAAATACAAAAGAAAATGAGTGCATTTCAATGAAAATAGTAGAATTGTTTACAGTATTTAGAAATCAAACAGCAAATTCCAAGGAAGTGAAATTATAGAGCAATTAGTATTTTTATAGATTTCCATATTGGTTAAACTATAAAAATAAGCACAATCTACTTGTATAATTTTAGAAATTAAAGTCCACATGTAAAAATTATAACATTTATAAAGTTTAATTTTGACACAAAAATCTTATAAACCAAGGATTATCTGATTTTTATATTTTTTTAATATTTTTACTTAAGTTCATGTATGTTGAATTGTGAAATAAATGAACAAATTATGGCAAATTACCTTCTCCTTTGTCTATTCAAATGTTGCCGTTTAAAGTTAAATGTATGTATTCTAAATATTATATAATTAATCGAACAATTTATTTGTATTTTTTGAAATTCCATATTTCTTTTTTTTTTTTTTTTTGGATATTTTGTATCACATGTTTCCTTTAATTAAATATATTTAACACTTTATGATTCTAATGAAAATCATAAATCCATTTTTGGCATAAGACAAAAAAATTTACATGTCTCATTCAAAATAAGAAACTGCCCAAAAGAGGTGATTTCTATTCTGTCTTTTTCTTCTTTGTTAAATCTGTTTTACCTACTAATTAGAGTTTCCAGAGACATAATTATACTTTCCTGAGATGGAGAGTCATAATTAAATATTGTATTCAGCATCTACAATTATTATGGAGTCTTCCAAATCCAAGTTCAGGCGAGATATTAGAAAACAAAACTGAGGCTCAAAACTAAATTTAGCATAAAATGATTTTATAATCATAGAATATAATTCTGTATGAATCAAATATTATATTTCAGTGAGCTTCATTTTTCTGGCAACCTCTTATTACCAAAATTCACACAAACCTTTCAACCTTAAGAATGCAGTATTTTCAATTTGGGGAACAATGAGTAGACATCGCTTTTCTTAATGACCTACTCAGTTCTAGGCAATCCTGAGGACTTTTTGAGACAGAGTTTCACTCTTGTTACCCAGGCTGGAGTGCAATGGCGCGATCTCGGCTCACCGCAACCTCCGCCTCCTGGGTTCAGGCAATTCTCCTGCCTCAGCCTCCTGAGTAGCTGGGATTACAGGCACGCGCCACCATGCCCAGCTCATTTTTTGTAGTTTTAGTAGAGACGGGGTTTCACCATGTTGACCAGGATGGTCTCGATCTCCTGACCTCGTGATCCACCCACCTCGGCCTCCCAAAGTGCTGGGATTACAGGCTTGAGCCACCGCGCCCGGCCTTCCTGAGGACTTTTTTAACCAGAATGTTTCACAGTGAAAACAACAAGATTGGAGACTACTGGGGCCTAATTTGGATTGGGCATGCATATGTACACATATGCCAAATCAGTAATGACACTTCATTTTCCTAACATCAATGTTCACTTCATCAGGAACATACTGACCAATTAAAATGTCCATCTTATGTACCTCCACTTTTCTAAATCCTCAAACCCAGGAGATCAATACTTTCTTGCATGAACTTAGCTCATTATTCATAGTGTCTTGTAATTTTTAATTTTAATGACTATTTCTCTTACTAGGTTGTTAGAATTATAAGAAATGTATTTTTAAAAATATCTTCATGTCAAATAGATTAGTTTGGTGGCTACTACCCTCAAAGGAGCAAGGAGAAACATGTATGCCAGGAGAGACCGATATGCCAGGAGAGATAGATATATATCCCAGGAGAGACAGACACATATGCCAGGAGAGACATTTATGCCAGGAGAGACATGCAAGCCAAGAGAGACATATATGCCAGGAGAGATACATATGCCAGGCATGGCTTTTCCTTTTCTGATGACAGGGCATTCATCAGCACCACTCTCAGAGAAGATTTTGTTGTAGTTAACACAGGACTCTGCATAACATTGTCTCAGGCTGAATAACTCACTTTGTATAGCAAAGGAGAAGCAGTAAGATGCAACCATGGGATCCAAGTTCTCATCACCAACTTGCATAACTAAGCAGCTCCCAGCCTAATGAAGCAATGGAAAAACCTGGTGGAGGCCCCCACCCCAACCCGAGGGGCAGCTAAGAGTTATACCCTGTGAGGACAGAGCAGTATCCTTCAGGAGAAAGTGTCCAGCAAAACCCAGCAACCCTCCTATGGTACCATGTCACCAATACATAGAGTACATGGGTTTTGGAAGCATGGGATATAAGGGGCCCAGTTACTCTCATTCTCAGAACCACTAGGGATTTTCTGCTTCTCACTTCACAGCTTGGTCTTTGCAGGCTCAGAGTTCCTAGTTCCCAGAGAAACTGCTTTAATCAAGGCACACAGCAAGATAGCCATTAAATTGCAGCTGTTGTCTGCTTACTTCTAGCTTCTTACACCATAAAACCCAGAAGCAAAGAAAGGATTAACCATCCTGGCAACTGATCATCAGGAGAAGGTAAAATGGGAGAAAGTAATAATATGCTTAGCATCTAGGCGATACAATGGGTTATCTCTTTCTACTCCCTTGCTGGAATTTGACGGTAAATGGACAAGGGCAGCAGCCACAGTGTGATAAGGGCTTTGTGAAGAGGATTTAAGAAGTTTAATGAAGATCTGGGCTGCTGCATCAGGTCAAGAGAAATGTCTGCTGTAAGTGAAAGGAATCTAGAATGGAAGGAGTTGATGAATGACGGCCCTGAGATCGGCTTCAGTACTTGCAGTGGCAGAACATACCAGTATAACTCTTGTAAGATTCCCAGGAAATGAGACCAACTGGAGTCCTCAAGAAACTATTTTTAAATGGTGTAACCTTATCATACAAAGCAAGTGGATTTGAGTGGCACAAGAGATCACCTGGAGAGAACACTGGGGGACGCCGGCCCCCAGCTGCTATGAGTGTTTGCAGCTAACGGCTTACAGCTGAGTCATTTCGGCCAGACTGCGCTGCTCTGCTCAAGCTCACCCACTTCCTGAGATTAGGGGTGCAAGACAGCCCATACACAATGGCTGATAGAGACAGAGTACTAGTACTAAGGATACAGAGTACTAGTCCTGTTGCCTCAGTTGGGACAACTCCGATTCCTCCTTGGCGTTTGCTTAGGCTTTTGTTGTGACCACATTGCAGTTAATCTTCTCCCTCCACCCAATGCTCTTTCCTTCACTCCTTCACAGATGTTATTTCACAAAGTGATCTCCTATAACCTTCCCACACGTACTTTTTAGTTTTATAACCCATTTTCCAGGAAACTCAACCTCAGACAGGATGTTTCCCTGATTTGGTTAAATTTGTAATCAATAAGCATATACTACACACTCTGTCATGTGGGTTATGTAAAATCAAAAGAAATGTGATTTTCTTCTCAAGGAATTTATAAACTTATTATGGAAATAAATAATAATAGTTGCAGCAATCTTAGTTACATAATGTGTTTAAATGTAAACATGAGTAGCACAGATTACATTGACATTACAATTCTGAATAAGGCATTCAAGTTAGATGATGTATTAGTCCATTTTCATGCAGCTTAATAAAGACATACCCGAGACTGTGTGATTTATACAAGAAAGAAATTCAATGAACTCACAGTTCCGCGTGGCTGGGGAGGCCTCACAATCATGGTGGAAGGCAAGGAGGAACAAGTCACATCCCATACGGACGGCAGAAGGCAGAAAGCGCTTGGCAGGAAAACTCCCCCTTATAAAACCATCAGATCTCGTGAGACTTATTCACTGTCACGAGAACGGCACGGGAAAGACCTGCCCCCATGATTCAATTACCTCCTGCTGGGGCCTTACCACAACACGTGGGAATTACAGGAGCTTAAATTAAAGATGAGATTTGGGTGAGGATACAGCCAAACCAGATCAGATGGCAATGATTTAAATTACTCTTCCATCGCTTAGTAGATATGTAAATGACCTCAGGGAAGTTATTGACCTCTTTGAGACCCAGTTTCTTCAACCTCAGATTGGGGATTGAGAATATAAATTACTTCTAAAGACTGTTGTGAAGAGTAAATACATTAAAATATGTGAAGTAGTTGAAATGTGTCTAGCCTGTAGTAATTGGTCTAGAAGTATTAATCGTTACTGTCATCACTATGACCTAAAATGAACAAGAAAAATTATTCAAACAAGGAGGGTTTGCACTAGGATTTGAATGACAGCAAATAATTATAACTTACAGTTCAAAAGTGCTTTCTTCTTTCTCAAGAACTTTCCTACATATTGCCTCATTTGATCTTAATAACATGTCAGAAAGGCAAATATCAATTTCATTTTGCAAATTATAAAATTAAAATAGGAAGGAGTCAAGATTTCTAGGGCAAAGTTATTCTTGATAATGTAGCAGAAGCAAAAAAAAAAAACAGTAAAAGATCTTACAGTACACCATTTAGGAAGATAAAACTATATACAATATACAAGAAAAGAAACACAAATCAATTAGTGAGAAATTAGCCTGAGTACATAAGTTGTGGTCAGTCTGTAGATAGCCTTGACTTGAATGCTAACATAAGTGGGAGAGTTACTGAATGTTTTCAGTAGGAGAAAGAGATAATAAAATTGACATTTTATGATAAACTTCTTGGAGTCAGAGATAACAGAGTTTAAAATGAAACAATCTGATGAGAATCTCAGCTTGCAACACAAGAGTACATTGTGTTAGTTTGATTTCTCCTTTTAATTACTCTGATGTATGAAAAAGCTATTTAGACTTGATGAGCATTTGTTTCTCCCTTTGCCAAACAGAAGAATAATGATGCCTATAAATCATTTAGAGCTCTTCCTATGAATGGTGGATGATACACAGCCCTTCACTGCTGCTCAGTTCATTCTTGGCTTGGTTAAAATGATACACATATGGCAAAATCATTTTCCTGAGCTTGTAGGGATTCTGATTTTTTGCTTTTCAAAAATTCCAAATTATATTCCTTGGCATTGCATGCAATGATCTTCTACTTGCATATTTAAAACAACTTTGTATAGTAAAGTTAAATGGTTTCTCAAATTTGTTCTCTCCTCATTAGATGAATCACGACCCAAAATAAGTGAAATTGATGGCTTATACTTTTACTTTACACGATATAAAATATGAACAGGAAGAACAATTGCCTAATTTAATAAAATTCTCTGAAATTCAAGATGCCTGAAAGTTGCATTACTCAATTGAATGTCATTTAACAGAGTAACACTTAACTTGAGATTCATAATAATCTTGAGAGAGGTCATTGTCTGAAATCACAGGGCCTACTTGACTCCATGCACTTAACATCATGAGTTCCTCAAGGAGATACATCCCCAGGAAATAATAGCAAATGGAAACAAAGAAACTCTGGTGTTTTGTTTTCCATTGATTGAGAAAACAGAATACAGAAATGAGAGTATAGTGTCTCCAAAGAGAAAATCCCCAAATTCCTCTATCACGAACACACAGGAAAGAAATGAGAAAACCTGATTCCAGTAACCTTTGGAGGTCCAGTATTGCTACCCACTAGAAAAACAGCCCAACCAGGGATTTTGCTTCTGACCTATCCACAGCCACCCTTACTCCTTGGGGAAGGGACCTCTTTGTGTTTTCATTGGATGACAGTTTAAGAGGTAACTGCAAAAGATATAAGGGCTTAGTGTGAACTTGGGTAAATTAGAAAACCTCATTAACCTCCTAGAAATTAATACATTCCTTAAAGATTATCCTGAAGATGAAATGAAATAGTAGTCCCATATGTGTTCATTTACCCATTTACCTGTTGAGAAACATTAAGTTTGACCTGCCCCCGTGGCTCCTTTGTGGAAAATACCTTTTAGTTTGTAATTAATGATAGGCGGATATCAGCTGCCTACTTGGAATACTTGAGTAAATACAGAACACCTGTTTATTAATAACAATCACCTGTTTAAGAGAGAATAAATATGTGGATGAGAATGCTGTGAGCCCCTGAGGCTCTCAGCTGGGTAGGCTGCTGGCCTCCATCCCCTGGACAGATCTACTTTGCTGTTCTCTGTGGGTGTCTGCCTCTCCATACCTTCAGTGCTGCCTGGGTGGGGTCTCCCGGCCGAGCTGATACTTGGCATTTACCAATAAAAAATTAGTTAACAATTAATTATTACATGATATTTACTATTCTAGTTGCTATGGATATTGCAACTTTTAAAAATATTTTAGTATTAGTATATTGGTTATTTAATTACTAATAAATAGTACTTGGTAAATAGTGATAACTGCTATTTATAACTGCAAATTTATTTTTCCATAATGCCCATATAGTCATCCTAAAAACAATAAATATTCTAGCAGATATAAAATGTAAAATGGTGATCTTCATAAGTTCCTAGCTACAGATTTAGTGAGGGGTAAGAATATGTAGAGAGACAGATAAATATTATTTCAGACATTATCATTTTAATGATAATTGGTTTCCCAGTCTTTTAAGAGTATGTAAGGACATCAAAGTTATTTTCAATCCTTTCATTTAATTTGGAAACTAACTTCTCAGAGCTGGAGGACAAAAACAAACAAAAAAAAACCCTTCCTTAAATATGTACTCAACCTATTGAAAGGTAACCTATGCGTGCTTAATTAATTCTTAATAATCCCAGAAGCATGTGATATTTTTCATTTTTTTGATGTTAAAAAGAAAGTTTTACATATTTATTTTTAATTAGAAAAGATTTCATGTGAAGTGAAAATACAGAGAACAATAAGGCAATTAGGTACTTACTCAGATTTTAAAATCATCTTGCATGTTTGCTTCAGGATTTTATATCTACACAATACAATATATAATGTGTATAAAGCTTATATAGAAAACATTTTAATTATATAAAATATATATTACAATTTTAAATTTTAAAAATTTTCTTTTTAAATTTTAGTTTTTAAATGTTCTTTATGTTGTGAGCAGGGGTCTAGTTTTAAGTTTCTAATCACATAAATAGCTGGGTAATGGGCAGTGGTTTTTAAGGAACAATGCGTCCTTTCCCTATTTTATTTTTATAGTACCATCTCTATCATGTACATATACGTATATTTTTTCATAGATAATTTTTCTTTTATTCCTGCTGATGTGAAGTCAGCTGTCATTCTAGTTGTCATTAGTTTTAGACGTACCAATAATTTCTCTCTGTGTTTTTTTTAAGGTTCTTCCCTTCCTCCATACCCTCCATCCTTCCCCCTCCTTAACTTTGTCTCTTCCTCTGCCTCTGCTTCTCCCTTCCCTTTGCTCCCTCTAAAACCCAGTTTAGTGCTTTTTAGAATATTCACAGTGTTATGCAATCATCACTAGTATCCAACAGAGGACATTTTTATTACCCCCAACACCAAAAAACCTTGTATACACTAGCAATCACTCCTCATTCTCCCTACCCTAACTCCCAGTCCTTGGCAACCACTAGTCTTTCTTTCTGTCTTTATGGATTTGCCTATTCTGAATATTTTATATAAATGAGGTTATACAATATGTAGTCTTTTGTAACTAGCTTCATTTATTTAGTATAATGTTTTCCAAGTTCATCTATGTTATAGCAAATATCAATACTTCATTTTGTTTTACTGTCATATAATTTCCCATGTATGGATATACCACATTTTGATTTGTTTATACATTCTTGACTAGTATGAATGCTGCTGCTATGAACATTCTTCTACGAGCTTTTATGTAGACATATGTTTTCCTCTCTGCTGGGCACATCTATTTGAATTGGAATTGCTGGGTTATAATGGTTAACAGTTTGAGGAATTCTTAAACTGTTTTCCAAGGTTGTGGCACTGTTTTACAATCCCGTCAGCAATGTGCTGATCCAGTTCCTCCACATTGTTGCCAAGACTTGTTATTGTCTTTTCATTATAGGCATCCCAGCAGGAAGGAAATGCTATCTGTTGGTGGCATAAATTTGCATTTCCCTAATGACTAATTGACTTGAGCATCTTTTCGGTATCTCTCCGTGGAGAAATAATCATTCAAATCTTTTGCTCATTTTAAAAATTCAGTTGTCTTTTTATAATTAAGTTGTGATAGGTCTTTATGCATTTTGGATTTCAGTCCCTTATTAGATATGCTATTTGCACATATTTTCTGACATTTTGTGAGTTGTCCGTTGAAGCATAAAAGTTTTAAGTTTTGATGAAGTACAATATAGATAGCCTAATTTAAGTGCATATCTAACAAAACTAACTTAAAGTCACAAACATTACTTCAAAGTTCTATTCCAAGAGTTTTAGTTCTTTCACATGGATTTATTATGATTATTCTTCATTTGGAGTTGATTTTAGCAATAGTGAGAGATAAGGGTCCAACTTGATTATTTTGTATAAATGTTCAGTTGTCCTGGCATTGTTTGTTGAAGAAAAAACTATTGTACTTCATTTAATAGTCTAAGCATTCTAGCTGAAAATCAATTAATTATACATGTAAGGGTTTATTTCTGGGCTGTCAATTTTATTTCATTTATCTACATGTCTCTTCTTATGCCAGTAGCAGGCTGTCTTCATTACTGTAGCTTTGCAGTGAAGTTTGAAAGCAAGAGGTGTAAGACTTCCAGTTTCGTTCTTCTTTATCAGTATTTTTGTTTGTTTGTTCTTCTGGATCCTTTGTTTTTCCATGTAAATTTTAGAATCTTAGCCAATTTCTGAAAAAAAACCTCCAGTATGAATTTTTGTAATTTTGATAACCAATTAAATGTCTATATATGCTATAGGTCTATTTACATTTAATATCTGGGGGGAGATTAGTTTTGGTAGCTTACGCCCTTCTAGGTCTTTGTTCATTTTGCCTATTTTATTACATTTGTTAGCATACAATGTTTGTGGTATTTTTTTCAATCTTTTTTGTTGTTGTTGTTTAATTTGAAACAGTCTCACTCAGGTGGGAGTGCAGCGGCATGATTATAGCTCACTGCACCCTCCGTCTCCCAGACTCAAGTCATCCCACCACCTCGGCCTCCAAAGTATTTGGAACTACAGGAATATGCCACCACACTCAGCTAATTTAATTTTTTAAATCTGTAAGTTCTATTGTGATTATCATTTTATTCCTGATTTTAGTAATTTGAGGATTTTTTTCTTAGGCTACCTAAAATCTGTGAATGTCGTTGAGTTGTTGGTTTATTTACTTTCCCTATTGTATCTTAATCTTGATTTCACTTATTTCTCTGCTAGTCAATAGTATTGTCTTTTTTCTCCTAGCTTCAGTTTTAATTTGCTCTTATTTTTCTAGCTAATGGTGAAATATTTTGTTATTGATTTTAAGCCTTTCTTTTTAATGTAGATGTTTACAGCTATAAATTTACCAATAAGCACTACTTTAGCTCCACATTTTTATATTTTTAGTGTTCCTTTAACACCCAATACCCTTCACTTTTCAGTTTCTATGCTGAAAGGCAGTCATTTTACTGATTTATTGAGCTATGTCAAATTTGCTCCTCTCTTTTGGGTGACTCAAATCAGACATTTAATATGGTTATTACACTGGTCTTTTTAATTGCATTCTATTGTCTTCTAATATTTTATGTTCTGCCTTCTATTACATTTAAAAACATAAATTGTCTTTTATAATTCGTAAGAACTTACATTATCTAAAGTTCTTAAGAGTTCAAATGAGTATCTTTAGTTTCTACTCACAAATGCATGATAGATTATTTTCTAATTTTGAATTACGAGTCTATGTTTAGCAAAACCTTCTCTGTCACGATCTAAGAATACTGAGGGAATACTAAGGTTCTTTCTTTAGTGGATCTATATTTTATTTGATGGCATTTTTAGGTTATTAATATTCTTAAGATTCTGAATTATAGTCGATTTACGATGTTACTATCTAGTACATTAAATGAAATGCAAATTCACATTTGTGCATCTGCTATATACTCTCATGGTGATTCATTGTGTCATGATCTTATGATTTTTTCTTATTGACCTCATCTTTTGTGCAATTTTTTTTTTCCAGATGAGAAGCTCACACGTCCTGAACTTGAGGAGTACGCCTTACAGAACAGTTTTCCATTTGTTTCTGCTACCATACCTCACAGTTTTCAGAAAGGATCACTTTTTATGTTTATTCTTTCAGTCTGGTTTCCTATATCACAAATGGTATGATTTTAGTGTTCCTTTTACTTCCAATACCCTTCACTTTATTTTAAGTTTCTATGCTGAAAGCTAGTCACTTTTTTGATTTATTGAACTATATCACTTTTGGTATACAAATGGTGTAGAAAATTCTTGTCACTCTCCTTCTTGTCACTGCTGCAAGGAACATATATTTCACATATATTATACGTGTCACATTTTTTGACGTTTTCTATTTCAAAAGGCACCTTTGTCCTCCACACGAGCCTGTACCTCAGGCAAAATGCAAGCTCTCTTTCAGCTTCTCCAGGCTGGTTAGAAGATATTTTTCTAGTTTTATTTTTACAGAGTAGGCACCACCTCAAGTTCTTAGCTATGTAACGTTATTTAGAGTTCCTGGATTCAATTCCTACACTTAATAGATCAAAGCTCCCTATGGGGTCAGAACCTTTGCTCCAAACTTTTAGGGTTTGCTTCATTTCTGTTTGTTCTTATTTTCATTTTCTGAGATTATGGCATCATTAGCTCTAGCCTCCTGCTCTAGATCAAGGTTTTACACATTTCCAGCACTCAACAGTTTTTCTTTTTTCTTTTTTTTTTACTCCGCTATATATTTTAAGTATGTGTTTTTACATTTTATTCAATGTTTTATTATTTGTAATAGGAGAAGTTTCCCTTCAGCTCACTCCTAAGTCTCTCTGAAGCCATCAACATTAATTCTTTAACCTTTAAATAAGCACATATAAAAATAATAAAAAACTAAATCATGGTTTTTAAAAAGTAATAATAGTAAAACTCATACAACGAAGAGAGTTTCACCTTTTATTTTAGAATTATCTTTTTTTATTAGAAATAAGGAGACACATTTCAGAGTGAAATAATGCACATCTTTATACCTTCCTGTGCCTAACTGAAAAAAACGTATAATGATTTAGATTTATTCTCATCCCAAATTAAACTATTCTACTTAAATTGACACAGGATAATACTCTTTGTATTTGAATATATGCCTATTACATAAATGTGATAGTCAAGGGCAAGAAGATGAGTGGAAAAGGAAGTTCCCCAAATATTAGGGGGCAGAAGTGTCACTGGGGTGCACCCTAATTTTACCTGTGGCTATCACCACCCCAGACATTGTCAGGCATGTCTGCACCACAACTCTGTCTTCTCTATTTACAGAGTTCTCAAGAGGAGGGGAGAAAACAGCTTGAAATCTTGTTACCTTTCATGAGTTTCAAGTCCTGGGCATCTATCTTGTGAAGGTAAGCTGGAGAACATAAAGAAGTAAAAATATGGTTGGCCCCTAAATCAGCAGATTCTGTATCCATGATGCAACCAACTGCAAATTGAAAATATTTAAAAAATAAAGAGCAATAACAAAGTATTAAAAATGCAAATAAAAATATAGTGTAACAACTATTTACATAGCATTTACATTTTAGTAGGTGCCATAAATAATCTAGAGATTATTTAAACTATGGAAGAAAATGTGCACAGGTTATGTGCAAAAAGTAGACCATTTTATGTGAGAGACTTGAGCATCCACAGATCTTGGTATCTGTGGGAAGCCCTAGAATCAATCCCCTGAGAATATGAGAGATGACTGTAGGTCTTCTTCACAAGTAGCTTAGATTCAGCTGACAGTAAATTATATCAGCTATCAACAATGCTGCTGTACAGCAAAGTCGTGGAAGTTCATTCCTAGTGCACACTTAATAGAAAAGGGCTTGAATAATATGTGGCATACATTAGGGATTGAATATCTATCTTTATTCTTCCTAATAATATTATAGTAATTATTATACTATGCAAATTACCTTTTTATTAGCCAGTGTAGAACAGGGAAGATGTCTTGTGGTGACAGGCTAAGTTTTGGCTGCTACAGGGATCAGATGGAGACATTGTCCTGATGCCGGTAGGCTTAGCCTAATTTCTCGTCACTGCTGTGAGGAACATATATTTCACATGCTACAAGATTTTATTTAACTTTCAAAACAACTCTGAAAGAGTGGTACCATTTTCTTCACTGTAAAGATGAGGTTGAAAGAAGGTGAGAGACTCACATGGGTAGAAAATGGGAGAGATCGGATTAAAATCCCAGTATCATAGTTCCAATGTCCTTGTCCAGCAGTGGTGTCATGGGAAATAAACGGTTATATGTATAAAAATGTGTGGTCAGGGTTTCTGACTCATATGAAGTCAGAAACATTTATTCTGTCTGTGAATCAAGTCACTGTGAATGCCTAAATTACTTAAAGTAGTAGCACCCTAAAAAGTTAAAGAAACTGATGACTCTGTGAAGTCACTAATAACTAAAAAGCCTTGCCTCTATAGACTCTACAACTATTGTTATTCAGGAAACTTTTTGATGATTGCAGGGACCTAAAAATCTATAAAGTGAGTAAATGGGACTACTAGAAGAATCTAACCACTTATCTATGATAAATGGCTGATAGAAGTGGATATGGTCATAAATGGGGCATATCTCCCTTTGGTAATATGCTTGGATAAAGCAGCAGGATGAGAAGTAACAGAAACCATTTTATCACTGTAATGTGGTGAGACTGAGAGCTCTAAGACTGAATTTCAGGAAACACTATGCGAGGACTCCTCACAAAACCACATTCACAAGACAACAAATAGATAACATTTACACAATTCCAGGAAATAGTGTGTATGAGTTAATAGTGCAGAGCATTAAAAGTGATCAGCTGTTTCGAAAACATGCACACTGCTGGCTGCCTGCTGACATTTCCATCTACTACTAAGAACCTGGATTTATGAAACAATATATATGACAGATAACATTACTTGAAATGCACACCTATTTCTGGGTGCATGATTTACTGATAGCTTTATGTTAGTAGCAAAGTGGTTGTTAGCTCACCTCAACTGAAGTACGTAAGTGAAAACCTCACAAATTGAACGTTTGCTTTTTTTTCTGACTGACATTAATCTTCAGTTTCATCAAATGGCAATATCAGAATATGAGCAGAAATGAAATGGATGCTTTCCTTTGCTAGAGAGTTATGTGTCATTGATGAGTTTCTTCCTATGAGTCAGCCTTCTGGCCTTCATAATTTGATCTGATATAAAAATAGATGATTGTTATTCTTGTTAATGCAATGAATTATTTTCTATTTTCCTGCTTTCAACAAAGAAATTTGTGAATTAATTGTGGCAAATCATCAATGACTTTCCTAAGAACCAGTTTTTTTCTAATAGACAATAGAAATAAATCTATAGCTTATCTAAGAAAAGAGTGTTTCCTTCTCTTAGATGCCTGAGTTCTATTTGCTAAGGGCTTGGTGTTTATGGGTTATTGAAGAATAAAGGAAGGACATAGTTGTATATGTCAGGGGTTGCTGTGTTCTTGTAAGAGAGTTAATAATCTTATACTGGAAAAAAATGTTGTTTTTTCAGAAAATTTATAAAGATTAAATTTTAGAAAATATCAATGTCTTGTAACTAAAAATGGCAATAACAAAATTTTGTTCATCTGGGCAGTTGTTTTATTTTCATTAACTTTTCATTAGGCTCTGTGGTATATCTTCGATTACTTTTTTAAGGTTTACTTGAACAAATTTAAACCCCATTTTCTTTCCTCCTGCTTATTCAAAATTCATGTATTTCCCTACAGGGACAGTGTATGCATAATAATCTGAGCTTATATTCAACATTCTAAAATGTCAAATAGGTTATGAAAATACTGAAATGCCACCCTACTAGAAAATAGTAGGAGCCCTATCTCACAAGAGCCCTCACTGGACAGCTCTGTATCTCCCCCAGGAATCCTTCATTAGAAATATTAGGAGATTGATATTGAGATTCCTGACAGCTGGGAAAGGTATGGAATTAGAGCTGACTGAAAAATTCAGAAGATAGAAGAAAATAAACTTCAAGAGTTAATCTAAAACATAACTTGGAACAATTTACGTTCTTTGTGGTCACTTTTGCATATAACATTGAAAGCCTGTGGTTAACATGAAGCAGCCAGTGGTTATCACAGAGTTCATTGAATTTTATATTAAAAACAAGGCATCCACAAGTATCAGTCTGCGTTTTATCTGTGTACCGAAACCACACAGTGATTTAAACAAGGAGCATTAAATGTAAAGAATAATTAAACTATAATAAAAGAGTAATTATGAAATAAAGTAGAATTCTACATAGTATGCAAGGGCTGAGGGAGCATACTCAAGGAAAAAACATCTTGAAAACAGCTCCTCTTCCTATTGATAGAGATCAGACTTCCTCGTGAAGGTACAGTTCCAATTCACTGGAAGATACCAAGGGTCACTGCTTTGCCCAAGTCTGAGCTGGTCTGCAATAGCTGGTGAGGCAGACAGTAGGCTTCCAGGGCTTGTGTGAGCCTCAGCCTCGAAGGCCACAGGAAGGTGCTCACCAGGCTGGATCAAGACTTCAAGGTCACTAAGGAATCACAACCTGGGGAACAGCCACACCAGATCCCTTCCCACCCACACTGCAGACCAAGTGTGCTGTTGTAGGTACCAGCAGGAGAAGCTTCTTCCTCCTACAAATTTCCTCCAGCACCTTCTCTTAAGAAAGCTTAATACTGTTCTCACCGTAAAGGAGGAACACTAAGGGTGTGTCTGTCTTTTATTACAGAGTAAGTGTAGGAAGGTATTTCTGGAGCTGAAAGGCAACAAATTGGTAACTGGCACACACACCTGGAAGTATTTCTGTGCTAGATACATCTTCTTACAGATACTTTTTAAAGGTAATTTTTTTGTTACTATTTCTTTAAAAACTTGTGAGCCCTTTGGTATTAAAAAAAAAAAACACTGTCTAATAACTTTGTGGATAACTGTGGACAACAACTCTGCACTTTCAGCTTCTTCATCTTTGAAATTGGTTGTTGTGAAGATTAAACCAATGATATTTGTAAAGTATATTGTGCAGAGCCTAAACCAAAGAAGTATTGAGTGGTGAGTGTTAAACCAGATTGCCGTATAGCGTCATTACCTTACCGCACTTTTCATCTGAGCACGTGTGTTGTCAGGAATCAGATATGGTAAGACCTCTCTGCAGGAAAAAAAAGGGGAGAAGTGAGAGAGGAGCAAATAACATATTTTTATTTTCCTTTTTACTGTCTCTGCTCTATTCCTGACCCAAGGTGCACGCATATGTAAAACACTGAATTGTTTTGTAATTATAAATAAAATGTTTTAGAGAAGCCTCTCATTTTATGACTTATTTTCTTTCTCTCAGCATTACTTTGTTTACTCTTAGTTCACATATATACTCACATATACATATACAAGCACATGCTGTCCTATGTAAGTTCAATACAATCCTTGTTGCTTGCTTCTAGGTATTTTATATTTTTGTTAACTCATATATTTTAACACTAACAAGCTCTGTGCTTAGACTAACAAGCAGTGAACTTCCAATTAGACTCTGAGTTCTATACCAAATTGTGCTCTATGAACACCACTACAGCATTATATGAGGAACAGAAGGTGGTTTCAGCATCTAGGTATTCTGCTCTCAGGTTTCTGGAAAATCCATTTCCCTGCAATATATACCTAATTCAAAATAAATAAAGTAAAAAGGGAGTCTTTGCCTTCCCTGTCATTGAAATGAATTTTAAAAGCATAACGGCTGATTACTGTACTGAAAAAATTAATTGAAATGTCTCATGGAAAGCCCTGCACCTTGATTTTTAAAACATTTTATTTTCTTTGAATTTCCTACAATACGAAAGCATGCTTAGCTTTAAATGTTCACATTCTGCCCATGCTTTCCTATTATGTATTGAGCTTGTCTCTCAAATAGAAGAAAGCTCTTTTAGTTCTTCACGCAAGTCTTCCCTAAGTAAATAAATAACAAATTATATTATGTAAAGCATATGTAGAAAATTTTCTGACTGGGTGCTGGGCTCACCCCAACACTTAGGGACACCAAGGGGAAAATTGCTTGAGACCAGTCTAAGCAACAAAGCGAGACCCTGTCTCTACAGAAAAAAATGTTTTAAATAGCCAGGTTTGCTGGCACCATCACGTAGTTTTAAGTACTCAGGAGGCTAAGGTGGGAAGGTCTCCTGAGCATAGAAGTTCAAGGACGCAATGAGCTACGATCACACCATTGCAGTCTAGCCTGTGACTACAGACTCTATCTCTAATAAAAAGAAAAAAATTCTCTTTTACAAAAGCAAAAATATTTGTGCATTTTATATTTAATCTAGCTAAGCAATGCAGTTTATGTTGACAAGTTTAGTTAACTGTTAGGAGGCACGTTACTTATGCAAAATAATTCAATAGCAGATATCTTAACCCTTTATTAAGAGCGAAATTTCTGATTTATTTTTATGTGTTTTATGAAAAAGATACTTCATTTATAAATTCAAGTTTGGTTGGCCTTTCTTGTCTCTTCGTTCAATATTTGAAACACTTGCATTTTCTTCTGTCTTTAGGAATCATCGGGCTCTTCTCCTCCATTTTATCCTTGTATTTCTTGTTTCTTAGCAGCATGCTTAGCTTTTACCTATTCACATTCTGCTTGTGCTTTGTGATTTGATGTTTCTTTCATTGTTTGTTTTTTGAATGGTAATGGAGTTTGCCCATTTTGGTACACTGCTCTTCTGGCTGAACCCGGTCAACGGTAAGGTGTTCTTCAGACAAAGCTTAGTTAATACTACATTGTTCTTCTGGTAAAGGCTGGACAACTTTGCTAAGTTGCTTCCTGGGTCTTTCCTCTTCAGCTACTGTCTCAGATGTTCTGAGTATGAAGTCTGTAATTTGGGATTCCCGTGAGATGTAGGCCCTTTTTCCCTCCATAGTAATTTCTTGTACTTCCGCTGGATTTTCAGTTTTCTCTGAATGGCAAGCCTTGCAGGTGGACATCTGTAAGGAGTCTGAGTGGGAACAACTGTTGGAGTCCTCCCAGACCCCATCCCTGCAACAGTGGCACTGAGGATGTTGGCAACAGACTCTGAGGCTTAGCCCTTCTCAGTTTTAGTGAATCAAGCAGACATATTCCCCTGACTTATTGCTGTGAAAAATTACATGAATATATTTACTAATATTAAATTTATATTTCTGTGAGCACAATACTTGTATATGTTACCCTTTTAATACACTGATAGAGTAGATTTATCATTTTTCTTTTATTTTTACAACTATATTGATGCATAAAATTGATTCAAAATGTTCTTCTTAATGATGTTTGCATGAGTTTCCTGGCACACCATAAGTAAGTACCACTAACTGAGTGTTTTAAAACAACAGAAGTTCATTGTCGCACAGTTCTGGAGGCTGGAAGTTTGAAATTGAGGTGTTGCAGGACCACAGTCTCAAAGCTGTGGGGGAAATGCCTTTCTCTTAGCCTCCAGCATCACCAGCAATCTTTGGCGTTCCTTGTTTTGCAGCTAGATAACTCCAATCTCGCCAGCATCTTCACAAAACATTTCCCCTGCGTATCTGTCTTCACATCATTTTCATTTTCCTTTTATTATTTATTTTATTTAATTATTTTTCTTAGCCAGAGTCTTGCTGTGTTGCTCAAACTGGAGTGGAGTGGCACAATCATGACTCACTGCAACCTCCACCTCAGGGGTTTCAGCGATCCTCCTGCCTCAGCTCTGGAGTAGCTGCTATTACAGGCACCTGCCATCATGCCTGGCTAGTTTTTTGTATTTTTACTAGAGACAGGGTCTCACCATATTGGCCAGGCCGGTCTCGAACTCCTGACCTCAAGCAATCCACCCACTATGGCCTCCCAACATTTTCCTTTTGTTCTAAAGACACCTGTCACATTGGACTAAGGCCCTAACCTACTGCAGTACGACCTTACCTTAAATTAACTAATTCTATCTGCAATTACTTGATTTCCAAATAATTGCATCCCGAGGTACTGGGGGTTAGAACTTCAACATCTCTTTCTGGAGAAACAATTTAATACATAACAATGTCTTTTTCATCTTGGAAATTAGTGTTATGTGACTCTAATGGCAAAAAATGGCACGTATTCCACTTTTACAATCTGAAATGCCTGCCATGTAGCACAGAGCAGACGAAGCCTTACAAGTCTGCGCAAAGCCACATATTAAACTTCCTAAGCCCCGCTTTTTACAGGCAGCCTGCTCAAATCTGAAACATAGTTATTCTACTCAAATAATCTTTTACTTTTTCATTCTATTTTGGTAATTTAAGCCATCTTTAAAAGTTAGCACTTTTACCAAGATATTCTCATTAGTATTCATTAATCATGAGAGATGCTCCATATTCTGGGAATATTCTTTGTTTAATGCTTGAATTTCTATTCCCTTTCTGTCTTAATTGTCCTCACCAAAGGCTTGTGTATTGCAATGACATTTTCAAGAACAAGGATTTTCATTTACTTATTGCTCAGAATTTTTATTAGTATTATTATTTCAGTGTGATTTCATCAAATTTATTTTACTCTCTTTGAATTTTTTGTTGAATACTAAGTTATTTTATATTTATTCCAACTTAATGACAGTATTTAAAGCTATGCATTACATGTGGGATATTTAAATAGCTGAGTGTGCTGCTATTTATATAAGTTTGATCTTTAGGATCAACTTGAAGGATTTTATAAACGTTTTGTATACGTGACTTAAGATGTCATCAAATTTAACCAATGTCTTTTAGCGCTTGAAAGAAAGCTTCCAGTAAAATGTGTATTAAATTGACCACCTGAAATATGTTATTTGGCTCCCCCACACAATTGTTTATTATTTACCTGCTTGCACTACAAGGAAACACAAAGCAAAATCAGAAAACCAGTAGTGATTCCCAAGTGTGGATAATCTTCCAATCATTGTAAAAAACAAATCTGATGCAATATGCAATGTTATATGGGACTAGAGTACTTGCCTATTTTACTTAAGGTAAAATGTTTACCAAGAAACATTCCTCAAATAAAATGCAACAGAAAGAAAACATAAAACGTATCTTAGTAATGTAGTAATGTAACATGTTATTAGAAGAAGAAACTGGGTTTGGGGTATATGGGAACTCTTTGTACTATCCTTGCAACATGCACTGTGCTACACAATGTTGCACGTGGCAAGGCCTAAGTACTTTAGTCCTTCATAAAATTGTACATTGCGTCAAATGCAATGAGAAAGACTGACACCCCTTTCTTTGCAACCAGTCTGTGTTTAGGTGTGCCTATGTGTGTGCGTGACTGTTTTCTTTCTGGCAGCTCCATTTTTACCCTCAAAATTAAAACTTGTCCTCTGAAATACATTAATAAAATCATTTTAAATAATTATAATAAAGCTCATCAATAATATGAGCTTCAGACTTCTCCCCCACTCTTTCCTACTCCTACTTGCATCCTCAATAGTAGAAATTGGCTCTGGGATTGGCTGAACAGTTTATCCCCCTCTAGCAGGAAACCTGACACGTGCAGGAGCCTCTGTGGATCTAACCATCCTCTCGCTCCACTTGGCAGGAGATTCTTCTATGTTAGGGGCCATTAACTTTATTACCACAATTATTAACATAAAACCCCCAGCCATATCCCAACATCAAACATCCCTTTTCAACTGATCAGTCCTCATTATGTCAATCCTTTTACTCCTTTCTCTCCCAGTCCTAGCCACCAGTATTACCATATTATTAACTGACCGTAACCTCAACACTACTTTCTTTGACCCCGATGGAAGGGGTGACCCTATCTTGTATCAACACTTATTCTGATTCTTTGGCCACCCTGAAGTCTATATCCTTATCCTGCCAGGCTTTGAAATAATCTCCCTTATTGTAACATTACTCTGGCAAAGGGAACCATTGGGATATATGGGCATAGTAGGAGCCATAATATCAACTGGCTTTTTTAGGATTTATCATATGGGTTCACCATATATTTACAGTGGGAATAGATGTAGACACGTGAGCATACTTCACCTCTGCTACCATAATTATTGTTAGCCATACTGGCATCAAGGTCTTTAGCTGATTAGCTACACTGCATGGCAGTAACATCAAATGATCTCCCGCAATACTCTGAGCCCTAGGATTCATTTCCCTTTTCACAGTAGGAGGTCTAACCAGCATCGTATGAGCTAATTCACCACTAGATATTGTCTTACATAACACATATTGTGTTGTAGCCCATTTCCACTAGGTCCTATCAATAGGAGCAGTATTCGCCATCTTAGGAGGCTTTGCCCACTGCTTCCCCCTATTTTCAGGTTATGCACTTAATCAGACCTATGCTAAAATCCACTTCACCATTATATTTATAGATGTTAATTTAACCTTTTTCCCACAGCAGTTCCTCGGCCTATCCGGTATACCTTGATGTTGCTTGGATCATCCTGATGCATACATCACATGACATATTATCTCACCCATAGGCTCATTATCTTATTAACAGCAGTTACACGAATAATCTTTATAATCTGAGAAGACTTTGCTTTAAAACGAAAAGTTCTAACAATTGAACAATCATCTAGTGGTTTAGAGTGACTTCACAGCTGTCCACCACCTTACCACACATTCAAAGATCCAACCTACTTGAAAACCTAAATGAAAAAGGAAAAAATCCAACCTCCAGAAGACTGGTTTCAAGCCAATCCCATAACATCTGTGACTTTCTCGATAAGATATTAGTAAAAGCATTACTTAACTTTGTCAAAGTTATGGTTCGATCCTGCATGTCTCAATGACTCATCTAGTTCAATTAGGCCTTCAGGATGCTATATTCCCTATTATAGAAGAACTGCTCACTTTCCAAGACCATGCTCTTATAATTATTTTCCTAATTAGTTCCCTGGTCCTATATATTATCTCCCTAACACTCACCACAAAATTAACTCATACTGGCACCACAGATGCCCAAAAAATCGAGACTAACTGAACTGCCTTTCTTGCCATTATCTTCATTTCAATTGCCCTCCCACCCCCATGTATTCTGTACATAACAGATGAGGTTAACAGCACTTCTCTTACCATCAAAGCAATTGGTCACCAATGATATTGAAGCTATGAATATACAGACTATGAAGAGTTAGGCTTTTATTCTTATACAGTCCCAACAGCAGACTTAAAGCCAAGAGAAGTTTGACTCCTTGAAGTTGATAACTGAACAACTCTACCAATAGAGATTCCCATCTGTGCATTCATCTCATCTGAAGACATCCTGTACTCATGAACTATCCCATCACTGGGCCTCAAAACAGATGCAACCGCTGATGCTGAAACCAAACTACTTTGACCGCTTTACGACCAGGCCTTTACTACAGACAGTGCTCACAAATTTGTGGGTTTAAGTACAGTTTTATAGCTATTGTGCTAGAATTAATCCCCTTAAAATACTTCTAAACCTGATCCACACCCGCACTATAATATCACCATAAAGCTACCCAGCACTAACCTTTAATGTTAAAGACTGAGGGTATCTGCACCTCTCTGCAGTGAATGCCTCAACTGGATACTTTCACGTGATCCACTGTTAGCCTATCAATAATCATTGCTTTATTCTTCATTATTCAGTTAAAGTTATCAGATTTCACTTACACCAAAAATAATAAAAACACAAAAACATAAAGTCCCTTGAGAACTAAAATGAATGAAAATCTGTTTGCCTCTTTTACTACTCCGACAATTCTAGGTTTACCCACAGCAGTATTAATCCTCTTATTTCCCATCATACTATTTCCAACCTTCAGCCATCTAATTACCAACCAATTGATTTAAACAATGATTAGTTCAAACAAATAATAATTACCCATAACATTAAAGGATGAACCTGATGCCTTATACAACATCCCTAATTCTCTTCATTGCCTTGACCAATCTCCTCTGGTTCCTACACCATTCATATACACCAACTACCCAATTATCAATAAATCTAGGTATAGCAATCCCCTTATGGGCAGGCGCAGTAATTACAAGCTTCTCCTTAGCTCACTTTTTACCATAAGGCACACCTATCCCACTTATCCCTATACTAGTGATCACTGAAGCCATTAGCATTTCATTCAACCAATGGCATTAGCTGTGCGATTAACAGCCAGCATTACAGTGGGTCACCTACTAATGCATTTAATCAGAGGAGGCACACTAGTACTATCAACTATTAGTCTTCCCACAGCTTCAATCGCTCTCATTATTCTCATCTTACTAACCATTCTTGAATTCGCTGTAGCCCTTATTCAGGCTTATGTCTTCACACTACTAGTAAGCCTTTATCTATACAACAACTCATAATGGCCCATTGAACACATGCCTACCATATAGTCAAACAGAAAGAAAACATAAAAGCCCCTGATCGCTAACAGGAGCTCTCTTAGCTCTCAGAATACATTTGTCCTGGCCATGTGATTTCACTTTAACTCTGTCACTCTTTTAACCCTAGGCCTGCTAACCAACACACTAACTATGTACCAATGATGACCTGACATTATCCGAGAAAGTACATTTCAAAGCCACCACTTAACAATTGTCCAGAAAGGCCTCCAATATGGAATAATTCTATGTATCTCAGAAGTATTCTTCTTCACTGGTTTTTTCTTGACATTCTACCACCCTAGTCTAGCCCCAACTCCAGAATTAGGGGGACACTGACCCCTAACAGGCATTCTTCCCCTCAACACATTAGAAGTACCCCTCTTGAATACATCTGTATTACTTACATCAGCAGTTTGAATTACTTGAGCTCACCACAGCCAGATAGAAGGTAGTCAAAAGCAGATGATTCAAGCACTATCCATCACAATTACTGGAGGTATTTACTTCACCCTCCTGTAAATCTTAGAATATTTTGAGGCCCCTTTTACTATCTCTGATGGAATCTATGGCTCAACATTCTTTATAGTCACAGGCCTTCATGGACTTCACGTTACTATTGGATCACCATTTCACACTATCTGCCTCCTCCACCAATTAAAATTCCACTTCACCACCACTTTGACTTTGAAGCCATGCCTGATATTGACACTTTGTAGAAGTAGTATAACTATTCTTACTGCCTACCCTTTTGGTATAGACAGCACCATTGACTTCCAATTAATTAGTTTCGATAATATCCTAAAGAGAGTAATTAACTTGACACTAGCCCTAGTAACTGACACCTTACAGGCTCTATTACTAATAATAATTACATTTTGGTTCCCACAACTTAATATTTATATGGAAAAAAATCTATCTCCTATGAATGTGTATTCGACCCCATAACCTCTGGCTGCCCATAATATATTAATAAATCATTTTTTATTAATATATTTCACTTCCTAAACAAAATACATCATTTATATAGGACAAAGGAAATCACTGATCACAGTATTTCCAATTATAGAAATACATTTTAAAAGCAAAAACCTGAGAAACTAGATAAAATTACACACATAAAAATGAAGAGTACATACACCTTTCCATCATAACGACTGTTGACATTCTGATGAATATCCTGCCAAACTATCAGAGCAAAAAAGTGCTTGTGCAAGATATTTCATCACAGTGTTGTTTCAGATACCATAAAATTCAAAAAACGCTTAATAAATCGTGTTCTATCACAAAATGAATTACTCTGTAAGTACTACGGTAATACATACAGAGCAATGGAATAAATCAATGTGTTAACATGTAAAACATTCCCCAGCATATTTTTATTCAAAACAACAGCAAGTTGCCAGCAGTATGTCAGGTATAATTGCATTTTATTAATACACTTTTAATTTTAGAACAATTTTGGATATACAGGAAAATTGCAAGGATAGTACAGAGAGTTGCCATATATCCCAAACCCAGTTTCTTCTAAAAACATCTTAAATTACCAAGATATGTTTCCTGTTCACTTTCTGTAGCATTTTATTTCAGGAATGTTTCTTGGTAAACATGCAAATATCTGGATATTGGTATTTGATGCAAAAAAACCTTTGCCTTTTAACAAAAGTGTTTTAATGTCTTTTAATTTGGTAAATTTCAATAAAAAATGAAATTCTTTTCTATTTTTTGTCTTTTACTCTATCAGCTTTTTCAGAAAATTGCCTAGCATTAAGCTTTTCATCTCTCAGGTAGCTGCTGTGCATATATTTCTGTCTGTCTCTACATCCATGACTATATTTGCATTTTCTCTATATCTGTGAGTGTTGTATTCGTTCCTGTCACTGTCTTTAAGAAGATAATAGGGTGCACTAAGTTTTTGAATAACTGAAAATATCTTTCTATTTCATCCTTTCTGTTGTATCCCAACTTGATGAGGTACAGACATTGTGAGTCACAGTACATCTCATAAAAGCTTTCCATCTATTGCATCCTTGTGTTTGGGTATTAGTTTTGTTAATTCACAATTTGAGAAACAGGGACACTCCTTTCTTCACAACCAGTCTGTTTTTATTTGTGCCCATATGTGTGTGTGTCTGTGTTTTCTTTCTGGCAGTTTCATTTTTACCTTCTAAATTAAAACTCTTCTCATAAATATATCTTGGAATAGGTTTCCGAATCTTTCATGTAGATAACATATATATTTTTTAAATTGTTTGCTTATATTTCATGCTGTTTTGTTATTAAATTGTTAATTTTCTCATAGAACAAACCATCTTCACATCTAAATGATCTGTGTCGCGTCTTCAGAGAAACTGCTGTGGCTGCCTTGGAGGAGCCCAATCTTGGAGTAAGCAGCTGGGAAGACAGCTGCTTACTCATGATCAAGATCCTACAAGACACTGTGATCTGCTTATCTTCTTTCAAAGTGAAGTAGATACAATTGAGTGTGTAAAATGCAAAAGTGAAGCTTAGAGAGGAGAGATCAGATTTCCCAGTGAAGTGGGGTGAATAGATCACCTACAGCAAAAAATTCAATTTGCTGGTGAGGAGAGAAGCACTGGAAGTGCAGTAAGAACAAACAGGATAAATTTGCAGATCCCATGATCAGTCAATATCCCTACATCTACTGAAAAGAGAGTGTAAAAAAAGGCCATGTTGTAATCCTTGCTGAGATGGCAGGGCATAATAAATTGTGGCACCAAGTTTGCTTCATTTATGACAACTGCTAGGAAATCTTCATTGTTGTTATTTATTCTGAAATAACGAAAATGTATGGTAAAGTATATTGTGGTCATGAGAAACTCCATAGGACTGGCTGCAAAGTGTGATGTGGTGATATGCAGGCAGATGAGTATATCCAGGCAAAAAACTAAGTCTGGTGTGGGTCACACTGCTACAACTTTAATAGTGGCTCTGTTATAGCTGAGAAACAGCAAGTGACGGTCAAGGACAAATCCATATGCCAGCCCTGCTTTATGAAGAATTATACTGTGAAGTGTCCAAGGTACCATAGTGCTCTTGATCTAGAAAGAAATAAGTGATCTGCAACAGTCAGCTGCTCCATATTCAAAGGGCAGCCTGTGTTACTGCTGCACTGAGGATCATACTGGCTGAAGTGCATGTTCAAAGAAGGTTAGAGCCTTTCTGTTCAAAGAATTGTAAGAAATATAGATAATAACTTAAGAAGAGGTCAATAGTGAGCCACATTGTCCATAGCCATCTGCATTTTCACTCTAGAATTATTGCAAACACATTTTTAAAAAAGAAAAACCAGAGAAAACAAAAAATATCTTCTTCAATCTTTCTTTACCCTCTTTTCATCTGAAATATTCCAAGCCTAATTAAATATATATTTATATATATAAATATAAATATATATTTATATATATATATTTATATATATATTTATATATAAATATATATATAAATATAAATATATATATATTTATAAATATATATATATATAGGTTTGCATTTTATAATGTAGAAATGTATCTACCTTCATCCACCTAAGCCAAACTCTTTAAGAATTCGGAGCTAATAAATCTTAGCATTGTTAATTTGCCAATTAAAGTGCAAAGAATAACTGCCAAAGAATATTAAAGTATGAAAAGTTTAAAACTTTAGTTCCTAACACCTTTTCACCTGTTAAAGAAAAATGAAATAAAATTTATGTTTTATTGTCTCTTCTCATTGGCTAAAGTTTGCAGTACCCACTCACTTGATTTAAACAAAGATGGTGTTTTTAAATCACTTTTCTTGCTATCTATCCACATGTATTCCATTCCTGAGCCCTGTCATTATATATTTTTGTATCTTATCTGAGAACTTATTTTTGTTATATGTCCTGAAAACATTCACGTAGACTTCCACAGATTGTTTTGAGCTTAGTTCAGCAGCCATAATAAATGGTATCAATTCCAAGAATTCATTTACCAGTAGCTCACAAAAGTTTTTGTCTCATCAACATTTTAAAAGTTTAAAAAATAGCCGGGCGCGGTGGCTCAAGCCTGTAATCCCAGCACTTTGGGAGGCCGAGGCGGGTGGATCACGAGGTCAAGAGATCGAGACCATCCTGGTCAACACGGTGAGACCCCGTCTCTACTAAAACTACAAAAAATTAGCTGGGCATGGTGGCGTGTGCCTGTAATCCCAGCTACTCAGGAGGCTGAGGCAGGAGAATTGCCTGAACCCAGGAGGCGGAGGTTGCGGTGAGCCGAGATCGCGCCATTGCACTCCGGCCTGGGTAACAAGAGCGAAACTCCGTCTCAAAAAAAAAAAAAAAAAAAAAAAAAAAAAGTTTAAAAAAAATTAAAAGATCCAAAAGCTTTTTGCATTTAAAAAAAAAAAAAATTCTTTAAGTATCAGGAAGTTGTCAGTCTAAAGGTGGCAGATAAAATTTTTTAAAAATTTTAGTTTTTGCTCAAAACTTGAATTTTGTTATTTTCCTTGTTGCAGACATGCCGTGTTCATTAATAATAAAATGTCTGCCAAATACCCAAAACTAAATAACCCTAAAATGTCAGTCGTTCTGTGAAGTAAAACAAATGTTGCATGCAGAAATCTTCTAGTTCTGTTCACATCTTAAACACCTGAACATCTTCTTTTTCTTAGGATAATCTTCACACTTTTGTATCTAGTAAAAATGCTTTATGTGTACTTCCCATTTCATTATATAGACTATTTTAAAATATGTAATTAGATATCAAAATTTAATGAAATAATTTTTCCTGCTTCCTCAAGAACATTCTTAAGCAAACAAGTTTTTGTTTTGTTTTGAGGAATGTGTGAGCACGTGTGTCCAGTGCCCCATGTGTGATTGGTTTGCTAGGGCACGGCGTGAAGTCTTCCAGTCTAGCAGCCCAGTTTGGTGTAACTGGCTCGATTCATGCCAAGAAATCAGCAGTTTTATTCTAGCTTTGCTTTGTAATATCAGCATAAATGTGAACATAATTTAAAAAGCAAATATCTTACTGGTATTATAAAAATGGATTTGACCTCTCATATTCCCTGAAAGGATCGGACAAACTCTCGGGTATTTGGAGCACACTTGGAAAACCTATGTCATGAGTCATGATGTACTTTAATAACTGCAATGTATGGACTTATTGTACTTGATCGGCTTGGTTTTGATATATCTATTACATTGTTCTGGGGTTTTTTCATCTCAAATATTTAATAGTTGAAGATTTTTCAAACTTTTATTACTAATGTATTTTTTCTCTAATTTCTTACATGTACTTTAAATAATTAGCTATGATAAAATAAAATAGACCAGCTGTAGTCAATTAAATGGTGTGATATGTGTGTATGTCAAATCATTCTCTTTAGCAATTTAATATTTTTAATTTTTAATCTATTTTCCAAGGTATCAATCTGTTTTCCAAAGTATACAAACAATAAGAAGCACAAGCACGTAATTTGGTTTAACAAATGTATACTTGTCTGTAACTGCCACCATAATCAATATCGAAAACATTTTCTTGAGCCTGGTGCAGAGGTTCATGCCTATAATTCCAGCACTTTGGGAGGCCAAGGTAAACTGAATGCTTGAGAGCAGGAGTTTGAGACCAGCCTGGGCAACATGGCAAGACCCCATCACTACAAAAAAAAAAAAAAAAACTGGCCAGGTGTGGTGGCACACATCTGTAGTCCCAGGTATTTGGGAGGCTGAGAAGGATGGATCGTTTGGGCCTGGGAGGCAGGGGCTGCAGTGACTCAAGATCATGCCACTACACTCCAGCTTGTATGACAGAACAAGATCCTGTATCAAAGAAAAAAAAAATATGTATATATATATATATATATATATATATCTATTATAGAATTAGGGTCTTGCTATATTACCCAGGCTGGTCTCAAACTCCTGGTCTCAAGCAATCCTCCTGCCTCAGCCTCCCAAATTATTTGGATTATGGGTGTAAGCCACTAGGGCCGGGCTAAAACATTTTCATCACCTCAGAAAAAATCCTGTGAGATACCCCACCCTTAGCCCCAGCAATCAATGGTCTGATTCATCTCACTGTATATAAATGTCTTTGTGAGCCAGATAAACCTTTCCTTTATAAATTACCCAGCCTCAGGTATTCCTTCATTAAAATGCAAAATAATATAATTCACTTAGGATAATGGCTTCCAGCTGCATCCATGTTGCCTCAAAGGATATGATTTTATTCTATTTTACAGTTGTGTAGGGTCTCATGGTGTATATGTATCACATTTTCTTTATCCAATCTGCCATTGATGAGCATTTAGGTTGATTCTATGTCCTTGCTATTGTGAATAGTGATGCAAGGAACATACACCTGTGTCTTTTTTGTAGAATTATTTACTTTTATTTGGTATTTTCTTTATTGAGGTTTGCTTAGCTTTTATATGTCTATATTAATAATTTTATTAAAACTGGTAAAAATTTGTTCATACATCCCCCTTCATTTTTATTTTGTAATATTTTCAACTCTCTTATCTTTTTGGAACCACAATTACACTAATGCTAGATCAAGTAATATTTTTCTACAGTTTTTTTTTTTTTTTATTGTACTTTAAGTTCTGGGGTACATGTGCAGATCTTGCAGGATTGTTGCATAGGTACACACATGCCATGGTGGTTCGCTGCTTCCATCGCCCCCGTCACCTATATCAGGCATTTCTCCCAATGTTATCCCTCCCCACCCCACCCCCAGCTGTCCCTCCGCTACCCCCCTAACTCCCCAACAGACCCCAGTGTGTGATGTTTTCCTCCCTGTGCCCATGTGTTCTCATTGCTCAACACCTGCCTATGAGTGAGAACATGCAGCGTTTGGTTTTCTGTTCTTGTGTCAGTTTGCTGAGAATGATGGTTTCCAGATTTCCATATACCTACAAAGGACACAAACTCATCCTTTTTTCTGGCTGCATAGTATTCCATGGTGTATATGTGCCACCTTTTCTTTATCCAGTCTATCATTGATGGGCATTTGGATTGGTTCCAGGTCTTTGCTATTGTAAACAGTGCCGCAGTGAACATAAGTGTGCATGTGTCTTTATAATAGAATGATTTATAATCCTTTGGGTACATACCCAGTAATGGAATTGCTGGGTCAAATGGAATTTCTATTTCTAGACTTGGATGATGGCAAAGGTGTTGAGAAGAGGTTAGATGACAGAAATATTTTTAGGGCAGAGCCAACAGGATTTCCTCCTGGATTTGAGCTGTAAGAGAAACTGTGAGATTTCAAAGAATGTGAGAGAAGTGAGATGATGTAAGAGAAAGTGACAGGCCAAATGTGTTTCCATTTTTTTTTTTAGCTGAAGCAGCAGATTAGTTGGAGTTAACATGTATTAAGGTGGGAAAGATCACATGAGGACAAGATGTGGAATGCGTAGGTGTGAGGGTGGGGTGGGGGTGAGACTCGTTAGCCTGGGGTTAGTGAGAAGTTGAGGTGAAAGACACAATGAAGTATATATTAAATATTATATGAGTGAGATCACTTAAGAGTGATTATAGCCAGAGAAAAATAAAATCTGAGGACTGATCCTAACAGAATTATAAAATTTAAAGGTCAGGGAAAGGAGAAGGATTCAGTAACAGTGCAGGAGAAGGAGCAGTCAGTGAAGGAGTAGGGAACTCAAAGACAATGATGTACTAGGGGTCAAATGAAGAAAGTGGTTCAAGAAGAAAGAAAACATCTAGGTATAAACTATGGCTAAGAGAGAAAGAGGAGGACTGAAAAATGACCATGAGGGAGAATGACAGTCATTGGTAAACTTTACAAGAATAGCCGTAGTGATAAAAGCCTGATTGAGAAAAATTCCAGAGCAGACAGGAAAATAAGAATAAGGACAATGAGACAGATGACAATTTGAAGATGTTTTGTAGTAAAGAGTGACAAAGAAGTGGAATGGTAGCTGTGAGGTGATGTGCAATCAATAAACTGCCTGTTGAAATCCGGATGGAAAAAATTGATAGTGGTAAGAAAGAGAAGACAGCTACAAAGTAGACCCACGAGGAGGTTGGTCTTGGATAGCAGCACACAGTTTCATGAGCATGAAATACGAGGCAGGGCGGAGCATATGGGTACAGATGCAGGTAAGGAGGGCGGATTTGGAGGATGAGGCAGGTGGAAGGCCTTTTCCAATCTGCTTACATTTTCTGGTGAGTTAAGAAGGTTATCAGCAGAGTATGAGGAAAAGGAAAAGAAACTAGTGAAGGTTGATGAGAGAGAGAGGCAGTATAGAAAAGTGGGAGAGTGAGTTGGGGGACTCATAAAATTGTAGAGACTATGTGAGGGAGGAATTGCGAATTTAAAGTGAGACTGATCATAACTGATGGAAATATGTATTGTCTAATATAGGAATTTGAGTATTTCTCATTACAGTTAACTCTCACCATCCTCTGTAGCCAATTCCATCACAAAGAAATAATTGTTTTATGTATTAATAATATAATAATGCTATGATGATATTTTTTAAAATGGGATCATGCTATGCCAACTCTTTGCAGCCTTTTTATCTTAAACTTTAAAATAAGCATTTTTATGTCAATGATATGCATCTACTTCATGCTTTAAATTACCAAAAGTATTTCCTTAAATTGTTCTATGATACTTTGTTTCAGCATTCAGACATTTTCTAATCTTTTTCAAATATTTGTTAGTGCAATACTGTTTTGAACAACCTTGTACATAACACTCTGCTTGATCCAACTATGTGCTTTGTTGGAATATATCCTTAAAATGTAACCATAAGCAGTGTACCTATTTAAAGCTCTTAATACATACTACTAAATTGCTTTTGAAAAACACTTGTACTTTTTATCTACAACTTTGACCAACAGCTGATGACAATGATTTTCCTATGTACTGGCCATAACTAAGTGATATCATTCTCTAATATTTATTCCAATAATTCTGTTTTGGTGACTACTGAACACAAATCAAATTAGTATTTTGAATCAATAGAGAGGATTTTATGAAATTATATAATAAACAAGTATGAAAAGTATCAGCTACATGAAACTTTCTAATAGTTATCCTTTCTTTTACTTTAAAAACTAAATTATATATAAATATGTATATGCATCTATTAATCAGATATAATTTATATATATTAACTATATACATATATAATTTAGTCATATGTATGAGACTTGAAGTTATATAAAAAGGTATTTCATTTGAAATACATTATACATGGATATTAGCACCTACTGAAAATTTGTGATCTTTGGCACTGCTCTATCAGCCACTGATTGTTTTGATTTTCTGTTAAAAAACAAGCAACTAACTCACTCAAAACTGTACAGCTACATGGAAACTGAACAACCTGCTCCTGATTTACTACTGGATAAACAATGAAATGAAGGCAGAAATAAAGATGTTCTTTGAAACAAATGAGAATGAAGACACAATGTACCAGAATCTCTGGGACACATTTAAAGCAATGTCTAGAGGGAAATTTATAACACTAAAAACAAGTACTCAAATTTCAAAAGGGCAAAGAATGTATACATAAAGTATATCTCCATAAGCATGAAATTTGTATGACCTACATGAGAAATGGAAATATGTCCTGAATTTTCTGGGACAATCTTCATTCAAAAATTTTATATAGCAATTATTCTATGACCATATATTCTATAAATATAATTGATATGTCAAATATTTCTGCATCCCAATTATGCTTACCAGCACATCTCTCACACTGAGATTATGCCACAAAAATTTACCATTCGCTCATGTGTTCTAATTTTTAGCTTAAAAATACAATACTCTACCACAAGGAAAAGACAAAACAAAGGACACATCTGAGAGGACCTGGGTTGTCAACACATTTTACTGCACTAGGTCATCATCCTATGAATTTTACAAAGGAAGATTTTAAAGCCAGTTTATTAGAAATTATTTTGCCTTCAGAATTTATTTTTTTTTTCTTTGTGACAATGAATGTTTTTAATGAATTTGGATTAGCTAATACAGAAGCACACTTCGAGGCCCTCAGAAACTGAAAAGGAGATGAGAAGGAGAAAGTTTAGTATTTTATGCCCCAAGAATCCTAACTCTTACTTGCATATAAATAAATTGTAGAAAAGAGTTACATGTTGGGATCAAGCCTGGCACAGTGGCATTTAAAGAGACAAACAGCAAACTTTTCAGAAATGACTTGATTCCATACATATTTTAAAAAGTATTCTAACAAGGAAATGTCCCTTCTCACGGTGTGCCTGAGGGGAAGTAAATGCTTATAGTTATTATGAATTTCTTCACCTCCTAATATTGTGTTAATTATTGTACTATTTCGAAAAACAGCAGTTTAACAAGCACTCTCTATATAAGACATAGCTTGTTTTATTGTCAACAACATAGTTTGAAAACTATAATAAAACATTTTAATAAAACATTTAAAAGATTAGGGAAGTAAACATTATGGTATTTTTCAATTTCTTTGTGTGTCCTTACAAATTTCACTTGAATCCATTTTCAAAATCAAACCAAATTATGTCATTTTCACAGATTTTGTTGTAGAGGCCTCCCAGGTGATCATAGGGATAGAATTTCTAATAAGAAAGAAAATCATCTAGCAATGATGATCAGTCGCTGGGTTTCATGCTCAGATTATTGCTTCACAGCAGGCTAGGACTGTTCTCATGATACAGGATAATTAGACTGAGTTTTCCACGTAGAGTACTACTGTCAGAATTTCCCAGACAGTGGCTAATAGTATTAGCTATCATTTTTAGAGGCCTGGGAACATACTAGACATTATATTTTATCTTATTTAAAACACACAACAACCTTATGATGAATCTATGTATTATTATTCCAGTTTTGTCATGAGATATCTGGAACTCAGAGAGGCCAGGTGGCATAGAGTTCCCAAAAGCATAGAGTTGGTAAATTGAGAAAGCAGAATTTATGTCCATCTGTTCAACTGCAAAGCTTGTACTCTTATTACTGGGCTGGCGTCTGGTAACGGTGGTGATGTGTATTCTGTACTCAGAAGTCTAGGAAAAGCAGAGCGCATGAAGCTCTTACGACTTTTGGAGGCTACCTCAGAGGAATGCAGACAAGCAATGAACTTCAAAACTACCTTGGAGTTAGTCAAGTCCTTCCCTTAAAAAGCATGGGTTGTATTATTCTGAATAGTTCTGAAACAAAAATATATGTATTTTTACATATACATATACAGCCAATCCAGTATCTGATAGGCAAATGAAAATGATCTAATATTAAACCTTTTCCATAATTTTAAAGCTGATAATACATCCTGACTGTGGGTCACCTGCAACAGCTTAACAGGTGCACAAGCTGCTCATGTCATGCTGCGTAGGTGTTCCCCACAGAAGAAAATTGTTGTTGTACTAATGAGAAAATGATCTGTATTTCCAAAACTTTTTATTGCCCTTAAAAGTGAAAAATTAGCTTTTTTCTTTCTTTTAAATTTTAAAGAGAGATCTTACAGTAAATTAGAAGCCAAAGATTAAATTTCCACCGAGTGCTTAACTTGTGATGAAAATGATCATTGAATCACTGTTGTTTTATTCATTTTATTAAATCTTTATTAAACTATTAAATAAAAATAATGATGTTAGATCTTAAATCAAGTTAGTTACATCCAATTAATGATCACAAGGTGCCAATATAATGATCTAATATTTAACAGATATACAATTAAATATCAACAACGTATCAGGAATAGTTCTTTCAAAAAATTGCTTCCCATGAGAACTTATTTAATCACATCTAGTTTTTTCCTTGCTGAGCTTCCTTTCCTGATCAGTAAGAAATAAAAAGGCAGAAGATAAGTCGGGTTCCTTTAGAAGTTCAAGCCCCTTTAAAATCACCTACTTTGAATCAAAGGCAGAGTAAAATTCAGCAACCACCAGTGATAGAAGATACCCAAGATTGACTTCTTATATCCAGGAAGGACTTTTTAGTGGCATCTTTTAGGAATGGTGATTGCAAAAAGAAACAGAGAGAGAGAGATTGGTTCCCCATAATGACTGCCAATACAAATGAATTTATTAGTGAGCAAAGCAGACAATCACCTTTGTGATGCTAATTCAAATGATATCCAGTTAACAATCTTTTAATTCTTGCAAGGTTTAATTAGAGACTTTCCTCACAGCAACTACTTAAACTAAATATGGTTGCTGTTCCTGACACAGGCTCCAATTAAACTCCTGGACTGAAAACCTGAGCCAGCAGGCAAGATAACTGTTATTTAATTGGGAGAAGGTAGGGAATGATTCCAGAAGAAAACTAAAGCCAGATGTCTGTTGAAGGCAGAGTAGAAAATCAGGAATGAAACCCGAGATGGGGGTCAAGTAGTCAGCAGAAGCAGACATGTACACCAGACACATGGACTCCAAAACTGCAATCAGGTTCATCCCAGCAAGGAAGCCTCTTAGGCTTGCTCTTGTAGAGCAGGCACCAATCAGGCCTGAGGTTCAGGCTTCTGTTAAAAAGATCCAGAAGCACAAGATGAAAGAACTAAAAGGCACTTCAGAGATCACAATCTGATTAATTATTTTAACATCTCTCACATCCAGAGAAATGAAGAAAGTTTCTGAAGATCGCACAGTTAATAGCAGATCTGATATCAGTTTGGATCTATTTTTTTTCAAAATTAAAATTCCCACACATCATAGCACATAAGTAGAAAATACTGACTCTGAGAATATTGCAAGTTTTGATGAGCATGAAGAACGGATCTTCATTTGGGTGAAAGATAATCATCTGATGAAAGGTAATCCTTCTAGGTAGACAAAGCAAGAAAATAGGGAAAATAATTCAAGAAGATGCTAACATGTCAAAGAGGCCCAGAGACAGGATGTGGAAGAGAACTACAGATTATTTCCCACTCCTTCTCTTTTGCTGAAACTGGATCTACATCTATTGTCTAAACTCCACAACAAAAGCAATGAGAAATTCTTGTTGTCATTCTTCCAGTCAGTATAACTTTTCTATAAGAACAAAGAGGATGATATAGCAGTCAAGGAAAATATTAGACGATATTTCTTGCCCGTCTGTCCACCAACATACTCTGCAAGGCCCAGGCACTATCTGTGTGTCTATTGAGTACAGAGAGCCAAAAGGAAATGGTCTTTTCTTTACCCCAAAGGTAATTTTATTCCCCTTCACCTCACCTCTGCTCCAAGGAAAAGAACTGTTTTCTAACCAACTGAGGGCAACTTTGTAATTTTCCTTTAATGGCCCTCTGTGAAATAAAATATTCATTTTTTGGAAATGCTTTATATCATTATGTGGTGTGAGGCCTAAATTTAAGGCCCCTTAATAGATGCTATCTTGATATGAGCTGAAATTGGGAGGGTCTCAAATGGCCTAATCACAGTTCTCCTCCTGACTCTGTTCCCAAAAATAAGGTCTCTAACCACCCTCCTTATCAAAGGAAGCAGGGCAGTTCCCGCTTTATCTTAAAGTAGCAGGTTTCAGTTCTCTGCCAGCCCATGGAATTATTTAAACAAGTGAGTTACATCCTCCTGGGAAACCAGGGATGGTCCCACTCTTTGGATACTTCGAAGTCTGCTTCCCAGAGCCCCTGATTGTGTTGTCTGTACCCCGATGTAATCCCAGTGTGGCCTTCTGTAGCTTGCTGTGTCCTCCTCCAGGCTGGGAACATCTGTAACTAATAAACTGCTGTTGGCCTCATCTGACTGATGTTTGATGTCACATGTTGGATAATCCCCAGAACCCTATGACAGGAATCCTTTCTTTAACAGTGGCTTAAATAAGAGGCAGTTGAAACATGTCATATGCTGAACAACTCTCCAATGATTCCACAGTACTTAGGAGGATAGTACAGTCAGAAAATTCTATAAAGAATACTATAACTTCATCATTTACAGCACTCTTGTGAGCAGTGATGTGGAAGTACCTGCCACTTCTCAAACTTTCCTACTCTACTTACCCACCCCTGTAGTCCACTCTTTAACAATATATAAATTGTCCACTTTTTCCCCCTGGTATGAAGTCTTCATATTTAAAGCATATGACGTTTGACCTTCAAACACATCAAATATGCTTAACTCCTTTTAAGTCTAATGGTCTCTATTTTCTATCCGTTTACTTTTTTCAATTGTTCTACACTATTTCTAATTATTTCCTATAGTTACCCTGTTATGATGACTCAAAAAAGTAATAGTATTATGTTAACAGAATGACTCTTTTAGAGAAAAATTTGAAATCAACATCTGAGTCATGTTTGTAAATAATTAAGCCAGCACTAAACAAACGCTCATTAAAATTTATCATAAGGTAAATTTTTTATTACTATTCACTTGCTGATTTACTTGATCAGATAAATTCTCTATGTATGCAGTATCTAATACCGACTTTAAAATTGTTTATACCTATACATTGTGTTATTTGTTCATCAGTGCATTTATCTCAATCTATTAAAGATTAAAGGTTATCTCAACACTAATTTGGGCTACTTTGAATGATTAAATTACTTCTCCCTTTATTAGAAGATCAATTTAAAAAACAGATTAGATTCAATCGATGTTGTGTTGTGCACTCTAAGTTGTCCTACATTTATTCCAAAGTCTCTTTTAATTTAAAGATCAAAAGCTAAAAACAAGCCATTAAATTTATTTTAAAGAAGCCTGGCACCAAAAGGTTTTTCAGGATGAGAAAGTCTGTTTATTTCTCCAAAGTTCTTGAAAAAAACCCTAGATCAATTAAATCATAAGCAACACTTCATGAAGTATTGAAATGCTCAGTATTACATAGATACTGCAGAATTGTCCTTTTAAAAAATACAAACAAATTTCTCTCAACTCATTTCTGTTATTGCACTTAGTATTATTTTACTGGTGCCTACAATGTCTTAGGCATTTTCATTTATATTTTCTAATCATAGCTGTAATCAAAGTTTCAACTCAATTGTTTAGTTTTTGCCCATAAGTTGATGAAAGAGTTAACAAGTCACTTTGTGAGTTCAAATTGGAACCTTGCTATTTGTTAGTTAGCTTATATAAAGGGCAGCATTTTTATTATTAAATTGGGAGAATAATGTATCTATGTCACAGGGTAATCGTGGGTATTAAGGGTAGAGTACATGCAAAGCATTTAACACAGTGTTTGTCATAAGGTAAGAGCTCAATATATGTAAACCATAATTATATAATACAATGTTACTACATTGACTCAACTCTATGTTTTCAGATAATTAATTACAGGCCATTGATATGCAATATTTAGGCTCCCAGGAATCAGAGGATTATAGCCTTAAATTTTTAATTTCCTACATGCCTTTATAAAACAACATACATCTACCAATCTATATTTGCTTCTCAGAGCAGATGCTCACATCTGCTATGAATATCAATTTTGGGAGTGTTTGGATGTTATCTTACCCACTGACCCCTGGGTTAGACTTTGTTGAGAACAGAAGACTTGTGCCAATCCATTTAAAATATTTGTTTGGGACTCTTAATTACGCAGAGTGATGACAAATACTACATCATAACAGGTCCAAAATAGATGAAAATCCTTTCCACTTTGAGTGGAGTTTTACTCCCTTCTCATCTTTTATTTTGCTGATTTACATTTTTTCCAGACTAAATGCATGCCAATTGATGTTCTGTCTTATTTCTATGTAAGGCAAGTGAACAACTTTGTCATGAGAAAAAATAATCATAACTTACTCTACTAGTGTCACTTGTTCAGATGCCAGTTCATAGTATTTCATATGCAATATGTCTTTTGGAAATTATCTTCATATGGGTCATAATACATTTTTTTCATCCCTGAGATTTAACACCAAATGCCCTATAGGTCCTATTTTAGGAAGATATTAATGTATACAACCCAGGCCTCACTGAAAAACTTTACCAAAAATAACTTTTAATTAGGAAATCAAAGCAGTGGATTCCTGTACTGAGAAAGTATCAGAATCCCTAAAGAGGTGCTTTTTTGTTTGTTTTTTGTTTTTAATATCTGTGCTCAGACTCATACTTAATAGATCAGAATAAGGGGTATTATCTTCATATCTGTGCCTATGAAAAGAACCACAGGTGAATCAATTGACAAATCAGGTTTGGGAATCTCAAGTCCAAGGCACACCATATTCACCTAATCATCTAGGTCCATGATTTTCAAAGTGTATTGGTTTGTTTGTTTAACAATGCAGATTTTTTTGTTCCTAGATGGGTTTACACCAAAACAACATGTAAGTCAGCTTAAACACTTATTGCGGTTAAAAAACGATTTATAATCAAAAGCTTTCCCTTCTTTCTTACTCCTTAGCAGACTGAGACCATCCAGAATTCTCAGGGTCCATGGGGCACAACTGCAAATCCATAGTCCATAATTTTAGGTATAGTATTTCAGCTTCAAATTAACTGAGATAATCATAAGTCTATATGTATAAAGCACCTGAGTATTTTCCTTACAAGATCACCACATTAACGGGGCACCCATGTTACAGCCTCAAACTATATCAGACTTCACTGTGAAAATACACCATTTGGATTTCATTTTTGCATCTGTGATAAAACTGTTGTTGAAACTGTCTGATGTAATCACCCAATGGACCTTTTATAAGGTCCCGACCAAGACAATTCCCTTTATATTTAATAAATAGAAAATCTATATGGCCTAGGAAATGTAGCTTATTTCTTTCAAGTCAATAAATCTTATTTTGGGGTTGGGGGAAATATGGGATTTTATGAGAAACTACTTCATGCAAGCAGTGTCTCTAACTTCAAGGAACTCAATTTAGTGGGACACAGATGCTAAGAAAGTTCATTTTAAAACAATGCAATAAATTCGGTGCTCGAGATATACATTGGTTGCTATGGAAGCAAGAAGATAAGTTTTGTAAGTAATTATATTTCCATTTCTGCCTTAGCTACAGGAAGATAAGAGCTAAGTTCTGTGCTCAATTACAGCAACGAATTCACTTACTACAGCATGTTTGCTGCTTCTTTCTCCTCCATTTTACTTTATCCATTTTATACTCTTTAACTCATTGCACTATATCTTGTTTCTGCTAAGTAAAAAAACAAAGTGAAAGGATTTAGATAAAAACGCATAATTAAAAAAATTCTTACCAGATATTACTTGCTTTTTAAAATATTTTTTACATTACCAGATAACAAGCAAAATCATGAGTTTTTAGTGGTGATATTATATTCCATAAACACATGTGTATTCCAAATAGGAGAGCGTTAAAAGATGAAAAACTAAGACTTGAAAAGTAATTGTGATATATAATTTATATAATCAGTAGAGTGATAAGTGAAGTAACCCACAACTTCATTTCTCTAAGAGAAACAAATCTATTGATACAATGAAGCAGACAGCTCAATGCTTTTTATTATAGATCTCACTTAATTTTAAAGAGCCACCTGGAAGCTAGCTAGTAAACTGATCCTCATATTCGGGTACAAGCACAGGAGCTCCTCCCAGATTCTAATTTGCATAAAGTCCACTGTCTAGGACTACTGCACAGACCTACAAGTCACCTAACGTCATAAGATGTGCTGCTTTAGAGATAAGACAAATGCTGTTTTCTTATAGAGATGTCTGCAGTTTGAGCGACATTTTATTTAATCATGATAGCTCAATTCACACTGGTATCTACTACCTTTAGATGATCTCCTTCCTGGGCAGTTTGGAAAATAAAACAAATCTAACTGGTCCAACCAAATGGAGATCCCCTAATTGAGATATTAGTTTAGGGAATGTTGCCTTAACCAGATGAGCTTTCTGGTGGCCTGTGCTTTACTTTTCCTCTCTCGGATTTTGTTCTACAAAAAAAGAAAGAAAGAAAAGAAAGTATACATTTTTCATCTCCTATTTTATTCTCCATTCTCTAAAAGCTAAATATCTTTAGGAAGGTAGCTTTATGAAGTTATAGATGCAATATATATTAATGCGTCCCTCAACTCTATGATTTACTAGCCAAGTAATCTCTCTTGCAAGGTACTCAATCACGCTGTGCCTCAGTTTTCTTATCTATAAACGAAAAATCTAATAATATGTATTTAAGAAATTTAATATATTTTTAAAAAGTAAAGTGCTTAGAACAATGCATTCACATACAAGATTTTCTAAAAGAACTGTTGACTTCGCTATTGGTATTGTTATGCTATTATCATACTTATTAAGGAAAATACAAAAATGTATCCATGATCTGCTGAAGAGTTTGTCCTGGGTTAGGTGCCAGCTAAAATGACAAAACCTTCCAGTTGTTAATCACAAAACGTCCCTGCACTGTGCATGCTATCTTGTCAATTTAACATTCAGCCACAATTTTCAGTGACTCAGAGTACTTTCAATACAATTTACAGCATCTGATGAATTTGTAGGTGTTTTCTTCTCGGATAATCAGAATTGTTTAAATAATAGTGTCTCTATTTCTTCAAAACTAAATGTGAAGCTCACTGAAGCTGTCATATAACCTTTAGAGTGGCATATTTGTGTTTCTTTTCCAAAACTTTATTTTCTACCCATACTCTGATTCTGTTTCTATTAATACTTGTATTTTAATGTGTGTGTCCTTAGCTACGCTGTCACAAATACTCTGTGAAAAGCTATTAATACAATAAGAAATAACTTTCTTTTTTGTACTTTACTAAAAGGTCCTGTGTTACCTATGGGAAGAAATAAATCCATGAGTGATCATTCTTGCAAATCTCTCTGTGAGCTCTTTCGAATTATACCTTCACTCTGATTTGGCAGTGCCCATGGTATATATTTTAACCAAAGGTTCAGTGAATGGAATAGAAGGAGATAATAAGAATAGAGTTAAGAAAATAGATTTCTGAATAATTTACTTGCTGTAAAATCACTTCCTGATTGTATGACTTCATTGTTATTCAATGTTTATATGAACAGAGTAAGTAGTCATCAAAGAAATTTCAAAATAAAGATTTTCTGTGATAATAAAAAACAAATGCTATAGCATATTTGTTTTAGTTATAAAAGTAGAACAGTATGTATTTCCACTTTCACCATTTCCAAGTAATCATGCCTGCAGAAAGGTGTTATAATCTCACACCTCTTTGAGAACTCTTTCCTTCCTTAGCTTCCAGGCACTAGCGACTATTTCCTCAGTAGTAAAACTGGGTACAGGGCTGCCTCATGCTCAGGCTGACTATGCTCATTGATGTAACAAGTGTCAAATTTTCAAATACATTTCCAGGCAGGACACCATGCAGTATGTAACAGAAGTTCTCCAAAACAAATGATGCTTTATGTACTTCTTTCTACATTAGCACTGTTTTCTGCTACAACATATAAAAATAATAATAATGAAACATGAAATATTTAAAATGAAGTTTCAAACTTCTAAAGTCTCCTTCTATTTTCAGAGCTTATACTTACAACAACGCTGGTTTTGTTACCCCTACCCCAACATCCCTGCAAAATTATCCAGATATAAATAGCCCTGAAGCTGCCAAAGTTCCTAACAGTTTTATTTCAAAGTTTTATTTCACACTCACATATACATAAGCCTGATGGAAACTATCTTCTAATGCTCAGCCCCTGAAATTATTTCCAGGTTACCAAGCATGTATGAAAGTTTCTATGAAAACGGAAAGAACATTAAATCACCATTCTTTGATTTGTTCATTATTTGCCAGATACAGGCAAATATCTGTTTGCCTATGTTAAGGATACATGAAACAACAAAGCGAAAGACTCTTCCACCATGGACATTCCTTCCTCACTCAGGGATGGATGAATGGATGGAAGGATGGAAGGATGGATGGAGGGATGGATGGATGGATGAATGAATGGATGAAAAGGATAGCTAGTTATCTAGATAGATAGATAGACAGACAGATACATAGATAGAATGAAGTATATCAAAATGGTAGGTACATTGGAGATAAATAGGGTACAAAAAAAGGTTGCTAGTTAGAAAAAATCTGACTGATAATGTCATATTTGAACAGAAATTTGAAAAAGGTGAAGAATCCTGACATGCAGATATTTAGATGAGGAACACTGAAGAAGAAGAAGCAACAGTGAGTGAAAGGCCCTGATCAAACCTAGCTTCCCTATGAATTCCAGAGAGTGAGTCAAAGGAAGACTAGTGAACGCTGAAGTCATAAAAGTAATGAGTGACCCTGATTAGCTACCCTGACAAATTTGGCAATTGATCTAAAGGTAAAGGGTAGCCACTGGAGTGTTTGAGCAGAAGAGAAACAAGATCTATTTTATATTTTAAAGGGATATCTTAGTTGTTTTGTAAGAACAGAGCATGGAAAGAAACAGAAAGCCCAGATGGGAGAATACGACAACAATGCAGGCAAGAGGTGACAGCACCAAGGTGCAGAATGGCAACAGTAGAAGTGGTAACATCCTAGATGTGTATGAAAGGTAAGCCTTAAGGATTTTTGATATACTGGATGTGACACGTGACAGAAAGAGATGCATAATATCAGTTTTCTAAGTGTGGGATCTAAATGGTAGAATTGCTTGAGCTTAGAAAGCATGGGGAGAAGTAAGTCTTGGGGTTTGGAAAGATTACAAATTGGGTTATGGATATGCTAATTTTCATACCTACAATTATATCAACCTTGAGTTTAAAATGACACCATTGTCTTTAAAAATGATATTAATACCTTAATAAATCATAAGGTATTCATATCATTTATAATATTGCTTTTTTTTTTTTTTTTGAGATGGAGTCTCACTCTGTTGTCCAGGCTGAATGCAATGACACAATTTCTGTCACTGCAAACTCTGCCTCCTGGGTTCAAGTGATTCTTCTACCTCACTTAGCTGGAATTACAGGCATCACCACCACACCCAGCTAATTTTTGTATTTTTAGTAGAAATGGGATTTTACCATGTTGGCCAGGCTTGTCTCGAACTCCTGATCTCAAGTGATCCACCCGCCTCTGTCTCCCAAAGTGCTAGGATTGCAGGCATGAGACAGTACCTGGCCTAAAATCATATTTTTGAATTTGCTTTTTATTGATTCTTTTCCTATTCTCAGTAGCTCATTAGAAACGCCTGACAAAAGTTAGGAAAGCTTATATGCAAATTATGTTTCCATAATATCCAATATAATCTATCCAAAGCATGATTTTTACATGTATTTAGAGCAATAATATCCTTTCTTACAATATTGCTCCTACTTTGATCTCGAATTTCTTCTTATCTGTGTTTGTTTGCCCTTCTTTGCCTCTGACCAAGATTGCCATTGTGTTCCCCTCAGGTTGACAGCTTTAGACAGGTTTTATCCTGACTTTTGGTCCCTGACCTATCTTTTTCTTAGAGCATTTACTTTAGAAAATTTTCAATTGTTAATTTTTTCTCTGACACTTGAAAACGTAAATCTCTTCTCACTCTCTTAGCACTTTAAACGCCCAAAAAATGTCTTTCTCAAATAATACTTAAGAGCCATCTCTTTCAAATGTAATGCAATCAAGAAAGAGCCTCTACCTTTCAGTCTCTGTGGAAGGGTAGGAGCCTAGCAAATACAGGTTACTGCCCCAGTGATCGACCTCCCCCTTACACACTTCACTAGCTTTCTGTTAGCTCACCCGAACATTTAAAAATCCTCCTGCCTCTGTTTCAGCAGAGTTGAGTTCAATCTTTCTTGTTTATTTCTACAGTCTTGAACAAAGTCTTCCTTGCTTAACTCCATCTAGTGGAATTTTCTTTGACACCTGAAGAAGTTTCTTGATGAAGAAGATAAAATATTGATAAAATACAGATTAAACCCTTCTGTTCTCTCCTGTTATCCATTCAAGAATCTGTGAAATATCAACAAATCCATAGGTCTTATGCAGATTGCATCTTGGCCTATCCTTCTAATACACATTTGTCCTTAACAGTTTTAAATTCAAGGCTTGGTAGATGCACTAAATAGGCTCTTTAAAAAGACTGTATTATATGATCAGCAACAGAATGGAGGGTTTCAGGTCCATCCAGTTTTCTAGTTTCTGAATTTCCCTTTACACTGGTTAAAAGAAGAGTAGTCAACTCTCTCTCAATTAAGTATTCATTGGCTGTCCATACTGCCCGACTTACCATAGATTTTTATTTTTAATTTTCTAAATATCATGTAGCTTTTCTAAAAATTGGAGAGAGTGTTATAAAAATGGTACTGTGTTGCTGCTGTAACTTATAGTGATAATAAGAGCTACCATATATAAAACATCTTTCTATGCAAGCCATATACTAAGCACTGTACACATATAAACACATTTAATTCTCACAAAGCCATATGAAGTAAACACTATCATCTCCTGCACCCATTTTAAAGACGATGAAACTTAAGTATTAGAAGGTAAACAATTTGCTTAGGATTACAAAGTGAGAAAGTAGTCTTTTCACATATACCAAGTTCTTTCTATATCCAATGCTCTTGCACAGAATGATTGCATTTTAAATCTTGACTCATTAATTATTAAATTTTCCTTTGGAAGTATTTAAACCTGCTGAAGTTTCAGGGAATTCATATTTAAATGTGTGTAAGAAATGCTGCCCAGGACTTTGTTAGACTTAAAGGAGCTCATCCATATTGTCTTTCACACAGTTCTCAACCAAAATAAACATCAATAGTAGCATTTAATTTTTTGGTACTTTGGTTTACTTGTTACATTAATCCAAAATGCTATACTACTATCTCATAAGACTTTACAAGTCCAAGACACTGGTACATTATTATCTATCATTTTGACTCTCATTAACCAGGAATGGGCATTACCACACATAGAAACATCTGTGATTCTAGTTGAGTTGAGAAGCGCGTAGAAACCTGGACAAGAGAATAAGAGAATTCTGAAAATTAGTTTCTTATTCTGATAAGGTAGTCAAGAGACAGCTAAAGCAGTTCAGAAAAAAACTGAGAAATTACAGTAAGGAGATTGGGAATGAAAGTCAGACAAGATCTAGTAGGTCACAAAACACTGTCCCCAGCCACATTTGTGATTCCTGTGTTTCTGAACGCAAATGGAAAATGTGCTCGAATGACTCAATGAAGGGATTTCCTACCAACAGCACTGAATTCCTCGTTGCTGGGTTTGAAGTTAGCTCAAATTTGAAGTTTCAGATACTTTAAGAAGTAGAAAAAAGTTTGTTATCTTAGCAAACGTCAAATTTTGTGGGGATATGTAAATTCCAGTTTTGCAAAGCTGTAAAAACTTTTCTTTTCTCAGTGTAGTCATTTTATGGCAAGTGCTACTACCGGCTTTCAATGGTACTAAAATGCCATTACAAATGAATGAGGACAGCATCATTTCAAATAATATGAATATTTCATCAGGATGATGTTGCATGAGATGAGGTTTTCTCAAAGCTTTCTTTTCATCTGCTGAAAAACTAAATATATGTTTCCATTTTTTTGCAACATCTGCAAACTACTTCAATAATTAGATACCCTTTTTCTGATTCTTTAATGTGGGAGATACTTGAAGTTCAGCTGCTGTTAAATAGCACTTTATCTGTCTTGTGTCTGATTGTTCTTGAAAGCACCAAGTTGCCACTGATCCAATAGATGTCTGCTTTCAAAAACTACTGTAGCAGAAAGGCATGGGACTGGGCTGAGTGTTGATGACATGGAGCTACCAGATCAGTCAAAAATGGCAGAGGTGAAGGAGGCATCTGAAATGACTTCAGAGCCAGAAGGGAGTGCAGGGAATAATCATGGTGAACACAGAAGTGACTGATTCCTACTGAGCCATCACCCCCATGGGAGATAGATTATAACAAATGCATAGCTAATGCTACAATATTTGGGAAGATACAGATATAGAGCTAGGCCTTGTGGGGCCCTGGTGTGCACACAGTTGCCATCTAGAATCCAGTAGCAGCCCTGGTGATCCAGTTATTTTATTCCTTAAAGGCATTCCCATCAAAAGTATCATGGGCAATCCCACCACTGTATAGTATGCCAACCTCACATATGACTTCATCAGGAAGGCACAGGGTATCATGAGTGAAACTGATACCTAGAATGACCTTACTTTCCTTCAAATGTGCTCTACGAAGAATGAAACTATGCATGAGGCAGATAAAAGCTATTTCCTGATTATGATTCAGAATCCAAGGGAATAAGTCACTCTTTTGGCTCTTGCATTATTCATTAACTTAATGCTCTCCAAGAATAATAGTTAATTTTGTCAATGGAGTGGCACATGGAAATTGCCTTTAAGCCCACTCAAAACAATACAGTCACACAGGTGGGCTGGCAGCTCTGCCCACCCCACCAAAGGACTCGCTCTGCTGTGTCAATCTGTCCAGGGTTCCTGGGAGGGCACTATATCTTGTTTCTGGGTTTTGGAGCAAGAGCTTGTAAGAAGACCACACCCAGTTTCCTTCTGACCTTCAGTTCACTTTGTTGCCCTTGGAAAACATTGTTTTTCTTTAACTAAAAATCACTAAAATACTAACAAAAAAGTGTCCATAAAATAGCTTTGAAAAATATATTTAAATAGCTTCCAAACATACATACAACTCTTAAAATAAACCTGCTATAGACACACACATATATACACTTGTATAAAGAGAGCAAGTACGGACAATACCCACTTTATTATCCTTGTATCTTATTCTATTGCCCATGTATATACTTTATATCACTTGTGCTGAGAACTTTTAAGACATTAATTTATTGTTTTACATACACACATACATAATACATATATACACACACAGAAGTTTGTTTTTGCATGTATGTTTATATATTATTTATACATATTTGTATACTGATATGGTTTGGTCTCCACTCAAATTTCATGTCAAATTATAATCTCCAATTTTAGAGCAAGGGCCTGGTGGGAGGTAACTAAATCATGGACGAATTTCCCTTTTGCTGTTTTCATGATACTGACTTCTAATGATATCTGGTTGTTTAAAAATCTTCTACTTTGCTCTCTTCCTCCTGCTCCAGCCATGTACAACATGCCTGCTTCCCCTTCATCTTCCACCATGACTGTAAGTTTCCTGAGGTCTCCCCAGCCATGCTTCCTGTACAGCCTAAGAAACTGTGAGGCAATTAAACTTCTTCTCTTTATAAATTACCCAGTCTCAGGAAGTTATCTATAGCAATGCAAGAATGCACTAATCACATATGCAATTTTTCAAATATATGCCTACAAGTATTTTTCCTTTTATTTAAAAATATTCTAGTAAAAAATATTTTTTTACTAAAAAAGTAACTGATTTTACTAAAAAAGTAAAACTGATTTCTGTGCAGTTCAGAATACATAATGTAAGTTGTTCAATAACAAAATACTCTTTGGAATATGACTAACCAAAGAGTCCCGGCTGTGAACTTCACTAGCAATGTGTGCCTTGTAAAAAATCACTTAACCTCTTTTAGCCTTATTTTTCTTACTGGAATACAAATAATTACAGAATCTATCAAATATGGTTGTTGAAAGGGTTAAATAAGAGACGATTGTCAGATTACCAGGCAAAATAATAATATTCAATGAATGTTAGCTGTCTAAAAAAATGACTCAATCCCACATTCATTGATAGTTACCATTTTTATTTTGGGATTGATATAACTAGAGCTTTGGATATGAATATAGATATAGTGATATCTATATCTTTGCTTTGCTTTCTCAGATTTTTATATTTGTCTATGTGGCTTCCATTTATCAGAGAGCCAATGGTAGTAGCCATATTTTCTTATTTTCTGTATTCTTGATGCCCTGGTATTTGTAGCCCCTCAGCCTAGGGAGAAGCTGTCCTACCCAGGGCTAGTGAGTTCTTAGAAACAGTAAAGGGTACAGTTGAAGCATGTCTCATCTCTGTAAACCAACCCATCCCAAATCTATAGCCCTAACCACTGACTTACTGAACTCTCACATACCAACTCAGTGTTTCCCTGCTGTGATCCCAGGATCAGGTACTAGGCAACTAGAGACTACTCCTACATCCCAAAGCTCACCAGAATTATTCAAAGTAGCCAGACTTAAACTGTGCACTCTGGCCAGCCTTGCCTTTCCCATAGAAACTTCAACTAAGCCTGTGGTCTAGATTTTCCTCTTGCTGCTCTCTCTCTCCTGACCACACTGCAGCTTTCCTCTGTGGTTCTGTGTGGCATTTGGTGATTTCCTCTCTTTGGGGCCTCTCAGTGTAATAAACTTCTTACTTCAAAGTCTCATTCTTGTCTTGCCCTGTGGCTACACTAACTTTACCATACCAGGTCCAACATGTACATTCTTAGAACATGGATCTATTCTTTATAAGACAGATCTTATATAATATGTACTGCTTTACCTGTTGCTTTATTGTTTAAATATAACTGTATCTAATGAGCATTTTCTCTGCTGGTAAATAGAAATATAAATCATTTTTAAATACCTGTCATCTATTTTATTTAAGGAGATTTACCCTGATTATTTAAATACACTTATTATTTTAGGAGTTACAATGACATATATTGTTCTTTTGTGACTGTAATAGATCCACTGCCTGATGTGTGGTAAGTCAATACACCAACACAAAGGTTACAGCAGAGAAAGAGCTTTAACTGTAAGGCCACTGAACCAGGAAGTGGGAGGAAACCTCCAATTCATCTCCCTGAGGAGTCTGGGGCTAGAGATTTCTATGGGCCTGGAGTAAGCTGAGGTGTGGGGACCCTGGTTTGGTCTAAGAGTTCAGGGGAGGTCATGGAATGGAAAATGAAAAAACTGCATTCTCACACTTATTCAATTCCTCTGCAGGGGTCTTCAAACTGATTGGTATCAGCCGTTCCACTGGAATTCAAAATCTGAAAAACATCTTAAGCAATCCTTAAACAAAAGTATTATAACTCTAACATCAGGGATCCTACCTATAGGAACAGTGGAGATGTTAATGGTCAGCATTTAGTGCTATGTGAGTTTAGGTTACAAGAAAGTGGGTCAAAATGTGGCCTGATTTATGCTTAATTATGACCATATTTCTGTCCAGAACCTGGCATGTAATTCATGTTAACACTATAAGGACAGTTTCTCTTTAATAAAATATGTAACAAAAGGCCCTAATGTTTATTCTGTTATGCCAGGCACTCTGTTAGATGCTGGTGATTCCATGGAAGCCAAGACAGTAAAGACTTCTGTCCTGGGGGCTAGCTTTATAATATACAGCCTCAGAAGCAAATCCCAGTACACTTGTCAGATATTTTTTTGCATACATTCCTAAAAGTGGAATACAGACACACACATACACACACATACACACACACACACAAACTCACATTTGTACATATTTGAATTATCTTTTAGAAAGATAAATGAATCATAGATAACACAAACAAATAAAAATACATCCCATGCTCATGGATGGTTAGAATTAATATTGTGAAAATGACCATATTGCCAAAAGCAGTCTATAAATTCAATACAATTCCTATCAAAATACCACCATCATCTTCACAGAACTAGAAAAAAAATCTTAAAATTCACGTGGAACCAAAAAAGAGTCCACATAGCCAAAGCAAGGCTTAGCAAAAAGAATACATCTGGAGGCATCACATTACTTGACTTCAAACTATATAATAAGGCTACAGTCAAAAAAACTGCATGGCACTGGTATAAAAAGAGGCTTATAAAAATAGGCTTATAAACTAATAGAAGAGAAAGAGAATGGAGAAATAAAGCCAAATACTTACAGTCAACTGATCTTCAACAAAGCAAACAAAAACATAAAGTGGGGAAGGCACACCCTATTCAACAAATGGTGCTGGTGTAATTGGTAAGCCACATGTAAAAGAACAAAACCGGATCCTCAACTCTCACCTTATATAAAAATCAACTCCAGATGGATCAAAGACTTAAATCTAACACCTGAAACCATAAAAATTCTAGAAGATAACATCAGAAAAATCCTTCTAGACTTTGACTTAGGCAAAGACTTCATGACCAAGAACCCAAAAGCAAAAGCAACAAAAACAAAGATAAATAAATGAGACTTAATTAAGCTAAAAACCTTCTGCACAGCAAAAAATTATAATAATAATTAGAAAATCTTCAGAATTTATACTTCTGACAGAGGACTAATATCCAGAATCTATAAGGAACTCAAACAAATTAGCAAGGAAAAAAACAAACATCCCATCAAAAAGTGGGCTAAGTACATGGATAAACAATTCTTAAAAGACAATATACAAATGACCAACAAACGTGAAACAAGTTCAATGTCACTAATTATCAGGGAAATGAAAATCAAAACCACAACGTGCTACCACCTTACTCCTTCAAGAACGCCCATAATAAAAAATTAAAAAATAAAAAATGTTGGTGTAGATGTGAGAAGAAAACACTTTTACACAGTTGGTGAGAATGTAAACACATACAACTACTATGGAAAACAGTGCGGAGATTCCTTAGAGAACTAAAAGTAGATTTACCATTTGATCCAGCAATCCTACTCCTGAGTAGCTACCCAGAGAAAAAGAGTCATTACACAAAAAAAGATACTTGCACACACATTTAGTAGCACAGTTCTCAACTGCAAAAATATGAAACCAGTCTAAATTCCCATCAATGAGCAGATTAAAATATGTGAGAGATATATATACATGGGTGTATATATATATACACACACACACATACATACACACACACAAACACACACACACACACACACACACACCATGGAATACTACTCAGCCATAAAAAGGATGAAATAATAGAATTCACAGCAACCTGGATTGAATTGGAAACATTATTGTAACTGAAGTAACTCAGGAATGGAAAATCAAACATTGAATGTTTTTACTCATCAGTGGGAGCTAAACTATGAGGACACAAAGGCGTAAGAATAATACAATGGACTCTGGAGGCTCGAGGCAAAGAGTAGGAGGGGTTGAGGGATAAAGACTACACATTAAGTACAGTGTACACTGCTCAGGTGATGGGTGCACCACAATCTAAGAAGTCAACACTAAAGAAGTTATTCAGGTAACCAGACACTACCTGTTCTTCCAAAACCAAATGAAATTAAAAATAAAAATAACAAAAGGAAGATTGTGCTTTTTTCTTCTAAGTCTCTCTCCCTTGAACCTGAATTAGAAAGTGTAGAGACAAGGCAGCTAGCATGGGGGGGGGGGGGGGGACTGAGGAAGATAAAAGAAAAGCAGCTCCCACCAGCACTTAACAACTATGTTTCCTCAAGTTTGGTGAGAACCAGAGTGCATAAAGAAAGATGCTAACAGCAATAATATCTAACAGTAATTGAGCATTTATTTATGTTTTTGGCTTTACTGTAGAAGTTTGATATTTACTAATGCATAGATACCTGCCTTACAGAAGAAGAAACTGAGGCACAGAGATATTAAGCAATAGTGTGAGTTTGCACAGTAAAAGGGGCAAAGCTAGGACTCCAAACTTAGAATCTGGGTTTAAGAGTCTTTAATATCAGCTTCTAAATTCTACTCTATCTCTAAAAAGCAAAGCTGTGGATTTCAGTTGTTAGCGGATAGAACAGGATATAACTATTAAATACGTGGGCTTTTACTTGTTGCTACAAACACAGACACTGTTAAACTTTCTATATAAAAGTAGCTAGAAAGCCAGGAGACATGGCAGAGGTTTTGTTCAAGGCCATGGATCACATATGAAGGGATGCTGGGAGGAAGAATGCAGTTGTTTGTTTATATCCAATCCAGTCTGGCTTATTCCATAACAGGAGAATAAGCATCATCTTCTCTGAGGGAAAATAACACATGGGCTGAATTGATGAATTGTACATGTCCTGTAAAGATTTTTAAGAAGAGCGGATTCACATACTGTAGATCAAATTTGTTAACAACAAAATTCCTTAGGCTTATTTAGTTGAGAGTTCTATTAAAAACCTTCACTTAACTTTTCCTAAACAGCCAACATGTAAATCCTCAAACTCAGGGGAAAAAGCCAAATTTTAAAAATTGTATTACACTTTTTCCACTAAGCTATTTCAGAATTGTGAACAAACCGTGTACTGCACAGAAACAACCAAATACTCACATGCATTCACATCTGTTTCAAGTAACAGTATGTAAGTAGTCTTTAAAGGCTCACCTATAGCTGTTTCAATAATGCCACTTCTAAACCAAGTGACTTACTCTGAGACCTACAGCTTCTGAAATGCACAAACAAGACTAAAGTATAAGTCTTTTAATCCCTGATGTGGAATTACTGTGTAAAATGCATTCTCACTAAGAAGGAATCACTTACTTTTAAAGTAGGTCTCATAGGCTCCTTAAAGATCTGTTTGCTTTTTCTTTCTCATCTAAACTTGGGAGGTGAGAAAAGGAGAGTAAATGGTAAGCTCACTTATAAGAGAAAAATTTGTCTTGCCAGTCAGAACCTGTGGACCACAAGCTGAGTTAGTGCAACAAAATATTGCCAACAGAAAACATAGTAGCAAAGAAAGGGTCTTGGGGCTGAAATTCAAGTATCAGAATTTGTATTCTGGCTTATACATTCTGTAAATGTTGACTATTATCACCACTGCTATTATTATTAACAATAAAGTTGTTAGTTGTTATCCTCGTGAGAAACAAACCCTTCTTTTGCCTTTCTTTGGCTTCCCTGTCTTCCAAAGGGTAAGACACACCAGGGAAGGCACAGGACACAGGAGCGGACAGAAGGTAACAGGAGAAGGTGATCATGATGAGCACTGGGAAGAGGCTGCAGTAGCCTGACCCGCCTGCTTATTTTATTTCCCCAAGAACCTGCAGGAGTTTCAACTACTGCTTTTGTGGTTCATTGACATTTCATTAAAGATAATGTTTTGGGGTGTTTTTTTTTTGGCTTTGGTTTTTGGTTTTGTTTCACTGCTGGTGTTCACCAATTGAGGGGAGGCAAGAGGTTTTGCTTCCATACCATCGGCATTTTCTGAAACTTTCCTAAGCCACTGTACTTTGTTCTTCTGGTCTCTTGGTCTCTTAAATCCATAATACTTTCTCTCTCCTTTTTTCTGAATGAGATGTTGTTCGCTGTTGTCTGATATTTTTTAGATCTTAAGAGCAGCATCTTTGCTTTCTTTACTAATGACTCAGGGTTAAAGCTTCAACCATAACCCAAAGTATTACTCAGTCCGTATTCAGATCCTCGTAGCATTTTGAAACATATGTGTGATATTTTGTCTCCATATTGTAATATTCAAAATTCAAACTGAAATACAAATAATTCCAGCTGAAGAGGCAGGTGATATTTAGCCAGAAAAGTGACAGAACAGAAGTGGTATTTAAAGAGATTAATCTGCAAACATATGCAGGAGGGATTAGGTTACAGAACAAGCTGAATTTGCCAAAGATGGTTCCACACCATAGATTCAAGCCATTTTGGTCTCTGGCTCTGTCTGGTTTAGAAAACCAAGATGCCCTGTGGTTTATCCATTGTCAATTAAAATATTTTAGCGATTATGAGAGAAGCCTTTGTCAAGGCTTTCCTTAGCTGTACAATCCTGGATATTCTGTATAAATAGGAGGAACCGTTAAGAAGTGTATATCTTTCTTAGAAACTATATAAGATGAGTGGAGACCAATTTTGAGAAGGACAACAAACCGCAACTCTTGAAACTTTTTTTTTTTTTTAGATGGAATCTTGCTCTGTTGCCCAGGCTTACTGCAACCTCCACCTCCAAAGCCTCAAGTGATTCTTAGGTCTCAGCCTCCCAAATACTTGGGACCACAGATGTGTGTCACCATGCACAGCTGATTTTTTGTATTTTTGGTAAGGACAGGGTTTTGCCATGTTGTCCCGGCTGGTCTCAAACTCCTAAGCTCAAGTGATCTGCCTGCCTTGGCTTCCCGAAGTGCTAGGATTACAGGCATGAGTCTGAGAGCCCAGCCATGCAATTTTTGAATCTTAATAAAAAAAGTACCAACTTTTACAAGTGATCAGTTTGGAAAGGGGGTAAATAGGAATCAATGCTATGTCACTTTACTGTGTCATACTAATGAAATTCCAACATTTTTTCCCCTCTTACAGGCAAACCAATTAGAATCATTAATATTCATCTGCATGTTATACTTTTAAAATAATTACTGGCTTAGGAAAAGGAAATGTCATTTTTAATTACAGAATAACATTAAGTCATTAGAAAAAGATATTTTATTATTTAATGCATTATTTTGTATATGGAAGGACTAAATGCAACAGAAAGTGATAGAAATGCACATATAAAATATATAATATTCTGAGTCTATTAATTTAGGACTAAAACAAATAATTAAAATCTTTGTTGTTCATCAACTTTCTCTGCTTTTATATAAAGAGTGGTCTCTTCTCAGTCTGAACGATTATGAAATAAAATGTAAGAAAATCTCTTGATCTACCTGATAATAGGGATATTTTAAATAAAGCACATATTTCACTATGATGTATGAATATCAGATGTGGCTTCTTACTAATGTAATAATAATTATAATTAGGTCTCAAGATAAAAGCTCAAGAGATCAAGGCTAAGTAGGGCCCTTATTAACTTAAAAATTCACTGTTACTCCTGAATTAAACATAAATGATCAACTGTTACAGGAGTAAGTTCTCACCACTCTGCCAAATAGCATAAAAAATCACCTCATTTGTGATTGACAGTCCAGTGAAATCTATTTACATTATGAAATAAGGACATGCATCTGCAATTTAAACAAGTAGCCCTTTATGGCTTTAGAGAATACCTGAGTTACATTCATTTCAGAATAATGTTTTGGGACCATGTTTCATCAAACCCTTTCATTGTCCCTTCGACATACCCCCAGCTTCCTCTCACCATGTCATGGGGGTAAAGTACAAATATTTCTTGACTTTTAATGGGGTCATGTTCTGTACCAATAAACCCACTGCAAGTTGAAACTATCATTCAGTTGAAATTGCACTTAATACACCTAACCTACAAAAATGTTCTCAGAACACTTTCATTAGTCTACAGTTGGGCAGAATCATCTGGCAACATGGTACACAGCAGAGTACTTGTTATATTCTCTTGATCATGCAGCTGATTGGAAGCTGTAGCTCCTTGCAGCTGCCCAGCATGGTGAGAGAATATCCTGCTACACATTGCTGGCCCTGGAAAAGCTAGCCTATACTTCAAAACTGTTTTCTACTGAGTGCTTATTGCTTTTGCACCATTGTAAAGTCAAAACATTTAAAGCTAAAACACTGTAAGTCAGGAACTGTCTGTATTAAAGAGAACAAAATATATTTTCCTTAGTTTTTCCTTTAAAAAATGGTTGTGCCAGATTGCATTTAAATAATTCTACATCATAAAATATCTCAGACACATAAAATCTAAAAAGAATATTGTTAACAATTGTTTGCCTATCATAAACCTTGAAAGATGAAGCTGTACAAATATAATAAAGGTCTTGGAGTTAATCTCTGGTAGCATTTCCATCACTCACAACCAGAGACTTGATTTTGGTAATGCAACTTTACATATTTATTATATATAAATGCAACAATTAGAAGTACTGTTTTACGTCATTTAAAGTTATATACAAAAATATCTTATCATGTATATCCTTGTGTAGTTGATTTATTTTTTATTTAATATTGTGTTTGTGTGATTTAGTACCTTTAGTTTGTTCAATTCACTGAATATGACACTTCACTCTATTACCACTCCCTAATTTATTTATCCATGTTCCTGCTGATTGACACTTTGGTCCAGATATTCCCTAGTAGATACAGTATCACTGTGCACATTCTAATATACATTTTTGCCTACTTATGTGAAAATTTCTTCAACGTATTTCATCCACTCTAAAACACAATTAAAAAAATATTTAAACACTTCTAAAACTGAAGTCTCCTCATTTCTGGGCTCTAACAATAATAATTGGATGTGAATTTTCAGTAGAATGGATGACCCAAAAAGGTATTAAGATCTTCAATTCTTCCAGATATCAAAAAAATTGCTTATTATGCATTTATATGAATCTGCTCTGCCATTAAAGTATATGAGAGTTCTGCTTGCCCCATATATTCCTCAACACGTGGTATGGTCAGACATATCCATTGGCTTGTGGATATGAAATTTCAACTCACTGTCATTTTTACACATATTTACTATTCTCGGCCTTTTCTTTGAGTTTCATCTTAAATCTTCTTTCTTCTTCCTTTTTAAAAAGATGTCTACTGTTTCTTATTGATATCCTCTGTGGCAACATATATTAACAGAAACAAAGTTTTATGGCCTGTAATTTTGCTTTAAAACAGCTGTTAAGCCAATTTATACTGTTTTTGTTTTCATTTGCTTTGGTTTGATTTGTGGGTCTTCATTCTGTTGTGGACACTGTTTTCTTTCTGGTTGGTTTGAATTTATTTATTGGCATGTTTAACATAACTTGTCTAGGTTTGACTTACTAATTCTGAAAATCTTGGACTTTTTATAATTTTGAATAAAAAATCTGTCTTCTAACAACTCTAGAAAAAATGTAATTGCTTTCTCTTCAATTATTACTTCTTCCTCATTCTTTCCATCCCATTCCCTGGGAACTGTAATTGGGTATTTTCATTCTATACTTCATTTTTCTTTGACTTCTTTTTTCATATTTCACCTTTCACTCTCTATTTCCCTTTGTTTCAGTGCTTATAGAATAGATGTCTTTATGTACTATATTCTGAGTGACTTCATCAGATAAAATTTTTCGTTCACTCATTTTTCTTTCAATTCTTTAAACAATATGTTGTTTAATCCATCCATTGTACTTTCAATTTCAAGGGCTTATTTCCAAAAAATTATGCTTCTTTTCAAATTTGCCTATTCCATTTTCTCCTTATCATTTTTTTCTAATGTTTTTATTTTCTTGTCACTTCCTATTATCCTAAATATCAATTGTTTTATAATCAGTTATCTAATTATCTGGAGTTCTTGAGAGACCTAATTCTGTAGTTAATGGCTTCTGCTTTTCCTTACTAATTTGATTATTTTCCCATGTCTTATGTGATTTTAGAATAGGAGCTTATATTCATCCCAGTATTATCACTGAGCAGTTTGGTGTATCTGAACTGGCCATGGTAGAATGAAGGTCAAGTGGCTACCACTTAACTATGAGGGGCTCCTATACTCAGGTACCCAAGGACACCTAACCCATTGAACCCATGACAAATTTAAGTTTATTGGTAAAATCTCAAGATCAAACAATATGAAGACTAAGTGGAAATCTCAAATTCATGGACTAGAATAAGATTTAATTTTATATTTGAAGAAGCAAGGATTCCTAGTCTGGTTGACAGAACTGTAGAAAAAGATATTCACCATAGTAAGGGATGATCCTGAGTAATACTCCTCAAGCTGATGTAGATTTTTCTTTATAAAATTGGAATTCCGTTGATTTTGTGGAATAATAACTAAATAATTATAAAACCCTGAGTGAATTTGTTTTAACAAATACAATTAGGCCAATTTTTATTTGACCCAAATAACAATTTTTTTCCATTTAAAACTTAGATTTAATATAAAGTTTTTTAAAAGATTGATGACTTTTGAAGTTTAGAGTGATGTTTATATGTTCTCACAAAATATTAACACATTAAATTCTTTTTTAATAGCTTCATGTTATTTACATGTGAAAAATCTAAAAACCAACTAAACAAGATATGTAGATCTAAAACGGGAAGGAAATAAGCTACCAATATAAAAATCATAATGTGAAAATACCCTTCCGTACACCATTTACAAAGGACTTCAAGGTACTTTTAAAAAGTAGTAACTTTTTAGTATCACATTTCAGGGGAATGAGAAAGATCCACTGATTTTATGCATGATTTTGAATTTTAAAAAATTTACATCCAGAGGGTACATGTGCAGATTTGTTACATGGGTATATTACATGTCACTAAGACTTGGTGTACAACTGATGCCATCACCAAGAGAGTGAGCATAGTACTTCAAAGATATTGAACCCATGTTCCCCTCCCCATACTCCCCCTTCAAGCAGTCCCCAGTGTGCACATGTTCCCTTCTTTGTGTCCACATACATTCAATGTTTAGCTCACACATATAAGTAAAAACAAGTGATATGTGGTTCTCTCTTCCATTTTTAATTCATGGTGCTGCAATGAACATGCTTTCCTTCTTTTTTATGGCTGTGTACTATTCCATGGTATATATACATCACATTTTCTTCATCCAGTTCACCATTAATGAACATATTGGTTGACTCCATGTCTTCACTATCATAAACAGTGCTGTAATTAACATACTAGTTGTATTAGCATGTTCTCACACTGCTACAAAGACATAGCCAAGGCAGGATAACATATCAAGGAAAGAGGTTTATTTGACTCATGGTTCTGCATGGCCAGGGAGGCCTCAGGAAACATACAATCACAGCAGAAGGTGAGAGTGAAGCAAAGCACGTCTTACGTGCCAGCAGGTGAGGGAGAGAGAATGAGCAAAGGCAGAAGAGCCTCCTAGGAAACCATCAGATCTCCTAAGAACTCACTCCCTATCATGAGAACAGCATGGGGCAAACCACCCCTATAATCCAATCACCTCCCACCAGGTCCTGCCCTTCACACATAGGGATTATGGGGATTATATTCAAAATGAAAATAGGGTAGGGACAAAGAACCAAACCATGCCACTAGTGAATGCATCTTTTAGGTAGAAATATTTACTTTAATTTCAGTATATACCTGTTAGTGGAACTGCTGGGTTGAATGTTAGTTTTGTTTTAAGTTCTTTCAGAAATATCCACACTACTTTCCACAGTGGCTGAACAAATTTACATTCCTACAAAGAGTGTATATGTATTCTCTTTTCTCCAGGGCTTTTGACCTGTATAGTGACACAAAGGTGTTTTCTGAATTTCCCAAATTTGCATGTGGTTGACCTCTCTAGCAAGATTGGGAAAATTTTTGTGGACTATATCCTTAAACATGCTTTCCAAGTTACTTGCTCTCCCTCCTTCAGTTTCTGGAATGCCAATGAGTCATAGATTTGGTCACTTTACATAATCTCATAATCCTGAGAGGTTTAATTGAAAATTAACTTTTCAATTTTTTCTCTGTGTTATTTTAAAGGAGTGGTGTTAAAGCTCTTTTATTTTCCTTAGCATGGTCTATGCTGTAGTTGTAATTAATACTTGCAACTGCATTTTGAAATTCTGTGGTGAACTTTTCATTTCCAGAGGTTCCATTTCTTTCTTTCTTAAAATGACTGTGTCGTCTTTCAACTCTTGGATGATTTTACTGTTTTCCTTGGATTGGGTTTCAACCTTCTCTTGTACCTCAGTGAGTTGCCTTTCCATCCAGATGCTGAATGCTATGTCTGACATTTGAGCCATTTCACTCTGGTTAGAATCAATTGCCAAAGAAGCAAGTATGATGGTTTATTGCTAAGCACATACACTGGATTTTAGAGTTGCCAGAGCTCTCACACTGTTTTTATTTTCCATCTATGTGGGCTGATGATTCTTCATCCTTTGAAGTATCTGTCCTTTGGATGAGGCTTTTTGCTTTTGTGCTCTTCATTGCCCTTGAGGCTTTGATTGTGGTGTAATTTAGGTATAGTTGAACAGCTTCATCACTGGATGCTTTCAGGGCTCAAGGTTCAGCTCTGCACTCATGGGCTGTGTGATTTAACCTTAGGAGATTGGGAATGGGCACTTTGTTCTTTGGTCATTTGAAGTCAAGCCCCATCTGGGCTGGAGGGTTCGAGGTTTTCCCTAAACACTAGCAACGGCCCTCCATAGGGGATGACAGAGGGGCCACTGGCATAGGTGCTCTGGTGTGGATGCTCAAGGTACCATTGGTGGGAGGCTTCCTGGCTGGGGTGGCTGGACTGTTGCGGCACTCCAGAAAAGGTGGCAGTGCATCTCAGGTGATAGTCATTCTGCTGGAGGGCTGCAATTCTTTATACAAAAGCCTGACCCAAATATAACTGCAAAAACGAATGTATTTTGGTTACAAGGAAAGAAGTGATTTTAAAACTGAGAAATCCATGTTTGAATCATACTGTTGAAGCAATAATTCATATTTCTAAAGCAAAGGTAATATTTTTAAAATTACAGAGAATATTAACTTCTTACAATAGGTTTCAATATATATCTGCAGTCCTAAAGAAAATAAAGAAGAAAAATAGAATCATATTTATATTCTGAACTTTAAAGAGGATCTATATTTTTACTTCTTATAATTCATACATCTGTCAAAAAGAAAGCATAGTTGATTTTAAGCATATCAATCTAAATTTTGTTTGAAAATGACAATACTATGTTTTTTTGTTGTTGTTGTTTTTTGTTTTTTTTTCTGAGACGGAGTTTCGCTCTTGTTACCCAGGCTGGAGTGCAATGGCGCGATCTCGGCTCACGGCAACCTCCGCCTCGTGGATTCAGGCAATTTTCCTGCCTCAGTCTCCCGAATAGCTTGGATTACAGGCATGCGCCACCATGCCCAGCTATTTTTTTTTATTTTTAGTAGATACAGGGTTTCACCGTGTTGACCAGGATTGTCTCGATCTCTTGACCTCATAATCCACCCGTCTCGGCCTCCCAAAGTGCTGGGATTACAGGCGTGAGCCACCGCGCCTGGACAATACTATGTTTTATTTATTAAATGTTGGCTTACAGATATTTTTTACAGTTCTACACAGATATCAGAAATTTGAATAATATAGACTATGGTGTGGTTCCCTTTGGGAGTAGAATAAAATAGGAGTAAGCATTTGAGATCACTATTTTTATTATGTTTGTGGTTATGTTGACTTATTGATGCCCTTCATTTTATCTTCATAAAAATTTAGATCTGTATCAAACTTCCCTTCCATATAGAAACAAATGTACAAATGTATGTATCTACGTTTCCAAGGAATGTTTCTATAAAACCGTAACTCCATTCATTAGTTTTACCCAATATAATAAAATGGAAAGATTGAGTATGAAGGATCTGAGAAAAGTATAGTATGACTTCAAATTCTAGCTCTATTACTTAAGCTGTGCAGTCCTCAACAAGCCATTTAACCAAGCTGGATTTCACTTATTTAGTTTGTAATTTGGGGATAATATTTGGATCTCACTGAAGGGATTACTGTGACAACAACTGGGACACAGCACTAATTTAATGTTGGCTATTTTTATTCAAAAAAAGTAAAGCTTGGTAGAATTGAACTAATAGAATGAATGAATAAATAATTTTCTGAGGGATGGCCATCACATTTCTGAATAACCATCTTTTTTAACAACTAGATAATTTACCAAAATCTTGTTCTTTGAGGTTTTTCCTCTTTCAGTAATAGAAGAAAGCTTATAGTCAAAAGTGTTGCTGAGAAGGGGGGAGAGGCGGGGGAGAGTAAGGATATGAGCATTCACAAAAGAGATAAAAAGAAATATACCTCCGACATTACTTTTCACAGATGACCAGCCCAGGGTAGCTTCAGAGGCCACTCTGTTCTGCTGTTCAGATGAAATTGCACAAAATAACAGGCAGCCCAATCACTCTCTGCTTTTGTGTGTAATTTTACTTAGTCTCCTTGCAAATAACTAGTTTATTTTTACTCTACGGAGATTGGATTTGGAGAGAGAGATGCAAGTTAAGTGGTTGTATACTTTTTTTTTTCCTATTTTCTCCTTAAGTGGTAACAGCACAGTTTTAAGATCCTAAAAGTTGTGTTTGCTTCACTCTAGAGAAAAGTTACTCCCAACTTTAATCATTAATTACTAGAAACATTTTTTTTGACACATATATGTTAAGACTTTAAAAAGATGAAGAACAACTTACTGTTGACTTGTCACAGACATAGAAGAGATAAATCAATAGTCAGTGGTAAGTTGTTTTTGGAAATACTGTTCCATCCTAAATTCTCATCAGTGAATACATATACTTTTACCTTTTTTTTTTTTTTTTTTTTAGACACAGCCTCACTTTGTTGCCAGGCTGCAGTGCAGTGGCACTATCTCGGCTGAATGTAAGCTCCGCTTCCTGGGTTTAAGCGATTCTTGTGCCTCAGCCTCCCAAGTAGCCAGAATTACAGATGTGCACAACTATGCCCAGCTAATTTTGGTATTTTTAGTAAAGACAGAGTTACAACATGTTGGCCAGGCTGGTCTCCACCTGCCTAGGTCTCCTAAAGTGTTGGGAATACAGGCATGAGCCACGTCACCCAGACCACATATGCTTTAAAAGATCTCAAAGGAAGAGTAAAGATTAAAGTTTTAGCATTTCCATTTAATGAACTGCTGCAATTTTTTACAATTATGCAATTATTTGCTTTTGCAATTATGCTGCAGCTTTTTAAATGAGTTAATGCTATTTATCAATGTGGAGGAAACACCAATACACTTTTCAGTAAAAAAGCAAGTTACTGAATAACACCTATAATAAAATATCATTTTGGTCAAGCATATGCAACATACACATACAAAATATTTCTATGTGTATGTACAAATGTTAACTCAGGATTGATTAAAAAGTTAAACTAAGACCTGAAGCAATAGAAATTTCAGAAGAAAAGATAGGAAACATGTTTTTGAACACTGGCCTAGGCAATAAATTTATGATTAAGACCCCAAAACCAGATGTAACAAAAACAAAAATAAATAAATGAGGCTTAAATAAACTAAGAGGCTTCTGCAAAGCAAAAGAAAGAATCAACAAAGTAAATGGACAACCTACAGATTTAGAGAAAACAATTGCAAGCAATACATCCAACAAAGGATTACTATCCAGAATCTAGTATTTGGTGCAAAAGTTCTTCTGACTTTTGTCATTAAAAGCAATGGCAAGAGACAGGGCTGGGCGCATCCCCACCTGGAACAGGCAGCCAGCTCACAGAGTTGAGGACTTCACTGCTCCGAATCAGATCCTCTGATTACCTCATCCCTCCTGCAACCCATGGTCCATGAGAGCCCCACCAGACCGAGAGGAGCCATGGGTTGTCGATGCAAATCTGAGGGACGGCTGCTGCCTGGTGCAACAAGTTGTTAACATGGACCCAGGCAGAAGTTTGGACTAGTGCCAGCAGAACCGAATACCCGTCCCACAGAAAGAGGCAGACTTGAAAGCAGGGAAATAGGCTATAAGCCTGGCAGGCCCCAACCCCACAAAACTCAAACTGAAGCCTGCGCCCTAGAGAGCTTGGCAGAGAATACACCAGTTTGACCCCAACCAAGAAGACTGAGCTCAGGGAAAGAGAGTAGCCATTGGGAAGGCAGGGCTAATCTCACCTGCAAACAAACTCCAGAAGACCACCCACCCAGCAACCTGACTGAATCCAAGGCCGCCCAGGAGCCCCTCCACAGGCCAAAAAAGATATAGCTCCAACCGCAACAGAAAGGACAACCATTCAGAGATTTCTCCTGAAATCACCAACTTCAAAGATCAAAGGGAAATAAATTCACTAAGATGAGAAGAAACAAGCGCAAAAAGGATGAAACCATCAAAGACCAAAACACTTCTTCACCTCCTAGGGATTACAACTCCTCACCATCAAGAGAACAAAACAAGACAGAAAATGAGTTTGATGAACGGACAGAAGCAGGCTTCAGAAGGTGGGTAATAACAAACTTCTCAGAGTTAAAAGAACATGTTCTAACCCAATGCAAAGAAACTAAGAACATTGAAAAAAGGTTAGATGAAATGCTAGCTAGAATAACCAGCTTAGAGAAGAACATAAATGACTCGATGGAGCTGAAAAACACAGCACGAGAACTTCCTGAGGCATACACAACTTTCAACATCCAAATTGATCAAGCAGAAGAAAAGATATCAGATATTGAAGATCAAATCAATGAAATAAAATGAGAAAGCAACGTTAGAGAAAAAAGAGTGAAAAGAAATGAACGAAGCCTCCAAGAACTATGAGATTATGTGAAAAGACATAATCTACACTTGATTGGCATACCAGAATGTGAGGGGGAGAATCAATCCAAGTTGGAAAACACTCTTCAGGATATTATCCAAGAGAACTACCCCAACCTAACAAAGCAGGCCAACATTCAAATCCAGGAAATACAGAGAACACCACAAAGATACTCCTCAAGAAGAGCAACTCTAAGGCACATAATTGTCAGATTCACCAGGGTTGAAATGAAGGAAAAAATCCTAATGGCAGCCAGAGAGAAAGGTCGAGTCACCCACAAAGGAAAGACCATCAGATTCACAGCGGATCTCTTGGCAGAAATCCTACAAGCCTGAAGGGAGTGGGGGCCAATATTCAACATCCTTAAAGAAAATAACTTTCAACCCAGAATTTCATATCTGGCCAAACTAAGCTTCATAAGTGAAGAAGAAATAATATCCTTTAGAGACAAGCAATTGCTGAGAGGTTTCATTGCTACAAGACCTGCCTTACAAGAACTCCTTAAGGAAGTACTAAACATGGAAAGGAACAACCAGTACCAGCCACCCCAAAAACATACCAAATGGTAAAGAACAATGATGTAACGAAGAAACCATGTCAACTAATGGGCAAAACAACCAGCCAGTAACAAAATGGCACGATGAAATTCAAACATAATAATATTAACATTGAATGTAAATGGCCTAAATGTTCCAATCAAAAGACACAGGCTGGCAAACTGGATAAAAAGTCAACAACCATTGGTATGCTATATTCAGGAGACTCAACTAATGTGCAAAGACTCACACAGACTCAAAATAAAGGGATGCAGGAAGATTTACCAAGCAAATGGAGACCAAAAAAGTAGGGGTAGCAATCCTAGTCTCTGATAAAATGGACTTTAAACCAACAAAGATCAAAAGACACCAAGAAGGGCATTACATAATTGTAAAACAATCAATGGAACAAGAAGAATTAACTCTACTAAATATATATGCATCCAATGCAGGAACACCCAGATACATAATGCAAGTTCTTAATGACCTACAAAGAACTTAGACTCCCACAAAATAATAGTGGGAGACTTTAACATTCTACTGACAATATTGGAGAGATCAACGAGACAGAAAGTCAACAAGGATATCCAGAACTTGAACACAGATCTGGACCAAGCAAACCTAAGAAACATTTACAGAACACTCCACCCCAAATCCACAGAATACACATTCTTCTCACCACATCGCACTTACTCTAAAATTGACCACATAATTGGAAGTAAATCACTCCTGAGAAAATGCAAAAGACAGGAAACCATAACAAATAGTCTCTCAGACCACAGTGCCATCAAATTAGAACTCAGGATTAAGAAAAGCACTCAAAACTGCACAATCACATGGAAACTGAACAACTTGCTCCTGAATGATGAATGGATAAACAATGAAATGAAGGCAGAAATAAAAGTGTTCTTTGAAACCAATGAGAATGAAGACACAACATACCAAAATCTAGGGGACACATTTAAAGCAGTGTCTAGAGGGAATTTTATAGGAATAAATGCCCACATGAGAAACAAGAAGAAATCTAAAATCAATACCCTATCACCTATATTGAAAGAGGTAGAGGAGCAAGATCAAACAAACGCAAAAGCTAGCAGAAGACAAGAAATAACTAAGATCAGAGTGGAACCAAAGGAGATAGAGACACAAAAAGCCCTTCAAAAAAATCAATAAATCCAGGAGCTGGTTTTTTAAAAGATCAACAAAATAGACAGCTAGCTAGACTAATAAAAAAGAGAGAAGAATCAAATAGATGCAATAAAAAATGATAAAGTGGAGCTCACCACCGATTCCTCAGAAATACAAACTACCATCAGAGATTACTACAAACAGCTCTATGCACATAAACCAGTAAATCTGGAAGAAGTGGATACATTCCTGGACTCTTGCACACTCCCAAGGCTAAGCCAGGAAGAAGCTGCAACCCTGAAAAGACCAATAACAAGGTCTGAAGTCGACGTAGTAATTAATAGCCCACCAACCTAAAAAAGTCCAGGTCCAGGTTGCTTCACAGCCAAATTCTACCAGACATACAAAGAGGAGCTAATACCATTTCTATTGAAACTATTCCAAACAATACAAAAAGTGGGAATCCTCCCTAACACTTTGTATGAGACCAACATCATCCCGATACCAAAACCTGGCAGAGACACAACTGAAAAAGAAAACTATAGGCCAATATCCATAATGAACATTGATACAAAAATCTTCAATAAAATACTGGCAAATCGATTGTAACTGTACATCAAAAGCTTATTCATCATGATCAAGTAGGCTTCTTCCTGGGGATACAAGGCGGGTTCAACATACTCAAATCTATAAATGTAATCCATCACATAAACAGAACCAAAGACAAAAACCACATGATTATCTCAAAAGATGCAGAGAAGACCTTCAACAAAATTCAACAGCCCTTTATGCTAAAAACTCTCAATAAACTAGGTATTGGTGGAATGTATCTCAAAATAATAAAACCTATTTACGACAAACCCACAGCCGGTATCATACTGAATGGGCAAAATCTGGAAGCATTCCCTTTGAAATCTGGCATTAGAGAAGGATGCCCTCTCTCACCAATCCTATTCAATATAGTATTGGAAGTTCTAGCTACAGCAATTAGGCAAGAAAAAGAAATAAAGGACATTCAATTAGGAAAAGAAGAAGTCAAACTGTCCCTATTTGAAGATGACATGATCTTATATTTAGAAGACCCCATTGTCTCAGCCCAAAACCTCCTTAAGCTGATAAGCAACTTTGGCAAAGTCTCAGGATACAAAATAAATGTACAGAAATCACAAGCATTCCTATACACCAACAACAGACAAACAGCCAAATCATGAGCAAACTCCCATTTACTATAGCTACAAAGAGAATAAAATACCTAGGAATACAACTAACAAAGCATGCAAAAAATCTCTTCAAGGAGAACTACAAACCACTGACTAAGGAAATAAGAGAGGACACAAACAGATAGAAAAACATTCCATGTTCATGGTTAGAAAGAATCAATATCATGAAACTGGCCATGCCCCAAAGTAATTTATAGCTTCAGTGCTATCCTCCATCAAGCTACCATTGACCTTCTTCACAGAACTGGAAAAAACCACTTCAAACTTCATATGGAACCAAAAGAGAGCCTGCAAAACCAAGACTATCCTGAGCAAAAAGAACAAAGCTGGAGGCATCATGCTGCCTAACTTCAAACTATACTGCAAGGTTACAGTAATCAAAATAGCATGGTACTTGTACCAAAACAGAGATATAGACCAATGGAACAAAACAGAGGCCTGGGAAGCAACACTGCACGTATACAACCATCTGATCCTTGACAAACCTCACAAAAACAAGCAATGGGGAAAGGAGTCCCTGTTTAATAAATGGTGTTGGGAAAACTGGCTAGCCATATGCAGGGAGCTGAAACTGGACCCCTTCCTTACACCTTTTACAAAAATTAACTCCAGATGAATTAAAGATTTAAACATAAGAACTAACACCATAAAAGCCCTAGAAGAAAACATAGGTAACACCTTTCAGGACATAGGCACAGGCAAGGACTTCATTAATAAAACACTAAAAACAATTGCAACAAAAGCCAAAATAGACAATGGGATGCAATTAAACTTAAGAGCTTCTACACAGCAAAAGAAACAATGATTAGAGTGAACCGGCAACCAACAGAATGGGAAACTTTTTTGCAATCTACCTATCTGACAAAGGGCTAATATCCAGAATATACAAAGAACTAAAGGAGATTTACAAGAAAAAAAACTAACATACCCACTCAAAAATGGGCAAAGGATATAAATACACACTTTTCAAAAGAAGACATACATGTGGCCAACAAACATATGAGAAAATGCTCATCATTGGTCGTTAGAGAAATGCAAATCAAAACCACATTGAAATACCATCTCATGTCAGTTAGAATGGTGATCGTTAAAAAATCTGGAGACAACAGATACTGGAGAGGATGTGGAGAAATACGAACACTTTTACACTGTTGATGGGAGTGTAAATTAGTTCAACCATTATGGAAGATAGTGTGGTGATTCCTCAAGGATCTAGAAATAGAAATTCCATTTGACCCAGCAATTCCATTACTGGGTATATACCCAAAGGATTATGAATTGCTCTATTATAAAGACACATACACAAGCAAGTTTGCTGTGTTGCTGTTTAGGATAGCAAAGACCAGGAACCAACTCAAATGCCCACCAATGATAGAATGGATAAAGAAAATGTGGCACATATACACCATGGAATACTATGCAGTCATAAAAATGATGAGTTTGTGTCCTTTGTAGAGACATAGATGAATCTAGAAACCATCATTCTCAGCAAACTGACACAAGAACAGAAAACCAAACAACACATATTTCACTCATAGACAGGTGATGAACAATGAGAACACTTGGGCACAGGGAAAGGAACAACACTCACTGGGCCAGGTGAGGGTGTGGAGGGGAAGGGAGGGACAGTGGGGGGGGCAGGGAGGATGGGGAGGGATAACACTCGGAGAAATGCCTAATGTTGGCGATGGCGGGGGGTTTGGGGGGGGTGCTGGTGAATGGAGACAGGAAACCACCATAGCGTGTATATACCTATGCAACAATCCTGCAGGATGCAGAATGTGCACCTGTACCCCAGAGCCCAAAGTACAATTAAAAAAAAAAGAATTTATTTATTATTATACTTTTGGATAGCTGATCTAAAGTTTATAGCAATAAAAAACACACAAGCCTCAAAGTTTCTAAGAACTAGCAAAAAAGACTATCAATAAACAATTTTTTTAAAAAAAGGGGCTAATTAGTAGCCATATTTTTCATTAGAGGAAATTTATTCCTTTGGGAAATAGTAACATAAAACTGTCTTCAGATCTCTGGGTAGAAAATTAGCTGTAATGGAAAGAATGAAGGGATCGTCTGGGCTCTTTTTATGTCTGGAAATCAATGAAGTCTTATTTTTAAAAATTACATGAATAAAATGAATTAAAGGTTTTTAACAGTGGATCTTCAGAAAAAAAAAATGAAAATAGTAAACTCTCATTACAGTATTACAATTCACTCAGCGATTATCTATAGACTTTTTTTTGATTTAACCAGAATCTTACCATCTAAAACACAGCATGAAATAAATGGGCCATCAGCTGAGGCCCAGAAATCTTATGGGTTCTGACAACAGCTGTGATAATGACACTACTTATAGAAACTGAGACCTCATTATCTCTAAAAAACAGTATCTGAGGCCGGGTGCAGTGGTTACGCCTGTAATCCCAGCACTTTGGGAGTCCGAGGCAGGTGGATCATGAGGTCAGGATATGGAGACCATTCTGGTCATGGTGAAACCCATCTCTACTAAAATACAAAAAATTAGGCTGGCATGGTGGCGCATGCCTGTAGTCCCAGCTACTCAGGAGGCTGAGACAGGGGAATCACTTGAATCCAGGAGACAGAGGTTGCAGTGAGCCGAGATCGTGCCACTGCACTCCAGCCTGGCGAAATAGCAAGACTCCATCTCTAAATAAATAAATAAATAAATAAATAAATAAATAAAATTAATGGCAAAAACCGCAGGTACTTTTGCACCAAACCTATACAAGGAACTCAAATCAGCAAGAAAAAATCAATAATCTCGTTGAGAAGTGGGCAGATGAGATAAATAGACATTTTAAAAAAGATATACAAATGTCCACCAAACTGATGAAAAAACGCTCAACATCAATAATCACCAGAAAAATGCACATTAAAACCACAATGAGATATCATCCTATCCCAGTCAGAATGGCCATTATTAAAAAGCCAAAAATCTGTAGATGTTGGTATGGATGCAGTAAAAACTGTAGCCTTACACAGTGTTGGTGGGAATGTAAACTAGCATAATCTTTATGGAAAACAGTATGGAGATTTCTAAAAGATCTAAGTTAATCCACCATTCAATATAGCAATCCCACTACTGGGTATCCACCCAAAGAAAATGAAGGCATTTTATCCATAAGACCTGCATGCATATGTTTATCACAGCGCAATACACAATTGCAAAGATAAGGAATCAACCTGAGTGCCCATCAACTGATGAGTGAATAAAGAAAATGTGAGATGCAATGGAATACTACAGACCCATACAACTTAGATGGAACTGTAGGCCGTTATCCTAAGTGAAGTAACTCAGAAACAGAAAGTCAAATACCACATGTTCTTACTTATAAGTTGGGGGATAAGCTATAGGTATGCAGGGGCGTACAGAGGAGTACAATGAACACTGGAGACTCAGAAGGAAGGAGGATGGGAACGGAGTGAGTGATGAAAAGTGATTTACTGGGTACAATGTATACTATTCAGGTGACAGGTCCTGAAAGTTTAGACTTAAAGTCCAGACTTCACCATGATGCAATTCATCATGAATTGCAAGGTATGAACTCTAAACTACTTGTACCCCTAAATTTACTGAAAAAAAATTTCAGGTGTAAATTTATCAAAATATATGTTTACTTCATTAAAAAGTTCTGAAGTGAAACATATTACACTTAACGCAGAACTTTTCTTTTTCTCTAGGAAAAAGAAGTAGCTTTAGCTTTAACTGTTATGTTTGTATATTATAACATACCTTTGGTTAAAAAATGCCTTTTTAATCTTACTTTTGTAATTTAAACATGAAAAGTTTCAGTACATAGTTATATCATTATGTATCTCATGATTCATTAAAACGGGCGTATCTAATAAATAGATTTTCATAATTACCTATAATAAACAAAGAGTCCTTTCTATGTGATTTCAAAATAATTATTTATTCCAAAAATTAAAAACATCCATTTACAAGAAAATTGTTTTAAGAAAGTAAATATGACTGGCAGGTTCTTTATCTTTTATCAACATTTTTATTCTCTGAGATTTAGAATGAATCATCTAAAGATTAAAGTAAAGCAAAAATTGCTTTTCTGAGATCAAAGGAAAAAAGAAAGGAGTGGAAGTTCAAGACTAGCCTTGCCAAGATTGTGAAACCTCATTTCTACTAAAAAATACAAAAATTAGCCAGGCATGGAGGTGTGCACCTATAATCCCAGCTACTCAGTAGGCTGAGGCAGAGACCTGCTTGAACCTAGGAGGCAGAGGTTGCAGTGAGGTGAGATCACACCACAACACTTTAGTCTGGGTGATAGAGTGAGATTCCATCTCAAAAAAAAAAAAAAGAGGATATACTAAAATACTTTATTCTAATAACCCAATAGGACCTAATGTCCATGAATTTATTCAAATTCATTTGCAAAAATATTACTTTCAGTGTTAACTCACTCTTGGTATCATAGTTTCTCCTAGCTGTGCAAAGTTATGTTTGCTTTTATTTGCCCTGAATTTACCTAGAAAGAGCAAGATGTTACACAGACACAAGAATTATGCCTTTCTATGAATAAAGCACCACTATATTTAAATTTGTATTTAATGTAGCTTATAAGTGTTGAGAATTTGAGTAAAAATATGCCCAATGATAAAATTAACTCCTGTTGGTAAAGTATAGGAGCAACTACAGAAATAGAACAGTGATAAAATTAACTCCTGTTGGTAAGATAGCAGGGTAACTGTAGAAATAGAGCAGTATATTTCTCAATGTTGCTTATCAGTTTGACTATCAGCTAATCAAGGACAGGGACATGATTTTTCATTCAAACACATTATTTAACTCAGGCTAGATACTCAATAAAGTACAAATCCTCTTATCAATAACTGACTCAGATTTTTTTCCCCATCTTTAATCTCTATGTATTCAAGAGTTTACTCCATTTATTCATGCTTATTTTGTAGATAACTCTTCTGATGCTATAGCTGCAAAAATGTAGTAAACTACACATTTGATACGATTGACTCCTGCTTGGATCCTTGGGCATAAAACTCATTAACAAAACATGGCTATATAACTTAGATAATTCACTTCTATAATATGTAAAAACAAAAATGTTGCTAAATTAATAACTCCTGAATTTTAGGTGCTTCCTGAAGTGGCTGAATTGTGAATCACATTTTCTATTCCCCGTGGTAAGACTCAGAGAATGCTTTCATTTACTCTACTAGGCTTGGAAACTATTTCTAAGCCATTCCAGAAAAGAAGCTGATACAGTTTGGAATATTTGTCCCTTACAAATTTTATTTTGAAATGTGACCCCCAGGGTTGAAGGTGAAGCCTGGTGAGAAGTGTTGGGGTCATGGGGCCAGATTCTTCATGAATGAAGTCGTGCTCTTCCCGTGGTAAGGAGTTCAGACGAGATCCTGTTGTTAGACAGACTGGAACCTCCTTCCTCTCTCTTTCTTGCTCCCTTTCCTTTTGCCCTGTCACAAGCCTGCTCCCTTCTTGCTTTCAGGCATCAGTAAAAGCTTCCTGGGTCTCATCAGAAGCCAAGCAGATACGGGTACTGTCTGTACAGTCAGCAAAACTATGAGCCAAAAGGCCACCTTTATTTATAAATTACTCAGTCTCAGATATTCCTTTGCAGTAACACAAAATAGATTAATACTAAAGTCTTTCTCAGTTTTTGGTGACATATCTTTTGTAAAGTAAACTAAAATTGTTTCTCCTCTCCACCCCACTAATCATGTCCAGTCTTAAGACAAATCAGAATGGCACTCTCCCTTCCTTCCCTTGTGTCCTACTTTTCTTCTTCCAGAACTACCACACTTCAGCTTGGACCCAGGAAATGTAATTTAACATAGAAGGTAATTTGCACTTTGCCCTTGAGGTTTACCAGGCTCCCAGCCTATTATTACTTTATGATTAAATTTGTCTTTGAAAGGAGTCCAAATGTTAGTGCAATTCTTTTCCAAATAATGTCTTCATAGGGCTTCAAGGGATAGCTTAAATGCAAAACAAATTTAAGGCTTTGTGATTTCTCAATTTATCCTTATAAAAAGTTATCAAATATGCATATTTTATGATGTTTCAGTAATATAAAATATATTTATTTCATCTCTGAAATAAATTAGTATGAGAAAAATTTTTTCCTGATGATTTTATTTGGCCCCAAATAAATTCACATGTGCCTTCTTCATCTAAACAAAGTTACAAATGTGAAAATGAGAAGGGAATTTCTATGTCTGTTGTATCAAAAGTCATAAACATGTGCTGTCATCAGAAGAAATGGACAAGTTCCCCATTCCAGATTGCCTGCAGGTTAACATACGTACCAGGAAATGAAGGGTTCTGGCCTTAAAATCAAATAAGTTAACAACCCACTACTTTTGTTAGTTCAAAACGAATTTGAAGACACTCAAATGTACATTTGTACATTTAGAAAAACATTTGGAATTAAAATCTGTAAACTTTCCTTCCAGCTTAAAAAAACCAACAACAAAAAACAGGTGACAGCCTTTTCTCTAAGATTTGGAACAAGACAAGGATGCCCACTCCCACCACTCCTATTTAACACGGTAATGGAAGTTCTAGCCACAGCAATCAGGCCAAAGAAAGAAATAAAAGGCATCCAAATTGAAAAAGAGGAAGTCAAATAATCCCTATTTGCAAATGACAGAAACTTACATTTAGAAAACTTTAAGACTTAATCAAAAAAATTTTGGACCTGAGAAACAAATTCAAAATTGCAGGATAAAAAATCAATATACAAAAGTCAGTAATGTTTCTATGCATTAACAAACTAGCTGAAAAAAGAATTAAGAAGGCAATCCCATTTATAATCAGTATGAACAGACATACCTAGGAATAAGTTTAACTAAAAATGTGAAAGTCTTATGGCAAGAAAGCTACAAAACACTAATGAAAGAAATTGGACACAAATAGATATTCTATGCTCATCAGTCAGAAGAATTAATATTGTTAAAATAACCATACTATCTAAAGCAACGTACAGACAGAATGCCATCCTTATTAAAATACCAATGCCATTTTTCAAAGAGAGAGAAAAAACATTCTAAAATTTGTGTCAAACCAGAAAATAACCTGAATAGCCAAAACAACCCTGAGCAAAAAGAAAAAAGTTGAAGGCATGATCCTATCTGACTTCAAATGTATTCCAAAGCTATAATAACCAAAGCAGCACAATACTGGTACAAAAACAGGTACATAGACCCATGGAACATAATAGAAATCCCAGAAGTAAATCCATGTATTTACAGCCAGCTGATCTTCTACAAAGGCACCAAAAAGATACACTGGAGAAATAACATTCTTTTCAATTAATGGTGCTGGGAAAACTTGATATCCATATGGAGAAGAAGGAAACTAGCCCTCTTCTCTCTCACCATCTACACAAACAAACTAAAAATGGATTAAAGATGTCAAAGTAAGACCTGAAGATTTTAAAACCACTAGAAGAAAACAAGAAAACATTTCAGGATATTGGTCCAGGCAAATGTTTTATTGCTAAGACTGCAAAGCATAGGCAATAAAAACAAAAATAAACAAATAATACTATATTAAACAAAAAATCTTCTACACGGAAAAGGAAATAATCAACAGAGTGAAGGATAACCTACTGAATGGGAAAGAATATGTGCAAACAATTCATCAAACAAGCGACTAATGTCTGCAATCTACAAGGAACTCAAACAATTCAACAGCAAACAACCTCATTAAAAATGGGTAAAAGATATGATGAATAGATATTTTTCTAAAGAAGACATACAAATGGTAAACAGATATATTAAAAATGCTCAATAGCATTAATCATCAGGTAAATGCAAATCAAAACTACACTGAGATATCATCTTAGCCAAATTAGAATGGCTATTACTAAAAAGGCAAAAAACTTAACAGATACTGGCAAGGATAAAGGGAAAAGTAAACTTTTATACGCCATTATGGGAATTCAAATTAGTACAGCTTATATGGAAAACAGTATGGAGAATTCTCAAAAAAACTAAAAATAGAATTACCTTAAGGTCCTGCAATCCCACTGCTGGATATATATCCAAAGGAAAGGAAATTGGTATATTCAAGGGATACCTGCACTTCCACGTTTATTGCATTACTATTCACAATAGCAAAGATATGGGCTCAACCTAAGTGTCCATCAATGGATGAATGAATAAGGAAAATGTGAATTAATAAATAAAACGAATAAAGAAATGAGTAAAGAAAATGAATATATACATAATGAAATATACTTTGGCCTCAAAAACAAGAAATTATATCATTTGCAGAAACATGGATGGAGATGAAGGTTATGTTAAGTGAAGTAAGCCAGGCCCAGGAAGACAAATATTGCATGTTCTCACCCTTATGTGGGCGCTAGAGAAGGTGATTTCATGCAGGTAGAGAGTAGAATAATAAACATCACAGCCTGGGAAGAATGTGTGGGTACATGTGAAGGGAGGGAAGAGAAGTTGGTTAATAGGTACAAACAGAATTATATAGAAGGAATAAGTTTTAATGATCAATAGCAAAGTAGGGTGACTAGTTAACAATAATGTATTGTATATCTCAAAGCAGCCATAAAAGAAGATTGGAATGTTTCTAACACATTTCTAACTCAAGGTGATTCAATCATTACACATTGTATGCATGTAGCAAAATATCACATACAGCCTATCTATATATACAAATATTATGTATCAATAAAATTTTAAATTTAAAAGATGTCATTTTTGACTTAATATTTAAATTTTTAACATTGAGTTTTATAATTATTTTTAACTTTTATTTTTTATCACTACTGTTTCTATTATAATTATTTCTTTACTTTTTTTCTTTTAAATTCTGAATTTAAGTTCTTTCTTGATGTTGCCTGGGACCTCTTGAATTTGTGAACGACAGCATGTCCAAACTCAGACAGACCTTAATGAGCGAATCTAATAATGAAAAGAGGGGATGTCTTACAGCGTCCTCTTCTGACAGGCTCCTGCATGCCCTGACTTCCCAATCCTAACACATTTCAGTTTCTCCTTCTTTAGACCAGCAGAATTGCTTTCAGCATCTCATTGTCATCACGGAAATGTAAATATTCTGGTGCAGCAGAACTTATTAAATATGGCCTCAGTATTAAAATCCAAACTGAGTCATTTCACAGTCATGTAAGAATCCCTTTTATATGTAATATTCATGGTTTATATCTTTGTATTTTTACTTCTTTGATACTTGCCCCAGGAAAGAAGATGGGAACGCTCTCTGATTTCATGAAAACTGTGAAATTCAGAGCAGTGGTGTGCCTTGACCCAAGGTTTGCAGCTAATGAATTGAAGACCGAGGCTTAGAATCTAGATAATCTGCCTGTAGTACAGTGTACTCTGTGCTATGCTGATAACTGGATTTTGGAAAAATCAGAACTAGCCCTAGGGTTTCATGGCTCCATACTTAGGATCCTCTTTATTACACAAAATACATTATCTTAATCTCTTTTATGTTATACGTCATTCACACAAAAAAATAATAATCTGTTGTTCAGCCATAAAAATAAATTCTTTACTAAAAAGGATAGTTTCTTTAAATAAAATATTGTTCAGTTTTTCTCAGTCAAGTTCCCAGATGGATTTGTATCCACATATTGGCGGCAAAGTTTATCCAACTCAGTTTGAGTTTTGGATTCAAAAGATAACATATGTTTCATATAGTATAGGAGTGATTATATGCCTTACATGTAGCATTAGAAATGTTTCATGAGAAGAACATGTGGTAGGTGTATGAAAAGGAAGTAGCCATTTTTTCTCCCCTGAGCCCTGTGACTCAAGAAAAAGTTTATGTTTATTCTTGTTATTTTCTTTAGATAATTTTGACATCAAAAAATATTTAACATCAATAAATATTTATTGAAAAAATGTAGTGACAGGAAAAAAGATATATTACTTAAAATTCAGAGAAGTAAAAAACGTATAATCTAAAGTGATGCTAAGAAATAAATTTTTTTCCACTAGACTCACTGGTTCATAGTCATATGTCATAATAATACATTTGTATTTCAATGCAAGTGTTATAATAATATGACAACATATTTGTATTTCCTTTTATACTTTTGTGAACAAGTTCACACAACTTGTGATGGTTATTCCTAACTGGGGGAGTGGTACAGAAGTAAGACACCAATAATTTATCCAGTATTATATTCATATTAAAACAGAAAGAAAATCACATTTTACTTATTTTTTTCCTTGTGTGAAAATTGTAGAAGAACTTTACCTATGTCCCTGCTTTTTAAAATATTTTATTTTCCTTTTTTATAAAACTATTTGCCTCTTATTGTCTAGTAAATATTGTTTATAGAAACCATCCACTTGGATAAAATAGACCAAGTAGTTTTAAAACCAAAAAACTGATTTTGTGATACAATGAGAAGTGTACAGAATAGAAAATGAGTTATTTATTCTGAGATTTCCAACTTTTATTTATAACTGTGTATAAAATTTAATTATAATAAAGTTTAATCACATAAATTTATGCTTTACATGAATAGAAATGACTTTCTTTTTCCTTAACTGTCAATGAATTATGTATTTGACAACAGCAATTGCTCTCTGGTTATGAGAATACAAGTCAGCTTAGAACTGCAGGTTTCCGACATGCATAATTAAGGAAAGAAATGTCAAAACAATATACTGAAACATGTTTCACAAACAATAGTTTGAATGGATTTAACTGCATTTCTAAAATATCCTTTACTTAGAACTTTTTTCTGAAATATATTAATTTTTTTCCCTTTATTGTTATATTTCTTAGTCATCTGGGGTGGGACCTCCTTTGAGGTTGAGTTTTTTTCTACATGGAGAGAAAAATGCCCTTATGCAAGTTACAAAGAAATTAGTCATAAACTTCAGAGGGCATAGAGATTACAGAGTAAAAAAATAATAATAATTATGAACTCTGGGTCAACATCCAATCTAAAACTTTTTCAAATATTTGTTTTGACACTTTTCTTGAAATTTATTTGCTTGTATAGCAAGTTCCAAAGCATGTTCATTTTTACCTTATTAAAAATGATTTTTCTCCTCAATATGTTTTGTTTTCAAGTACAAATATTTAACAGATTATTTTTAAGGCAACAGTACTTCCAATGAGCAGATTCTTGAGTTCATCAATCGTGTTTATTCTTTCTGTTAAGCAACCGTCAGCCTACAAAAGTTTTTAAATACTTTTCTTCGAGTTCATTGTGGTTATAGAATTGTCAAGAAACCACAACACAAATCACGGAAAAGTAATTTATAATGACAAGAATATAGTGATTTTGCCTCTCCTAATGCTGAGGCAATCACATCAATTCTACCTGCTCCCAATGGCAAAGCTATGAACATAGATCTTCCTTGGCTCCACTGCTACCAAAATACAGTATTATTTGACTATAGCTGCTGTCTATCACAGGGTTTTCAAATTTATCTGATGATAGGAACAAGCTGGGGCATTTACTAAATATGCAGATTGTCAGTCATGAAATATCAACTTTTTCATGGAAACTCTGATTTAATATATTTATTTGGGCCCTCAAAATCTGTAGATTTAATAAGCATTCATAATGAATCTTTGGAAGGCAGTTTAGAAACACTTTATCTGAATGCCTAAGACATGACTTAATTTGGCACTCTACAGTTACATGAAGAAAATCTTTGCTTTGAGTTCATTTGACATCCCATAAATTTTACTTTTTATGATAATTTTGTCTACTGATTCTTCATTAATTATTGCATACTAATATGAATAATGGAAAATAAGATTGAACTGAGAGTTAGAAGCTCATGGTTTAGCCTTTTTGTGGCCTCTAGTAATTTTTTTCCCAGTAATTCTTTTGTATGTAATTACTAACTATCTCTGACTCAGTTTTCTCATCTGTAAAATGAGAATGTTTGGCTACATGGCTACTAAATCCTTTCTAGTTCTAATACTAACCTATAACTAATTTTATTAATTTTTATTATGGTCGAATCTAGAACTCATGTTAGCAAAAATTTAATAAGAACACAGACATTGGACACAAAAGGTTTTACTATTAAATGCTAATGGAAAAATATATAATATTTAATTATGGTCTTGTCACACTGACCCTTAAAAGCAAATGTACAACTAGAGATCTGCTAGATTATGCAGAGGCGTCTAAGGCAGATGATCTGAGGAACTCCAAGCCGCCCTTAGTAGCTGCTAATAGCTACCAGTTTGGTCAGGGTGATTTTGTCATTTATTTCTAAAGATGAAATAATATAAAGAAAGCCTATTAAATAGACATTTCAGATCAGTTTACCTTGTTTTCACATAGAATGAATTTCAAGGATATAGGACAATTATACATCTGTGTGCATGTATGTGTATAAAATTCTTTGTTTGTGATATGTAGTAGCTTTAAGGCCACAAACTATTATAATTCATATGCAAGAATCTGTATGTGCAAATCCACACAGGCATCAATGTAGGTGTTTGTGTACTAAGATATTATCATTGGTAGATAGACGTTTGGAACATGTAACTCTATTTGCATAGTTCTCCATAATTTCAGTTGTCACACTTTGAGTAAATCAAATAGAACTGTGATTTATATATAAACATTTTACAACTGACTTTATTTACTTTTTTATTTAAGACGGAATCTAGCCCCACTGCTTTGCTCATGGCAGCCTTGACCTCCTAAGGTCCAGTGATTCTCCCACCTCAGCCTCCTGAGTACCTGGGACTACAGGCACATGTCAAAATGCCCAGCTAATCTCCTGGTATTTTTTGTAGAGATGGAGTTTTACCACGTTACACAGACTCATTCAGCCTCCCAAATTGCTGGAATTAGACACACGAGCCACCATGCCCAGCTTGAATTAATATATTTTTGAAGTTTTTTCTTCACATTTTAAACTCTTCTAAAAACTCCTCTGGTGAGTTGGGATGGAGGCAGTGGATTAACCTCTTCTAGAGTGTTCTATTTCAAGAGGTCTGAAGAAATACCCAGACATTCCTAGTTAATCTACCATTATCCATTGGAGTTAAATTAACTAAATATGAAAGATATATTACTAACAAATATTTCCTTTCCACTTCTTTGCATTTTCCTTCATGTTGTGTTCATTTTTTGGATCCCTTGTTGTTTGTTAAGACCCTCTTCGTCTTGAATGGTTTAATTGTATTATCTCTAAGTTGCGCTTCTTACTCCAAAGTGTTTGAACGCAGGTGTCTCAAGTTCCAGTCTATCTGTCTCAGGAGTCAGTGGGGTTTTTTTCCTACCATTTTCCAGTGTTAAAGATTAGAAACATGGTGGCAATCCTAATCAATTTATTTTGTGAATAACTTATTCCTTTTTCATGTTCCTGTTTTCTTTGTATTCCAAGATTTCACCACAAAATTTCTCATATAATATGCTAAAACTCAGTGAGTCCTTGTCATCTGCCAGCAGTTCAGGAAAGTATGTTTTTAGTAACAATGTTGGTTTCATTATTCCTCCTCTTTTTTTTTTCCTCTCTGGGATTTCTAGTTTTCACCGGTGTTTTAGTTATCTATTGTTGTGTAACAGTTCCATAAAATTAGCACACACTAATAAATGTGTGCTAATAAATGTATAATTCTTTAAGCTGCTAATTTTATCTGGGAAATAAATCAAAGCAAAGCTTAGCTAGATCCTGTGCTCCAGGGTCTCATAAGCCTGCAATTAAAACACTGACCACGACTGCAGTTTTATGAGAGACTTAACTGGGGAAGGACTTACTTTCAAGATCAGTAGGCTTTTTTCCTACCATCATCCAATATTAAAGATTAGAAACATGGTGGCAATATTAATCATTTTATTTTGTAAATAACCTATTCCTTTCCATGGAGATTTTTCATGTCCCTGCTTTGTATTTCAAGATTTCACCACAAAATTTGTCACAGAATTTACTAAAACTCAAGGAGTCCTTTTCATCTGCTAAACTCAACAACGCAGTTAAGGAAAATATTTTTTTTAGTAACAATGTTATTTTCATTATTCCTCCTCTTTGTTTACCCCCCCCCCGGGTGATTTCTATTTTTCGTAGATGTTTTGGTTATCTATTGTTATAAAACCAATTAAGTGGTTTTGGGCAATGTTCTGAATGGATTTTCAGACCGAAATCTTCTTCAGCTATTTGCTATATGGATTTAGCTATATGGCTTCTCACAATAGGATAGCTTATTTTTGGAAGCCAGCAATGGATAAGAGTCTTTTAGTAAGACAGGCTATAGTCTTAACATTATCACATATATATAATCACATACATCCTTTCCCCTTTGCTGCATTCTATTGCTTGGAAGCAAGTCACATGTCCCACTCATATTCAAGGTGATAGACTTACAAAAAGACATGAATGGTGGTAGTGACCATAGAGCCTGTCTCTCACAGTATGTTAGGTCTCCTGAATCTATTCTTCAAGGCTCTGATCTTTTCCAGCATAAGTTTTATATATTTGAATCTTTGTTTTATACTAGAAACATCTCTACTATTTGGAGTCCATGCAGGCCAAGACAAACATTTCACCAATGTATATGTAATTATCTCATTTAATCCTCATGTAATCATTTCTATTAGGTACAATTTTTATCTTCATTTTACAGATAAAGAAATTAAGATGCAGATGCGCATAACTTAGATAAGTAGAAATTTTCATATAAAATCAAGGAAAAAACAAGGATGAATTCTATTGCCATTAATATTTAGCATTTTACTCACATTTGACAAGCTAAAAAGCAAATGAAATTACATATCTGGTACAAATATTAAGAATGTGATATAAATTATCATTTTTATATGTAAGTTATTATCTATATAGAAAATTCAAGAAAATCAATTGAATCATTTTTAAGATAGTTTACGAAAGGGAAATTGTACAATTAAGCCTCAATAGTACTTGTTTATATACTAGCAAAAAGTGCAAAATATAGAGATACAGTACAAGCAAAAAGTACATAAAATGTCTAGAATTTAATTTAAACAGAGATGCTCAGGACGCATATAAAGCATATTACATTTTACTGCAGGCATAAAAACATCCACCTAAGTGGAAAACAGAAGAATTTTTTCTTAAGAGAAAACTTGGCGCAACAAAAATTTTCTGCAGAGTTGCTTAAAAATTATGATTCAAACTAATATGCCCAATAGTATTGCTCTTGGAACTTGACAAAGCTATTTTAAAGATCATTGGGAAGAATCGACTTTATCACAAAATTTGATGGATAAGGACAAAAAATTATACTAACCCACAAGTCTACTGAAGCCAAAAAATACTTTTCTGGCACAAAGTCATTCAACAGCCCTAGACAGAAAAGAAATATAGTAGCATATTGGCTCATAATGTAGCATGCATTTTTGTGCAGAGGCTGCAACCTCTGGGATAAATAGTATTCCAGTCACAGACACAGTAAGATGATTATTCTGAAAGCATAAGGACCAGGACAAGGGTGAAGCAAAAGTGAAGTCAAGGGGTAACTTTTAAAAAGGAATCCTCTCAGTGTAGTCCAAGAGCCAATTATGTATGTGCATGACCCTGAGAGTGACTATCCTTAAATTTAGCACCCAAAATGCCTCTTACCTAAACCTAGTCCATGGTTGAAGCCCACTCTCTTTAAAGCAATTTTTTTAGACTACCATACATAGTCTAACAGATTTCATCAATTGACACCTATACTCAAAATCCCTGGCCATTAGATCTTTGCCATACCTTAATACTCAATAAATTCTATATATTTTTGCTCCTCACTTGGCCATTTCCCTGGAACACTTTTTCACTGTGCCTTGACATATACATCTCCATTATCAGCAAACTCCCCAAACATCCTCAGCCTTTCTGAGATTATTCCCTATACTTGTCTTACTTGAATCTAAAATTAGTTTCAACCTAAAATTTGGTCATCATAAACTTGTACCTCAAGATCAATTAATAAGATTTGTTTTATTTATTTTCTTTATTTTGCCAGATAAATCACTACAACTCATAAAACAGGTAATTCTCTAAAACTGCCTTACACGAAATCCTGCTCAATTTATCACCATCCACTCTGTTGTTGTCATCCTCCATCCTCATGTTTACACCCCCGATCCTTTTAAGAAGTGACTGGTGGCTCAAAATTTTTCTGTGCGTCCCAAGTTCTGTCATTACCTTAAGTATACCCACACAATAGCCTACTTCTTAGTACTTTATTTTTCTCATCTCTAATGATCTTCTCTGTTCTTTCTCCTTACCCTTTAATGACAACATAGCCTGACCAAATTGTTTTACACAATTGCTCCACATCCAATATCACTAATCCAAACACCCCAGATTCTGAGCACACTTATTCTAGCTGCTTCATCAGCTATATATTCTGACTACTCTTTAACAGCAAGGCACTATTCCACTGATTCCCTTACTTTCACTGTTTATTAGCCCTTTGCTTTCTCCTATCTGTGAAGCCCTGTGACTTATCATATATTGAAGCAACATCCCTTGCAACCTTCTTCATTTCAATTATTTTTATACGTCAAAACTCCATTCATTGATGACAGATATCCCACATATGCAAATGAGAAGTGGAGCAACATTTAAAGTAGTTATACATGAAAGCTTTCGTAAATATAATATGTAAAAAAAATTTATATTAGGAACTGAGCCAAGTTTGAAGTTCTATTTTCGTAACCCCAAATAGATCCTCAAACTTGGCTCAGTTCCTAATATGTTTACTATTCAATGTGTACTCCGTTGACTTACAACTCCTATTTTAACTCAGCATCCCTGATAATGGTTTGGCTGTGTCCCCACATAAATCTCATCTTGAATTTCCATGAGTTGTGGGAGGGACTCAGTGAGAGATAACTGAATCATGGCAGCAATTCTTTCTGTGCTGTTCTCGTGATAGTGAATAAGTCTCACAAGATATGATGACCTTAAAAATGAGAGTTTTCCTGCACAGGTAAAAACCTGCCACCATCCATGCAAGATGTGACTTGCTCCTCCTTGCCTTCCATCATGATTGTGAGGTCTCCCCAGCCATGTGGAACTGTAAGCTCATTAAACTTCTTTCTTTTGTAAAATGCCCAGTCTCAGATATGTCTTTAACAGTAGCATGAAAATGGACTAATGCAGTAAATTGGTACCATGTAGAGGAGCACTGCTGTAACATATCCAAAAATGTGGAAGCATCTTTCGAACTGGGTAGCAGGCAGAGGTTGGAAGTTTGGAGGCCTCAAAAGAAGACAGAAAAATGTGGGAAAGTTTGGAATATCTGAGAGATTTGTCGAATGACTTTGAAAATGCTGATAATGATATGGACAATGAAACCCAGGCTGAGGTCATCTCAGATAGAGATAAGGAAGTTGTTGAGAACTGGAGCAAAAGTGATATGTTTTAACAAGGAGACTAGAAGCATTTGCCCCTGCCCTAGAGGTTTGCAGAACATTGAACTTGAGAGAAATGATTTAGAGTATCTGGCAGAAGAAATTTCTAAGCAGCAAAACATTCAAGGGGTGACTTGGGTGCTGTTAAAGCCATTCAGTTTTAAAAGGGAAACAGAGCATAAAAGTTTAGAAAATTTGCAGTCTGAAAATGCAATAGAAAAGCAAAGCCCATTTTTTTTTTTGAGGCGAAATTAAAGCCAGCTACAGAAATATGCATAAGTAATGAGGAGCCGAATGTCAATTCCCAAGACAGTGGCGAAAACATCTCCATGGCATGTCAGAGGTCATCACAGCAGCTCCTCACATCACAGGCCTGGAGGCCTAGAAGGAATAAGTGGTTTCATGGACTGGACTCAGGGTCCTCATGCTGTATGCAGCTTAGGAACTTGGTTCCCTACATCCCAGCTATTCCAGCCATGACTAAATGGGACCAAGGTGCATCTTGCTGTTACTTCAGAGGGTGGGAGCCCCAACTCTTAACAGCTTCCACGTGGTGTTGAGCCTGCAGATGCACAGAAGAATTGAAATTTGGGAACCTCTGCCTAGATTTCAGATGATGTATGAAAACGCCTGGATGCCCAGGCAGAAGTTTGATGCAGAGGTGGGACCCTCATAAGAACATCTGCCAGGGTAATGTAGAAGGGAAATGTGGGATCAGGTCCCACCCCAACAGAGTCCCTAATGGGGCACTTACTAGTGGAGATGTGAGAAGAGGGCCACGATCCCCCAGATCCCAGAATGGTAGATCCACTGACAGCTTACACTGTGCCTGGAAAAGCCACAGACACTCAATGGTGGACCATGAAAGCAGCCAGGAGGAGGGCTATACACTGCCAAAGCCATAGGGGCAGAGCTGCACAAGGCCATGGGACCCCACCTCTTGCATTAGCGTGACCTGAATGTGAGAGAGGATTAAAAAGAGATCATTTTGGAGCTTTAAGATCTGACTGCCCTGCTGGATTTCGTACTTGCATGGGGCCTATCCCCTTTGTTTTGGACAATTTCTCTAATTTGAAATGGCTATATTTACTCAATCCCTGTACTCTCATTGTATCTAGAAAGTAACTAACTTGCTTTTGATTTTACAGGCTCATGGGTGGAAGGGACTTGACTTGTCTCAGAGGAGATTTTGGACTGTGGACTTTTTAGTTAATGCTGAAATGAGTTAAGACTTTGGGGGGCTGTTAGGAAGGCATGATCAGCTTGGAAATGGGATGATATGAGATTTTGGAGGGGTCAGGACAGAATGATATGGTTTGACTGTCTCCACAAAGATCTCTTCTTGAATTCCCACATGCTGTGGGAGGAACCCATTGGGAGGTAACTGAATCATGGTGGCATGTCTTTCCTATGTTATTATCATGATAGTGAATAAATCACACGAGATCTGATGGTTTTAAAAAAGTTTCTGAGCCAGCGGCAGTGCCTCATTCCTGCAATCCCAGTACTCTGGGAGGCCGAGGCAGGCAGATCACCTGAGGTCAGGAGTTCAAGATCAGCCTGGCCAACTTTTTGAAACCCATCTCTACTAAAAATACAAAGATTAGCCAGGTCTGGTGGTGCATGCCTGTAGTCTCAGCTACTCAGGAGGCTGAGGCTGGAGAACTGCTTGAATCCAGATTGTAGAGGTTGCAATGAGCAGAGATCATGCCTCTGCATTTCAGCCTGGGTGACAGAGCAAGACTCCATGTCGAAAAAAAAAAAGGGGAGTTTCTCTGTACAAGCTTTTTGTCTGCCGCCATCCACGTAAGATGTGACTTTCCTCCTTACCTTCCATCATGAATATGAGGTCTCCCTAGCCATGTGGAACTGTAAGTCCATTAAACCTCTTTCTTTGGTAAATTGTCCAGTCTTAGATATATCTTTATCAGCAGCATGAAAATGAACTAATACAATCTCTTTCTACTCCACTGAGAACAGAGGAGACAAAGGGTGGAATCTTACTTAGCTTCCCAAATCTACCTGTAAATCTACATAAATCCTAATATATCCCATTTTGCTTTCTTGTTATATCAAAAAGGGGCTTTTCCTCCAAATTGGATCTTATCCCTGTGCAAATATTCTAAATCCTATGCCTTCTGATCTTCTTAGGAGCTTTATATTAAATATAAGTGTTACTTTTTGGGTATTCAACTACTCTTTCTCAATTAAATAATTTTCAGAAAATTTTAAAAGTATGCAAGTCTTTTCAAAGTAATAGCTTTTGAAAGTAATGTACACACTTTATTAAAGTATAACTGACATACTTTGAAAGAGAAGATAACTTCTAGTAGCATATTTGCATGCATTTTTAGTAAGCAAAATTAATATAATTTAAATAATATCCGATTTCTGTATTATGACCAATTTAGGAGGGAAATGAAAAATAAAAACATTTTAAAAGACAGATGACTAAAATGAGTAGTATTTGAAATATTCTAAAAGCACCTAATCTTAAAAACTTAGAAATTTTCAACTAAGACTTTTAGAACCATATCTCACCCCAATTACCAACAGACACACTTGCACATGCCACTTCTTGCTATGGGTCCAAGATAAACTTTCCTTTTTTTGTTCCCAGTGCTATTTTCTGAATTTAAAACTGTTACTTAATATGCACTGCTATTGATGTGCATGTTTGTGCTTGTAGTTGATAAAGGTTTTTGACACATAATTACAAATGAGTATTTGAAGTTCAAAAGTTCTCTAGAGCCTACTAGTCAGTTTCAAAAGTGCACCTGAAGGATGAGGGCCTGAGCATGGTATAACTGATTATGCAACGCTTCTGCTTCCCACTACTAGCTCCATCTTCTTCTTCATTATCCGCTTGATTCAATCTGCTTTGCCAGGACATATGAAACTTACTGGAATTGGAGAGACGGGGACCAGTTTGGGTTATTAAGTAGGATGAAGGCAGAGCTCAGTTACTTGCTTTCCTACGTGAGATATGTACTATTGCATGTAAAGATAAAATCTTCCAGGATTATAGGTCATCTTGATCTGAAATAATTTCTTAAGCCAAAATAGTATACATATCTTTAATTAATTATTCTAATGATTTCAGGGCAAACATAAGCCCAAAATCATAACCATTGGCTATGGAATACTAAGACAAGCAAAAGCAATTTATTCATACTTACAGATAAACTAAGCAGTCTCATACACATAAAAGAAATAAATTTTGAGTTAAATAATGTACTAGTTAATGTGTTTACCTTTGATATATTTAAAAATAGTTGTGTTAATTTCACTCAGGATTTTTATCATATATTATATGGCACATACATGAATATACACTCTTAAGCCATAAAATATTTTTGAAAAATTTTCTAGTTGCCTTAGATAGAGTTAAAATTTGATATATTGCATAATAATGTATTGTCAGCAAAATTAAAGTTTTAATTAACTTTCACAATTATTGAAGATAACTAAAAATACCCTGTATCTATCTCCTAGCAGATAAAGAATAAGAAGGGAGAGATTATGTATTTATCTGTCTTTCAACTAAATATCTTACAAAGATTCTTTTAACTGATCTGTGAATTTCTGGGAAAAGCCACTAATTTTCTGAGTCATAGGTATCTGGTATTCTGCAGAATGTGACTTCAGATGTATTCACAGTGTGAACACTAGTCATCTTCAAATTATAGCGGCATTATTTTTGTGCTCCAAAAATAGACCTGCCTGGAAAAATCTGTATCCACTTTCTCAACTCTTGAGTAGAATTGCAGTCATAATAAACTTATGACTATGAATAAAATACTTGGAAAAGTATAATACTGGGCTTACTATCTGTATTTTTAAATAATTTCTATTTCTTTGAAAACTTTTTTCTTTCAGTTTGTACCATAAAAAATTCAAAATTATACTAATATAACATAGATTTTTAAAAAAGTTATACACTGAATATTATAACTATATACTGCTATTTAAATAGAGTATTTTGCCTACATATAAAAATAGAATGCAGTTGACCTATTATATCACACATATATATCAATGATAGGCATTTAAAATGTCTACCTTGAGTTTCAAGATAGCAGATAAGTATGAGTATTATAACCTGACAGCATAAAGAAGCTAAATTTATGTAATTCCTTTGCCCTCCAACCTGGGAATACTTAGAAAATGTCTCAGAACAATAAAAAAGAACTTGAATGATCTTTGAAGAAATGTGCAATTGATGTAACATACAATTGTAACTTATAAAACCATCTTTACATCCTTAGTATTTAGTGATCTGAAAGTGATATTCCAACCCAAGGCAAACTGGGAAGTAAATTTCTACTACAGTTAACAACGCCCAGCATTATCTCAGAGATATCAAAATGCTATCTCTCATTCATTTTATGTCTACAAAAAATCTTTTCCACTGCCAAACCAAAGCCAAGAGAGAATTTTCACATTCTCCTTTGTTCCTTTACAAAATAAACAAATAAATAAAAAGGAAAAGAAAAATGTCTCATACAAATAAAGCTACTTTTGTGAAATAGAGAAGGAAACAGTAGACATTTTACATAGAAAAAAAATCAGCTCAGTCCAGGAAGAAAGATAAGGAAAGTTATTCCTTTTCTAAATGACTCTTCATGCAAATTCAGATCATCCATTCTGGAGAAATTATCAATTACTGAACTGAAATATCAGAAAATTTTAAATTAGAAAACTGTTTTTTACATTAAACCGTTGGTAACTGTGGTGACTAATTATTGATGAATTAGCCTCAATAAAAAGGATTTAAGGCTGGCTTTTCTAAAATACCCAAATCTGCACTGCCTGTCCCTGGTAATGTTAGGAAAGTAGAGTTTACAGGCACTTCTGAGGTTTCAGTTGATCTGCTGGAGGGTTCAAGTGGACTGAAACACAACAGCCTCAGGAATTGATAGTTATTTTCAAATAATTAGCTATAAATCACAGGTATTTGATAGATAGGAAGATTAGCAAGGAGATAAGGCATATGAAAAATTAAAATTAAAATTCACACAGTATCTCTCAAATTAAATTTGAAACATCCCAGGAGAAATAATATATTCACACCTGATCCTTTCCTGGGTACTACTTTACTCTGGCTGCTTCATAAACTGGTAAATTTATCAATAAACAGCCTTGTCATTTTTCTTGAGTTTTCCTCTCAGCATTTTCAAGTGACTAAAAGTTAAATGCAAATCATCTTCATAGTCACAAGTTACTGGTAATTTTTCAAAAAATAAATGAAGTCACCCTTTCTTCATTATTCCAAAAGTACCTTATACAAGGGTCGATAAACTTTATTTTTATAAAGGGCTAGATAATAAGCATTTTAGGCTTCAAGGACCATAGCACATCTGTCATAAGTATTCTACATATAAATGTAGCATGACAAAAGCTATAGATAATACACTAAGTATGGGAAGAACTGTGTGTCAATAAAATTTTATTTATGAACATTGAAATGTTACTTTTATATCAGTTTCACTTACCATAAACTATTATTCGTCTTTTGAATTCTTTCAAACAACTAAAATATGAAAACCATTATTGCCTCTGAGCACATGGGCTATAAAACAAAAAACAAAACATGAAGCTGGCTCACATTCCAAAAGGAAATAATGTGTGGACCCATAACTCATTATATTTTCCTTCTATGATATTTATTATAGTGTTACACACATATTTACATAATTGTGTCTTCCATAGACTGTGAGTTTCTTGAGAGAAGGGATTTTTTTCCTTAGCATATTTATGTCTCCAGAACTTGGTACAGTGACTGGCAGACAATAAGCCCTTGATAAATTTATGGTAAATGTATGTAAAATATTAAAGCTATTCTACATCAAGCACTTTACATTTTCTGTAACACCATGTTCAAACAAATTTGTTGACAACATTCAAATTCTGAGTTCTAACAAATCTGATGATAGACATACATACTCTATGCACATCATTGGATTCTGGCTATATTAAAAAATCAAAACAAAATTAGTTTGATGATAACCTAAAATATATTTTAGTTATTGTTCAGGAGTAAATTCTAGAAGAAGCAACATAGAAAATGTAATTGTTGAGGGTTAAGGTTGAATAAAGGTGGTATTTAATATTTAACACATTTAACATATTTAACACATAAGTGTTTGCTAGATTTTCTACCAAAATTTTTTATCTACCATGTTGGTATAATCAACATGATTCCTTACTGCTGCCTCAAATAAAATTAGACTATTCACATTAGAAATAAAGGTATTGTAACAATACCTCAATAGACCAAAATCAATCTCAAAGAGCCAGTTATAACTATTTTCAGAACCTCTTCATTTCATCTATGAGCCACTAGATTCAATATGAGCTACTCAAATTATTGAAGGCTGACAGTATGACAAGGATTAGTCGTTTAAAAGAATTACTTTCCAGTAAACAGAAAAATTAAAGGAAAGGCCTTTGTTGTGGGAGGAATTGTGTGCCCTCCAAAAAAGACATGTTGGAGTCCCAACCTACATTTCCTGTTTATGTGACTGAGATGGTTTTGGATGTTTATCCCCTTCAAATCTCATGTTGAAATGTGTCCTCCACTGTTGGAGGTGGGGCCTAGTGGGATGTTTTAAATCATGGGGAGGATCCTTCATGAATAGCTTAGTGCCATACCCTTGGTAATGACTGAGTTCTCACTCTGAGTTCACATGAGATCTGGCTGTTAAAGAGACTGTGGCACCTTTTCCTCTCTCTCTTGTTCCCTCTCTTGCCATGTGATATACTGCTCGCCTTCACTGTCTGCCACGATTGGAAGCTGCCTGAGGCTATCACCAGAAGCAGATGCTGGCACCACATTTCCTGTACAGCCCGCAGAACTGTGAACCAAAATAAATATTTTTTCTTTATAAATTAGTCAGCTTCAGGTGTTTCTTTACAACACAAGAACAAACAGAATACTGATACTTAGGAGTGGAGTGTTGCTAGAAATGTAACTGTCATGATGATAAGCACCACAAGGCCTCCCTTGAAGCAGACACTGGCACCAGAATTTCTATATACTCTGCAGATCCATGAGCAAAATAAGTTGTCTCTAGGAGTGGAGTGTTGTGAGAAAATAACAGTCTCTCAGACCACAGCGCAATCAAATTAGAACTCAACATTAAGAAACTCACTCAAAACCACAAGACTACATGGAAAGTGAACAACTTGCTCCTGAATGACTCCTGAGTAAATAATGAAATTAAGGCAGAAATCAGGAAGTTTTCTAAAACTAATGAGAACAAAGAGACAATATACCAGAATCCCTAGGATGCAGTTAAAGTAGTGTTAAGAGGGAAATTTATAACACTAAAAGCAAGAAAGATCAAAAAGCTAGAAAGATCTCAAAGCAACATCAAAAAGCTAGAAAGATCTCAAATCAATATCCTAACATCACAACTATAAGAGCTAAAGAACCAAGAGCAAACAAGCCCCAAAGCTAGCAGAAGGCAAGAAAAAAACAAGATCAGAGAGAGAGAGAGAGACACTAAAAAATCAACTTTTTAAAATTTTATCTTCAAAAATGTCAACAAATCCAGCAACTGATTTTTTCGAAAAAATAGAAGAAAATAGAACACTAGCTAGACTAACAAATCAAAAAGAGAGAAGAACCAAATAGACACAATCAAAAATGATAAGGGGGATATCACTAGTTACCCCAGAGAAATACACATGACCATCAGAGAATACTATAATAAATGCCTCTATGCACATAAACTAGAAAATCTAGAAGAAATGCATAAATTCCTAGACACATACACCTGCCCAAGACTGAACCAGAAAGAAATTAAATCCCTGAATAGAACAATAACAAGTTCTGAAATTGAGGCAATAGTAAATAGACTACCAACCAAAAAAAAAAAAATCCCAGGACCAGACAGATTTACAGCTGAATTCTATAAATTCAGAGGTATAAAGAGCTGGTACCATTTTTATTGAAATTATTCCAAACAATTGGAAAGGAGGTACTTTTCCCTAACTCATCGTATGAAGCCAGCATCATTCTGATACTAGAACCTGGCAGAGATACAACGAAAAAAAAAAAAAGAAAGAAAGAAAACTTCAGACCAATATTCTTGAGGAACACTGATGCAAAAATTCTCAATAAAATACTGGCAAACCAAATTCAGCAGCACATCAAAAAGTTTATCCATCATTATCAAGCATTCTTCAGCCCTGGGATGCAAAGCTGGTTCAACATACACAAATCAACAAATATAATTCATCATATACATGGAACTAAAGACAAAAGCCACATGATTATCTCAATACATGCAGAAAAGGCCTTTGATAAAATTCATCGCTTCATGTTAAAAACTTACAATAAACTAGTTATTGAATAAACAATTAGCTATAAACTAGATATTGAAGAAACTATTTATTAAAAAAAAAAAAACCTCATAGCCAATATCACACAGAATGGGCAAAAGCTAGAAGCATTCCCCTTGAAATCCAGTGTAAGACAAGGGTGCTCTCTCTTACCAGTCCAATTCAACATAGTATTGGAAGTTTTGACCAGGGCAAGCATGCAAAATAAAGAAATAAAGTATATTCAAATAGAATAAGAGGAAGTCAAATTGTTCTTGTTTGCAGATGATGTGATTCTGTATCTAGAAAACCCCATTGTCTCAGCCTAAAAGCTTCTTCAGCTGATAAGTAACTTCAGCAAAGTCTCAGGATATAAAAAATCAATGTACAAAATCACAAACATTTGTATATACTAATAACAGACAGGCAGAGGGCTTAATCATGAATGAACTCCCATTCACAACTGCTACAAAGAGAATAAAATGCCAGGAATACGGCTAACAATGGAAGTGAAGGACCTCTTCAAGGGAAACTACAAACCACTTCTCAAGGGAATTATAGAGGACACAAACAGATGCGAAGCAGTTTCATGCTCATGGACAGGAAGAATCAGTATGATGAGAATGACCATACTGCCCAAAGTAATTTATAGATTTAGTGCTATTCCTATTAAGCTACCATTGACATTCTTCACAGAGTTAGAAGAATCTATTTTGAAATTCACGTGGAACCAAAAAAGAGCCCGAATAACCAAGATAATCCCAGGCAAAAAGAACCAAGTTGGAGGTATCATGCTTCCAACTTCAAGCTATACAAGACTGCAGTAACCAAAGCAGCATGATACTGGTGTAAAACAGACTCACAGACCAATGAAACAGGATAGAGAACTCAGAAATAAGACCACATACCTACAATCATCTGATCTTCAACAAACCTGACAAAAAAACAAGCAATGGGGAAAGGATTCTCTATTTAATCAATGGTGCTGGGAGAATTAGCTAGCCATATGCAGAAAATTGAAATCGGACTCCTTCCTTTCAGCTTATCAAAAATTAACTCAAGATGGATTAAAAACTTAAATGTAAACCACAAAACTATAAAAACCCTCTAAGTATATAATAGGCAATACCATTCAGGACATACACACAGGCAAAGATTTCACAACGAAAACTCCAAAAGGAACAGCAACAGAAACAAAAATTGACAACTGGATCTAATTAAACTAAAGAGATTTTGCACAGCAAAAGAAACTATCATCAGAGTGAACAGACAATCTACAGAAGGGGAAAAATTTTTTGCGATCTATCCATCTGACAAAGATCAACTATCCATTGTCTACAAGGAACTTAAAAAATTTACAAGAACAAGTAACTCCATTAAAAAGTGGGAAAAGAACATGAACATATACTTCTTAAAAGAAGACATTCATGTGGCCCACAAACATATGAAAAAAAGCTCATCATTGATCATTAGAAAAATGCAAATCAAAACCACAATGAGGTACCATCTCACACCCATCAGAATGACGATTATTAAAAAGTCAGGAAATAACAGGTGCTGGCTGGTGAGGTTGCAGAGGAAAAAGGAACACTTTTACACTGTTAGTGGGAGTGTAAATTATTTCAACCATTGTGGTAGACTGTAGTGATTTCTCAAAGACCTAGAGGCAGAAATACCATTTGACCCAGCAATCCCATTACTGAGTAAATACCCAAAGGATTATAAATTATTCGAGTATCATGATACATGCACACATATGTTCACTGCAATACTACTACAATAGCGAGAACATGGAATCAACACAAATTTCCATCACTGATAGACTGGATAAAGAAAATGTGGTACATATACACCATGGAACACTATGCAGCCATGAAAGGAAAAAAAATCATGTCCTTTGCAGGGACATGGATGGAGCTGGAGGCCATTATCCACAGCAAACTAGTGCAGGAACAAAAAACCAAACACCACATGTTCTCACTTGTAAGTGGGAGCTGAATGATGAGAACACATGGATACATGTGGGGAAACAATTTACACTGGGGTCAGTCAGTGGGGGTGCGTGGAGGGAGAGCACCATGAAGAATAGTTAGTTAATGGATGCTGGGCTTAAAACCTGGGTGATAGATTAATCTGTGCAGCGAACCACCATAACACACGTTCACCTACATAACAAATCTGTACATCCTGCACATGTACCCCAGAACTTAAAAGTTGAAGAAAAATTTAAAGAAAGAAAAAAACAACAGAGACATACACACAGAGACACACAGGAAGATTATCATTCAACAATGCTCACAGAGGTTAGAAGGAAGTGTCTAAAAGTCAAGGGAACACCAAAGATTGTCAACAACACCAGTGGCTAAAGAAAGACATGGAAGAGATTCTGTCCTACAGTCTTGACAGACAGCATAGCACTGATGGCATCTTGATTTTGGACATCTGGCCTCCAGATTTGAAGGTAATAATTTCTGTTGTTTTAAGGCACTCGGTTTTTGGTTATTTGTTATGGAAGCTCTAGGAAACTAACACAGGCTTTTAAGTAATTCTACTGCTTAAAAGTCCAACGGATATACTCTTTTGTTATCTCACAAATTGAATGATGTAATTGTATAGTGAAGAATAAAACCTGGTAAAACTAGATTGATTTACCAAAACAGTTTATCATGTGCAAGGCACTATTCTGAGTCCTTTACAAAATTAATTCATTTTTAATGCTCATAACGCTGACATGAGGTAGCTATTATTGTTTTTACAATTTTACATATAGAGACTAACATGGACATTAAGTAGCTAGCTCAAGTTCATATAGTCAATGGGAAAGCTGGGATTTGAAGTTAGGTGCTCTGGTTCCAGAAATAGTGGCTTAAACCAATTCACTATACTGTCAGTTAAATGAAGAGGCTTTTAGCAGAATGTGGTTATTAGTTTGTTAAAAATGGTTATATAATCACATAGGTGAGTTGTTATTTTAAGCCCAGCATTAAGATAGTTCTAATCAGGTAAAAGAATACAAAATATGCTTAACCGTGTAATGTAGTGTTCAGGCCCAATAAAACATGGAAAAACAAACACAAATGATGAAAAAGGTTTAAATAACCTTTGTTTGTCCAATAGTGGCCATATTTAATTTTCTTACTTGTAAAAATCTCTTTTTATTGGTTTTTGGATCCGATCACTTTGTGTGGTTTATTTTAAATTATTCTATTCCACATCACCATTTTGAAATTTTCTGTGTATGTTCAAGGCACTGTTCTAGGAACTGAGTAGATTTAAAGAATTATACTCTGTCACGTGTCCCCCATCAAATGCATCAAATGAGGAGTGAGGAGTATATACATAGACACACACACAAGTATGCACACATAAACACACATGCTATATATTTACACACATACAGCACATATTTTAACTATATATATATATATCCATTTGTAACATATATACATATCTTTATCTCATATATACCTCATATATATATACATATACGAAGTACCATAAACTGAACACAACTTAAATGGGTACCCAAAACTTTGAAAGATAGTGACTGACTGTTCTTATTACAAAGTGTTTTGAATCTGAGGATTGTACAAATGAGTTTAAGGCAAGGCTCTGCTAACATGCTGACTTCTCGATATTTTAAATTTAAATAATATTGCAAATAACTCATGCCTTGGGGAAAATTAAATGGTATACCACAAAATAGTTGAAGGTTTAGCATCTAGTATGACATGTGGAACATGGTAGGCATTCATTAAATTTTAAAGCCAGCTGAATTAGGGAAGACATAATAAAAGCAATAATATTTGATTTTATAATTAATCATTGGGAAAGACGTGGATAAATGAAGTTGAGGAATCCAGTAAAAATAAGAGTGAATATTTAAAAGCAAGAAAACATGGAAATTCCTTGTTTCAGAAGCATGAAGATGTTTAATCCAACCAGCTGAAGGTAAGAAATAGGTAAAGACTGCCATCATAAATTAAGACTAAAGTCAGTTTGGAATGCTAGGCAGTAATAAGAAAGGAAATTTTATTAAGTCACTGAAATTTTCAAGGAACTTTCTTGTTATACAAATACATTCACATTTAAAACATGAATTTATAATTTTATATAATAAATTCATTTTTTTATTGTACTTTAGGTTCTGATGTACATGTGCAGATCATGCAGGATTGTGGCATAGGTACATACGTGGCAATGCGGTTTGTTGCCTCTATCCCCCCGTCATCTATATCCAGCTATCTCCCCATGTTATCCCTCCCCAACCTCCCCAACCCACCACTGTCCCTTCCCTGACCCTTCCCAACAGACCTCAGTGTGTGATGCTCTCCTCCCTGTGTCCATGTGTTCTCACTGTTCAACACCCACCTATGAATGAGAACATGTGGTATTTGATTTTCTGTTCTTGTGTCAGTTTGTAAATCTGTGTTAGTTCTTTGTAGATTACAGATGTTAGCCCTTTGTCAGATGGGTAGATTGCAAAAATTTTTTCCCATTCTGTTGGTTGCCAGTTCACTCTAATGATTGTTTCCTTTGCTGTACAGATACTCTGGAGTTTAATTATGTCCCACTTGCCTATTTTGGCTTTCGTTGAAATGCTTTTGGTGTTTTAGTCATGAAGTCCTTGCCTATGCCTATGTCCTGAATGGTTTTATCTAGATTTTCTTCTAGGGCTTTTATGGTATCAAGTCTTATGTTTAAGTCTTTAATCCCTCTGGAGGTAATTTTAGTGTAAGGTGTCAGGAAGGGGTCCAGTTTCTGCTTTCTGCACTTGGCTAGCCAGTTTCCCCAACACCATTTATT
>NW_022436970.1:6314193-6349867 GCF_009761245.1 Sapajus apella | reverse complement strand
ATTTATTAAACAGGGAATCCTTTCTCCACTGCTTTTGTCAGGTTTGTCAAAGATCAGATGGTTGTAGATGTTTGGCATTGCTTCCGAGGCCTCTGTTCTGTTCTGTTGGTCTGTATCTCTGTTTTGGTACCAGTACCATGCTGTTTTGATTACTGTAGCCTTGTAGTATAGTTTGAAATCAGGTAGCGTGATGCCTCTGGCTTTGTTCTTTTTGCTTAGGCTTGTCTCAGTTATACAGGATCTTTTTTGGTTCCATATGAAGTTTGTAGTAGTTTTTTCCAGCTCTGTGAAGAAGGTCATTGGTAGCTTGATAGGGATAGCATCGAATCTATAAATTACTTTGGAGAGTATGGCTATTTTCACGATATTGTTTCTTCCTAACCATGAACATGGAATGTTTCTCCATCTGTTTGTGTCCTCTCTTTTTTCCTTGAGCAGTGGTTTGTAGTTCTCCTAGAAGAGGTCCTTTACATTCTTTGTTAGTTGTATGCCTAGGTATTTTATTCTCTTTGTAGCAATTGTGAATGGCAGTTTGTTCTTGATTTGGCTCTCTTTAAGTCTGTTATTGGTGTATAGGAATGCTTGTGATTTTTGCACATTGATTTTATATCCTGAGACTTTGCTGAAGTTGCTTATCAGTTTCAGGAGATTTTGGGCTGAGATGATGGTTTCTTCTATATATACAATCATATCACCTGCAAATAGAGACAATTTGACTTTCTCCTTTCCTATTTGAATACCCTTTATTTCTTTTTCTTGCCTGATTGCTCTGGCTAGAACTTCTAGTACTATATTGAATAGGAGTGGTGAGAGAGGGCATCCTTGTCTAGTGCCAGATTTCAAAGGGAATGCTTCCAGTTGTTGCCCATTCAGTATAATATTGGCTGTAGGTTTGTCATAAATGGCTTTTATTATTTTGAGATACGTTCCTTTGATACCTATGATTGAGAGTTTTTAGCAAAAAGGGCTGTTGAATTTTTCAAAGAACTTCTCTGCATCTGTTGAGATAATCATGTGGTATTTGTCTTTGGTTCTGTTTATGTGGTGGATTACATTTACAGACTTATGTATGAACCAGCCTTGCATCCCCAGGATGAAGCCTACTTGATCGTGATGAATAAGCTTTTTGATGTACTGTTGCAATCAGTTTGCTAGTATTTTATTGAAGATTTTTGCATCTATGTTCATCATGGATATTGGCCTGAAGTTTTCTTTTTTTGTTGAGTCTCTGCCAGGTTTTGGTATCAAGATGATGTTGGTCTCATAAAATGATTTGGGAGGATTCCTTCTTTTTGGATTGTTTGGAATAGTTTCAGTAGGAATGGTACCAGCTCCTCTTTGTATGTCTGGTAGAATTTGGCTGTGAACCCTCTGGAGCTGGACTTTTTTTGGTTGGTAGGCTATTAATTGCTGCCTCAACTTCAGCCCTTGTTATTGGTCTGTTCAAGGTTTCAACTTCTTCCTGGTTTAGGCTTGGGAGGATGCAAGTTTCCAGGAATTTAGCCATTTCTTCCAGGTTTGCTGATTTATGTGCATAGTGTTGCTTGTAGTAATCTGTGATGGCAGTTTGTATTTCTGTGGAATCGCTGGTAATATTCCCTTTATCATTTTTTATTGCATCTATTTAATTCTTTTTTTATTAACCTGTCTAGCCGTCTATTTTGTTCATCTTTTCAAAAACCCAGCTCCTGGATTTATTAATTTATTTGAAGGGTTGTTTTTGTGCCTCTATCTCCTTCATTCTGCTATGATCAAGTTACTTATTCAGTTATTTCTTGTCTTCTGCTAGCTCTTGAGTTTTTTGATCTTGCTCCTCTAGCTCTTTCAATTTTGACGAAAGGGTGTCAGTTTTAGATCTTTCCTCACTTCTCAGATGGGCATTTATTGCTATAAATTTCCCTCCTGACACTCCTTTAAATGTGTCCCAGAGATTCTGGTACACTGTGTCTTCATTTTCGTCTGTTCCAAAGAACATCTTTATTTCTGCCTTCATTTCATTGTTTATCCAGTCAATATTCAGGAGCCAGTTGTTCTGTTTCCATGAAGTTGTGTGATTTTGAGTTAGTTTGTTAATCCTGAGTTCTAATTTGATTGCACTGTGGTCCGTGAGACTGTTTGTTATGATTTCCATTCTTTTGCATTTGCTGAGGAGTGATTTACTTCCAATTATGTGGTCAATTTTAGAGTAGGTGCAATGCGGTGCTGAGAAGAGTGTATATTCTGTGGATATCTATTAAGTTTGCTTGGTCCAGGTCTGAGTTCAATTCCTGGATATCCTTGTTAATTTTCTGTGTCGTTGATCTAACATTGACAGTGGAGTGTTAACGTCTCCCACTATTATTGTGTGGGGAGTCTAAGTCTCTTTGTAGGTCATTAAGAACTTGCTTTATGTATCTGGCTGCTCCTGTATTGGGTGCATATATATTTAGGATTGTTAGCTCTTCTTGTTGCATCGATCCTTTTACCATTACGTAATGCCCTTCTTCGTCTCTTTTGATTTTTATTGGTTTAAAATCCATTTTATCAGAGACCAGGATTTTTTTTTTTTTCTCTCTGTTTGCTTGATAAATCTTCCTCCATCCTGCTTTTTTTTTGCTCTTGGTTTGCTTGATAAATCTTCCTCCATCTCTTTATTTTTAGCCTACATGTGTCCTTGCACGTGAGATGGGTTTCCTAAATACAGTACACCAATGGGTCTTAACTTTTTATCCAATTTGCCAGTCTGTGTCTTTGGTTGGGGCATTTAGCCCATTTACATTTAGGGTTAATATTATTATGTGTGAATTCGATCCTGCCATTTTGATGCTAGGTGGATGTTTTGCCCATTAGTTGACACAGTTTCTTCATCGTGTTGATGGTCTTTACCATTTGGTATCTTTCTGCAGTGGCTGGTACTGGTTGTTCCTTTCTATGTTTAGTTCTTCTTTCAGGAGCTCTTGTAAGGCAGGCTTGGTGGTGACAAAATCTCTCAGCAGTTGCTTGTTCATAAAACTTTATTTCTCCTTCACTTATGAAGCTTAGTTTGGCTGGATATGAAATTCTGAGTTGAAAGTTCTTTTCTTTAAGGATGTTGAATATTGGCCCCCACTCTCTTCTGGCTTGTATGGTTTCTGCCAAGGGATCCATTGTGAGTCTGATGGGCTTCCCTTTGTGGGTAACCCGACCTTTCTCTCTGGCTGCCCTTAGCATTTTTTCCTTCATTTCAACCCTGGTGAATCTGATGATTATGTGACTTGGGGTTGCTCTTCTTGAGGAATATCTCTGTGGTGTTCTCTGTATTTCCTGGCCTTGAATGATGGCCTGTCTTGCTAGGCTGGGGAAGTTCTCATGAATAATATCCCGAAGAGTGTTTTCTAGCTTGGATTCATTCTCTCCGTCATGTTCAGGTACACCTATCAAACGTAATTAGATCTTTTCACATAATCCCATATTTCTTGGAGGACTTGTTCCTTTCCTTTCAATCTTTTTTCTTTAATCTTGCCTTCTCATTTTATTTCATTGAGTTGTTCTTCAATCTCTGATATCCTCTCTTCTGTTTGGATGATGGCTATTGAAACTTGTGTATGCTTCACAAAGTTCTCTTCTGTTTGGTTGATGGCTACTGAAACTTGTGTATGCTTCACTTTATGAAAAACACAAAGTGCTGTGTTTTTCAGCTCCATTAAGTTGTCTATATTCTTCACTAAGCTGGTTATTCTAGTTAGCATTTCATCTAACCTTTTTTCAAGGTTCTTAGTTTCTTTGCATTGGATTAGAGCATGCTTTTAGCTCAGGGAAGTTTGTTATTATCCACCTTCTGAAGCCTGTGTCTGTCAATTCATCAGATTCGTTCTCCTTCTAACTTTGTTCCCGAGCTGGTGAGAAGTTGTGATCCCTTGGAGGAGGAGAGGCATTCTGGTTTTTGGTGTTTTCATCCTTTTTGCACTGGTTTCTTCCCATCTTTGTAGCTTTATCTACCTGTGGTCTTTGTAGTTGGTGTCTTTCAGATGGGGTCTCTGCGTGGACCTCCTTTTTGCTGATGTTGAAGCTTTTTCTGTTTCTTAGTTTTCCTTCTAACAGTCAGACCCCCTGCTGCAGGCCTGCTGGAGGTCCACTCCAGACCCTGCTTGCCTGGGGATCACTCGTGGAAGCCGCAGAACAGTAAGGGTTGCTTCTAGTTTCTTCTTTTTTTATCTTTGTCCCAGAAGGCTATCCACCAGGTCGGCCTGAGCTCTCCTTTATGAGGTGTCTCTTTGGGTATATGGGGGTCAGGGAGCTGCTTCAGGAGACAGTCTGTCCCTTATAGGAGTTCAAGTGCTATGCTGGGAGCTCCGCTGTTCTGTGAAGCGCTGCTGGGCAGGTATGTTTAAGTCTGCTGTAGCGGAACTCATAACTGCCTCTTTTCCCAGATGCTCTTTCCTAGGAAGGTCAGGCTTTATTTATAAGTTCCTGATGTACTGCTGCCTTTTTTCATAGATGCCCTGCCCAGCATTGAGATAGGCTAGTCACAGTCTGCCAGAAGAGGTGTTGCTGAGCTGCGACAGGCTCTGCCTAGCTGCTGTGTAAACTTCCTTGAGGTCTTGTTTATAGAGGTACAGCTAGAACTGCCTCAATATTGGTGGACTGCCTTGGTAGTGGCGGACACCCTTCTCCCCACCAAACTGGACCATCTGAGGTCCAGCTGCGCTTGCTGCAAAACTCAATCCAGAACATTTCAGATTGCTTGTTTTGTGGGGGTGGTACCTGCTGAGCCAGATCACCTGGCTCCCTGTCTCAGCCCCCTCCTTTTCAGTTGAATGGGTGGCTCTGTCTCCCAGGTGTTCCAGGCGCCAATTGTAATGGCACCCAGACTTATGTGAGTTTCTGTGCGCCAACCCACGGCACCGCTGAAACGGCCATGCTGGAAACTCATGGTACTTTTTGGCCAGGGAATCTTCTGGTCTGTGGGCAGTGAAAACTCATTTGCAAATGCAGTGATCACTCACCCTCTGCATTGTTGTCGCTGGAAACTGCACTCTAAAGCTGTTCCTATTTGGCCATCTTGGATCCTCCTCTCAATAAATTTATATTTTATGCAAACAGTGTAATTCATTTTATTTAGAATTTACTTCTTTTCCATCAAATATAGAAATGGAATTGACATTTGAGTTTTTGATTTTCAATGCAAAACAAAATGGACAGTTTTGGGAAAGCATATTAAATTCAAATTGGGAAACAAAAGAACTTCTAATTATTTATTCTTCTAGAGCAGTAATCCTCAAACTTGGCTACACATTTGAATTACCTGGGAGTTTTAAAAATATTGTGCCTAGGTTCTGCCATCAAATATTTATAAACAAATGCATATTAAGAAGCAAATGTGTTTTTTATACTTTTCTTTACACCCTTTCCCTTACCTCTCTCTTCCACCCACATAAATCCCTGCCCCTCCATTTAATCTTGTCACATCTAATATTTATTCATCCAAATTTTTCTTCGTGCTCATAAAATTATAGAAACATTTATATATATTTACACAGTGATTTTTGTTGTAATATATATTTTTGTGAAATACTGCAACCCAATATATACACATTTTGCATGTTCTTTTCTCACTTAGCAATAACTAATAAAGATTTCTCTCAACCAAGTCGACTGCTATAGTGCAATGACTTCCTTAATTTTTAACATTTTTTTTATTTTTAATCATAGATACATAATAGTTGTACATATGTATGGGGTATATGTGAATATTTTGATACAGACATATAATGTGTAATAAGGACAAAACACGTGTAACCAGGATAATGTGTAATTGGGGCATCCATATCCAACAGCTGTACATATGTGTGGGGTATATGTGAATATTTTGATACAGACATATAATGTGTAATAAGGGCAATCATGTATAACCAGGATAATGTGTAATTGGGGCATCCATTACCTAAAGTGCCTATGATTCCTTTGTGTTAAAAACATTTCAATCCCACTGTTTTAGTTATTTTGAAATAAATAATAAATCATTATTTGCTACAGTGTACCTATTGTGCTATCTAGCACTAGATCTTATTCTTATGTCTAACTGCATTTTTATACCCATTAATCATAATGGAAATAGAGAGAATGATGGTTACTAGAGGCTGGGAAGGGTAGTGGGGTAAGGGGGATAGAGAGGGCATGACTTTTTTGTAAGATTTACCTCACAGTCAGAGTGTGTTCACAGGCCAGTTTTTTCAGTCATTCTCATAGTACTGGTGGATATTTACTGTTTCCAAGTATAGCACTAAGAATAATGCTACAACAAACATCCTCATACTTATGTATTCATCAACCTGTGCTTATTTAGCTATCTGCGAAATAGGTTTCCAGAAGCAGGTTTATAGATATAATGGTTATTTTTAAGTATAACAGCTGTTGCTAGGTTTTTCCAAAGATCACAATATTTCACTTTTCTATCAGGGCAGTTCAAAGAAGACCTTTCTCTTAGCTTGATACCAGCAACAGGTGTTACAGCTATGCATTTGTGAAGGGCCTCACAGGAAGAAGGCCACTACCAAATTTAAGGAGAGTCATTTGACCAAAGTATAATAAAGGGAGATTTCCAGAGATGTTCGCAGAAGGAACAGGAATCCACAAGAGATCATCATCAAAGCTGTTAGAACAGGGTGGTCTTACCACTTCTAGGCATAAAGAAGCAAGGGGAGATCAGAGAAGGTCCTGTGACAAAACCTAACCTTTCGAGGAGGGAGGTAGAAAACAAATACCTATTCCCACTTTTGAACTCCCTACAACCTGCTGCTGCTTCTTACTATAGAAACCCACTTGGAAGTCAGAAAACAATGAACTCCAAGAAGCTACCAACATTGATAAGGCTGCCAGTGCACAGAGCATGCTAGAGAAGAAACCTGGAAGACAAACAGAAGACATTTTACACAAGCTTCTTTAAGTCATCTCAGAACAGTTGATTTGTCAAATTAATTAGTGGTTTACTGACTGCCAGAGAATTTGAGCATTGTTGCCTTTTTATAGTTGCCCTTCCACCAACTGTCTTGTCATCTTCTTTGCACATTTTAAACTGAGTATTTGAATTTGTTTCTTTCCATTTTGCAATAACTATTTTTATGTTTTTGTTGTTTTTCTAAATTTCATTTCTTGGTTTAGATTACATATTTCATTGCCATACTCAAGATTATTTATGAAATCTTATGAAATTCAAATATATGTAATTTTGTTTAATAGCATCAAGACTTCCACTTTAGAGAAAGAAGGTGTGTTTTACCCATAGGGAGTATCTTTTCTATTTTTTTTTTTTAACAACTAAGACTTTACTTCATTCAGAATTTATTTTTATATGTGATATAACCAGGTGTGCTCTTTTATTCTTCCAGAAGGCTAGCCAGGTGCATCACCATCATTTAATGTATTAAAACATTTTAATGTTAATAAACTGAATGGTCATTTTTACACATATTAATTTTCCATCCATAGATGTTCTTTATTCTTTCCTGTACTGAGTTTGTCTATTCAAAGACTAAGACAAGAAAGATTCTAACTGCACTGTTTTTATACTGTGATCTTTCATTTAAAATGGAATACACTCACCACTTTGTTTCCAGGATATTTTTGGATATTTCAAAGCATTTATTATTATAAAATTAAAGATTATTTTTCCAAAAAAAAATACATTGAGATTTGTATTAGAATCCCGATTACATTATTTCATATATTAATTTTGGAGTAATATTTTAATAAAAAAAATCAAACCTTTTAATAAAGAACATAGGATGGCTTTACCTTTGCTCAGACAATATTTTATATCCATCCGTCCAATCTAGTAGCTTCATAAAGCATTTGAATTTGCCTTGTTAAATCTCTTCCTATACTTTTCCAAGTTTTTTGCTATTGGAAATGGACATTTTCTTTCTAGTGTTTGTTTGAGATAGGGTCTCACTCTGTCACTAAGGCTCGAGTGCAGTGCCATAAACATGGCTCCCTGCAGCCTCTGCCTCCTGGCCTCAAGTGATCCATCCACTACAGTCACCTGAGTAGGTGGGATCACAGGTATGCACCAGCACACAGCTAATTTTTTAATTTTTTGTAGAGACCAGTTCTCACTCTGTTGCCCAGATTGGTCCAAACTCCTGGCATCAAGCAATCCTCCTGTCTTGGCCTCCCAAAGTGCTGGATTACATGTGTGAGCCATCATGTCTGGCCAACATTTTCATTCCATTTTTATTTCTAGAAATTTATTGCTACAGTTGAATAATGCATATCTGATTCCTTGCCAATTTTATCAATTTTGTAATTATAATAGCTTCCTTCTAGACTCTTGAGTTTTCTGGTATATGAACATACTATCAGTAAAGAGATAATTTAAGCACCACTTTTTCAACTTTTATTACTGCTATTTCACAGATGTGAATGTATACAGAATAACATAATGAACATATTCCCCTAGTCCAGCCTAATTAACAAACTACTGCAAATGTGACTGTGCTACCACGTGTCCACTTCACTGATGCAATTCTACTCCCTCCCCACAGAGAACTGCTATCCCGCATTGAACATTTACCATTCCCATGAACATATACATTGCTGAAAAATGCATTGAATTGCTTTCCACATCATAAATAATATCACACTGTACTTATTTTTCTATAATTCTTTTTCATTCAAAAATAGGTTTTCTGAGATTTATCCTTTTCCAATCAACATTAGGTTTTGGAGATTGACTTATGATAATACATTTAGCTCCCATTTTTTCTATTGGTTGACATATGATATTCCAATGAAGAAAGACACATTGTTGTTTATTTGTCCATATTCTCATTGTTAGTGTTTCAGAGTGATCTTTGCTCTACTGTAAAACCTGATGATATTGTGGCTTTTTGTGCACATGAGTCAGGATATGTCTATAAATGTGGAACTCCTTACTTAAGTCTATTTTTGCCTTCCACTTGAAAAGATATTGGCAGCACTTTGGGAGACCAAGGTGGGTAGATAACCTGAGGTAAGGAGTTTGAGATCAGCTTGGCCAACATAGTGAAACCCCATCTCTACTAAAAATACAAAAATTAGCTGGGTGTAATCCCAGCTACTCAGGAGGCTGAGACAGGAGAACTGCTTGACCCTGGGAGGTGGAAGAGGCAGTGAGCCAACATCACACTACTGCACTCCAGCCTGGATGAGAGAGTGACACACTGCCTCAAAAAAAAAAAAAAAAAAAAAAAAGAAAGAAAGAAAACATATTGTCAAAGTGCTATTCAAAGTATTTTGAGCCATGCTACCATTTTATACTTCCATCAGCATTTCCCATTTCCCCTCTTTCTAGCCAACATTTATCACATACGTTATTTTAAGCTTTGGCAATGTGATGTGTGTAAAAACGGCATTTCACTGTAGTTTTGATTTTCATTTCTCTACCTTCTTGTGAAAATATTTTCACATATTCATTGGACATTAAGGTTTCATTTTCTGTGACTTATCTCATTATGTGTTTTATTTATTTAACTAATGCATTATTAGTCTTCTCTTATTTATTTGTAGCAGTTCTTTATATATTCTTGAAAACCATCTTTGGTCTATAAGCATTGCAATGTAGGTATTGCAAAGCATTCATCCAATCTCTCAGGACATTACTTTACCCCCCAGCAAGGGTAGGGGGACTAGTTTCTCTCAAAATGTCTAAAAATTTTATAAGTTGAAGAAATTTCTATGTTCTTACTGCCAGAACAGTTCCTGGCATAAAGTAGGTATTCAATAAATATTTTTTAGAAAAAATAATTAATCTCTTTGAGTTCTCAAGGTCTACTATAGCTCTTCTTTTATAGAAGTTACAGTTTTTTAATTGAGTATATCAACAAACACTGCATTGACTATACATTTTGAAACTCCATCATACACTAAAGTTTAGAAGGAAAAGCAATTCGTATTATTTTAGTTACAGCCTACCATAGCACCAAGTGAAAATTAGCACTGAAAAATTATTAGAGCAGTGCCTGCTCGAAAAGTCCCTTGACTTGGAACATCGAAAATTGGTACTTAAAGCATCAAAAGAACCACAGAATCAAGGCCTATCTCAGAAATTTGTTTGGTAGTTGGCCACATAACTACTCACAAATAATCATCATTACTAAGGAAGAACTTGGGGTTAGTGGTTATTTCTTCAGATCTTCAAGCATTTCATCACAAAAATCAGGAGAAAATGGAAATTTTGAACCTCAATTTAGTGAATTTCCTGATAGGCTTTCCCTCTCCATCCAGAATAAATGCTACTTCTCTGCCATTTGTGAAATATACTTGCAATTACTCAATACTAAAAACATTCCATATTCAAAACTACTTTTTCACATCCCCAAGACACATTTTAATGGCACTTTACAGAGGTTATTATCTGAAGTCAGCACACAGTGTGAGACTAGCGAATGGTAAAGTTTACTGTTAAAAAGCCTTACATAACTCACAGGATGTAAGATAGCATAATGCCCTATAGATTACTAGATTCTAGATTCTTAGCTCTTCATAAAGTTTCCTCTCAGTGCTCAACAGTTTTATGCAATATTTGACACATACAAGTAAATGCATGTAACATAAGTATGTTACACAGTTTAATATTGAAACAGAACCCTATGAACCCACCACCAAGGATAAGAAAAAGAACATTATGAAAACACTGTTATCCTTCATATTATGACACACATCCATTAGCTTTTCCCTTATTGCATTTCTTTTCCTATCCCCAGAAATAAATACTATGTGAATATTTTTGATTAGGATTTCTTTTATTAAAAAGGTATTTATCAAATACTTATTTAACCCTAACCAATATATTGTTTAGTTTTGCTTTTACTTAAAAGCTTTTATGAAACTGTATCACATACTATGTAATCTTTGGACTTTTGTTCCAGAATTATGTTAATAAAATCAATACTTTTCATATGAAGCTTTAATTCTTTCACCACTAGAAAATTTCCACTGTTTGAGATGGAGGGTTTTTTTAAAAAAATATCTATTCCCTTGTTGAGGGTATTCATGTTATTTGTTTTCTTCTTATTTTTGGTAATACATATAATATTAAAATAAATGTTTTAAATACCTCCTGGTACAAATACACAATAAACTATATGTGATAAATACCTAGAAGTAAAATTGCTGGACATATGAACATTTCAGCTCAACAAGATTATATCAAATTTTTCCTCATATGGTTATACTAATTTTCATCTCACCATTATTATTTTTTATTGGTTTGTCAGTGTCCTTCATGTAGTTGAAATGCTAAATTTTTGTCACTTATACAGTCATATATCTTCAGGGTTACTATCCCAAATTCTGGCTTTTTATTTCATTAAATTTAGCTCTTATTAATCTTTTCCTCTTGATATTCAGTGACCTTGCCTCTTAGATTAAAATATTCCTTTTTTCCTTGAAGCTGTAGAAAATATTCTCTAGCTTTTAAGAATTATATAAAATGTCATGCCGGGCGCGGTGGCTCAAGCCTGTAATCCCAGCACTTTGGGAGGCTGAGGTGGGTGGATCACGAGGTCAAGAGATCGAGACCATCCTGGTCAACACGGTGAAACCCCGTCTCTACTAAAAATACAAAAAATTAGCTGGGCATGGTGGCACGTGCCTGTAATCTCAGCTACTCAGGAGGCTGAGGCAGGAGAATTGCCTGAACCCAGGAGGCGGAGGTTGCGGTGAGCCGAGATCGTGCCATTGCACTCCAGCCTGGGTAACAAGAATGAAACTCCGTCGCCAAAAAAAAAAAAAAAAAAAAAAGAATTATATAAAATGTCATTCACAATTAAACATATATTTATATATCTTTTATACATTTTAAATATATGTGTATTTATCTTTTATATATTTTAGATATATATGTGTAGATGACTCTACACACACTATGTATATTGGAATCTTGATGTAATGCAGCTATCAAAATTCTTAATTCATGAATAAACCATTGTCTCAGCACAACTGATTAAATAGTCTTGCCTTGCCCCAGTGATCTTCAGTAATAATTATGTCATATATCATGTTTGTTTAAATGTCTTAGTTGGTTTCTAGGTTTTCTATTTTATTCAATTGATCTATTTGCCTATCTCTATACTAATGCCACTGTGTTAGTCTGTTTGCATATTGCTATAAAGAACTACCTAAGACTGGGTAATTTATAAAGAACAGAGGTTTAGTTGACTCACACTTCCACAGACTATACAGGAAGGGTGGCTGAGGGGGCCTCAGGAAACTTACAATCATGGCAGAAGCACGCACATCTTATATGGCCAGGAAAGGAGGAAGAGGGTGAAGGGGGAGGTATTACACACTTTTAAACATCCAGATCTCATGAGAACTCACTATCACGAAAACAGCATTGAAGAAATCTGCTCCCATGAGCCAGTCACCTCCCACCAGGCCCCTCTTCCAACACCGGAGGTTAGAATTTGACATGAAATTTGGGTAGGGACACAAATCCAAACGATATTAGCTACACTACCTTATTTTTCAAATCTGTATTAATTAAGTCATATGTATCAGCTTGGACTAGTTTGCTAGCTATTTATTCCACTTCCAGTACAATTGGCTATTCTTGGTCATTTTCTGATATACTTTGAGATCACCTTAAGTTCTTAAAAATAGGTGATACTTTCATTTAAATTATATAACTTTGTAGACTGATGATAGTAGATAGCTTTGTGATTTTACATTTTTTTAAATTTGTGAATATATTATATTTCTCCTTTAAAAATTGCTTTTAAATTTAAAATAATATTTGGAAAAAGATAAAAATGTAAGAGATAAATTTTAAATTATTTCAATCAGATTTTAAAATTTGCTACAAAAATTCTTTATTTCTACATATTTTATGTCCATTCATGCTGTTGCAGTGTTTTCCAAATGGAACTGAATCTTGTACTTTGATATTATATTCAGTCACATTGCTCAAAGCTTATTATTCCTGTTAGTTTTTCTGTAGATTTTCTAGGGTGTTTTATGTATATAATTGTTTCACTTATGAGTAACAACAGTTCTGTTTCTTACTTGCCAATGTATTTTTTTTAACTGAAGTTGTAAAGTTATTGAGCACAAAGATGAATATAAGTAGTAAATGTAGGTATCTTTGTCAAGTTCCTTAAAGTAACGTAACATTTGTAAACTTTCAACATTTAAAAAAGATAACTGCTGTAATTTTGTTCAATACTTTTATCAGGATAAGAAAGTTTTCTTTTGCTAATAAGTTTTTATCTTATTAATATAACTGGACATGAAATTTAGTTTTCCCACATTAGTAATAAATTTTTATGTTTTTATTTTTTTAATCTATTAGTGCGAAGAATTACACTAATAGATTTTCTAAAATGTAAACTTCCTTGCATTTCTGGCAGCCAACCAACTTAGTTACAAGTACGCTCCCCATGAAACCTGCCTCCTGGTATTAACTTCTTTGTTTAGTCCTCTGTACTACCACTACTATAACCATTGTAGCTCTAACTTATGTGATCAACAGAAGGTGGCAGAAGTAATATGTCACTTCTGAGATTAGGTTATAATCTTACTTCAGCTTCAATCTTACTTCAGCCTTCCACCCTACCTGGATCCTCACTTTGGGGGAAGTCAAGTGCATTTTGAGCAACCTTAAAGAGAAGTCAATGTGGCAAGGAACTGAAAACCTCACACCAGTTAGTTACAAACTGAGAACTCTTGCTAATGACTGTTGGTATGATTTGGCTATGACCCCACCCAAATCTCATCTCGAATTGTAGTTCCCATAGTCCCCACCTGTCATGGGAGGGACTCAGAGAGAGGTAACTGAATCCTGGGGGTGGTTTCCTCATGATGTTCTTGTGATAGCGAGTTTTCACGAGATCTGATGGTTTTATAAGCATCTGGCATTACCCCTGCTTGCACTCATTCTCTCTCCTGCCACCCTGTGAAGAGGTGCCTTCCACCATGTTTTAAAACAGTAAATCCTGTAAGACGGAATATGATCTCATAAGATCAGGGTATATTCATCAATGTCTTCTTCAAGATGAATTTTATTATGTATATTTAAGATGTACAATGGTATACGTTGTGTATACATAAATATACTATATATATAGTATTACTAAATATATACTGTGTACAATATACTTAGTATTATATACTAAGTATATTAATATACTGAATATATATTAAATACTAAGTAGTGTGTTAATATAAAATATAGTATATATATATAGAATATATATATATATAGAGAGAGAGAGTGTGTGTGTGTGTATGTATACACACACACTAAATATACCATTGTATTTCTTAAACATACATAGATATACATGGTTACAACAGTGGAAGAAATCAACATGAACAAGTAGAAAGATCAAATGTAGGTAATCACTGTTTTAAAGTACATGAGATATTCTAATGACTCTTAAGGGAAAATAAGACTGTAATTTCATACCCTCAGATAATCTCCTATATGTTATAAATAAACCACATAGCTAGCTTCAGATACAGAATTGCTCCTAACCTCCTAAAATTTTTCAACCAAGCCATTTTATTAGAAATAGATTTGCCAGTGTTTTTCAAACTTACCAAATAAAATATAATGATTTTTATTTTTTCTTGATAAAGTTAACTAAGGATATGTAATATTTTTAAGTGAATATTCGATAATCAATTTTAAAGCATAAAGATTTAATATTATTAATATGAACTGTGCTTCTAAAACTTATTGCATTTTATTCCATGTCTATATGCTTGTTGCGAAATATGACATAAGACCAAAACAGGTCCCAAAACTTTAGCTTGTATCTTTTCTTTGAGAAACTCAAATTTACAGAATTCCATAAGCGGCTCAATATATCTTTCAAAATTATTTTTGTATTTTATACCCATAGAAATTAAGAACCCAGATATAAAATTACTTTCTTAAAATATTTATTCTAATTGAACTTCACATTTCTAACTTATTTTACACAATAAAAAAGACTTGGAGTTTTATTCCTCAAGGAAATCTTAATATATATTTCAAGAAAATTGTGTTATTTTTATTAAACAACAGCTCTGGGTCAATTTTTTTGAAGTCTGAGTTTAAGAAAAATTGTTAAACTTTATATATATATATATATATATATATATATATATATATATATATATATATATCGCTTAATGCATTTCTTGAAAATTCACAATGTGTGACTTGTTGATTTTTTTCCCCTGGTGTTCCATTAAACAAGTCATTGAAGAGTAGATTTTTATACTCCAATAAGCAGTTATTCTAATCTTAAAAGTTAAGTGATGCTCAGCAGATACACTTGCTGAGCAAACGTTTCTAAAATGAAAAATTTTAGCCAACCATTAACCATTCTCTGTTTGCTGTCATTTAAACAATATTTGAAAATTCAGTAATTCCCCAGTTCTCTTTAGAAAATTATCCCTGTAACTCATGCTGAAAAAAAACCTTTCGTTACTAGTATGCTGCTCAAAGAAAGCGTAATACCAAATTTCTCTAAAAAGTATAATGACTGATATGGTTTGACTCTGTGTCCCCACCAAAATCTCATCTTGAATTATACTCCCATAATTCCCACCTGTTGCAGGAGGGACCCGGTGGAAGATAATGGAATCATGGGGTGGGTTTCTCCCATACTGTTTTCATGGTAGTGAGTAAGTCTCTCAAGACCTGATGATTTTTATAAGGAGCAGTTTTCCTGCACAAGTTTTCTCTTTGCCTGCTGTCATCCATGTAAGATGTGACTTGCTCCTCCTTGCCTTCCGCCATGATTGTAAGGACTCCCCAGCCATGTGGAACTGTAAGTCCTTAAACCTCTTTCTCCCTATAATTTAGCCAGCCTTGGATATGTCTTTCAGCAGTGTGAAAACTAATATAATGACATTGGAAACCAAATTTATTCATTAATATTTGTATTGCGATCTTTTTCCTGCAGTAAATGTAAAATGTTCAAATAATTAACAGCTATATTTTCTTATTAAAATCAGTATCTGAGTCATTTATAGTAAAGAGAAACTAATTTTTTAAAAATTCACTGTAGGTCAGGCACAGCAGCTCATGCTTGTAATTGTAGCACTTTGGGAGAGGTGGAGGACTGCTTGAGACTAGGAGTTCAAGACCAGCCTGTGAAACACAGTCATACCTTGTCTCTACTAAAAAAAAAAAAAAAAAAAAAAAAAAAAAATCAGGTCGTGGTGGCTCACACCTGCAGTCTGGCTCCCCACACATGGAAGCACATGCAGAGGGTGCTGGGAAAGATCTTTGACCATGTGTCCCCCTCCCAGGTGAAAGCCACCCCGTCAGTGAGCCCCCCTACCCCCACACCCAGGTGAGAGCCTGCTGGAGTGGTGAGAGTACATCATAGTCCCACTCTTGCTCTCAGCCCTGTGCTGCATGGAGCCTCAGCCTGCCCACAGCAGGCAGCATGCCCCTCAGCCCTGCTTCCTCAGGGACCCCCCCCTTACCTCTCAGGATCCCCCAAGCCTGAATAACAAAAAGAAGTCAGAAGTAGCTAAATCAGAACTGTAAGAAGGAAACCTAATGAGTTCCCATCAAAACTCTCAGAAAACTGTCCTTGTTTGATAAGAGGAATGAGCAGGAGCACCGCTATGACAGAGGGGATTCTTGAATAACACTTTCTTGGGATTTTTTCTGCTGAAGTTTTGGCTAACCTCAAAACACCCTCTTAATAAGCAGATGTTACTATTCTTCGATCCTCTAGAAAGTCAACAAGCAAAACACCTCTAGCATTCCACAAAACTGTTGGCATAATTTTCGCTCTTGATCGGTTTGCTCTTGCTTTGACTGGACCACTACTACCTCTTAGTGTCTGTTGCTTTGTGTTTTGTCATAATAACTGTATTAGTAAAGCCATGTTTCATCTCCTATTATAATCCTTCTAAGATGTGCTTTAGGATCTGATCCCAATTGCTTAAACTTTCCATTGAGAGCTCTGCCTTTGTCTGCAGCTGATCTGGGCACAATAGTTTTGGCACCCATTAAGTAGAAAATTTGCTCAATTTAAAATTTTTAGTCAGAATTGTGTAAGCTGAACAAATTACGCTATATATGGTGTTGGCTGCTGTTTGTGCTGTTAATTGTGGGTCCTTTTCAGTTAGATCAGGAATAAGATTAATTTTTTTCTCACAAATTGAATTGGATGGTCTACCACTCTGAGCTTCATCTTCAATATCATTTTACGTCTTCTTAAAATGAGATATTTATTTGTAAACTGCTGATTAATATAGGGCATTGTCCCCATAACTCTTTGTAAAACATCAATGGATTCACCCATCTTCCCCTCAACCTTCAGTATGAATTTGATGCTTCCTTTGACTTCAATTTAAGCAGAATTCATGTTGCTCTGATAACGGTCCTTTGCAAATAGATGTCTTAACATTCTTAGTGTCTCAAATTGGATTCTGCTCAGACACTCTGTAACAAGTTAGTTCAAGTTAATTTTGGTGCAAAAAGTTTTGAAATCCATGCATAGCTTTTTCATATCATGCATTTTCTATGAACCTTTGGAAGATTCCTCATACAAATATTTCTATTAGTTTATTTGAATAACAATTTGTCAACTTTTGCCTGACATTTTCTAGAAGTTCCTGATTTTAAGCAGAAGAAAAGAAAAAAATTGAATTATATTTTGCTAATTTGAACTTCTTACAGTTTTTAATGAAAAGATTATTCCAAAAATATGCTTTTCCATGCCTGGTTATAACAAAACAATTTTATTAATAGTAAGTAGAGAAACCTTTGAAGAATTAGAATTTAGTTTTTGGGAATGTTTTTGTAATTTTCCCTCCTACCATTGTGATGTCACAGATTGAAGTGAACAACTTAAGATGAAAAATGGTTATTTGACTTTTTCTTGTGCATTGTAATAATTCTTTATATATTCTAAATATTAGACCACTAGCTCTGAAAATCCTTCAGCTTTTTTAGCTTCCTTGTCATGTAACCTACTAAAGAGTACGATTCCTCTGTAGTTGAATCTCTTCAATTATAGCTTCTTCATCAGTTATAGTTTGAGAGCACTGTACAGTTGATTAACACACTTACATTTGGCAATAAACCCTCATTTTTGTTTTAAGGCATTGTATCAGGTTAGTAGAAAAGAATTGGGCCAAAAAGAATTTTGCATATATTCTTCAGTCATATTGAATCATTTGACCCCATGTTAAGGCAGACATTTTGTATGAGATGAAACTGACTATTCTAACATTCTGACAGTTTGTGGGATAAATCATTTAAAATAAAATTCTGTTTACTGAGTACGTACTGGATATATAGTGTATATCCAGTATTAGGATATATAGTGTATATCCAAATATAGTGTACTGGATACACTAGGAAGCACAGAGATGAAGTCCCAGTATTTACAACCTATGGTTAAATTAAGATTTAATCTCCTTAATGGATTAAAAAATATATATGAAGTAAAATGCCATAAAATAGATACAAATGGTGCTATTAGAGTAAAAAAAAATCTACTCTAGCTAGGTTGTGGAATTGTAGAAGTGATAATAGGTAGGTAATTCTATAGAAAAAAAGTACTGAAAGAATAAATTACAGGAAGAGGGTAAAATAAACAGAAGAGCAGAACCTATAAAGTTAAAATGTATTTAAGAAACAGCTAATGTCCCACGTCAGGTTGCATGGAATATGAATTATACTTTGAGAAACAGCAGTTGATTCAGTGAGAAAGCTGAACATTATTCTCTCCTAAAATGACCCACTCTTCCCCACACTGTGTCAGTTTTAATCTGACACTTTCATAAGGCCCAGACCAAACATCTCTTATTTCCTAAAACCTTCCTTAATATTTCCAACTTAAAATAACTAGCTGTACCTCTGAAATCCAATAGCATTTTATTTGACCCTCCCCCACAACATTTTTGAATCATGAGGGCGGAATGTGTTACGCTGACATTTTCTTATGGACAGGAAAGCCAAGAATGCATTGCACATAGAAGATGCTTAATAAAATTTAGTCCATTTATAAATCAAATTCATGGAAATGGAACAGAAATAAGTATTTCCACAAGGCCATAAATTCCCAACCAAGAAATTTTAACACTATCTAGGAAGTAAATGAGGTGTTTTTCAAGGTATTTTAAAGAGTAGTTACATCTTAATAGTCATATTATTCTTTACAAATGGGATTATATCAAGCTAAAAAGCTTCTGCACAGTAAAGGAAACAACAGAGCGAAGAGACAACCTAGAGGAAGGGAGAAAATATGTGAACTACCTATCTGACACAGGATTAATAACTAGAATATACAACAAATTCAATTCAATAGCAAAAAAAACCTCAAATGCTCTGATTTTAATATGACCAAATGACCTGAATAGACATTTCTAAAAATAGGAAATACAAATGGCCAACAGGTATGTGAAAAAGTGCTCAACATCACTAATCATGAGGGGAAAAAAAGCGTATAAAAACCACAGTAAGATATTATCTCACCCCAGTTAAAATGGCTATTACTAAAAAATATTTAAATACTCGTAAGCATGTGTGGGAAAGGAAACTCCCATACACTGTTAGAATAAAAATTAGTATAGCTATTATGGAGGATTCTCAAAAAGCTTAAACTAGAAATACAATATCATCTAGTAGACCCATTACTGAGTATATATCTCAAAGGAAGGATATCAGTACATGGAAGAGATACCTGCACCCTCATGTTTACAAAAGCAAAGATACAGAAACAGCTTAAACGTCCACCAACGGATGAGTAGATGAAGAAAATGCAATATATGGAATGTTATTCAGCCATAAAAATAGTAAAACCCTATTCGCAGCAATATAGATGAACCAGGAGGACAATATGTTAAGTTAAATAAGCCAGGCACATAAAGTCAAATATTGCATGTTCTCATTTATATGCAGGATCATAAACAGTTGATCTTACGAAGGTAGACAGTAGAATGGTTATTGCCAGAGGCTAGAAAGGATAAGGAAGATGGGATATTATAAATAAAGGTTGGTTAATGGGTACAAAATTATTGTTAGATAAAAGAAACACATTCTAGTGTTCAATAGCACAGTGGGGTGACTATAGTTAGCAATAATGTATATTTTCAAAATAATTTTGTTCAAAACATACTCAAAAAAGTGATAAATGTGTGAAATGATGGATCTTCCAATTACCCTGATTTTATCAATCCAAGTTGTGTGCATATATCAATGTATTACATGTACCTCATAAATATGCAATGATGTATTAATAAAAAGGGTAGTTACAAAAAGCGTAGTTACATTTTTAAAATTATAACATTTATTCTTTCCTTTCCAACTTTCATTTTAGATTCAAAGGTACATGTGCAGGTGTGTTACATGGGTAAATTGTGTGGCCCAGTGGTTTGGTGTACAGATAATTTCATCACCCAGGTAATAAGCATAGTACCTGATAGGTGATTTTTTGATTCCCACACTCCTCCAAACCTTCTCCCTCAAGTAGTCCTGGTGTCTATTGTTCCCTTCATTGCATCCATGTGTACTCACTGTTTAGCTACCACTTATAAATGAGTATATGCAGTATTTGGTTTTTTGTTGCCATGTTGTTTCACTTAGGATAATAGTCTCCAGCTCCAAGCATGTTGCTGCAAAGGACAAGACATTCTCCTGATCTTTTTTATGACTAAACAGTATTCCATGGTGTATATGTACCATATTTTCTTTAGCCTGTCTACCACTGATGGGGACATAAGTTGATTCTATGTCTTTGCTATTGTGAATAGTGCTGTAACGAACATATATGTGCATGTGTCTTTATAACAGAACAATTTATATTCCTTTGGGTATATACCCAGTAATGGGATTGTTGGGTCAAATGGTATTTCTGTCTTTAGGTCTTTGAGGAATTGCCACACAGTCTTCCACAATGGTTAAACTAATTTACATTCTCACCAACAGTGTATAAGCATTCTTTTTTCTCCACAACCTCATCAGCATATATTTTTTGACATTTTAACAATAGCCATTCTGACTGGTGAGATGGTATCTCACTGTGGTTTTAATTTGTATTTCTCTAGTGATTAGTGATGTTGAGCATTTTTCCATATGCTTTTTGGCCATACATATGTCTTATTTTGAGAAGTGTTTGCTCATGTCCTTTACCTATTTTTTTTAATGGAGTTGTTTGTGTTTTGTTTGTTAAATTGCATAAGTTGCTTATAGGTTCTGGATATTAGACCTTTGTCTGATGCATAGTTGCAAATATTTTGTCCTGCTCTCTAGGTTGCCCATTTACTCTGTTGATAATTTTTTGGGGGGTGCAGAAACTCTTCAGTTTAATTAGGTCCCATATGTCAATTTTTGTTTTTATTGCAATTGCTCTTAAAGGCTTCATCATGAGATCCTTGCCATGGCCTATATCCAGAATGGCATTTTGTAGGTTTTCTTGTAGGATTTTTATAATTTTAGATTTCACATTTAAGTCTTTCATCCATCTTGAGTTAATTTTTGTATATGGTAAAGAAATTGGTTCAGTTTCAATCTTCTGTATATGGGGAGCCAGTTATCTCGTATTGAATTTTGAGTCCCTTACCTCTTGTTTGTGTCAACTTTGTTGCAGATCAGATAGTTTTACGTGGCTTTATTTCTGGGTTTCTATTCTGTTACACTGATTTATGTGTCTCTGTTTCTATCAGTGCCATGCTTTTGTGGTTACTGTATCCTTGCAGTTTGAATTACATCATCTGCAAAGAAAGAGATCATTTTACTTCCTCCTTTTCTATTTGAATAGATTTTATTTCTTCCCATTTCCTGATTGCTCTGGCCAGAACTTCCAATACAATGTTGAACAGGAATGCCATGAGTGGATATTCTTGTCTTATTCCACTTCACAAGGGAAATACTTCCAGCTTTTGCCCACTCAGTATGATGTTGGCTGTAGGTTTGTCATAGATGGCTATTATTATTTTGAGGTTTGTTCCTTTAATACCTAGCTTGTTGAGGATTTTTAATATAAAGGAATGCTGAATTTTATCACAAGGCTTTTCTGCATCTATTGAGATGATAATGTGGCTTCTTAGTTTCATTTATATGATTTATCATGTTTATTGATTTGTGTATGTTGAACCAACCTTTTATCCCAAAAATAAGGCTTATTTGATCTTGGTGGATTAGCTTTTGGATGTGCTCCTGGATTCAATTTGCTAATATTCTGTTGAGGATTTTTGCATCCATGTTTATGTAGAATATTGGCCTGAAATTATTTTGTGGTTGTGTCTCTGCCAGGGATTTGTATCAGAATGATGCTGGCCCACATCAAATGAGTTATGAAAGAGTTCCTGCCAGACATACAAAGAGTGAATACCAATTCTACTGAAACTATTTTTGGAATGATTTCAGTAGAATTGGCATTAGCGCTTCCTTGTATATCTGGTAGAATTTGGGTGTTAATCCATCTGGCCCAGGGTATTTTGATAGGCTTTTTATTACTGATTTAATTTCAGCATCTGGTATTGGTCTTTTCAGGGGTTCCGTATGTTCCTAGTTTAAAATTGGGAGGTTGTATGTTCCCAAGAATTCATCAGTTTCTTCTAGGTTTTCCAGTCTGTGTGCAGAGCAGTGTTCATAGTAGTCTCTGAGGGCTTCTGTGTTTCACTAGAGCCTGTAGTAATGTCTCCTTTGTTATTTCTAATTGTGTTTATTTGAATCTTCTCTATTGTATTCTCTATTACACTAGCTATTTGTCTATCAATTTTATTTACTATTTCAGAAAAAAAACCTTTGATTTTTCTTTAGTTTTGTGGGTTTTTGCATATCAATTTTGATCAGTTCATATCTGACTTTCGTTATTTTCTTCTGCTAGCACTGGGGTAGGTTTGCTTTTGTTTTCTAGTTCCTCTCATTGTGATTTTAGATAATTAATTTGAGATCTTTCTAACTTTCTCATGTGGATGTTTAGTGCTATAAATTTTCTTCTTAACATTGCTTTAGCTGTGTCCCAGAGAGTATCATATATTGTGTCTTTTTGTTAATTTTGAAGAATTTCTTGATTTCTGCCCTAATTTTATTGTTTACCCAAAAGTCATTCATAAGCAGGTTAATTTCCATGTTGTGTGGTTTTGAGAGATCTTCTTAGTACTTATTTCTATATTTTATTTCACAGTTGTCCCAGAGTATGTTTGGTATAATTTATGGCTGAACATGTGGTCAAAAAAACATATTATATATTTACCTAATTTCAAAGTAAATATTTTATTAATTTACTCACAGGATTAAGAACATATTAATAATATATTGTTAATATAACATATTAATATATTGTATATTGCTTGAAAATCAAAGCCCAGTAAAACATAATTGAAACTGCCTAAAGTTTAAAAAAAAAAAAAAGCATTTTTAACTCAAAAAAAAACCGAATAATTTAAATAAAAGAATTGTTGACACGGTATTTGTGAAATAATGGCAATTTCAAGAAACTTATTGCCTTAAATAAAATTAGATAAAGCTCTAATAAATTTTGCTAGATGATTCAAAAAATTTTTTGAGGGAAAAATCATGAGGTACAAGTAAAACTAAAGAAAAATAAATTACAACTTTTTTGTAACACTTACTCTAATGATTAGTGAAGTGTAACACTTACTTTAATGATTCTAATCAAAATACAACCAACAATAGACCATAAATTTTAAAGGGAAAGCTCATTTGTCTATTGCACGAGCAGACTAATCTAAAGATTATTCTAGGTGGTATTTGTTATTGCATTGCATTCTAAATATTTGGTAATATTTACCAGGAATTTCAATTCCTAATTTCTAAGGCGCAGATAAGTCTACCTTAAACTCGTGGGTTTTATGTGTTTTCTGATTATTTCATTTAATATCAGTCCCTCTTTATCACTACGATGGCAAAATTTGCTTCTCAGAAGGAAGGTAAGAATCCTACATCTGTAAGTCATGTACTATAGAACACTGGCCCAGGATAAGTGTTCTGGTTTTGTACCTCTGCTGAAATTCTCTTTTACCTGGTATTAAGTAATTAAACATGACTCTATAATTAAGTTAATTTCAAATCTCAAACAAACACTTGAAATTATACTCACAATGTGTAGCATCAGTCAGTCAGTGTAATTAAACCCACTTTGCACTAAGTGATTCTAAGCATCTTGCTGCAGAAAATACAAAGATGAACAAATGATATTTTTTCTATCCTTAGCTACAGTTTTGAACTAGAAGGAAAAATATACTCTACACGAATTCCCATACTGAAATAAGGACTGTGGTAATTACCACTACAAAGGTACTTATAAATTTGTAATGATTTTTTCTCAGGTTGCAGTAACCTGAAGAGTGTACTAGCATCACAGCATCAGTAATAAACTATTCTCTTCTGGCTATGTCCCAATGATCTAGTCCCTGAACTGCCAATTACAAACAGCCCTAGTGTCATATTTCTTGCTCTCTTTTCTGTCTCCTCAACTAGACTCTAGTCTGCCTCAGTGTGGGAGTCATATCTGTCTAGATGACTATTATATTCCTGCACCTAATATTGTACTTTGTTCACAAATGTTTGTTGAATAAATGAATTCATGCATAAACCAAGGGCCCTACATTTCTAAGTCCCCGTGTATGTATGCTCCCCACATATGTGGCACCCATCTTTTTCACCATTCTAGCTGTGCAATGATGTCTTCTATTTAATTGCTGGTGCTGTTGACCTGGAACAGTAGCCTGGCTCTTGTTAACACCTTCAACTTATGGATGACAGCTTGATGTTTTATATTTTCTCTTACTTTATTTTTACTTCCTATATATTCTTAAGCTATTGTGCTGGATCAGTGTTCCAGGAATTACTCCAAATAAAAAATGGGGTCCTTTGCTCCTATCTAGGGTCTATCTGTTGTCTTTATTGGGGTTCCCAACCCCCAGTACTGGTCCGTGGCCTGTTAGCAACTGGGCTGCAGAGCAGGAGGTGAGCAAGTGAAGCTTCATCTGTATTTACAGCTGATTCCCAGGGCTCACATTACTGCCTAAGTTTTGCCTCCCATCAGATCAGCAGTGGCATTAGATTCTCATAGGAGTGTGAACCCTATTGTGAACTGCACATGTGGGGGATCTAGGTGGTTCACTCCTTATGAGAATCTAATGCCTGATGATCTGTCATTGTCTCCCAACACCCCAGATGGGACTGTCTAGCTGCAGGAAAAGAAGTTCAGAGCTCCCACTGATTCTGCATTATGGTGAGTTGTATAATTATTTTATAATATATTATAATATAATAATAATAAAGAGCCCAATAAATGTAATATGCTTGCATCATCCCAAAACCATGGCCCTGCCCTGGTCCATGGAAAAACTGTCTTCCACGAAACTGGCCCCTGGTGAAATTTGGAGACTGTTATTCTATGTTCTAGACAGCAAGGCAAAGATTTTGAAGTGTCATTTACTTTAATAAACCCATCATTGCAACCCCTTCCCTGTGGAACTCAGACATGGATCAAAATAGATTGGGAGAAAGCAAAATCTTCAGTGACACATTTGGTGTTATAGTCAGAATCCCATTTCTCTCCAACATAGATTTATTTTCTTAGGATCAAGTTTGTGTAGCTTGATTATCTCTGCACTTTAAGTAAATCACTTTCTAAGAGACTCCACAGACTTTATTATAATAAATCCCATATAGAATAAAACACCTGGACTTCTAGATATAACTAAATTTAGAGGTAAAAGGTTGAGGGACATGTCACGAAGTAGTAACATTGAAATGTTTAACCCAAATTAATTATATTCTGAGTTACTACAGATTAACTCAGAGAAGAGATTGTCAAAATTAATGGTTTGTTACTTTAGTTATTTAACATGATAATGGAAAGGACAAATCTTGAAATCTAAAGACAGGAATTATTTACTGAATATTCAAGTAACCTTGGTTTGAAATCTAGTCAAGTCACTTCTGATTTCTAGATATGTTAAATACAAGTTCGGACAAAGTACAACCTCTGAGCTTTAGAACACTAAACTAAACTTTAGTTTAGCTTTCTCGTAAAGAAAAAAATATTCATAAGTTTCTTTTGAAGATCAAATGAAGTGATCAAGTGGAATTGAAAGCAATTTGCAAACTGAATAACACAATACAAATATTAATTGTTGATTTCCTCTTTACCTTCACACACTCTCGTATTTTCCTCTCTTCCTATCTTCAAAGCTTTTGATGCCAGAGAAAAATTCAGCATGCTACATAAAACTTTAAAACACAAAATTTTTAAATAATAGAAAAATCACAATCTAAATTTTCAATATGACTCATAATAAACCATAGTCTTCTTAATATCAAATTTTTGAAAATATTGCCACAATTATTTTTTAATCCATACTTCAGTGAGGCTCTAAATTCTTCAATCTGTCATGGCAGGAAAAATGAACAACTAGAATATTGTGATATGCTCTAGAATAATGTTTTTTTATCCTTCCACCATTTCCCATGTTTCAAAATATGTTTTACATTGAGGCCAGTATATTTATACATATGCATACAGAAACAACCACACACAAAGTTCTCAGGAACCAGTTCTTAATCTTACTAGAGGTGATACATTATGATATGTTCTCATCTATTACATTCTGTTCAATTAGTTTAAGTTTGGTTGCTATCTATTAAATTGATTTGATAGCTACTGCTGGTTGTGACTCAAAGTTTGAAAAATAATGCTCTAGTTCAATTGTTAGGGTTTATTTCTGTTAAGAATCTTGTTGAAGCCAGGTGTGGTGGCTCACACCTGTAATCCCAGCACTTTGGGAGACTGAGGCAGGTGGATCACTTGAGGCCGGGAGTTCAAGACCAGCCTGACCAACATGGAGAAACTCAATCTCTACTAAAAATACAAAAACACCTTGGCAGGATAGTGCAGCCTGTAATCCCAGCTCCTCGGGTGGCTGAGGCAGGAGAATTGCTTGAACCCAGGAGGCGGAGGTTGTGGTGAGCCAAGATCGTGCCATCACACTTCAGCCTGGGCAAAAAGAGCACAACTCCATCTCAAAAAACAAACAAACAAAAAGAATCTTGTTGAAACAGAAACCCACTGTACTTTCCAAAGTAATAGAGTCTACTGTTATCTAGGGCTGCCATAACAAAATATCACAGGCTGGGTGACTTGAACTATGGACTTTTACCTTTTCACAGTTGTAGAGGCTGGGAGTCTGAGATAAAGGTGCTGTAAGGGCAGGTTTCCTGTGACATCTCCCTCCCTGGCTTATCGACAGCCACCTCTCTGTCCTTGCACACCCTCTCTTCTGTGCACATGCAGAAAGGAAGAGGGAAATCTCTGATGTCTCTCCCTTTTCTTATAAGAATGCCAGTCCTATTGGATCAACTTTATGACCTCATTTAATCTTATTGCCTCATTATAAGTCCCCTCTCCAGGTACTGTCACATTGGAGATTAGGACTTAAACATATGAACTTGGGGGAGTTAGGGGCACAATCAGTCCATAATATCTACTCTTGCTAATTCAAGTAGAACATAAATTTATGAGTAGAACACCAGACATCTCACAGAATCAACACAGAAATTAAGATAGTGTTCTGGGTAGCAGAGAGTAAAGCCAAGATCTTACCATGGCAATTGTCTGGTTGAGATACAACTGCCTGTGCTGTTCTCTGGTCCTTCCCTGATGATGTCACTAGAAGTAAACGTCCTTTCGTATCTAGAACTCTTGTTGCAGAGCTCTTGACTCCACAGAGGCAGCTTCAAGTAATTTCTTTGCCCCTTCCATGTGTATATCCTTCTCCAGATGCAAAGTCTGGATGAAAGGCATATAATTGCCTAGTAAGAGATCACGTATGCAGCAAAGAAATTTGAAGATGGGCTGGGCACGGTGGCTCATGCCTATAATCCCAGCATTTTGGGAGGCCGAGGCAGGTGGATCACGAGGTCAAGAGATCAAGACCATCTTGGTCAACATAGTGAAACCCCATCTCTACTAAAAATACAAAAATTAGCTGGGCATGGTGGTGCATGACTGTAGTCTCAAACACTCGGGAGGCTGAGGCAGGAGAACTGCTTGAACCCAGGAGGTGGAGGTTACAGTGAGCCAAGATCACACCATTGCACTTCAGCCGGGGTAACGAGCAAAACTCGTCTCAAAAAAACAAACAAAAAAAAAGAATATAAAAAAATAAAAGAAATTTGAAGATGAGCTGCCAAAAATTAGCAAATGTACAGTACAATGTTCTTTTTCATCTCTGATCATGAGGTATCATTTAGAACTCACAGGTTTCAATGAAATCTTATACAACAGTAATTTATCTCTTCTACCAATCATAGTACAAATAAGAACATGATGAGGAAAAGCACAAGGACATAGGCTTTCTGAATCATCACTTAATTCCTGACATCCAGTGGGACAGGATCTTCTCAAATGCCAAGGCAATAGAAAAGGTATCCACTAGTCAAATGGAGGTCGGGGTCCTGTCACAGATCCCCTGCCCCTCCAACCTTCTTGAGCCTTCCCTGCCCTCACCCCCACCCCAACCCAGAGCTGACTTGTATGTACTATATAAATGTTTCCTTTGGAACCTGGTTAAATCTGGTGAACAGGGAGCTTGGAGGAAGATCAACGGGAGGGAAAAGGATGAAGTCCACATATTCCTCCTCTCCCTCCCTGCAAGGCTGCCTTGATCTGGTTCATTCCCTCCAATGAAGGTCACTGTATCTCTCCAGGCAGCTGACTCTTCAAAATCTTTCCCTCCACATTCTAGTAAGTGCCCCTCACCTTCTCCCTTCAGTATTCCCGGAGGTAACAGCTCTGTTCCTGCATTATCCACCCCTATACCTTGGTAAATAGCCTATATTAGTCAGGGTTCTCTAGAGGGACAAAACTAATAGGATATATGTATATATAGAAGTGAATTTATAAAGAATTGACTCACACAATCACAAGGTAAAGAACCACAACAAACTGTATGCAAGGTGAGGAGCAAGAAAGCCAGTGATGGATCAGTCCAAGTCCCAAAACCTCAAAACTAGGGGAGCTGACGTGCAGCCTTCAGTCTGTGGCCAAAGGCCTGAGAGCTCCTGGCAAACTACTAATGTAAGTCCAAGAGTCCAAAAGCTGTAGAATGTGGAGTCTGATGTTTGAAGGCAGGAAACACCCAGCATGGGGGAAAAGAGGAAGACTGAGAAACACTCAGCAAGTCTATTCCTTCCACATTCTTCTGCATGCTTTATCTAACCATGCTGGCAGCTGATTAGATGGTGCCCAAAAAGACTGAGGGTGGGTCTGCCTCTCCCAGTCCATTGACTCAAATGTTAATCTTCTTTGTCAGCATCCTCACAGGCACATGCACAAACAATACTTAGCATCCTTCAATCCAATCAAGTTGACACTCAATATTAACCATCACATAGCCTGTTTTGTGAATTATAAATTTTTCATCTATCCTGTTTCAAGTAGGCCACCTGCTTCTTCTTGGAATTTTGGTAAATACAGGCCATATTCTGACTTTGTCAGAATTATATAGCCCTGGTTAAGTTAAAAATTATTTGACCTCAGTTATTTGCATATAAAATAAGAGTAATTGTGCTACTTAAGAATGTGATTACAATAAATCTGAAAATGCTAAAAAGCATCATTTAAATGTTCATTGGAAATATTAAATTTCAAATTTTAACTATAAGAATCAAATGTGATAAAATGTAATAAAGCATAGATATCAATTACTTGAGGAATAAAACTGATACAGTAAGATTTTCTCACTCTGCTTAATGAAAAAGGACTCTTAGTAAACTATTTTTAATAATCCTTTTAATTCTGTAGAAGCAATGACATCTTAGATACATTCTAATATTATCACCACACTATGTTAAACTGAGCAGCCTAATTTGATTAAGCACAACTAACTGTGTGGCAAAATTAATTCCTTAATAAAGGAAACACATTGTCTGTCTCAGTGCACCAAAGACAAAGATAACTTCTCTGAAACAGTAAAAACTGTTTTCAGTTTGTTTTCCCAGTGCTGAATCTAAGAAAACAAAATGAAAAGATTTATACTTGAAAGTGGAATTTCAGTTTTGTTGACTCTGATTCCTCCCCAGAAATACCCCAAGAGAGACGGTAATACCTGGTAGCCATGGCAATGCACTGTGAAGACAGGAACCCCAAATTCCCAAAAAGGGCTTGACTCCAGGATGCTAGACGGCTAAAGCATCAGCTTAAATATAGGACACATATGAGGACAACTCCTAGAGACTCCCAAAAATACATGAGCAGCATTCTACTTTCCATGAGTAAATACAGAAAGAACCCATGAAACTTATGTTATTCCTCTTAATGTTATCCACACATCTGTACTCCTGACATGTCTTAGGGAAACCTGTGCTTCCTAAAAATTTGAGACTATTCTAAATGCATCAGGGCATTTCCTACTTCCTATTAGTTTTTCCCTCTCCACACACTGCATACACTAACTACAAGTATATTACTTAGGGTAACACTAGCATCTTCTTCACTAATCCACATCCCAAACTTTTAATAGCTGAAATTTGATAGAAGTCTGGTTTCTGCCCATCTTTAACAGCCGTGTGTGTGTGTGTGTGTGTGTGTACAGGTAGTAAGGGTGGGGGGAGTGTTCATTCAGGGACAATCCTTCTCTACCATCAACCCGTTCTTTCTGAAATCACCATGGTTGTCTCCATGTGCTCAGTGGAAAGGGAAAAAGCATAGATGATCTATAATGAGAGGCTTTTAAGGACTAGGACAAGCACATCGTTTTTACAAACATCCCATTAGAGCTGAATCATATGTTTACACCTAACTACAAATTCTAGCTAGCTATGTTGTCAGAAAGAAGAAGAAACTGGTTTTAGCTAACAGTTGGAAGATGCTGCCAAAACAAATTTATTGTTTTGTCTATTTGTTTTTCTACTTATCATAATTTTGGCAAGCTTTTTTTTTTTTGTTTTTCTACTTTCATTTTAGGTTCCATAGGTACATGTGTAGGTTACATGGAAAAGTTGCCTGTCACTGACATTTGGTATACAAATGATCTCATCACCCAGGCAGTGAGCATAGTACCTGATACGTAGCCTCCCAACCCATGCCGCTACCCCTCTCCCCCTGCTTAAGCAGTCCCTAGTGTCTATTGTTCCCATATTCGTGTCTATGTGCACTCAATGTTCAGTTCCCACTTTTAAGTAAGAACAAGCAGTAACTGGTTTTCTTTCCCTGCATTAGTTCACTCAGGATAATGGCCTCCAGCTACATCCCTTTTGCTATGAAGGACATGATTTCATTCTTTTTTTATGGCTACACAGCATTCCATGGAATATAGATACCACATTTTCTTTATCCAATCCACTGTTGATGGGCATCTAGGTTGATTCCATGTCTTTGATATTGTGAACAGTGCTGCAATGAACACATAAGTACATGTGTCTTTTTGGCAAAACAATTTATATTCCTTTGGGTATATACCAGGAAGTGAAATTGCTGGGTTGAATGGTAGCTCTGTTTTAAGTTTTTTTGAGAAATCTACACATTGATTTCCACAGTGGCTGAGTTAATCGACATTCCCAACAGTGTATAAATGTTCTCTTTTCTCTGAGGCCTTGACAGCATCTGTTGTGTTTTGACATTTTAGTAATAGCCATTCTGACTCGTGTGATAGAGTATCTCATTCTGGTTTTGACTTGCATTTATCTAATGATTAGTGATAATGAGCATTTTTTTCATATTCTTGTTGGCTGCATGTATGTCTTCTTTTCAGAAGTGTCAATTCATGTCCTCTGCCCCTCGTTTAATGGGGTTACTTGATTTTTGTTTGTTGCATTGCTTAAGTTCCTTATAGATTCTGGATATTAGACCTTTGTCAGATGCATAGATTGTGAACATTGTCTCCCATTGGGTAGGGTGTCTGTTTACTCTCTTGATAGTTTCTGTTGCAGTACAGAAACTCTTTAATTAGATCCCCCTCGTCAATTTTTGGTTTTGTTACAGCTGCTTTTGGAGACTTCATCATAAATTCTTCGCCAAAGCTGATGTCTAGAATGGTATTAGGTTGGCGCAAAGGTAACTGTGGTTTTTGCAATATTTTAATGGCAAAAACCACAATTACTTTTGCATCAACCTAATATTTCCTAGGTTTCTTCTAGGTTTTTATTGTTTTAGGTCTTACATTTAAGTCTTGCATCTATCTTGAGTTAATTTTTGTATATAGTAAAAGGAAGGAGTTCAGTTTCAATCCTCTGCATATGGCTAACCAGCTATTCCATAGCCATTTATTGAATGGCTCCCCATTGTTTGTGATTGTCAACTTTGTCAAAAATCATATGGTTATACGTGTGTGGCTTTATTTCTTTGTTCTCTATCCTATTCTATTGATCTATGTGTCTTGTTTTTGTATCAGTACCATGCTGTTGTGGTTACTGTAGCCTTGTAGCACAAAGTCAGGTAGTATGATGCTTCTGGCTTTGTTCATTTTGCTTAGGATTGCTTTGATGATTCTGGCTCTTTTTTGGTTTCATGTAAATTATAAAATAGGTTTTTTTCTGATTCTTTGAAAAATGACATTGGTACTTTGATAGAAATAGTATTGAATTTGTAAGTTGCTTTGCTAAATGGTAATTTGGTCATTTTAGCAACATTGATTCTTCCTGTCCAGGAGCATGGAATATTTTTCCATTTGTTTGTGTTGTCTCTGCTTCCTTTCTGCTATGTAATTCTCATTGGAGAAAACTTTCACCTTCTTGGTAAGCTGTATTTCTAAGTATTTTATTCATTTTGTGGCTACTGTGAATGGGATTGTGTTTTTGATTTGGCTCTCATCTTGAACGTTGTTGGTGTATAGAAATGCTGCTGATTTTTCTACATTTTATATTCTGAAACTTTGCTGAAGCTGTTTATCAGTCCTAGGAGAATTTTGGCAGAGTCTATGGGGTTTCTAGTATAGAATCATATCATCTGCCAAGAGATATAGTTCGCCTTTCCCTCTTCCTACTTGGACATCTTGTTTTTGTTTCTCATGCCTGATTGCTCTGGATAGGACTTTGAGTACTATGTTGAACGAGAGCACTGAGAGAGAGTATCCTTGTCTTGTGCAGTTCTCTAACAGCCCATTGAAAAGATCTAGTAGGCAGGTGGAAAATGACAGCTGAGTCTTAGGTGGGAAGACGTGACTTGGGAGAGACTGACAGTGATCAGCATGCAGAAGAAAGATGAATGCACAGGTGGATGAGAACTTTCTTAAATAGAAATATGGTTGCCCTATTTACAAAACAAAAATGTTGGATGCACAGTTAATTTCAGACAAACAGTGATAATTTTTTATCATAAGTAGTTTCATGTAATATTTGGCAGCAGCATCAGAAAATATAAAAAGAGCAGAAAGAACACATAAACTACATTTATAAACTTTATCCTGGAGTTTGTGCAGTACTGGATTTGAGGCCATTTCTTTCTAAATTTCTAAATGTTCTTTACACAGAGATAAGGAATGGAAGTCACAGGAATATTCAAGCAAAAATAAAATGATCTTGGCAATACAATCCTATATCAAAATAACATAAAGATTCATCTTTTAGAGATTTTACCACTTTTCTTTCTTCTTCCCCTTTTGTTTTACTTAATCTATCTTGCATTGATCTTGAAATAGAGTGTGAACAAAGATCCAAAAGAACAAAATTAAACACTTTCCTCACAGCCAGTTTCCTCAGCACATTTTATTGAATTATTAGTTCCTTCTCCATTGATCTATTATGCTTAATTTTATCATAGATTAGGCTTATTTGAATAACTTATATAATTGAGGGTATATTTTTGTCAGCATCATCACTTTATCATTGTCACTTAAAACTTCACAAAAATAATCACCCTAATGCAGATATTGCTACTTAATTTTAAGAGCTGTATACTCTGTTTCAAAACCTTATGTACAAGTGATTGTCATAACTGATAGGAAATGAAAATGAAGCCGCAGGACTAAGTCAGACACTCATTACAGCAGAAGAAAAAGAAAATGTCCCCTGATTTTTCTAAAAGAACATTTTTTATTCTAAATGATATATAATGTATGCAAACAGAGAGTTTAGCTAAAGAGCCAATGTAATACAAGAAATACGTTTTCTGTTATATATGAGGATTAGTTGAACTTTCAAATCCTTCTTAACACTTCATTGGAAATCAATCCATTCTGTAGACTTAAAGCAAGATTAAAACTCTTTTATAAAAACTATGCTATACAGAAATAATCAGAATGCAATTGAGGAACTGTCAGCATCTCAAACCATTGTCTATTATTTTATACTTTCTATATGTCTAACAAAGCATTTTTGGGAGCCTGCAGCTAAACTGGGATTTCAGTACCTGAGTTGCCAGCAACCTGTTCTAATGGGAGAGGAAGGGGAGCTGGACATGGGTATTTACAGAGTATCTCTCACAGGATCGTCCTTTTACCTCTTTGCCCTACCCAGGGTCCCTCATACAGGAAATTTGTTTATATTGGCAGATATCTTTGTGGCTCTTTTCCGACCCATATTCAGTTTTCACCTGCCTGAACATTGCTTGGGTATTAGGAGGCCGACCTTGTGTTCTCCCAGGAGCTCGTGGAAAAACCCAACATGGGAAAGCCCCTGGCTCTTCAAATGGAACGTACAAATTCAATACATTACCACTATGAGAAACAAATTCGGAGACTTTTATTTACAGATGCTTGGCAAGGAGGATATGATGAGTTGGGAGGGCAGTTCTCCTGCCCTGAGTCACAGGGGGCAGGAATGAAGAATCAGGCAGAGAGAGAGAGGACTATTTACCAGTTAGCAGGACACATAGTGAACAGGATGTGGGTCACCTTAAGGGTGCAGACAAATTCCTTCATGGTCCATTTAAAGGAGACAGCAGTACAGTGGGGAGCCCAGTCTTCTAGGTGGGGGAAACGTCTCTAAGTTCTAGTCTCTGGCCACCAGCTTGAGCCATTTGAGTGTGGTGTAGAATTAGAAACTGTAAAGGTTGACTGAGCCCTCCTTCTCGTATGAGAAAGCTAAACGTGCATTCAAAATGGATGATGAGATGACATAAAATTGTAAGAATTCACTATACAAGGAAAAACCTAAACTTTGGATCTAACCAATACTAAAACAATTCAGAATACAGGAATACATAGAAAATACTCATTAGTGGCTTTAAATGTAAGAGAAAAGTTTATTCTGTTTAGAAGCATGAATGACAACTTTTAAACCTCATACTACATATAAATTGGTATAACCTGTTGGGAGAACTCTTTGTCACTATCGAAGCCATGCACACACCCAATAATCCCAGAATTCCACTTCTAGGTAATACCCAACACAAATGGGCACCAAAAGGTAAAGACAAAAATGTTGATAGAAGCACACTATTCCTAACAGCTAAAACCCAGACAAATTGTGGTATATTTATTGGAATACCACAGAGTAGTGAAAGTGAACTAAATATTCTAAACAAACACAATATTAACACATTTCACATTTCACAAAGTGTTGAGTAAAATCAGCAAGAATGAATACGTTATTCTACAGATATAATTTAAAAGTAGCCAAAGCTAATCTATGGTGTTAGAAGTCCAAGGTGGTCGGTGCCTTATGTGAGGTCGCTAATATAGGAAAGGGGGAGCCGGGCGCGGTGGCTCAAGCCTGTAATCCCAGCACTTTGGGAGGCCGAGGCGGGTGGATCACGAGGTCAAGAGATCGAGACCATCCTGGTCAACATGGTGAAACCCCGTCTCG
>NW_022436970.1:6076617-6314093 GCF_009761245.1 Sapajus apella | reverse complement strand
GGGCGGGTGGATCACGAGGTCAAGAGATCGAGACCATCCTGGTCAACATGGTGAAACCCCGTCTCTACTAAAACTACAAAAAATTAGCTGGGCATGGTGGCGTGTGCCTGTAATCCCAGCTACTCAGGAGGCTGAGGCAGGAGAATTGTCTGAACCCAGGAGGTGGAGGTTGCGGTGAGCCGAGATCGTGCCATTGCACTCCAGCCTGGGTAACAATAGTGAAACTCTGTCTCAAAAAAAAAAAAAAAAAAAAGGAAAGGCGGAACAGAGGGGAAGGGACAAGCTCCACAGAATGACTGTACTAAGAAAAAAGTGTACATGTTCACTGCTTTATTTTGGTACCTAGCATCCCTTTTGTAAGACGGTCAGCTCTCCTCCTCTCCAGGTATATATAGACTTCAGGATAAATGGCACATGGGCACCAATGCTTATGCTATAAAGCTTATTATTTATGTAGCAAATGGCAAACGAATTCTCAAGAAAAACTCATGGTTTCATTCAGAGTAAAACAAGAGAGGAGGGAAGTAGTGGCTTGGATATTTGTTGTGGCTGAGAGTTGAGCCTAGAGAGAGGTATCTACCCAGGTGGAGCTTGCCTGATTTGAAATTTCTACCACTGCCAAGGGATGGAGGGTACTAAGCTTTCTAATCAGGTTGCCCAGATATCAGGTAAAGGGTAAAAGGGAGAGTGGGGACGTGAAAGTTGTCAGAGGTCCAACATCCAAAATGGAGTCTCTTTATTACAACTATAGTTATACATTTATATTAAAGTATGTCTTATGAAATTATATTTAAAAACTTAATAAAAAAGAAAAATTACAGCCAAAGCAGAAAAATCTTTTATTCTTTTATACAAAATAAAGCCTCTTTATTCTACATTCAGAAGATGCCCTGTTCAGTTATAGGTAAATCTCAAGGACCTTACAAAATAAACTGGGTATGTATCTCACATGCTTGTACCAGGCCATTGGAAATTTTTATAACTTCTATATATGTTTAGTCCTAAGAGCTAGTTTTGAAGTTGTAGTCCTTTCTTCATTAGTTGTGCAGTTGGCATATTTTAGATAACTGAAAGATCTTATATTACTTGTTTTATTCACATGTGGTCTACGATTTACGGCTCAAGCAAGATTGCAATATTTGATCAAGAAGAAGGACAAGAGGTTTCAGCAAACAGTAATGTCTCTCAAAATTAAATTACTAACATGTCTTTGCCTAAATCTTCCCTAAAGTAGAATTTCTTCTGCTAAAGTAGAAGAACTACTGAAGCATTTTTGTTGTTTCAAAACATCTTAAAATAATCCATTTTCTCTAAATGTGACAAAGAATACGTGTACTTTCCCCTCATTTCAAAATTATCTTTTAGCGAATGCTTGAATATTCCTGTGACTTCCATTCCTTATCTCTGTGTAAAGAACGTTTAGAAATTTAGAAAGAAAAGCCCTCAAGTCCAGTAGTGCACAAACTCCAAGATAAAGTTAATAAATGTAGATTATGTGTTCTTTCTGCTCTGTTTGTATTTTCTATCTGAGGCTGCTGCCAAATATTACATGAAACTACTTTTGATAAAAATTATCACTGTTTGCCTGAAATTAACTGTGCATCCAACATTTTTGTTTTGTAAATATAGCAACCATATTTCTATTTAAGAAAGTTCTCAAGGCCGGGCGCGGTGGCTCACGCCAGTAATCCCAGCACTTTGGGAGGCCGAGGCGGGTGGATCACGAGGTCAAGAGATCGAGACCATCCTGGTCAACATGGTGAAACCCCGTCTCTACTAAAACTACAAAAAAATTAGCTGGGCATGGTGGCACGTGCCTGTAATCCCAGCTACTCAGGAGGCTGAGGCAGGAGAATTGCCTGAACCCGGGAGGCGGAGGTTGCGGTGAGCCGAGATCGCGCCATTGCACTCCAGCCTGGGTAACAAGAGAGAAGCTCCATCTCAAAAAAAAAAAAGTTCTCATCCACCTGTGGATTCACCTTTCTTCTGCATGCTGATCACTCTGTCTCTCACAAGTCACATCTTCCCACCTAAGACCCTTGTCATTTTCCACTTGCCTCCTAGATCTTTTCAATGGGCTGTTAGAGACTGATCTCAAGTCCAGCATATTTGAACCTAAAACTCATCACTCCACTACTAACAAAGTAAAATTACTTCTCCCCTACACCACACCATAACAGACCAGATCCCACATTCATTCATCTAACAAGTATTTGTTGAGTATCTCTTATTGAGTGAACAAAACAGACAAATACCCTCCTGTCCCTATGGTGCTTTGCCCTTTTTTCAAGATCTATAACCTGAACCCATCCTTGGTGTCCACATGGATTCCACATGGATCTCCCTAATTTCTATTACTTGCCCCAAAACATCCCATCCTTACTCTGGCCTCTCCTATTTATCTTTTCTTTTTATGTCAACAATTCCCACCCTTCTCGGTGAATACTCCTTATGCTCAACTCAATTTCCCAAAAGAGGAAATTTGTTTATAAAATTAAATCATCTAGAAATAGCATTAATCTTTCTGAATATTCTCAATAAATTAGAGACTACTGTCAAGGCCTATGTTTTTCCTTGTCTTTCCAGTCACTTCTTAAAGGTGTGGTCTTTCTGCCTGCACTTCATCATTCTCATCACTCAGGACACTGCAGTTGATTTCCATGCCCATCAGTATTTTTCTTGCCAAAGTCCCCAGCAGCATTCTGCAAGTGCAGCACAACTGCAGGCTTTGCAGACTTCAACTACTTGCATTCCCCAGTGCATTTGACCTCATGATCAACTCTCACATCTGACACTTCACAATGCCTTTGTTCCTGATTCTCTTCTTGCCTCCATGGACTCTTCACATATTCTTCTACCCATTCTTCACATCTAGAAACACTAAGTGTTGATTTTTCACAGGGTTTCACATTTGACCCTATATATATATTTTTTTTAATTCAAGCTTGATGTCTTTTGTACCCCAATATTATATTCTAGCTTTTTCACCTAAACTTTAATTCATCAAAATCAAGTTTATTACCATCCAATTTCCATGCCATATTTGCCATTTTTTTCCCTAGTAGTTGTTGACCCCTCCACCCACTCAATTGTCTAAAATGGAAATCTCAGAATTATTCAAGAGTCTTTCTTATATTTCATTTGCCTCATTCAAGCCTATCCATTCTAGCTTTTGAATGTCTCCAGAATGACAAAATACCCTTCACTTCCATCCCTTCTTTTGCTACTCTAGTTGAAACCTATAGAGTTTGGGGATTAGAATATTCCATTATACTTCTGAGCAGTTGCAAATCTCAGGGACTTATATCATTCAATGTGTTGTCTGCTCCACAGCTAGAGTCACCTTTCTAAAAACAGCTTGCTTAAATTCTTCAATGTCTTACCAATAAGATAAAGTTCAAACTCTTCAGTATGGTTTACATGAAGCTCTTCGGAGACTACTGACTTTCCACTTGCAAAATTTATTATTTATTCTTTTTATACATAATTATTCTTACCACATTCCTGTGCCCTCACACACTGGTAAAGTTTCATACACCTTTCAGTACTCTTCTAAACCATCACCTCTTCTTTGAATCATTTCCTGCCCTTCTCTATCAACTTCAGGCAGAAGCAGAGATGCCTTTCATTGTGGTCCTCCTGTGGTTGAAATGTCTCTGTCACAAGTTACTTTGAATTGGGCTTATTTCATCTTTCCCATTGCACTGTCCCCTCAAAGGCACACATACTCTTTATATCTGCAGGGCAAGTCATAAGCTCTGGAATATGAATAGCAATTACAGTGAACTATTGACCATTCACTCATTCAACAATTAGTTAACAAACTCTTATGTTCCCGGAAATCTTAGAAGTGGTGAAACTAAAAAGGTTAAAAATGTAGACAAATATTGGCTCTGATGGAGCTAATATTCTCATGAATCCTCAGAAATAATATACTTTAATAGTCATATAGTAAATTATCATGAACTCCAGAATGTACAGTTTTTGTTTAATGAATATCTATGATTGATTGTTGAATTTTCCTAACATTTGCAGCTAAGTGATACCCTAAGTTTCTCATTAAAAGTTTAATATAAATATGAGTATTTGGTGTAAAAATATAAATAATATATATTTTCAATACTAATATTTTAATATGTGAAACAGTTTTAAACTACCATTTTACTTTATTGAAATGTTATCTTTTAGAAAAATTAAATGAAATTAGGAAAAGACTGCATATGTTTTCTTTTTCTATGAGCTATTATTTTGATCTAGAACATGGTTGGGCAATTCTGAATTTTTAACTATATTATGAAATATACTATTGCCTGTTCAGTTATGGGACACTGTTTTCTGAAAGCAGCAAAAACTACAAAGCTTCCAGAAGTTAGTGACTAGACTGCAAAAGAGGTTCTCATTCACGTCCAGTGGGAGATGGTGGAGAAATAGGAACGGTTTGCATAAAGAAATTGATAATAAAAGTAATAATATTGAAGCTAACAAATATAGAATATTTACTATGTGTCACATATTGTTTAATGCTCTTGATGTATATTAACATATATTAACTTACATTAGCTGATTTAATGTTCCACCTTTACAGAGGTCACATCGTTTTCAAGTGGCAAAGATTCTGGCAGACTTTTCCTTTTAAAAAATGTTTAATTTCCGTGGATGCAGAGTAGATGTATGTATTTAGGCAGAGCTCTCTTAGTCCTACATTATTCTATTTTCCTGTATTAGGTTGCAATAGACCAGCAGCAGATATAATAACTACTATTTTCTGTTTCATAAAAAATGACTAGAAGTCACTTAAAATCAAATCCTGACATAAAAATGTTAAATTGTTGTTGAGATAATGAGCGAGCTGGGAACAATATGATCCCATGTGTACATACTCTTATTTCTGTGATGGGTGCCATGGATGAACCTGTGTTATCCCACCCCTACAAATTCATATGTTGTCTCCCTAATCCACAATGTGACTGTATTTGAAGATATCATTTTTTAGGAGGTAATTAAGGCTAAATGAGGTCCTAAGGTTGGGTTCCTAATCTCATAGGATTGGCAGCCTTGGAAGAAAAGGTAGAAAGAAAAATATTCCTTCCTCTACCTTTCTCTCTCTCTCTCACTCTCTCCCCACTCCGTGTGTGTGTGTGTGTGTGTGTGTGTGTGTGTGTGTGTGTGTGTGTGTATCCCCACAAATACGCATCAAGGAAAGGTCACATGAGGACACTGGGAGATGGTGTCCTTCTGCAAGTCAAGAAAAGAGCTTTCACCAGAATCCAACATGCCAGCATCCTGATCTTAGACGTCTAGCTTCTAGAACTGTGAAAAAATAAATTTCTTGGGTTTGTTTGTTTAAGAGGTGGTGTCTGACTATGTCTCCCAGGCTGGCCTTAAACTCCTGGCCTATCCTCTCACCTGAGACTCCCAAAGAGCTGGGACAACAGGCACACACCACCATGCACATTAAATTTTTGTTTTTTAAGCCACCCAGTCTGTGGTAATGTGTTATGGTAGCCTAAGCAGGCACATGAGTTACAAAAATATTTAACACATCTCCAATTCCAATGTCATAGAAGTTTTAATGATAGAATCATGAATAGCATAATTTCTAAAGTCATTTTTGTCATAGTCTAGTGAGCATACATTGCTCAAAACAAGTTTATTGAAAACAACAGAAGGAGAACCATGAGAGGGATGCCCTTAAAATCATCCTAATTTTATCTGAACAAAAATATGAATTGGTGAAGAAATCTGAGAGAATAGGTAATACTGATGATTCAAGTCCTACTACTATAGTTAGAAGTTTTCCCAAAAAAAGATAAACAGCTAGGTTATGTGTATTTAAGTATGTCATTCTATTAAGTGGTTAATAGTTCAAGTGCATTTTATGACAAAACATTTTAATTGGCTTATTTATTTATATTTATAGTGTATATTGGGGATAGGATAAACTTTAATTTTAGTCCTTCTCCAAAAATATAAGATCGAATGGCAGAAAATGAAGAGTTCAGGGTTGATTTTTTTTTTAAGCCATATATTTTCATTCCCGTGTAAAGTGGTGTTTATACCAGACAGTTAAGCAAGTAACTTTTCTAGCTATTGTTGTGGCAGTTTAAAAGTAGATTTATTTTCAATTTGCAGTAAATTCTTAGCCTCTGCTTTTGCAACTAAATCATTTTTGCCATCCTCATAGCACACTGAGGATATGAATTCCTTTGAGCAATAAAGATCTATGAGATTCTTAGGACAAATATTATTAGGCTATAATTTTCCTTACTTAAAACCAATATCTGAAAAATAAGCCCTGGAGTACTTCCTTTATTTCATTTTTTCTGACCCAAGGGCAGCCCAGTATACTGACCAAAATAAGATAAACACATACTCATCAGTAACTGAAACTTTTCTTTAAAATTTACTTGGTAACAGAAAAATACATCTTTTAATATTAACAGAGATTCTCCTTTTTCAGTGATTTCACAGCTAGTCATTTTTGATTTCCATCCCAATTTATCATCTGTCAACTAATACTTGAAGAATTACAAAATCATGGATCAGATCACTGACTTATTCTTTAAAATCATATTGCATTTATGAGACATAATCAAGGATTTTTGCCTCAAACTACTGATCAAAAGACTTAAACCTCTCACTTTGATCAAGGGAACATTGTCTTTCTACTGACAGATAATTACTCCAGAGTTGATACAAATTCACAAATTCTGACACATGCTTAATGCATCAAATTATACCTCTTAAAGAGAATCCATGGCACAGAAATATATCCAAGTAACAAAAACTAAGTTGAACATTTCCTGTTTCTCTGGAATTTTGTCCAAATGTAGAAGATTAAAAAAAAAAAAAAGAAGAAAAAGGTCAATGATTACACTTTCTACAGGAAGCTTCAAACAATGAGAGCCACACAACCCTTCCAGAGCTTACTAATAGGCCACTTATTTCCCTCCATCTGGCTATCATTTGCCATCGCCAAGCTGTATACACATCAGACCACAAGAGAGGAAGATACATTGAATCACCGGAATAAGAAAAGAAAAAATTATTTAAACTGTGTCTTCAGTGAGGCAAAGAAGCTAGCTGTGAGAACAGACTTGTTTATCAGAACGTTGCCCAAAAATAGGGAAATGGGGCAACATCAAATGATGGCTTGATCTGCCAACCAAGCATTGCAACATCAGAGGGCTGCTCTGGAATATAACGAATGCCTGCAGGCTACCAAGTCAACTGCTAACCTGAGCATCCAACATCATTCCTGATGAGAAATTGATGGGACCATAATACCAGCAGCAGGTGTCAGCATAGCACTCAGGCCAGATGAGGGTCTGAAGGGGGCTATCGTGACAACTGAGTAACTGCAGAGAATGTAGAACCAGGACTAGACAGATGAGTAGGTATAACCCTGAGAAATAAAGGAAATTCTCAAGTAGGGATGAATGTTTAAATGTTTTCATTTATGCAAAACTTACTAATGTTATCAATGAGGAATAGATATGGGAGTTCATGATAAAAAGTTATAATTGGGTTACAGAAAGGTAGATAAAAATATGAACATCTGAACTTTAGCTTAAAATTCACATCTTTTCATTAGCACTTTTATATTGAACATGTAAATGCTTATTCATTGAGTAACAACAACAAAAAAATCCAAAACCAGAAACGTTAGCTCTGTGACTATAGCAATAGATTTGCAATAGATATTGTAAACTTCTCATTAGTAACAAAGCACATTTAAATAAATATCACTGTAATAAAGCTACAGTTTACATATTCAAGTTCTGCCAAATACCTAACACCTTACAATTGTACAAATTAAAAAATCAGGATACCCTAATAAATTATTTTACACTGACTCCAAACTTATTTTACTATAGTTTATATTGCCAGAAAACAGTAATAAATTTAGAAGTTTCTAGTAGGAATAGATACGGGAGTTCTATTCCTTTGGGGTGGCTATGCTTTGGGATCAAATATTGATTTGCTACGTTCTGACAATCTTTCTGTATTGACTTACATACCTTTGAAGTTTAATATAAAATGCAACAACAACTTATCAGCATCGCTGACTCATTTACCTCTCTATACTCTCCATCAGAATATTACAGCTAGTGCTCGACTTACGACCATGGTCGGGCCCACAGACCGGTCGTAACACGATTTGGTCGTAAGTTGAATAGGCTATATGTACAGTTGAAATGGTGCACGCGGAGATGGTAGTGCTGCCAGAAGCTGGTCCGCACTGTCGTACGCCCAGCTGGGCAACGTTTGCGCTGCCAGACGTGGAGCAATCGTGGCTAGCGATTGTGGTAGTAAAGTCAAATGGTCGTAAGTTGCATAGGTGGTAAGTCAATCAATACCTGTACTTGTCTGTTTTGGTCTCTATTCCACTCTCAGCACCTAAAATATTCCTGGGCTTAGTAAACATATGTTGAATGAAAGAGTGAATCTTTAACTATTGACCTACAGTCCAGTGACAAAGACAGAAGAGATACTGTTACAGTCTTAATTATGAACCCCCAGAATTCATATGCTCAAGTCCTAAAAAATGTGATTGCATTTGGAGACAGAGCTGTTAAATAGGTAACTAGATCAAAATGATATCATTAGAGTGATCCCTAATGAAATATGACTGGTATCCTTTTAAGAAAAGAAATTTAAGGACACAGACACATACAGAGGGATGATCATGTGAAGACACAGGGAGAAGACAAGGCATCCGTAAGTCCAGTCGGGAATCTTCACACAAAACTAACCCTACCGACAGCTTGATCTTGGACTTCCAGCCTCTAGAACTGTGAGAAAATAAATTTCTATTGTTGAAGCAACCCAGTCCGCAATACTTCGTTATGACAGCCCTAGCAAACTAATACACAAATGTAATGAACTTTCTGGTTGATAGAATTTAAAAAATCACAGAGAGAATGTTAGGAAAACAACTGTAACTGTTTACAAATGTTAGATTTCATCATGCAGCAATAATCAAGCTATGATAATGACATATAATATGGTCCCTCTAATGTTGAATTTAAAGGCGTTACCCATCTCATTGTATTAAAATGACACTTGTGAAACTATGCCAAATTTTGTAATCCTGATTCAATCCATCAACAGTCAGAAAAACAGAATATTACCTATATTAAATATGACTGCCTAATCCAGGAGCAAGAATTAAATTTAAAATCACTAGAACCCAAACAGAAGCAAAGGGTATGATGTGGAAAATAACTTAACAGACCAGAATTGTAAGGGTACTTGACTTCTTGGACTTTATAGAAGCAGTTGAATGTACTGAGGCTAAATTTTTATAGAAAAATCTTGTCTCCCTAATTACCCATAAAGAAACAATTTTATGGGATTTTGAAGGAATGGAAGGCTAAGACTATTGAGCTACAATAAAAATGTGACTTGGGAATATTTACGCTTTTTTGGTTAAAAAAAACTTTTGGTGATTTTGTATCCAATGAGTTTGCAGAGATTAAACATTAATGATTACATAAACCCTCAACATGCTGTTCATCCAAAGAGGTAAAACTTGTTTAATGTTAATATATCTTGTATCAGGAAACTTCCCCAAGATAAAAGCTATGGCTAGCTGCAAAATCAGCTACAGAGTAATGTGTTTTCAAAGTTCTAAAACTTTAAAGGCAAATGAGAGTCATATCCTACAGCAACAGAATTCACATTGAATGACATTGTTTACTGGGGAAGTGTGAGGAGCAAATGAAGTCAAAGGATATTATTTAATTGCCAGAGAACTAAAATCATTTATTAATCTTGTTATAGAGACTTGAGTCTAGTGTTAAAGTCATCTCAGTAAAACCATATCCCACTAATTGCACTAGACAGAAAATCCATAAATAGAACTATGTACTTGCTTTGGAAGATTGTGGCTTGCCACATTTGCAAAGAGCAATTAAATTTGAGGCACTAACCTAAAAGTTAGTCTTTTGTTTAATACCAAAAGGCATTAGTAAACCAAAGGAGAGATAGTTAAAAGAAAACAAGCTCTTTTTCTCTCACATAGTTCTTAAGAAAAGTCATTTTCTATAAATCTAAATGTCCAACACCTACTAAATATAATTGTATATGATGTTGAAAGCTAAAACAATGCAATAAAATTTGTTGTATCTATAATTCCACACAGTTGACTGTCATTTCGAAAATACTTAATTTATTCTCCATTCATTAGTTAATAATAATAACAACAGGCAAAATGATGGTGCACATAATTATGAAATGTCAATGCAGCAAGGCACTGGATGCAATATGTGTACAATATGAAATGGACATGGCAGACTAGTCAATATATAAGAATGGGGACACACTCAGCGGCTCATGCCTGTAATCCTAGCACTTTGGGAGAACCACTTGGACCCAGAGTTCAAGACCAGCCTGAGCATCATAGTGAGGCCCCATTACTACTACAAAAAAATTATCTTGGAATGGTGGCATGTGCCTATAAGCCTACCTACTGAGGAGGCTGGAATGAGAGGATCACCTGAGCCCAGGAGTTGGAGGTTGCAGTGAGTCCTGATTGCACCACTATAGTCCAGCATGAGCAATGGAGACAGGCGGAGGATAGGGGGAAGGGGAGGGGAGGGGAAGGGAGGGGAGAAAAAGAAGTAAAAATATCTGGTAGAAAACTTTGGTTATTTGAGATCCCTTTTTGAGTTTTCAAGCTGGGATGTAACTTTGAAGTACTTTTTAAACCAAAGCATATATGATGCCATATACTATGGCAATAATGTGTTTTGAATGTCAAGAACTCTGGAGTACAGATCACCATGCTATTGCCTGCTGTATGCTAACCTGGGAAGCTTCTTGGTTGCCTAATTAAAGTCTCCAAAATAAGCTGCAACTGTGTGTTCATGTATCAGGATATCCTTGATACAGACATTCTGGCAGGCAAATGATTATGTCATCATCTGCTTCAATTATCTGCATGTTAGTTCTCTCACTTTATATCATCTATGGGCAAAATCACCAATATATTGACTCTAAAATCTATAGCTCAGACTTCGCTTCTAGATAGACATTGACAGGCTTTTGACCTTCTCTGTCTCTTCATAAAACTCATAATGTCCAGAACCGAATTAGTAACCTTTTCTTAAATTGTTAGTCCTGGAGAATGATGGAACATCTAATCATATAGCAGATCAAGACAGAAAACGAATTTATTTCTGACTCCTTCCTCTACTTATTCTTAAAATCCAATAAATCACCATGTTGCAAATTTCATTATATTACTACTTATATGAAATATCTTTTCATCTACAGTCCTATTACCAATGTTCAATATCAAGTTCTTGTTACTTATCAAGCATCTAACATTATTTTAAATTATATCTTTTTAGAATAAAGTAATCTTCAAAAAAATCTTCTATGGTAAGATTTATGCCAACCTAATTCCCCTCTCCTACCAGATTCTGACTCTTACTTTACATTCTAATAATCCTTATTTCGCCCATGTCCACTACATCCCATGCTGTTTCTTATTTCCATACCACTGGACATCGCTAAAGTTGTTCTCTGGGTCTGAAATCCCCATCTTTCTTTTGTTCCACATTATTGATTCTCACTTAAGGTTTATGATTTGGTGCATGTATTATCTCCTAGGGAAGTCCTCTGTGATCCCTCCTGAGCTGGGTTACATATTCACACACAGTACTTTCTTAATACCTCTGTAAGTCTCTTCCCCTGAATTTTCACATTATTTTATTATGGCCTACTTGTTTATATTAGTATACAAATAGCTTCAAAGAAGAAACTATAGCTTATTTACTTAAGTTTATCTTGAGGATACTAGCACAATGCCTAGTCTAGTATAGACAGTAAATAATGAGTGAATGAATAAATGAATGAGTGAGTAGCTGGCTGAATGAGAGACAGATAATTGCAATGGATAAGATATTATTTTCTCCCTTTGATTCCCAATAAAAGATGTAATTATTTTTCTCTAAATTTTAAAGATTTTTGCCTAAACTCATTTGGGCTTTCCTAGGCCTAACTAAAAGTATCTGAAAATAATGTGTTAACGTTTTAAATTTGAAACAGACGAAACTTATTAGGATAACCCAAATGTGTCCTAGTAAATATGACAAAATAATCATTCTAATTACTTTCAGAGTCTCATGTTCTCTAAACATATAGAATCTCTTAATCTAATAAATGAAGATACTATTAATCAAGGAACTATTTACCTATTTTCAGAGGAAGAAAGTACTTAACTATATTTGGTTTTTAATTTTCTGTGTTAGTTATTTTTGAAGACAGTAAACATTGAAAAATTATTAAAAATTCACTAAAGAAATAGGTATAAAACAAATATAAACATCTCAAGTGATTTTTTTTGTATGTTTACAGCATTTGTACTACTGATGCTATAGTCTGATACTCTACTAAAATGCTGAGACACTGTGTATCTGGAAATTAACTTCGGAAGTGCAATCACTATTACTTTTCCAGTAATAAGATCTGTTTCAAGGCTATGCATGCCCAAGGTAGAAAGGTGCCTGCAGTTGGAGGGAAGAGTCTATTAAAAATACATGTAAGATGGTTATTCTAAGTGTGGGTGGAGGGAAAATTTATTCTGCATCTAAAAGATTTCAAGTAGGTGTGCAGCAGCACATTTTCTCCAAATCCCATCTGCCTACATCTTGGGCCTTAGTTTATATTTCCAGGTCATTATGGGCCACATTTTTTGTCTTTACAAACAAATGATATCCCAATAAAAGACACCTGAATTGAGTCTGCAGGGAAAATGTTGTATATATGATATAATTTTTGCAATGTACATTTTAAGCCATAGGACATACTGTCCTAACAATTTAACAGACACTTTGAATGAGTTATAAAATGTACTAATCTAAAATTGTCACAAAAGCATATTGCTTCTTGAGGTGAAAGAAGACATAGAACATTTCATTATCAAATCTTTGATTTTTAAAGATCCCCATTTTAATTAGGATTTGTATATGATTTAACAGCTATTCTGAAAGAGACGACCATTCTAGGCATTATTTCATTTGAGTTGGCAGTTAATACATTCACATTATTGTGGCCACACTTTGGTCACTCTTATGAACAGAATTCAAGTGTGTAAAAGGTCGAAAGGAGCTGTAGTAGTAATCCACTTTGTAGATATACAGACTACAAAGAGAGACAAAGCTCCCTTTCTTGTCTTTTGGGCAACTTGTGTAATGACTGAAAGAGGGCACAGCAGAGCCTGTGGCCAGGGCATGGGTACTAAGCTCCAACCACGGAACCTGTCCCCAACAACCATCCCCTTTAGATGAGGCTATCCAGCCCGCCACCCTTCCTGCTCATGGAAACCTATGTTGAATCACTTTGCCCTTGTGCCCATCACAGCTGACTGGACGTGGAGATAATACCCAACATGAGAAGGGCTACTCCACTTGCTGGCCTGTGGCCTGTGACATGCTGTGGCATTCAATACCTTCTCAGATACTTGAATTGAAATATGGAATAAACTTAAAGGTTCGCAGTGGGCTCTGAACTTGCAGTTTCTGTAAGGTAGTGATGAGGTCATGTGGAGTCCAGTGCAGGCTGCAGTGAGGTTCTACGGAAGGTAGAGGTGCAGGATGAGGAAACAAAGGTGAAAATGAAGAATGGAGAGAAAAAAAAACATGGTACCACGTGGAACAGTTTGAAGAAATTGGTCCCTAGAACAGACGGTTCAACCCTTAATCCAGCCTCACAATTTGAAGTATTTGGGTAGAATTCATTCTTCCTTGCTACTAAATAGCTCACATGAAAATAAAAAAATACATGGGAGGCAGTAAGGATGTTCTGCCGTCTCCAGGTGCCTCACACACACGAACTCAGATGTGGTCATCTCTGACATCTCATACTTTGCAACAAACCCAAACACGAGCACCACTTTTTTTTCCCTATCCAGGCAAACACCTGGTTTAAGGGATATGGGAGAAATACCACCTTCTCTCTCCAGTGAAGGATAAACAGTCAAACACATACTGAGCCGAAACAAGAGAAGAAATATCACACATCCTTAAAATCCCTTTCAAGATTTTAAAAAACAAATTAAACAGTTTCTTGCCAAAAGCAAATGCAACTTAAGTACAAGGAATTTATAAAACAAAGTTCAAGATGTGCTTGTTAGATATTGTAGGACATCTGATGGAGTCTGAAATCCATGAAATGGCAAACTCACTATTTACAGGATATGACTTCACAAAGCATTCTGCAGGCATTTGTCGACATTTTATTTTGCAGTATCACTGAGATGGCATTATTATTTCTCTTTCCTATGATAAAAGATCAATTAAAGTGCAAAAGGACTTGTGTAATCTCTTATTTTTTAAGTCATAGGAAAATCCAAGAGCCTGGTGTATGCTATTGCACAAAACTATCAACTCTATTTCAAGCAGTGAAATAGCACAGACATGATCAGAGGCCTCCTATACAGGAAAATCCAAATTTATAAAATCAGGAATGAAGAAATACCAGGTTTTATCATGAATGTGTTTGTTATGGTTTTATCTGCATAGAGATTTACCTATAATATCTAAGCACAGATTATTAACAGAAATGTTGTAGTAGAAAATGGCAGGAGACTCAATTAAAAATCAATGAAAATGTTGAAGTTTAGATTTATGAGAAAGTTTTTGAGAATGTATTCACTGCACATAGAAACCTAGGACTTTAAGTATATATTAGGTTTTTAGGATATTTACTGGAGGAAGCTTAATAAAACAAGACAGCCTACCATAATGTCTTTCCCTACCAAGGCAAGAAAATACATTAAATATCCTGCTCTTCCTTTCCCACAACTCATATTTAAGGAAAATCCACTGAAGAGCAAGAACTAGGCTTTCTCAAAAGTGACTAACTGGTACAAAGACCACAACAGGTTCCTTACAGAGGAGGATTCATCTCCAGATTTTGATTACAAGACTCCATTTATATATAAGCAAATGAATTATAACCTACATGTTATTGAGCATAAAGTGATTAAACAGTGCCACCCTGAGCTAGCAGTTCTGAGAACAGAAGTTTAGTGGTATGTGAACTATCACACACTGTTCGCACATTAGAGAGGAACTGTTTCAGTGCTTACACTGCTAAGAAGCTGGATTTCATAACCAAAAATATTTTTTTAAAACTGCTCCCGTAATCACAGTGTGCCAAAAAAGGTGAATTCTGAAAAGAATATGCAACTCCCAGATAAATTCCAGATAACTATTTTGTGGCATAAAAATATTTTTAGAAAAATATAATATAGCTACTTCTTACATCACATTTACTCTGTGCAAAGCACAGGTCAAAGTGCTTCATACATATCAGCTCATTTAATTCTCACAGTAACCCTTTGAAGTGATGATGATTATCCTAACATTGTAGAGATGAAACTACATCTACATTGTACATGAGGCATTCACTTAAAATTTTTTATACATACACACAGTTATTTTGACAGCCCTAACTAGCAATACATTATTTTATTTTTAACTTTGATTAGGATTACTGAGAATGTGCTAAGCTAGTGGAAATTAGATTTCTATATTTGTGTGTTCAATTTTGATCAGTAATGGTACTGTGAATAAAACAGACATACACAAAAATCAGTGACCACACTGATTTCAGAAAATAGGAACCAAGAGTTTATGCAGAAAGGCTGATCTCTCCAAGGTACTCCTGTTTGAAAGTTACTTCTCTTCAAAGTTTTCTCCACATGCCGTATTAAGAGGTTTTCATTTGTGATATTCAGAGATACTTGGACGCTGGCTTTAGAATTTGGAGGACTAGGCAATTGTTGCAGATTGATTCCATGTACTAGTAAGATCTCTGAACTAATGTGAGTGCAGTATAATTAAAGGGAATTAAATATAGCTGGAATCACAGAAACTGTAGTGTAATTCTAACTCTCACATTCATTTGGAGTGTGAACTAGGACAACTAACATAATATGTCTGGTACTTAAAAACTTTTTTAAAAAATAATAAAATTAGTCTAGAAAATTCTGTGAGTATAAGTCGACATCAATAACATAGTTTTCATTTAACAAAGAATGATCTTAGCAGAATCTTAGATAATACAGATCAATTATCTAAAAGACAGAAACTACCAAAACTCACTCAAGAAAAAAATTAACTGAATAGTATGATGGATAAATATCAAATAAATTAAATTTATATTTAACTGCTTTCCAACAGCAACACAAACTCCAGACCCAGAAGTCCTTACTGGTGAATTCTGCCAACATTTAAAGAAGAAATAATGTCAAACCTACAATGCAAGAATCAGCTCTTGGGTTCACAGCAATGCAATCTCCACTCACTGCCACCTCTGCCTCCCATGTTCAAGAGATCCTCCTGCCTCAGCCTCCCAAGTAGCTGGAATTACAGGTGTGCACCACCACGCCCAGCTAATTTTATCCATTTATTTTTTTTATTTATTTTGCTAGAAACAGGGTTTCACCTTGTTGGTCAGGCTGGTCTGAACTCCTGACCTCAGGTGATCCACCTGCCTTAGCATCCCAAAGTCTTGGGATTATAGGTGTGAGCCATTTCACCCAGCCCAAGGACCAGTTCTAAATGCAATAGCACCAAAAAAGGAAATATATAAGTGTAAGTCTAACAGAATGTGGGTAGAATCTGTACACTGTAAACTACAAAAGACTGATAACTTATAAAATTAAAACCACAAACTGAATCTCACTGTAGGTAAACTTCAAACTAAATTTTTTAAATACCATAAAGGAATGTAGAAATTAAAAATTAACCTTAGTTTATATAATTCTTCCATCCAACAATCAATCAAGGAAAATTCTATTTTCCTCCTGTCTTTTCTTAATTTTGTAAAACACTGTGGATTACTGAAAACACCTTAAGAATAGCAACTGGTCCTTGACTTGAAAAAACTGATATGCCTTTTAAGTAGTCAGATATACAAGCAACAAATGACAAATGAGTAATCATTATAGCACAGCTGTGTAATAAAGTGTTGGGGAGAAGAGTTGAGGCAACATTTGCTGTACTCTGCTGGGGTAGGGCAGTTGTGTGGAAAGAACACTAAATGCTGAAGGCAAGAAAGGAGTTGTCATTTGAGATGACATTATTCCACGGTGAAAGAGTCAGAAGGGAATTTTATAAACACTCTCTGTTCCTTATTTCCACTCTTCTTGTAGTCAAGATCCTGGGAGGAATACTCAGTGGTAGCATACTTATTCTTCCCCCAGGCTGCTTCCAGCCAGTAACTGTGTAGCGGGGACACCGAATCAGGTCTATCACAGGAAGACATGGGACCCATCTGAAAGCCAGCTTTAGCTTGAGTGCTCCCCCGCAGTTGTGCCAACCTTCCTCAGACTGCATAGCAGGTCCAGGACACTTCCATCCACCCTTTCTTCCCTCTCTCCATTCAGGAGCAGGTTCACTTCATGATATGACAGGTTTTTTTCTTTTTAGCTTTTCCTGGTTCCCCATTTGCTTCTTCACAGTTATTTTATTAGTTAAATCTTGCATGCTTAACCCCATTTTGGTAACATCTTCCAAGAAGATAGGCACTACCACAGTCTTCTTTGCCTATTTTGTTTCTCCCATTTGCCTTAAAAATACTTGTGTTCTTCATGATTCTGTTTATAGTGCCCTCTTTCCTCCCATTTTTGTAGAAGCTGACTGTTTCCCCTACAACCTATATCTACTGCAATGAAAATACGTCTTCTTTCTAGATCATTCGTTTTTTCTTTTCTTTAGGGAGGAGGTTCTTTCTCTGTCACCCGGCAGGAGTGCAGTGGTGTGATCAGAGCTCACTGCAGCCTCGAACTCCTGTGCTCAAGCAATCCTCCCACCTTAGTCTCCTAAGTAGCTGGGACTCCAGGTACATGCCACCATGTTCAGCTAATTTAATTTTTTTATTTATTTTTTTTATTTTTGCAGAGATGGGGTCTCATTACTTTGCTCAGGATAGTCTCAAACTCCTGGGCTCAAGTGATCCTCCCACCTCAGCCTCCCAAAGTGCTAGAATTACCAGGGTGAGCTACCATGTTCAGCCCCATACTAGATCATTCTTCTGGGCGCTATACCTAATTTTGCTAAATAGATATGTTCATGTAGATGTTGCAAAAGCACTACAAGTTCAAAATTTCAAAAACGAAATGTGTTTTATCTCTTAAAAAATTTCTCTTTCAATATTCTTTAACTGCATATATCAAACAGGATTCAGTAGAGAAAACAGATATATTCTCAGTGTATCAAGTAGAAAGGGACTTTATACAGGAAATAAAGGTGCGTACAAATTTGGGAACTACTGTAGGCCTTCAATGATTTTATTTCATTACAATTTTATACCATCTTGGCTGTGATCTGCAGATCAAGAAGCTATCATTGGTACTGCTATCCCTGAGACATAAAAAGGGTAACCAGATACCTGAAAGTAGAGTTGCCTAATGCCAGAGCCTACATCTGCCAGAACCTCTTAGCCAGCTACCATCACTGAAGAAGATGATTTCTGCCTCACTTGTTAACAAATCTATGAAGACTGTATCTAATTGGGAAAAATTAATTTGCTACAAAACTCAGGTTGCAAAGGTACCTAGGCAACATAGATTTTAGCTTCCCAAATGCCAAATTGAAAGAGATCCCAATGGAGATTAAGAGAGCCAGCTTGTGTACCTGCTAACTTAACAGAACCAACATCACCAATTCGCCCAAGCCAAAAGATAGAGGGCATTTAACAGTCCTTGCTCTTCCTCATTCAACTGATGTATGAATAGTCTTATTCATACCCAAACTGCTACTGGCTTACCTCAAGCCTTGACAAACTCTTATTTGGGCTTCTGATATAATATCTTGGTAGCATCAAAGAGTATATTAACTCATCACTTTTACACTTCATATTTCCATGCAGTGCTTTTCCTAAAGTGTAACTGTTATATTACTACTTAAGTTTTGAGGCTGTTTATCCAGAAGGCAATGTAGGGTTCATTCAAGTTTTGGAAAGAATGTCCTGAGCCTCTGGCACCCTGGCATGATGTGCAAAGCCTTAGATAACCTACTGCTTGCCAACATCTCCAATGCTTCTTTGTGCACTCTAGCCATGCCAAAGTATTTGCTATGCCCCAAATTTGAAATATCATATTATATAACTGGAATTTGTGGAAATTTTCCCTCTGCCTTGAATTCTAGCCCTCTTTACCTCTTTTACCAAGTTTAATGCTCCAATCTCCCAACAATCTGTTAGGACTCAGCTGAGCAGATATTTCTTGAACTGATGGCTATTACTATATCACTGATCACAAATGTAGGAATTATTAGCTTACAACTGAATAGGACTAGACTCCCTTGAATCCTGAGTTCTGCATTAAGACTCCCCATGTTGATGGCATCAACACTGCAGTTCCTCCACGGCAGAGCGCATATCTTATTTGCCTCCTTCAGGAACATAGTAGGTGCTCGATAAAATACTGGTTAATAGAGTGAAAGAAAAAAAGACTGGAGAGGAGTTTAAGATAGCCAGAGCAAAATTGAACAGTAAAACTTGATATAAGCTAAATAGGAAGGAAATGCTAAAATGCTAAACTTTCTAGTATTTTAAGATAAAATTATATTTTATAGTGTCAGTTTTATAAAGCATAACGTATTAGTAGTATTTCATTAGGATTAAAGATATTTTAATAAAAATTACACTATCAGTATTAATTTAAGATATTTAGAAACAAGAGAGTCATATAATTAAATTAATTCTTTAAAGAACCATAGTTGTTTTATATTAAATATAATAAACACAGGCTTCCGCAAAAGTATTTTATCATATTTCATATGATTGTTTTTACTCTAAAATATATAATATGATAATATAAGAAAAATTGTTTTTATTTTATAATGGGGCATAAAATGTTTATATATTAACTATTAACACCTAATGATATACGTTTTACTGGGACATTCTATATATAGACAGCAATTATGCAAACTAGGAGACATGTACACATCAACCTATACACATAGCAGCTACATTCTAATATATTAGGATTATATTTCATAGGGTAATTATTATCCATTTTTAAGTGAACAGAATTTTTATAGTCAGAATAATTTAGTCAATGCTCCCCAAACTGTGATTCAGTGAATATATATTCCAAAATATAATGACATTTAGTTCTGCTGTAGCATAATATATATGTTCCTTAAAAATCAGTGTGCTATAAAAAATCATGTAAAAAGTAAAAATAAAAATAACATAGCTTATGGAAAAAAATGGGGCTAGGCACATAAAACTCAAAAACTTTGTCAGTGATACATTAAAAAAAAGAACCCAATAAAACTGGCACATTACAGGAGCGTATCAAATCGTTAAAAATACATAAATCTGCAATACATACAACACTTAAAAATAAGTCTCTGGTTTTCTTGTGGAAGTCAGTTTTAGAAAGGTTGTAGCTTATGAGTTATAAAGTGATATAAAGGTGATTATGTAAATTCTCACAAAAAATTCTAACATCACATGTGGATGGCTGCACCTCCTGACACTCACTGAGCAGTGTTGTTTAAGGTGTGTGTTTTGCATGCTCCCATGTCTTGGTTCAACCAGGTGCAGTTTTCCTCATTCGCCTAGTCTCTCCTAGACAAAACTGTGCAAAAATATGCAATTTATCTTACGGTCAAAATGTTCCCTAATATAGCAATTAAGTTCAGAACAAATTTACATTTCAAAACAAGCATTATAACAGAAATGAGTGTAATAGGTACTTGAAAAATCAGAGTGGAAGGAGGAGGGCTCTATGTTCCAACGAATTCAGGAAATATGGGGGTTAAGCAGTGTTTATTTGAAATTTCTGAAACTTTGTTTGCAGATGTAAACTCTGAAACTCCAGGAGGGCAATGAGTTTGCAGTATTTCAAAAATTATTTGACATTAGGGCTTTCCCTTTTATTAATATTTTGTGGTGGAAAAATTCTTAACATCTAAAAATAGTGTTCCATAGCTTGGTAAGCATTTTTCTATAGCAATGTTTCATATTTATTGTTATAAAATGAAAAACAATATTTTTCTCTCAGAACAGAAATAAATTATGACCTAATTCAATTTTGTGAGGATAAAAAAAGAAATCAGCAATAAATTTTCGAAAATACTATCAATGTGTCTAACATTACTGGTTGTATTTCTTCTGGCTCATAGAGAATTATGAACCACGGCAGACAAATAAAATACCACACTGGAGATCATCTTTTCAGTATAATTAACCTTAAAATAAAGGTCTTATAAATCTACACCAAATGGTTAAATTTTTTATGTTAAAGATATTTGATTTTCCGACACTTTGGTATGATTCTTTTGTTCATAAATAAAACATTCTAATAGCAAAAAAATTTTTAAGGGACCAATTTTTTATTACTAATTTTGCCTATTATTATTTCTAAATTAACTTTTTTATTTTATTCAAAACCAGTTCTTTTATTCTATTTTTATATGCAAAATTTATATAGGATTTAGTATAAGTATTAAATAACTGATCATTTATCAGATAGCCTGTTAAGGAAGAAAATTGCCATAGATGAATCTAATTTAATTTCTTTTCAGATAAAAGGCAATGGATGGAAGATGACAGTAAAACTGATAACATCAGGATGACTGACAATTCTCTCATCAGTTAAACCAACTAAAGCACTTAGGAAACTTGTCAGAATTAATACTTGCAGAACTCTGAAAATTGACCAATGTTTCAAGTAATCCAAGGTACATTTAGTCAGGAAAATGGCTAAAGTAAGAAGATTGAAACTTGCAGCATTTTAACTAGACCTGTGTTCCCATTCCCAAATCACCAGCTCTGCAGTAGCTTTGACAGGTAACATCCTGTAAAAATGTTTAAAAGCAGCAGCCTCACAGGAAATGGAGTGTGCAAAATGGGGTTGGATCTTCTTCAAGGCCCTATTCCCATTAGCAGAGATACCATCATTATTTTGACCCATCTGTTGGTTCCCTGACAAACTCTACTTGCAAGGCTTTCTTATTTGACCTAACTCAGAACTCACCTACTGAGAACAGCCTATTTCCCAGAGACATTTGCTGGAAACAATCAGAACAACTGCTTAACATCACGGGTGCCTGAGACAATGGATGGAAGTTGGGGAAAATAATCAGCTATTCAAAAAGCTTAAAAGATAAAGCTAGAAAATGAGATGTTCATAGGAATCTGTAAAACTCGAACATATCCCTGAGATTCTAGAAAGCCATACATACATGCAGGACCGTGTCAGAAAAAGACCTAAGAAGACCTTGAGCTCTCACCTATGGCTGACCTTTGTGGCTGTGTGTAAGCAGAAAGTAAGTCCGAGGCAGAGTTGCCCAATGCCTGGCTAAGTGTCAAAGGTATGACCCACCATGAACACAGAGTCCCTCAGCATTGACTGAGGGACATGTTGGTTCCCAGCATCTAAGGAAATCTCTGTCCAATCATCAGCTGACCAATCAGCTATCAGAGCAGAGACCTCATTGATTATATAAAACAAAGAATACAGACTTTTAATAATTATTTCAGAAAAATTACTCAACAACAATAACAAACAACAACAAACAAAACTTGAGTAAGACAGAAAATCTGATTTTCAGGGTTCCTGGATTATATTATTCAAAATTTCCAGTTTCTAAGAAAAATGAATAAATAAAATGCATGCAAATAAATAAGAAAATATGGTGCACATACATGAGGAAAAGGAAGGCACTAGAAATTATTCCTGGTAAAGTATAGATGTTACACTTAATATATAAAGCCTTTAAATTCAAATATGTTCAAAGGATTAGTGAAAATTATGCGTAAAAATTAAAGGAAATTATGAGAACAATTCCTCGTCAAACAGAATATATCAAAATATAAGTGTAAACTTTCATAACCATGGGTTAGGCAATCATTGTTTAGATATAATCTCAAAAGCACAAGCAATTAAAAAAAAAACTGATATATTTAACATGATCATAATTTAAAGGTTTGTGGTTTCAAGAACACTGTCAATAATTAAATGGCAAAAGTGCCCAGAATATGTGGAGAACCATCCCAAGTCAATAATAATAATAAATCTAATTTCTATAAATGGGCAAAGGGTTTGAATAGGCATTTCTCCAATTATTACACAAGTGACTAGTAAGGACAAAAAGTCATTCTCGGTGTCATTAGGCATTAAGGAAATGAAAATCAAAAGCACAATGAGAGTTCACTTCATACCTTCACCATGGCTAAAATAAAAAATATGGACAGTAGCAAGTGCTAGCAAGAATGTGAAGAAATTTGAACCCTCATACATTGCTGATTGGAAATGTAAAATGGTGCAACCACTTCAGAAAACAGTTTGGCAGTTCCTCAAAACAAGAAACAGAGTTATCATAGGATTCAGCAATTCCATTCCTGGTTGTGTATCCAAGAGAATTGAAATCGTATGTCCACATAAGAATGTGTCCATAAGCCGGGCGCGGTGGCTCAAGCCTGTAATCCCAGCACTTTGGGAGGCCGAGGCGGGTGGATCACAAGGTCAAGAGATCGACACCATCCTGGCCAACATGGTGAAACCCCGTCTCTACTAAAAATACAAAAAATTAGCTGGGCATGGTGGTGCGTGCCTGTAATCCCAGCTACCCAGGAGGCTGAGGCAGGAGAATTGCCTGAACCCGGGAGGCGGAGGTTGCGTGAGCCGGAATCCCCCCATTGCCCCCCACCCGGGGAAAAAAGAGTAAACCCCCGTCCAAAAAAAAAAAAAAAAAAAAAAAAAAAGAATGTGTCCATAAATATTTGTAGCAGCATAATTCATGATAGACAAAACTGGAAACAACCCAAATGTTCAACTGATGAATAAATTTAAAAATATGATGTATACATACAATGGAATATTATTCAGCCATAAAAAGAAATCAAAGCTGAGTGCAGTGGCTCACGCCTGTAATCTCAGCACTTGGAGAAACCAAGATGGGGGTATTGCTTGAGCCCAAGAATTTGAGACCAGCCTGGACAACATAGTGAGACTCAATCTCTTAAAACATTTTTTTGAAAGCTGACTGGGTATGGTGGTACACGCAGTCCCAGCTACTCAGGAGGCTGAAGTAGGAGAATCACTTGAACCTAGGAGGTTAAGGCTGCAGTGAGTTATGATCGTAACACTGTACTCGAGCCTGGGTGACAGAGCAAGATCCTGTTTCAATTTTTAAAAAATCAAATTCTGATTCACATTATAGTATAGACAAGCCTTGAAAACAGTATGCTAGATGAAAGCAGTGGGCCACAAAAGGCGACATATTACATTATTTCAATCATATAAAATGTCCAAAATAGGCAAATTTATAGAGACAGAAAGCAGATTAGCAGTTTCTAGAGGATGAGGAAAGGGTAAAATGGGGAGCAACTGCTAATGGGTTAAGAAAAATGTTTGGGAAATACAAAGTGATGATCATGGCACAACTCTGTGAATACACTCCCAAAAAAATCCACTTAATTACTCAAGAGGTAAATGTTTTGGTATATGAATTATATGCCAATTTTTAAAAAGAGAAAAAAATAAGGCAAGAGGAAGGTAAGATTATTTTCAGTTCATGATGTTCAGGAAACCTCAGTCCAACAACTTTTTTTTTTTTTTTTTTTGAGACGGGGTTTTGTTCTTGTTACACTGGCTGGAGTGCAATGGCACGATCTTGGCTCACCGCAACCTCCGCCTCCTGGGTTCAAACACTTCTCCTGCCTCAGCCTCCCAAGTAGCTAAGACTACAGGCATGCACCACCATGCCCCGCTAATTTTTGTATTTTTAGTAGAGATGGGGTTTCACCAAGTTGACCAGGATGGTCTCAATCTCTTGACCTTGTGATCCACCTGCCTCGGCCTCCCAAAGTGCTGGGATTATAGGCGTGAGCCACCACACCCGGCCCAACAACATTTTACAATATACAGATGATTAGGCATTCAGAAATACAGGGGAGGGGAGTTGAAGGTATGAGTTCCGCTCTGTGCAGTCATGCAAGAGAAAGGTTCTTTTCATAATATGGTCCTGTCACCTGTAACATGAGATTTCAAAGATGCTGTGCAGTTATCTGTTGATAGACAGGAGAGGAAAGTTGTATAAAATTATGAAAGAGGTAACCCGATGAGCATCACTGCCGACACGCCATCAGCTAGAATATAGTCACAAGGTCCTACCCAATTCCAAAGGTGGGTGGAAGATGTTAATTTAGTTCAATGCTCAGGGACAATACTTAGTATTGTGTCTGTCACAAAATGAAAGAGGATACAGTCCCAACCTAAGTTACTAAGATTCACAATTAACCCTTAAATAAGCAGCTACAAACTATACAGTGCTAAACCAAAAATTATCATAGAAAAAAAGAATATACAAACTTCCGCATAATCTGGAGTTCAGTTAATTTGAAAAATAACTTTGCTGCAATCTTTCAAACCAGCTTAAACAAAATATTTAGAAACTTCAATAAATAACTAGCATCACCAGCCTTGACTTGAATATGTAAAGTTACTAAGGTATTTTTCTGTTCAACTTACAAAGCATTAAAATGTGGAGCTAAAAAAAAAAAGTTGCTTAAAAATAAACAGAATGCAGCTTAATTATTATTTTCCTGAGTTCAGAGTAAGCATAGTTACATTAATGCCATATGAGTTTAAAATATTGTAAATAAAAAGCACCTTTTTTCAGCTACAACAGAAACTCTTCAGTGGAGAAATATCAGATATTAGTGCTTTAAAATAAACCCCTTTTTGAACCATTCATAATTTACAGTTACCTACATAGTTCTTCCAGCCAGCCATACCATGTCGATCTGTATCATTAAATATCCTCTTTGTTTCAGGTATTTTAAATTAAAGCACTACTGCCTGGGTCCTTAATTTAAAAAAAAATTAAGAGGGTAAATAAATTCAGTATCCTAGCCAAAAAGCTGAGTCTCTCTCTCTCTGTCTCTCTCTCTCTCTCTCTCTCTCTCTCTCTCACACACACACACACACGAGAGAGAGAGAGAGAGAGAGAGAGAGAGAGAGAGAGAGAGAGAGAGAGAGAGAGAGAGAGGATAATCTCTCTTTTACACGAGAATGAACCTGGCTGCCTCAAGATAAGTTGTTCTGATATCACAGAATGGCCTCTAGGGATCAAGTTGTTTCCCTTGAAAACTTGGAAAGGGAAATTCAGTGTCTCCTATCTGGCTTGCTTCCCGACTTCAGACTTTAGGAGCTTCTGCACTGTGTCGCCCTGCAATTTGTTTCTCTGAAACATAATCCTGTCTCACAGACTCCGACTGCATTAGGATTGGTTAGAAGGAAGCAGAGGAGGAGCCACTGTGAACATGTTTTTTCCTCTCCACACACCATAAAATCAGCGGCTGGCGCCTACAGCCCCTAACACTCAAAGCAATGCTCAGGCTGGAAGCAGATGCTTCCCGAGAGGCAGCGGATGTGAGCATGTGCACACAGGTTCGTCTCCCAATGGCACGGCAGCTTCTAGGAAAATTATTTTGAACAGACTTGAATGCGTAAGATTAAAGTTAAGGCAGAAGTGAGAACAAAAAAGCAAAGAGCAGACTCTTTCAACTGAGAATGAATATTTTGAAGCCCAAGATTTTAAAGTGATGACGATCAGAGTCGTACCTAAAAGAAACTAAAAACTCCATGTCAAGCTCTGGACTTGGGACATTTACTCACAGGAGGCATGGCAATTTTAGCCTCACAACTTTCAAACAGATAAAGACTGGGAGGAAATAACTGAGGCGACTCCCTGACCCAGGAGGTTAATTCAGGGGGACACAAATCCTTCTGCCAGCATGGTGAACTCCACCCACCGTGGGATGCACACTTCTCTGCACTTCTGGAACCGCAGCAGCTACAGACTGCACGGCAATGCCAGTGAGTCCCTTGGAAAAGGCTACTCTGATGGAGGGTGCTACGAGCAACTTTTTGTCTCTCCTGAGGTGTTTGTGACTCTGGGTGTCATCAGCTTGCTGGAGAATATCTTAGTGATTGTGGCAATAGCCAAGAACAAGAATCTGCATTCACCCATGTACTTTTTCATCTGCAGCCTGGCTGTGGCTGATATGCTGGTGAGCGTTTCAAATGGATCAGAAACCATTGTCATCACCCTATTAAACAGTACAGATACGGACGCACAGAGTTTCACAGTGAATATTGATAATGTCATTGACTCGGTGATCTGTAGCTCCTTGCTTGCATCCATTTGCAGCCTGCTTTCAATCGCAGTGGACAGGTATTTTACTATCTTCTATGCTCTCCAGTACCATAACATTATGACAGTTAAGCGGGTTGGGATCACCATAAGTTGTATCTGGGCAGCTTGCACGGTGTCAGGCATTTTGTTCATCATTTACTCAGATAGTAGTGCTGTCATCATCTGCCTCATCACCATGTTCTTCACCATGCTGGCTCTCATGGCTTCTCTCTATGTCCACATGTTCCTGATGGCCAGGCTTCACATTAAGAGGATCGCTGTCCTCCCCGGCACTGGTGCCATCCACCAAGGCGCCAATATGAAGGGGGCGATTACCTTGACCATCCTGATTGGCGTCTTTGTTGTCTGCTGGGCCCCATTCTTCCTCCACTTAATATTCTACATCTCTTGTCCTCAGAATCCATATTGTGTGTGCTTCATGTCTCACTTTAACTTGTATCTCATACTGATCATGTGTAATTCAATCATCGATCCTCTGATTTATGCACTCCGGAGCCAAGAACTGAGGAAAACCTTCAAAGAGATCATCTGTTGCTATCCCCTGGGAAGTCTTTGTGACTTGTCTAGCAGATATTAAATGGGGACAGAGCACACAACATAGAAACATGCATAAAAGTCATTTTCACTCTTAACCTACCTGAATATTGTTACTTCTGCAACAGCTTTTTCATCTGTGTCGGGTACTGATTGAGAATATCCATTGTGTAAATTTATGATTCTTAATGAGAAAAAATGTCTAGTCTCTGTAATATTTCTAATGTCATGCTACTTTTTGGCCATAAAGTGTTAATTTGTGTTATAGATTATAGGCACTATGGATTTACAAAATGAAAAGTCCTTATTAAAAGCTTAACAATGTCTCTTTCTTGTTATTCATAAGCATTGGACACTTTGTATGCTTCAGCAACATAGGAATCAGAGCCTTATTAAATATATTCTAATAAATGCTTTATTATATTACACTACACACCATTGAAATATAGAGATTTCATTCTAGCACTTAAGGGAAAATAAGACGAGATGCATAATTATTTTAAAAAATAACATCATCACTGAAATTTCAAGTAATTTAATTAAAGGTTTGTTCATCTTCCCTGTGAAGTAGAAATGAGGCTCCTCTTGACAGAAAAACAAGTACTGAAAAAAGAGAGATGCTGAATTAGAAAACTATGTGTGCTTCGCCAACACAGATTCATCTGCCTTAGCAAACAGTATGATAGTTTACACAGGCAATTCAGTTTTGGGTGGGGGTGGGAAATGGAAGCTATGGAGATGAAAGTGTTCCGGAAACCCTAAGGTGCCATCTCAAGATAAATTTTCTGATACCAAATCATCCCTAAACAATATTAATAAAACAGAGAACAGAGTATTTATGCTCCTTTTAACCAGGAATTCAGCATCTTCGGAAGGGTCCAGAAAAGGTGATATTGTACTGAGAGATTTAGCTTCCTGTTTCTGGAGAACTATAGGACTGATGTCGAATTCTTTCTCGTCTCATGTGAAAGTGACTTGCTGCTTATTTTTTGAACTGGAGTACAAATGTTGATTAACAAGGATTTTAAATTTCAAAACCAAATTCATAGCACAAGCGTTTTCCGGCAATATTTGTAAATATCTAAAATAAGGGTACATGTGATGCCAGTACATTTTAAGCAGGAAGGGAGGCACCCACCAAACCCCAGAGGATGTCATGCAGTAAACTAGCCTTCTACAGCCACTTCTTGAAGACTAAACATGTTTTTGCTCCAAAATAATCCTACAGATTTGGCCACTGATAAATAAAATTTGTACTGTACTTTCCAACCTGTAATTTAAAATAAAGAAAAATCAAATATCAGTTTGAGGATTACCAGTTAACTATCTTGTGATTTACAGGGTTTTCAAATGTTCATGGGCAGAGGTCATATGCAAAGATACTCCTTGATTTAAATCTAATTGTTTCACACTGATTATAGGACCCAAGAAACACTTTCAGCCTTCATCTGAAAACACTACCTTAAAGTATAATGAACTTAAAGTTTACATATAAGAAGTTGTACTAAGGCTGAATTCCACTGCAATTCTTCTATTTTGAAGCAAAAGTGAATGTGAAGATTTAAATATACACTAATCTAACAATCATAGTCCAAAGCAGTGGAGGGACATAGGTGATGTTTTTGTCATTGCTACTATTCCTGACTATTCTTTCATTTAATGATTCTGAAAAATCCCAGGACTAGAGAAATGAAAAAGGGAGCCACCGCATGCCCATCTTCTGTGGTGGCTGCCCTTCCCAGTTTATTCTATTTCTCCTCCAAGTGTCATCTCAGATGCTCAGAAGGAAATCCTGGCTCCTTCCTCTCTAGGCTCAAACCTTCTCCTGAAGCGGTTTATAGTGTTAGGGTGTGTTTACATCATGAAGGAGCCATGTAACACCAGCCTCCCCATACGCCCATGGTACCACATTGGACTTTAGCTCCTTTAAGTGCAGAGACTGTCTCTCATTTTTTTCTCTATTCTCTAAATCTTCCCCTATTCCAGTTGCTTCCTTTTATTCAAGTAAAGTCAAGATTCTTCCAGAAGGCAGGCCTTACTCAAGCTACCTCTAAGCTCCATCCCACAACCAATGAAATTAAGAGCCCTGCCAGCCCTAGTTGGATTGTTATTGGATTAACTGGGGCAGTGTTATGGTTTAAAACTGCAGGCATAATCAAGCATATTTAGTATGAATACAGGAGGGAGCAGAGAGTCAGACTGGGGCTGGAGATTTGGAGAAAACAAGCTTGAAGTATACAAAATGAAGTCACTGTAGTAATCATGGCTACTAGAGCTGATGTGGAGAACGTGGTTATTCCAAGTAGGTAACTTTAAATACATTAGGAGCAAAGAACTGAGATTGACAGAGTTGCATGAGAACATTTCCCACAAGGAAATGGGATTATATTTCTCCTTCATTCACCTTATCTCTAACAACATCATGTCATCATGACTTTAGAACTTATTCAACCAGGACATTCAGATTCCTGTTTGGCTCCCCAGTTCCATATTGCAGTCTCGCTTTGCTTTCTGTTTTATTTTTATGCATTCTGCCTCTTCTGTTTGCACGTAAGCCCCTTAGAGACAAGCCTTATGCTTATATTTTTATTGCCACAGGGAATAACATATTTCATATTTGACACATTAGAAAAACTGAAAAAATCTAGAGAGAGATAAAATAGTCTTGACTTCCGAAAGTGGTTTCCCATTGAGTCTCACCTTGAGCATTCTTGATACTGCATCTATTTCAGTGTTGGCAATGATGACAGATTGGGGCAGAACTTTCTTCTGCAGCAGCTGCCTGGCCATCACTGTCTCTCCTTACCTTGAGTGTCTTCAGGGAAGGACAATAGAAGTCATGGTGGTCACTGGGAAAGCAAGTGGGTCAGGCATTGGTTGCATACAGAAATGTGATAAGAACAACCTCCAGCCACCCTTCTGAAAATCCATGATCAACAAATAGAGAGATGTAGAATCATAGCATGAATGAAATAATAAGGGAAGGTCTGTCCCATTAGATGATCTTGGCTTTACTACATACAGTAGAAGTAATTAGTCACTGTTTAAGCCATATCAAGATTGTTTTGTCCAGTTATGGTGTTAGGAGTGAGACCTATCTCTGGCTGAGGACACTGGCATGTCTAAAACTTAGCACAAATGAGAATTATTCTTCCACATGCAGTATCCATTAGGGATAAACACATATGGCTTATGCTAAATGAAAAGCATGGTGCTATCCTATGTCTGGGACATCCCATCCCCACACCAGTGAAGTACCTCCAAGGAAATTGAGCTATAGCACACGGCTTAGCTTACAGGCACCAAAGTGCCGCTCCCTCCTACTAAGTCCACAAACTGACATCTTGTCACCTTTCAACCAACAAAAAAGACTACCTAAACATCATGGTTAAGAAGAAAAGAGAAATAAATGCAAGAGAGAGAAAGAAAGAAAAAAAAAAAGAAAGAATGGTTACCAGTTTATGGATCAGCTTTCCACCTCAGCCTGATGAAAAAATAAATAAGCAAATAAATAATGCCATAGAACACACACCCATGAGCAGGGACTTTAAACACATATTATCCCAACCCTGATGGCGGCTCAGGAATTTCAACATGAGGAGACTTAGGGTGTACTGTGGCTCACAGGAGTTACAATGGGCTGTCTTGAAGCTTTTTGCACAGCAGTAGCCTTCTTTGACTGGGTTGCATGGGTTCTTGAAATGTGTTAGGAGGGATATTTGAAGATTATACCTTGGTGAGACTAACAGACTTGGGCACCATGGGTGTTCTAGAATCTGACTTCATCACGCAAGTGTTTCTTCTACACAGTGAGGAAAAGGGAGTGGAAGGAGACCAGACATGGCAAAGAGTATTGCCCTTTCTTTAATATTCAAAAAATAATAATTCCACTAATTAGATGTGATTCCTACAGATTTTTGTAACTTGTAGGCTGTTTTCTCCTTTACTATTTCTCTTGCTAACCTGGAAGCCAATCCTGTCATACATGATACGTTTTCAATGCTTCTTATCTGACTTCTTGTTTTATATTTCTTTTGTGCTGTTTTCACTCATTTTTTCTTAAATTGCCTTGTAATGTTGTGATATACTAATACAAGGAGAAAGAAAAATGTGGAAAAATCCAAATATTCATATTAGTTTGGTTCAGTGGACCAATGGTTTAAATGTATAAAATGTGAACAAATTGCATTTGCATTTGGCCTAAGCTGCTTTGCTTCACAGAATCCTACTGGAAAGAAAGCACTTTTAGTGGAAATAAAAAGAGAGTAAAACTCAGCAGGGCACAGTGGCTCACACCTGTAATCCCAGCACTTTGGGAGGCTGAGGCAGGCAGTTAACAGGGTCAGGAGTTTGAGATCAGCCTGACCAACATGGTGAAACTCTGTCTCTAATAAAAATACGAGGCATAGTGGTGTGTGCCTGTAATCTCAGCTACTCAGGAGGCTAAGGCAGGATAATCACTTGAACCTGGGAGGCAGAAGTTGCAGAGAGCCCACATCGCACCACTGCACTCCAGACTGGGTGACAGAGCGAGACTCTACCTCAAAAAAAAAAAAAAAAAAAAAATGGAGTAGAACTCAACAGTTACTGCAAGAACATAGCAGCATAGTAATCAAGGCCTCAGAAATCCATTTGTATCACATATCCGTATTATGGCTTACCTAAAGGAATTAAGGAAACTCTATATCCTACATTAGGCAAGTCGAAGTACAAACAGATGTTCTCTTGGAATATTCCTCAAGAAAGGAAATAAATGTTGCCTGCAAAAAGGAATTGAATTATAGCATTGGAGTGGCCTTTGACAAATGGCTGCTATAAATTTTATGGTACCAAATTCACATTTTTAAAAGCCAAATTAATTACCACAATTGTAGAGGAGGTAGTAAAGTAGATGCTTTATATCCTTTAACGTTGAAATATAAATTGATACAATTGCATTTGAGGACATATTATGCAATGTGTGTCTCAAACCTTAAAAACACTCATTCTTTATTATATCATTATGATTAATTTTAGAACAATGATTGTTAGGTTAGGAAGACACCATTAATGGAAGACTCACATCACCTCCTAAGTGTACTGTCTGTGGATCACTGATGTGACACCTGGTATACCCACCCTCAAAAATTCCATAATTTATTAGTGATAAAATTTTATATCATTATTCTGTTGTGAAAATATTAGTAGATGAGAATAAACTTTCTGATAAAACTTTCTAATATCAGATACCTTTTGTTCTATTGTCTGTTTGGTATTTAACTTTTTGAAGAAAGAATGTTTATTTGAGGTTCACAGCAAGATTAACCAGAAAGGACAAAGATTTCTCATGGATGCCTTTCCCCACAAATGAAAAGCCTCTGTCATTATCAACATTCACCACAGAGTGGTACGTTTGTTATATTAGATGAACCTACCCCGACATAGCATAATCACTCAAGTCTATGATTTACGTTAGGATTCGCTCTTAGCATTGTACATTCTACGGGTTTGGACTCATATAATGACCTATAGCCAACGAGACAGTATCATAAAGAGTAGTTTCTAACAATCCCAAAAATACTCCATTCTCTGCCTATTTAACTCTTCCTCTCCCCAACCGCTGATAACCATTGCTCTTTTTACTATCTCTAGTTTTGCCTTTCCTAGACTGTCATACACTTGGGATCATATAGACTTACATACCTCTTACATATTACCTTTCGTAAGTCATGAGCAATTGGTAGTCATTCCTCTTGAGTGATAATACTGAGGGGCATGTTTATTTTCTTTATTGAGTGTGTTTCTATTATGTACATTTACTATAGTAAGCACATGTTAATGTTTTAAGGTTTTTTAAAGAATAAACTTTACAACAGAAAGATGGTTGGTGAAAATGCAATTGCCAAATTACTGATCTGTGAAGAAAGAGTAAATGTAAAAGAAGTTATGTCTGAATGAGATCAGATTTTGATGACTATATCATCCATCCACTCTTTTCAGTAAACTCAGAGGGCCTGCCTATGGCACATGGGTAGTCAGTGGCAGCATTAAAGCCTGAGACCCCGTTCCTGTCTCCCCATCTAGGTTTCCCCTGTACCAAATTTCAAGAAGCTTGCTCTGTAGGTAAATGTAGCTTTCCCAGTCACAGAAACCTAGGATTGAATTCTGGTTATACTCCTTTTAGGCTCTGAGATTTTGTGGAAGTTTATTTTCTCATCATTAAATAATAATAATCAAATACTTGCCTAATGGGAATCTTTAAAGGATAAACATAATTAAATAATATCAAGGGTTATATGTTTCACAAAACAGTTCCCAGTACATATAGGCACACAAAAATGGTAGTTATTATTTTTTTCAAAAATATAAAATAAATGAATAAAACACATATAAATGCAGTTATTAGTTTTCTTTTTCAGCCATTCAGAGTTATCAATAAACATAGCAAGGCCTTCAGCTTAATTTTTTTCTTTTCTTAAATCATATTTTAAAATTTCCTTGGGTTTGACTACATTTTTATAAAAATAAATATATTTGAACATAATAAATACATGGGCATACCTGTACTTCAAAGGATAATTTGTTATCTCCAAAAATGTTAATTGTTCTAAAATTTGCAGTGTCACATTTAATACTGGAAAAAGCTAATTTGAAGATAATGTGCCAAATAAGAAATAACCAATCAGCTCATTTCTTCAGAAACGTATTGATACTTATTAAACTTTATCCCATGAATTTAAATGTTAACATAAAAAAATCATTATCTAAGTTGAGACTGCTGATATTAAATGTAAATCCTTGAAAGCGGACCATAAATAATAAATTTATGATCACATCTTTATGTTAAGCTATTAGTTCATCACATACATACTAAAGCTTTGTGCATGACAGTAGAAAGAATATAAGATTTGAACTAAATGAGTATTGGATTCAAATCTCAGATCTACTATTTACCAGCTGTTGAACTTTGGCCAAGTTACTTGAATTTCCTAAGCACATAAAGTCTAATCTATGAAATGAAGATAATATCTGTTATCTATAATACGGTTAATGACAAATATTAAATAATGTAAAATTAGATAACTGATTTTAAAAACCTAGTATGGTGTTTGTACTAAAGGCAGCTGCATTACAAAAACAATCAAATTAGACACAGAAGATTATCAGAGCTTAGATCCTAGAGGAGGTTAAATGGTGATAGGGACTTGGATATCCTCACTTCTCTAACATGGAGAGACAGCAATCCATTCAAATCTGTTTTTGATATTTTATTTCTGACAAGTGGACCAAGTAAAAACAAACTTGTTTTTCTTATTTTAAATATAAAGATAATTTAGACATTCCAAAAATATTCAGGCAAAGTAGTGGGTGGAATTGTGTAGAAATACAGTTTGTTTCAATGGCTTCAGTAATGCTGGAATTCTTACGTTAAATTATGGGTTTAATGTACAATTTAATATTGTGCTTCAGAGTCTGGAGACATGATGTATATTCTTTTGTATGTATTTAGTATTACATGAAACGTAAATGGATATAATGTGTTTATTTTATAACGTTTGTGTTCAGCAGGAACATACAAAGCTACATTTGCTTATAACAAAAAAAGGATCCCTAGCACACCTGCCACTTGGAAAAAAAAAAAGAAGAGCTTTGATCTATGATAGAATGGTTGATTAGTCCTTGGATTAATAAGATTAATAAACACAGTTTACAATTATTAACAGTGCTTTTCCTGAGAAGAGACACCTGGAGACCCCACAAATATAAAGCCAAGTGCAACATTTTTAGCAGCTCAATCAGTTTGAGTTTTTGTATAGGGTTCAGCTGCAAATGAACAATCAGAGTTTGATTTGTAAGATTTTAAACAGTGTGAAAATTTTCACTGTTAAATTCAAATCATCACTAAATAAAATTTAAAAGTAAAAATATAACAATAACTTTGATCACTATGCCTCCCTGGGGGGGAAAAACTTGCTAATTTTTGCAGTAAGTTTAATTCTCTAATTGAAATCTGTTTCCTTTGTATTACTGAGGTTTTAAAATGGTCCCACTGAAAACAACACATTCATATCCTGTATATGTTTCACAATATTCTGGAGATTTCATTAAAATGATACATAGTATTTATATTTTTATTTAATTCTTTCATTTACGGAGAAAGCTAGAAAGCCTTGGGTATTTCATTTTTGTAATTCTGTGTACATCCGATCATTGGTATACTGTTAAAAATCGTGCTCTGGATATCATTTTTATCTCTTTCTTATAAAGCTCTTACTATCAATATTAGAAGAAAAATTTGTACCTTTTCACCTTTAGGTTACCTCTAATTTTTCTTTCTAAGATATCATGTCACATCTCTATCTTTTCTGCATCAACTCTTACTTTCACCTTAAATTCAATGTGTCTAAACTGAAGTGTTCCTTGACACAAAATTTGACCCCTGCTTTTTACTTTGTTTCCATCATTCCATAATTCTACTTAAAACAGAAACTTAAACTCCAGTCACTGCACTTTCACTCCAAAATTAAATTAGAGAGATTTTGAATGAAGATCAGGTGCATAGAGTCTGACACAAATGTCTGTGACTTTTTGCGTTTACAATGGAAAAAGAAAGGAAGGAAACTGGTGCCTACAAATTCATAAATCTTCTTGGGAAAAACAGACAAGAACATGAACAGAACATGATTGATATGGTTTGGCAGGTTTTTTTTTGTTTTTTGTTTTTTGTTTTTGTTTTTGTTTTTTTTTTCCTGCTTAAAAGTCAGGTACAGAGAAGTCTGGAATATACATGTAAATTTGATAGTTGAGTATGTACAGAGAAGTGGGAGATAAGTACAGGTAGAGAATCCTCATTGTAAAATTCCTACATCTAAAATGCTCCAAAAATCTTTTAAGCACCCATATGCTGGCACACATGTGCAGAAAGCAAAAACTGGACGCCTTCCTGACACCTTACACTAAAATTAACTCCAGATGGATTAAAGACTTAAACAGACCTAACACCATGAAAACCCTAGAACAAAACCTAGGCAAAACCATTCAGGACATAGGCATAGGCAAGGACTTCATGACTAAAACACTAAAAGCAATGGCAACAAAAGCCAAAATAGACAAATGGGATCTAATTAAACTCCAGAGCTTCTGTACAGCAAAAGAAACAATCATTAGAGTGAACCGGCAACCAACAGAATGGGAAAAAATTATTGCAGTCCACCCATCTGACAAAGGGCTGATATCCAGAATCTACAAAGAACTAAAGCAGATTTACAAGAAAAAAACAACCCCATTCAAAAGTGGACAAAGCATATGAACAGATACTTTACAAAAGAAGCCAATAAACATATGAAAAAAATGCTCATCATTACCAGTTACCAGAGAAATGCAAATCAAAACCACATTGAGATGCAATCTCATGCCAGTTAGAATGGCAATCATTAAACAATCTGGAGACAACAGATGCTGGAGAGGATGTGGAGAAATAGGAACGCTTTTACACTGTTGGTGGGAGTGTAAATTAGTTCAACCATTGTGGAAGACAGTGTGGCAATTCAAGAATCTAGAAATAGAAATTTCATTTGACCCAGCAATCCCATTACTGGGTGTATACCCAAAGGACTATAAATCATTCTATTATAAAGACACATGCAACACACGTTCATCATGGCACTGTTTACAATAGCAAAGACCTGGAACCGATCCAAATGCCCATCAATGATAGACTGAACAAGGAAAATGTAGCACATATATACCATGGAATACTATGCAGCCATAAAAAAAGATGAGTTCATGTCCTTTGTAGGGACATGGATGAATCTGGAAACCATCCTTCTCAGCAAACTGACACAAGAACAGAAAATCAAACACTACATGTTCTCACTCATAGGCAGGTGCTCAACAATGATACACATGGATACAGGGAGGGGGGCATCACACATGTGGTCTGTTGAGGGGGCCTAGGGGTGGGACAGTGGTGGGTGGGGAGGTTGGGGAGGAATAACATGGGGAGAAATGCCAGATATAGGTGATGGGGTGGGGGAGATGGAGGCAATAAACCACCTTGCCATGTATGTACCTATGCAACAATCCCGCATGTTCTGTACATGTATCCCAGGACCTAAAGTACAATAATAATAATAATAAATACGCTGGCACAAGTGGAGAATTCCACACTTTATCTTATGTTACATGCTGCAGTCAAAATGCAGATGCATAGTATTAATCATAAAAACAAAGACATGGAATCAACCTAGATGCCTGCCAACATTGGATTATATAAAGGAAACATGGTACATATACTCCAGGGAATCCTATGCAGCTATTAAAAAAGAATTAAATTGTGTCCTTTGCAGCAGCATGGATGCAGCAGGGGCCACAATCCTAAATGAATTAACGCAGAAAGAGAAAACCAAATACACGTGTTCTCACTTATAAGTGGGAGCTAAACATTGGGTACATATGGACCAAAAGATGGATACAAGAGGCACTGGGGATTACTGGAGGAAGGGAGAGGGGAAGGAAGGCAAGGGCTGGAAAACTACCTATTGGGACCAGGCTTACCACCTGGGTGACAAAGCTCAGCATCACTGCAGCATGCTAGCTGCAGTAAACAGAGATGAGTTGTGGATGTGGAAGGCTTTTTGTTAAAAAGTTTAGCCCGAAGGTTGCTATATATGCCAATATCAATGCTTGGAACTCAGTGACTAAAGACAAAGGGTGCTTGCCTGACACAAACTCTGGCCTGTGACTATGTTCAGTGATGGTAATAATACGATGACTCTCAAGAACTGAGTATGCCCAGTGAGAAAAATGATATCTATCCCCCTTACATGTGCGAAAAATACACCTTCAGGGTTTGTCAGCATTCTGGAAGTGGATATTATTGAAGTTTTTAACATCAGTAATGGGGTTTCTATTGTTCGTTCATTGACTGATGGTCGGCTAAGGTAAAATAGCCTAGCTCTGATGCAAGGTGATTGTCACGATAGTAACGATGATGATGTTTACAATGCAGAAAAAGTGTCTGTAGACAACATGGTAAACATAACTGTTGGGCTTATTGAAGGGCTAGAAAAGTGTGCATTCATAACAGAAAAAAATGATGTCACTTTATAAAATCAAAGAGAGACTTGTAAGACAAAAAGAAAAAAGAAGGTTAATGAGCCAGATGAGTCTAGAGGAAATACTTTTAAAAGTCATCTAGAGGCCAGGCGCGGTGGCTCACGCCTGTAATCCAGCACTTTGGGAGGCCGAAGTAGGCGGATCACCTGAGGTTGGGAGTTCGAGTCAAACCTGACCAACATGGAGAAACCTCGTCTCTACTAAATATGAAATTAGCTGAGCGTGGTGGCGCATGCCTTAATCCCAGCTACTCAGGAGGCTGAGGTAGGGGAATTGCTGGAACCCAGGAGGCAGAGGTTGCAGTGAGCCGAGATCGCGGCATTTCACTCCAGCCTGGGCAACAAGAGCGAAACTTTGTCTTAAAAAAAAAAAAAAAAAAAAAAAAAAAAAAAAAAAGTCATCCAGGGCCGGATGCAGTGGCTCACGCCAGTAATCCCAGCACTTTGGGAGGCCGAAGTGAGCAAAGCATCACAAGGTCAACAGACCGAAACCATCCCGGCCAACATGATGTAGCTCTGTCTCTACTAAAAATACAAAACTTAGCTGGGCGTGGTGGCACTCGCCTGTAGTCCCAGCTACTCGGGGGGCTGAGGCAAGACAATCACTTGAACCCAGGAGGCAGAGTCTGCAGTGAGCCTAGATTGCGCCACTGCACTCCAACCTGGGCAACCGCGAGCCTCGGTCTCAAACAAACAAACAAACAAAAATGTCATCCAGCAGAGTGTCTCTTCATCTCTAAAAACCCCGTTTCTTCGTTCCTCGACTCTACTGTTTTTTCTCACGTAAAATACATAAGATACATGTGCATTAACGTTTTAATCCAAACACAGTTTTGTAGGTAGAGACTGAAAGGCTGCCATTATTTTTGCTGTTGTTTCACAGCTGAGAGTGGTATTTTGGGGATGCTACTGTGCTGCTTAGTTACCCTGAGAACATAGCTCTTTTACTATACTAATGATATGGGTATTAGTCCATTCTTATGTTGCTATAAGGAAATACCTCAGACGGGGTAATTTTAAAAGGAAAGAAGTTTAACTGACTGACTCACAGTTCCGCACTGCTGGGGAGGCCTCAGGAAACAGAACCGTATGGTTGGCAAGGGAGAAACAGGCACTTCCCATACAGGGTAGCAGGTTGGAGTGACTGCCAGCAGGGAAAATGTTGGACACTTACAAAGCCATCAGATCTCGTGAGACTCACTCACTATCACGAGAACAGCGTGGGGAAACTGCCCCCACGATCCAATCTCCTCCACCTGGTCCCGCCCTTGACATGTGGGGACTATGGGGATTACAATTCAAGGTAAGATTTTGGGTGGAGGACACAGCCAAACCATATTAATATGCCATTTTTTAAAACTGTTAAGCACTTACATATGAATAAGTCTAAGAAAACAATTGCTTATCAGTAGCATGTAAATTCAGAGTCAGGAATGTTCACCTGTTCCGCTGAGGTAGTGATACCCTTGCTTGCTGATGGGCAGATACGTGAACAGACTTTGTTTCATCACAAAAATATTTAAAATAAAGCCAGGCACAGTGGCTCACACTTGTAATCCCAGCACTTTGGAAGGCAGAGACGGGTGGATTGATTGAGCTCAGGAATCCAAGACCAGCCTGGGGAACACGGTGAAACTCCAACTCTACAGAAAATGTAAAATTAGTCGGGAGTGGTGGCATGTACCTGTAATCCCCGCTGCTGGGGGAGGCTGAGGTGGGAGGATAGCTTGAGCCCAGGAGGTAGAGATTACAGTGAGCCGAGATCGCACCCCAGCCCTCCAGCCCAGGCAACAGAGCTAGACTCTGTCTGGAAAATTAAAATTATTGAAAATATTTTATAAAATTCCTTCAGACTACATTATAAGATGTATATGAAACATAAATGAATTTCATGTTTACACATGGGTCCTATCCCCCAGATATCTCATATTATGTATATGAAAGTCTTCCAAAGTCCAGAAAGAAAATCCAAACTCCAAAACACTTCTGGTTCCCAGCACTTTGGAAAACAGATACCTAACCTGTACATAAGTGATCCTCAGTATGGTCTTTCAGCCTCCAATTTCTTTCTCCCATTGTATCACCTAATCTCATTTCACTGAGACTTTCAACCTCACCACTACACTAAAACCATTCTTGTTAATGTAACTGAGATTCTTCCTATTACTAAGGCATATTGTTTATTTGGAACAACAATATATTTTAACATGTTATTCATCTCTTCTTTTATATGGCTCCCAGAATTCCAAAATCCTTGATTCTTTTTTTTCTCAAAAGTTTCTTCTCAATCTCCCTTTTAGATTTCTCTTCTTCTTCCCCAAACACTTAGCAGCAGGGTCCTCCAAAGCTCAGGCCATTCTCTTCTCTATCTATTCTCCTTTGGTCATTCAAAAGCTTTCAAAGCATTAAATACTGTCATGTGTCACTTCTCAATGGACATTCATTCTAAGAAATGCCTCGTTAGGCTATTTCATCATTGTGTGAACATCATAGAGTGTACTCATAGAAACCTAGATGCTATAACCTGCTACACCCCTAGGATATATGGTAGAGCCTACTGCTCCCAGGTTACAAGTCTGTGCAGCATGTTACTGTATTGAATACTGAAGGCAATTATAACACAAAGCTAAGTATTAGTGTATCTAAACATAGAAGAACATATAAAAGTTACAATAAAAATACATCATGAAAGATTGAAAATGGTACCGCTGTCTGGGGCACTTACCATAAGCAGGGCTTACAGGACTGGAAGTTGCTCTGGGTAAGTCAGTGAGTGGTGAGTGAATGTGAATGGCTAGGACATTACTTGTACACTACTACAGACTTTATAAAACCTGTGCAATTAGGATACACTGGATTTACTTAAAATGTTTTCTTTCTTTAATAATAAAATTAAGCTTAGCCTGCAACAACTTTTTTTACTTTATAAGCCTTTTATATTTTCATCTTTCTGACTCTTTTGTAATGACAAAGTTTAAAAGACAATACACTGTCAAACTACTGTACACAAAAATATTTTGTTTATATTCTTATTTTACAAGCATTTCACTTTTTTTTTTTTACTTTTCAAACTTTATATTTAAAAACTAAGACACAAACATAGGCCTTAGATTTTTAACCAAAACTAAGACATTGACCTAGGCCTACAGAGGGTCGGGATCAACAATATGACTGTCTTCCAGCTTCACGTCTTATTCAACTGGAGGCTCTGAGATAATAACACACATGGAGCATCACCTCTTATGATAACAACGCCTTCTTTTAGATACCTTCTGAAGCACCTGCCTGAGGCTGTTTTACAGTTAATTTTTATTAATAAGAAGGAGCACACACCAAAATAAAGATTAAAAATAGAGTAAATGCATAAATCATTAACATAATTGTCTATTACCATTATCAAGTACTAGGTATTATACATAACTGTATGTATTATATATTTATATGGCTGTTAACGTAGTGGGTTTGCTTACACAAGCAATACCACAAATAGTATGGAATGCATTGCATTATACTACCCATACTATGGCTATGCTGAAGACTTCTAAATTTATATCTTCAATTTATATAGCTTTCTTCAGTAGCAGAACTACTTACTCAACTATTTTCTGAACATCTCACTATTTGGCTTTCTAGAAGAAATCCCAGACTTATGAGTCTCTTTTGAATGCCTTTATTTTCTATCCAAAACTTCTCTCTTCCTCCAAGAAACAGCGAATAGGTCGATATGGCTGCATCAAACATGCTAGGCAGCCCTACCTTAGGGACTCTGCATTGTCTCTTACATCTATTTGGAAAGCTACACCCCAGATATGCACATAGCTAACTCTTATCTCCTTCAAGTTTTTGCTCAGCTGTCTCCTCTTTGAAATCTACCTTGAGAATTCTTTTTAAAAAGGCAAACTCCATCCACCATCCCAACACTCCACATTCCTCTTATCATTTCAAGTATTTTTTTTCACAATTCCTTTTAGCAAATCACATTGTTTACCAAATTATAGTAATTTTTGTCTGTTTGTTTCCACTTTACACCTAAAACTCTGTGAAGGCAGGGAACTTTTAATTTGTTCCTTGATGAATTCCAAGCACCTACATTAGAATTTTTCTATAATAGAAGCTGGATAGATATTGGACGAATGAATAAAGAAAGGAAAGTTTAAGAACAGGAGGTAAAAACCTAAGGCTAGGCTATTTGTTAATAGCAGTATTTAAGGGGTAAGTGAACAAAAAACAGGCTAAGAAATAATGATCATAGAAGTCATGGTAAAACTAAAAAGAGTGACAGTAAGATTCAAGCCCAGGGAGAAGTGAGTTTTAAGGAATTAGTTGTCAATCATTTCAGCAAAGAAAAAAGAAAGATGTTCAGAAAATTTTACAACTAGACATTTAATGTGTTTATTTGAGAATAGAATTACAAAGATGACTGAAATTTTGATGCTATGACTTTTTAGAAATATGAAACATGAAAGGAAGAGGCAATTTTCAGTAAAATATTGAAGCCAACACCAGATCGTTTAAGTCTCACCTAAAAACATAGAAGTAGAATGGGAGTCGGAGAAACGGCATACAGATTCTTCTACTAACAAGCTGCACTGAGCAGAATGAAGCACACAGTAATAAGAGATAATTTCCTCCAAATGAGTAAGTTTTAAGGAGGATTATATGCAGAGGCAAAGAAGCAATACAGACTAAGAGGTACTGACTATTTACTTAAAACTCTCAATAGTACAGCTAAGTCATTTTCCCATAATTTTTCATAAAAGGTTGCCTTTCTGATTGAGTTAATGTTTTCCTAGTTATGCAGACAAGTAGCTCTCTGAAGAGCTCTTCTTAGAAACCGTACCTTCCAAAACATCAGGAGATGAATTTGAAATACAGACTTTCCCTCACCCCAGATAAGAGATGACCAGCTAGCTTGGCTGAGCACAGTGACAGTCAAGTCTAGGCACACTCACCCTTTTCTGTCCAAAGCAAGAGTCTGGAGCAGTGGGTTTTTTTGTTTGTTTGTTTGTTTTTGTTTTTTTTTTTTTTGAGACAACCTCACTCTGTCACCCAGGCTGAAGTGGCAGCGGTGTGATTTCACCTCACTGCAGCCTCTGCCTCCCAGGTTCCAGTGATTCTCCTGCCTCAGCCTCCAGAGTAGCTGGGATTACAGGCACCTACCACCAGGCCAGGCTAATTTTCATATTTTTAGTAGAGACAGGGTTTCACCATGTTGGCCAGGCTGGTCTTGAGTTCCTGACCTCAGGTGATCCGTCTGCCTTGGCCTCCCAAAGTGCTGGGATTACATGCATGAGCCACCGCACTCAGCCTGAAGCAGTGTTTCTTTTATTCATGAATGGAGTGAACCTTACTCCTCTCTAAATAAGCGGGAGCCATCTACTCATAGATGGTCTCCCTACGTATCAACAAGAAAGCTGGAGCCCCAGCTGCCAGGGATAGACTTCAGAACTCCACAGAGGCATGCTGAGACCACCTACAGCTGTTATTTCCCCAGCAAAAAGGTAAGGAAGGTCTTCTGGGGCATCAGTGATAGCCAATGTGATTGTAGAAAAAGAATGAGGCAAAGCAAGGAATATGACACGACACACACGCACATAGGCACACAAAGAGTTATGACCAAGTGTGATAGTGGGCTGTACTTGGATAAGATTCTGGCTGAATCTTTAAATTGTATTTAAATTCTTCTCCAGGATGGAAGCAGAGGGGTCAGCTATCCACACGTATCCCTGATACGCACTGATTCAACTTAGCTTTTCTTCCTTTATCAACATACTGACCACTGCCACTAAAGTCACAGAGAATGCTTATTTTTGCTTGCTTTACTCATTTTAATCTTAGGTAATTTGTCCTGCATTTATTGTTACATTTTTATTTAAATATTTTGTTATATAATGTATTCGAAACTTTTGAAAACAGGGCCTTACTTTTATGTGATTATTTTGGAGAAAAGGAAGATAATCAGACTCAAAGACAAAAGTAGAGTTAAAGACTGAATGTCAAGGCAAATGGCAGAGACCTCAGACAGAGAGTACCTTGGCCTTGATGACATCGCTGCATCACAGAACCAACCAGGCCTGGAGCCTGGACAACAAAATGCCTCAGTTTTCTCATTTATAAAATGGAAAAAATTATACTGCTTACCTTACGGGCTATTAACAAGATTATAAGAGTCAATATATATGAAGTGCTTAGAATAATGCCTGACATATAATAGAAGGAGGGAGAAATGGAAAGAAATGAAGGGAGGAAGGAAGGGAAGAAACAGGAGGGAGGGAGGGAGAGAGGGAGGGAGGGAGGAACGGAGGGAAGAAAATGCTTTGAGAGAAAGTAATATGCAGTTTCAAATAAGATTATTATAAGAGAAGGTCTAACTTAGCAAAGAAATTTCAGGATGGTAAATCTCTGGGAGTACAAAAAAAAAAAAAGTTATGTCAGAGACACAGATAAAAACATGAGAGGAGGTACTATAAAAAGATGCTTGAACCATGCACAGTGGCTCACACGTACAATCCCAGGTGCTTGGGAGACCGAGGTAGGAGAATCATTGAGGCCAGGAGTTTGAGACCTGGGCAACATAGTGAAACCCCAACTTTAAAAATGTTTTTAAAAGATTAGCTTGGTGTGGTGGCATATGCCTATAGTTGTAACTACTCAGGAGGCTGAGGTGGGAAGATCACTTGGGCCCAAGAGTTCAAGGCTGCAGTGAGCCATGATCATACCATTGCACCCCAGCCTGGAAAACAGAGCAAGATCCCCCCTCGAAAAAAAAAAAAAAAAAAGCATACTCAAAAGTGATAAATAAGGGAATTGAGATTCAATATAGAAACACTGATATTAATACCAAAGAGACAAATATGCTTGAAATGAGTTTTGAGAGTACTGACTCACCACTGCTGTGTGGGTCTCCTTATATTCAATGAAACTCTACGTCAAACAAGAACAGAGTTTATATTTTATACTAATTTTATAATTCTTAACAGTTTAAGCATATTACAGTTACTTAAAATATCTTAGTTATAATTTTTTTAAAAAACAGCAAAATTATCTATTCTGTTGGAAACCATACTCAATTTTCATATACTTTTTTTCTGATGTAGCTTCCATAAATAATAAATGGAATTTTTATTCCTATTCTTATATTTGTTCAACATTTGGTTCCAATACATTTGAAATCACATTTTTAAACTACATATTCTATTTTGATTATTAAAACAAACTTCAAAGGACAGAGTAATACTTATTTCTAAGATGTAATTCACCCAATTTTAGTTTTATTCCACTTATTGATAAACCATTTATAAATGAGAAAACAAATTCACATGATGCAACTGATCTAGAATTTTTAAGGCCTTTTCAGCTTTACTTACTGATGCTTATGACAGATTATTCACTTTCTTTTTATCAAGGATACAATGTTGTATATTTTTTTCCTCAAAGCAAGTAGTAGCAGATCTGGAAATATAGGCTTCAAAAAGTCAAAGAACAGATGAATTGTGGAACCATGAGCAATTTCACTTTCAATCAACCCTAAATATATCAACCAAAATGCTCTGCCATTTGAATAAGCATTTACTAAAACTCTATTGTATTCTATGATTTAGCAAAAACCTTCTGATAGGGCAAAAACATTATCAGTATTAACCACTAAAATCTTTTAATAGTGTCTTTGTCATGCCTTAACAGGATAGCAATAAAAAAGAGGCAAATGAAGGAGGAAATTTTTAAGATGTAAGATATGGTCTTGAAACTGGAACTGGAAAATCTATTATGTGTGGTCATCAAATGAATACAATCTGTGGTGATAACTTTTGCTATGAAAATTCTGAGTACTAAATTTTAAGCTCCTTAACGTCTCAAATTTGCTTTCCTGGTAAGCACCCCCAAGGGCCAGACACATATACACAAAATGGCAAAAAACATTGGTTTAAGATGAACTTGAAAAAACGTTATGAGATGAATGTGAAAAGAAAGGAATTTCATACTAAGAAAGTTCTGACTCGGATAAATCAGCCAAAAGCTAGTTCCCAAGGGGAATAAAAATTAATGAGTTAAAACTTTGTAAAAGTGCTTGAAATCTCTAGTTCCTAAAAGCAACATTTAGCTTAATGTTCACAATCAACAGGGTGCTTCTGTGAGTGCCCTGGCCCAAGTCACCTTATGGATCAGTATTTAAAATTCACTTCCCTTTCTTTAAATTGTTTTTCTATTTGATTTTGACTATTCCTGGTTTTTATATTACCTGCTGAATTTACCTCAGTTTGCATATACAAGAATTGTGGGGGTTTTTATTCGTTATTCAAATGTGTTCCTTTAGAAAAGAACATGATGCCCCTAGCTCCCTTGAGGAAGGCATCGTAATACCAAGTATCCTGAAGTCCCAGCTAAATAAAGGTCCAGGGTTGTTCACTCATTTGGTTGTAATGAACAGCCAGAGGTAACCAGAGACACCACTGTACTCAGAACTCTAGAATCCTTTCATAGTCTCAGGGATAGGCCTCAGTGTTACACATTTAAGCTCATCTAGAGCTGCAAAGATCCGCCAAGATACTATTATGTCGTGGGCGTTAGAAGGCTGATCCTACCAATTAAAGCTTCTGGAGACTTTTCAGAATTGACTTCATGCCCAGCAGCTACCAGGTATGTAAAGTCAGCTGAGAGTAAGTCTGTATTCTGAACCTTATCCTTTGGACCTTCCCAGGAACATCTAGAATTCAAAGCTGTTGATAACTGCTCCAGGACTCTTTTGTGTTAATCTAGTTAGGTAGGCACTCTGGTTATTGACTACTCAATCAACTGATAGAAACCATGGTTCAAACTTGCCTACTCCCTTAAAAATGTTGTTTTGGTACCACCAGGAAAAATTTCTCACTAGAAAAAAAAAAAAAAAAGTGAGTCATCTTAAACAGATACTTCAAGCTCAAAATCTGTTTTTGCAATATTTTATATTTTGAGATTAACTTTTTGAAAGATGAAATTTGCTAGTCAATAAAAATATCTCTTAGAAGCAAGATAGCATTATTATTTATTTTTCAATATTTCCATGCTAAATGTCATGATTTATAATTCTCAGACAGTGAAATAGTGTAATATTTGATTCCACTGCTAGTCAAGTAACAGATTTCAAACATGGTATAGTGAGTGGTACTTCCAAGTCAAGAAAACTGGGGAAAAAAATGAAGGAAATGAAGTAAAGTCATTACAGGAAAAGACCAAGCAGAGAAGAGGCATCATCGTTATTGGCAACATCCACTGAGATTGTGATTTATCATGTTTGGTGTCACATGTACCAAGAGATCCAAGGAAATTGCCTGCATGAAGCTTGCAGTTTTATTTGGTAGACAGCGCCTTAAAAATTTTTAATGTTTTACTGTTACCATGTAAAAGTTCCAAAGGGGTGGCCAGGTCAGAACCTCTGCATCCCAGAAAATGATAGACAAGAGCAGAATAGGTTGCTTGAGGGGTTGACGGAAAGGATAACCTAGACTCACAGAGTGAACAGAGTAGAAGCAAAGTGGATGTGACAATGTGCACATCAGATTCAGAGAATAATAAACAGGCTTTGCCTAAATGCAGAGTCCAACAGAGGAAGAGCAATAGTTTGAAGAGGTCAGATCTAAACTGTAGAGGATCTTGATCTTCAGGGACTCTTGCTTCTCTATTGCACAATTTTCCTGTCATTTTCCAAACATACACAACAGCAATCAAATAGTGTTAATGCTTTTTAAAGTGTCAAAAATCTACTGAGCACTTCTTTTGACCTTAACAGTGTTAGGAACTTTTAGTGAGTTAGCTGGAATGATGCTGGCAACATCCTTTAGGTAACTAATGTTTTCCCCTAAAATTTTGCAGAGTGAACATTGGGATATCGAGGATGATGAGTAACTTGCCTAAGCACACAAAGCTAGGAATACGTACATATGATGGTTAATTATAGGTGTCAATTCAACTGGATTAAGGACCAGTTAGAGAAATGGTAAAGCATTTGCCATATGCCTGAGAGGGTGTTTCCAGAGGAGGTTGGCATTTGAGTCCATGTGGACTGAGAGGCGAAGATTTGCTCTCCATGGGGGTGGGCACCAAATAATTGGCTGGGGAGCTGTACAGAACAAAAAGGCAGAGGAAAGGATTTCCTCTCTGCCTGGAGATGGGACATACTCTTCTCCTGACCTTGGACATCAGGACCCCAGACTCTCTGGCTTTGGGACTCCAGGACTTACATATCAGTGGCCTTCCTGAATTCTCAGGCCTTCAACCTCAAACTGAAAATTATACCATTGACTTTCCTGGTTCCGAGACATTTGGACTTGGACTGAGTTACACGGGTGTCCCAGGATCTCCAGCTTGCAGATGGCCTGTCGAGGGACTTAGCTTCCATGCCGACTAACACAGTAGTTAAAGCCCATCAATACGGAACTTCCTAACACCTCAACAAAACATGATTCTAGAAATCCAAAATTACTTCCACTATCAAATTTAACATTTGTGAGTTGTTAGTGTGCCCTTCAAAGAACAACAATTTTTTTTAAATGGCAGAGTTGGTGCTATATTTCTTTCTGAAGGGCAACATAAATTAACCTCACACCAACACTTCTGCCTTTTAGGAGGGAACAGAGATAATTTTATCTTTTCCTAGAGTACCAAGTTATCTCTTTCTTTAGGCATCATAAATATATTAATTAATTCTCTCTGGTCTGCAGTTAAACATTCATTATAAGTAACCCACCATCCCAACTGTGTGATGTTTAAATTATAATTAAGTATGAAATATTCAATGGCCATTTCTGACATTAAAGTAAAATTTGCAAGTGTATTTAAGTATGCAGTTTAGAAAACATATAGAAATATTAATAATTCAGAATGTTTGCTTTAGTTCAGATGAACAAAGTGATGCCAGAAATGACTCATTAGGCAGAGAATATGTTGTCAGCAGGAAAAAAGGGGGTGATGACTCAGTTTGGTGTAAGCGGATGGTGTAACAATGTTCTGGCATTTATTGGGTATGCTTTGAACACTCATGGCTGGCGGTTTAAATGATTTTTGCAGTGTTCGGGCTGTCTAACTTTTATTGAGCTGCGATTCCACTGTGACAGTTCCCTCTCTGCCTCCTCGATGCTCTTTTTGAATTACTCACAGGTGCAGAGAGCTGCAACCTGCAGTGCTTTTGTGGTTGTTCTTTTTCGTACCGATTTCATCGCCAAATGATTTTTTTTTTACCTACTTTCTTCTGTAATGCTTAAGAAACACACCACAAAGCTTGTATGTAATTAGACTTCAATTTCAAAATATTCACAAAGCAAACAAGGTACCCTGTCACAATGCCCTTAGAAAAGGGGGTGACAATCCTACCCCCGATGTTTTCCTGTATGTCAAAACTCAAACCCAGGTACCTGTGTAGATGCTCAATTTTCCCTTAATGTAACAAAACCTTAAGCTGTTTCAATATTGGCCATTTCACAACTTCTGAACAGATAACTTGCTGGGTACCAAGATATTAATAGGGAATTGTTATTGTCTCGAACTTCCCTTTACTCCTGTTTTAGGGTCCACTATCCTGTTGTGTCCGGCTCCCTACTTCTGAAGTTCTCCTTCATTGACTTAGGAAGCCCATACACAGGGCTAGCTTTATCCCAGTACTAAAGACAAGCCTAGCCTTAGGCAATGGGTCCTCAGGCAGCGATTCTGAAAGACGCCATCAAATCACCCTTGTTAATGATCCACTTTCTCTTTGTATCTCAGCTCTAACTGAACACTGGTGACGGGGTTTCTGGCTTGCTCCCTGACCTTTTAATCTGCTATATGCCCCAGCCTTTCAGCATTTATGGGCACCGTAACCCAGCTATCTGCTGTCTAATGTTACTGCCTGCTGCTTGCTAACAATCCATGCCGACATTTCCTGCCAGTCTCTGAAAAACCGCCTGACAATGTGAGCATCTCTGTTCTCATACTTGCCAGGGATGAAGATTAGAAAGGCTTTACCATAGATGGTTTCTATTGTTTGCCTGCTATGCAACTGTGTCCACACACTGAGCCTCAATGAGATATTTTTGCCCTATTATTTAGGTTTTTTTTTTTACCTGCTGAATCACACTTCTTGCTCCTCAGGCTGTTGACCCCAGCAGCAGCCGCAGCCTTCTGGATGATAGAATTCTAGGTGCTGGCTTCTACCATTTTGCACTATCTTATTGATGTAATTCTTATTGCAAGAATTACATCTTGCAGTTATAGAATTACATCTATCTGGTGTAGTTTATCCTACCCTCAGTTTTCATTCTTCTGAACTCTTGGGATATCATACGGAGTGGACCACTTCTACTTTCTCACATCCCACATGATGATTCTTTGGGGTTATGCTCACCTCTCTCACAAGAGACCATACATCTGTATGGCCTTGCATGGTACTTTCATGGGGAATGAACCAAAGTCGAGTTGAACCCAGGTTAGCACCTCTGTTGCACCTCCTTGGAGTTCTGTGTAGGGATAAACAGTAAAGTAAAGAGGGGTGGAGAATTGGTAGGAGAAAGAGCCCCAAAGAAAAAATGTCCAAGTGGAGAACTTAGGAATAGACATGAGACACCTGCCTCCTCCCCACACACACTGCCAGAAAGTTACTCTGAAAATGAGGAAGGTGTGGCTCATTCACCTTTTTCCATGTGACTCCCTGATTAGCAATTATAGGGTAAGTAAAATACTGATTACAGGCTGTTACAGGCTAAATTATGTCTCACCAAAATTCCTATGTTGAAACCTTATCCTCAGAACTTCCAAATATAATTTGTTTGGTGATAGGGTCTTCAAAAGAATCAAAATAAAATGAAACCATTAAGATGGGTCCTAATCCAGTATGTCTGATGTCCTCATAAAAAGAAATTATGATATGGACATACACAGAGGAAAGATCACAGACATAGGTAGAAGAAGATGGCTATCTACAAGCAAATAAGGGAGGCCTCAGAAGAAACAACCTTGATGACATATTCTTCCTGCACTTCTAGGCTCTAACACTGTGAGAAGATACATTTCTGCTGTTTAACAGCGTGTTACGGCACTTGCCATGGCAACCCTAGCAAACCAATATAGAGGTCCACCTATAAAAGGATCACTCACATTCAGGACAGGACAGAGTGTTTTGAATTCCCTCTAAGGAGATGTAAAACTCCCTATCTCTCCCTGTCTTGTGTTTAGGAATAGGTTACAAAAGCAGTTGGCAGAAATAATGGAGAATGACCTCAAGTAAGCCAGACACAGTGGCTCACATCTGTAATCCCAGCACTTCAGGAGGCTGAGGTGGGAGAATTGCTTGAGGCCAGGAGTTTGAATTCAGCATAGAAAACACATCAAGACCCTGTTCTCTACAAAATAAAAAATTAGAAAAATATCTACCTGGGTGTGGTGGTGCATACCTTGGGATGCTGAGGTGGGAGGATCACTTGACCTCAGGAGTTCGAGGCCACAGTAAGCTGTAATCGCACCACTGCACTCCAGCATCCTGGATGACAGAACAAGACTTGATCTTAAAAAAAAAAAAAAAAAAAGAGAGAGAGAATGACCTCAAGTAAAGGATGACTATTCTGAAGTCAAGCTTGAGGTTCTGAAATTCAGTGAATATGTTTATCTTTAAATTGACTTCACTACCGCATTTCACTGAACGAATTCAATAGTTAACCCTAGCCAAGTCATGTATTTTCTGTATGATATTGAACAAGTCTTCTAAACTCTGCCAGGAGAGTTTAAAATGTAAACTGTCCTGTGTCAATCAGATGCTGTCATTTCCTTTCTTAAAAACATAAATGATGGTCCATCCCACTTAGAATAAAATTCAAATCCTCCCATTCCCCTATCAGATCTCATGTTGGGCCTCATTTCCTGGAATCCAGAAGCTGCCATCTCTACCTTCTGTCTGCCATTTCCCTAACACAAGAACCTACTCTCCCCTCGGGCCTTTTCACATGCTCTTTCCTCTTACAGTGATAATCTTGCTGAGACATCCATGAATTTCATTGCTCATTGCATTGAAAGTATACAAGGCATCATGTTTTCTAAAAGATTGTCCCATCCAGTCACTCATTGCCTTCCTAGGCTTAATTATCTCTATCATTTCTTACCCTGATATCAATCAAAGATTCAGTTTTTTATTTCAATAGCTTTTGAGGTGCAAGTGCTTCTTGGTTACACGGATGAATTGCATATCGGTGAAGTGATATTTTAGTGCTCCCATCACCTGAGTAGTGTGCATTGTACCCAATATGTTGTTTTTTAGCCCTCAATCCCCCCCTATAGCTCCAAGGTCCATTATACCACTCTGCATGCCTTTGCGTACCCATAGCTTAGCTCCTACTTACAAGTGAGAACATATGGTATATGGTTTTCTAAACATGAATTTCTTCACTTAGAATAACGGTCTTCGGCTCTATCCAAGTTACTGCAAAATACATTATTTCATTCTTTTCATGGCTGAGTGGTATTTCACACTGTGCTTATTCACATTTTTTATCCACTTATTGGTCCATGGGCACTTAGGTTGGTTCCATATCTTTGCAATTATGGATTGTGCTGCAATACATAAAGTATGCAGGTGTCTTCTGGATACGATGACTTCTCCTTTGGGTAGATATCCAGTTGCGGGAATGCTGAATCAAATGGTAGATCTACTTTTAGTTATTTTAGGAATCTCCATATTGCTTTTCATAGAGTTTGTACTAATTTATATTCCTACCAGAAGTGGATAAGCACTTTATTTTCACTACATCCATGCCAATGTCTACTGTTTTTTGACTTTTCAATAACGGCCATTTATTTTGCAGGAATAAAGTGGTATCTCTTTGTGGTTTTATTGCATTTCGCTGTTAGTAATGTCGAGCATTTTTTCACATTTTTGGCCATATGCATAACTTGAGAAATGTCTATGCTTTTTGCCCACTTTTTGATGAAATTGTGTTTTTCTTACAAATTTGAGTTTCTTGTACATCCTGGATATTAGTACTTTGTTGAATGTATAGTTTGCAAATATTTTCTCCTAATCTGTGAGTTGTCTGTTTACCATGATGATTTATAGATTTACTTATTTATTGCTGTACAGAAGCTTTTCAGTTTAATTAGGTTCCATTTATTAGTTTTGGGTATGTGTTGCCTGGCTTTCCCGCCAGGCGCTGGCTCAGGGTGAGTTGGGGCCAGGGTCTCGCCACTCCTGCATCCCCCGTAAGTCACAAGGCACCTGCAACAGGCATTCAGCTCACATTTGTTCAAGAAATAGTAACTATAGATATTAGTTGCATATTCTTCATAGAGAAGAGTATTGTCTCTGAGGCTGTGCTTAGAATTACGTGTGCAAAGTTTTTCATAAGAAAAATTGATGTTTTTAGCTATTATATTATAGAAGCAGGAGATCAGTAAAGAAAATTCATGACAGGCAGGCATGGCATAGATTATATATATACTGCCACCACAACAAGGACAACCTTGTAAACCAAAACCAGCCAGTTTCCCTTGCCCGCACTCAGACAAATGTGGAATAGAGAGACAGTGAGCTTAAAGGGAGATAAACATTACTTAATGATGGCTTGGAATAAAAATAAGTGAAACGTGATCCTCTCCAATCCTGGCGTTTTCAATATTTGAGCTGAAAAACAGGATTAAAGTTGAGAGAAAATCTTTTTTCAAAAACGAATTTTGCCAATAGAAGTGAATAGAGTGTTTTGCCTGTAAGTGACTTACCCATTTTACTTTCAACAAAAATGCCAGTTAAAAAATAAAAACAAATGATTTTTTAATAACCCCCATCACAGATTCCCTCTACTGGCATAAACAATTAGGAACTGACTATAGGGCTCAAATACCAATTTAAATCAAGCCAGCAATCATATTAATTGCCAAACACATAAGCTTCTTGCGTACCTGCATTTACTATTTTTATCTCTTAATTTCAAGTCAAGAAAATGTGTATCTGCATAATGCTGAAGCACTACAATGTAAATATTATACCTTGATTTCAGGATGTGTAACTAATAATCTGGCAGCCCCCTTAGAAGGTTACTTAACCTCCTTCTCTTCCTCCTCCTCCTCCTCCTCTTAGCAAGTTCTCCTCTATTTTATATGTTTAGCTTTTTGTCTCCTAAACCCTTTGGGCTGTTTAATGTTTCTTTTTGTTTTATCCACAGAATATAGAATAAGTAATAATGGCCATATTACCGGATGAATAGAGAAGATGTTTTCTAGGTTTTTAACTATAAATGAGACAATCTTACACATTCTTATTTACCACAGCTATAAAGTAAAAGAAATAAATGTTCTTCAGTTTAAATGTAAAGAATTCTGGCCGGGCCAGTGGCACATGCCTGTAATCCCAGCACTTTGGGAGGCTAAGGTGGGCGGATCACTTGAGGTCAGGAGTTTAAGACCAGCCTGGCCAACATAGTAAAACCCCATCTCTGCTAAAAATGCAAAAATTAGCATGGTGGTGCAAGGCTGTAATCCCAGTTACTCAGGAGGCTGAGGCAGGAGACTCGCTTGAACCCAGAGGTGGAGGTTGCAGGGAGCTGAGATCACGCCACCGCACTCCAGCATGGGCAACAGAGTGAGAGTTTGTCTCAAAAAACGAAACAAAACAAAACAAAAAAAACAAAGAATTCTGCCAGCTACCATGAACAAATGATCAGAGCAGATCTTTCAAATATATACATTTTTAGTTTTTGCTTTCATAAGAAGTATTGATATGCAAATTTTCTACTGGATAAGTTTGCAAAAGGCAGTCCTGAGATTCAATGCCTAATTGTGATTAAAGCCATGTTTAAAACTGAAATCTGCAACAGTGAGATCCTATGGGGAAAAAAGTAATAGCCAGAGGATCTTATCTTAAAATCGGAGTTGTGCTCTTCAGGACCCACAGAAGTGAAACAACGGGAAGACGTTTTCTTTTATATAGGGAGCCTGTAAGCTATGTAAATTAAAGCCATACTAAAATGTTTGAATGGAGTTAGAGAACTAAAGATAGAGAAAAATGAAATTATGGGTAAATAATGGAATGTTATGTTTTTAAAACAAGCTTGACAACGGTAGACATGTAAAATAGTGACAACAGACATGAAAAGTACTCCCTACCTAAAGAAAAAGTCAGTTTCTTTTATGAATTGCAAAAGTAAGTGAAAGCAAATATTGGCATTGACAATATCATTTCAATGATGTGCTCTAACAAAAAATTGCATTTAGTAATAAAAATGAAATCCTACAAAAGAATAATAATATTGATTTGAAGGATCTGCTTTAGGACACGGCATTTATTTTTCCAACAAGATAGCTTTTAGAAAATAGGGAAACTGATTGTATTTACCCCAGATTCATTTATGCCTTCAACAAATATCTCTTGCCCCTTCAATATGTGAAAGAAGAGATCAATTCACAAGCACTTATTATTGTTATTTTAATTTAGGTTTGTTTGGAGTTTTTTCTGAATGGTAGCAATAAACTTTTTTCAGATATTTAGTAGTTGCATCAACTCTAGGAAACCAGTGCTCTCAAACCAGAACTGTGTACAGGAAGAAAAATTTTTATCTACCCTCTCAGGTTCTGTGGCTCGTGCTAAGAATAAAACTGATGTAAGACAACAGGAGAAAAGCACGCAAATGGATTTCTTTTTTATGTATACACAGGAGTCTTCAGAAGGAAAAGGAAGATCCAAAGAAGCTATTAGACCCCAAAGCTTACGCAGGCGGACCTCAGAGATATTGCAGGTTTGGTTCCAGACCATGGCAATAAAGCAAATATTGCAATAAAGCCAGTCACATATATTTTTTGTTTTCTCAGTGCACAGAAAAGTCTTGTTTGAACTACTCTGTAATCTATTAAGTGTGCAATAGCATGTTTAAAAAATTGTTCATACCTAATTAAAAATACTTTATTGTTTAAAAATGCTAACAATGATCCAAGCCTTCAGAGGGTTGTAATCTTTTTGCTGGTGGATGGTCTTGCTTTGATGTTGATGGCTACTGACTGATCAGGGTGGTGATTGCTGAAAGTTGGGTGGCAGTGGCAATTTCTTAAAGACATTAGTGAAGTTTGCTGCATCTATTGACTTTTCCTTTCACAAAAATTTCTCTGTAGCATTCCATGTCATTTGGTACCATTTTACCCACAGTAGAACTTCTTTCAAAACTGAAGTCAATCCTCTCAAACCCTGCTGCTGCTTCATCAACTAAGTTTATGTAATATTCAAAATCTTTTGTTGTCATTTCAACAACATTCACAGCATCTTCACCAGGAGTAGATTCCTTCTCAAGAAACCACTTTCTTTGCTCATGCAAAAAAGTAGTTCCTCATCCAACGGAGTTCTATCATGAGATTGCAGCAATTTCATCAGATTTAAGCTCCACTTCTAATTCTAGTTCTCTTGCTATTTCTACCACATCCGCAGTTATTTTCTCTACTAAAATATTGAATTCCTCAGTCATCCGTAATAGCGGGAATAAACTTCTACATTTTGTTAATTTTTAATATTCTTATTTCCACCCATGAATTACATGTGTTCTTAATAACATCTAGAATGACTGTTGGAATTCACATGAGGTGGTTGGCAAAATAATAAGGACAATATTTAGGGAAAGTTATCGATTATAGTCTCAAACCTTTTAGAAGGCCAAAAGGTCTTATTAAGGTATGCTGAAGGCAGCAGCCTCATTAGTATTAGCAAACGAAAGAGAGAGAGAAGATCAAAGGCCTTCCCAGGTTAAGTCTGTTTACCCCACATCCCTTTGTCTCCACTTTGTTTACTCACGTAAATTTTGTGCTGGGTGGTCTGCTCAGGGGAAGATGAAAAGGGAATTGCCTGTTAATAGTGTTTACTCTGGGCCCCAGAACCTAAAACTTTTATCAGTCATAAAACCATTCTCTTAACCATGTTAATTATCCACAAGTGTGTTAACTTAGAACCTCTATTGTAAAATCTACAGAATAAAAGTGTGGATGAACAGAGGGTCATGATTGATTGGTTGCATTTCGCCCTCATCTCTAGCCCACTTGTATCACTATAAAGGTGTGGAAGTGTATTCATTTATCCATCATTGAGTCCAGGTCTGCAGGTTAGACTTCCACTTTCTAAAAGGTTTTCAACTTATTTTGCCCAAATCTATCAGAGGAATCACTATCTATGGCAGCTTTAGCCTTATAAAATGTATTTCTTACATAATAAAAATTAAGTCAGAATTACTTTTTGATCTATGGATGTTGTGTTAAAAAGCATGAAAACAATACTCATGTCTTTGTACATCTCCATCAAAGCTCTTGGGTGGCTAGATGCCTAGTTAATGAACAGTAATATTTTGACAGCAGTATTTTTTTCTGAATAGTGGTTCTCAATATTTAAAATATTTACTAAACCATGTAATAGATAGATGTGCTGTCATCAAGGTTTTGTTCTTCCATTTACAGAGTACAGGCAAAGTAGATTTACCATCATTCTTAAGGATCCTCTAATTTTTGGAATTGTAAACAAGCATTGGCTTCAACTTAGTGCCACCAGTTGATTTAGCTTAATGAGAAAGTCATTCTATCACTTGAAGCCAGGCATTGACTTCTCTAGCTATGGAAGTCCTAGATGACATCTTTTTTCAATAGAAGGCTGTTTTCATTACATTGAAAATCTACTGTTTACTATAGTGACTTTCATCAATGACCTTAGCTAGATCTTTTGGATAACTTGCTACAAGTTAATTTTTACATCAGCACTTACTACATCACCTTGCACTTTTGTATTACGAAGATGGCTTATTTTCTTACACGTTGTGAGCTAAGCTGTGCTACCTTCAAGCTTTTCTTTTGTGGCTTCATTACATCTGTCAGCTTTCATATAATTGAAGAGAGTTAGGACTTTTCCCTGGATTAAGCTTTGTCTTAAGGGAATGTTGTGGCTGGTTTGAGCTTCTATCCAGACTGCTAAAACTTTGTATCAGCAATAAGGCTATTTCACTTTCTTATTATTCATGTGTTCACTGAAGTAGCACTTTTTAGAAAAATTTTTTATTTTCCTTCACAGATTGGCTAACTGGCACAAGAGATCTAGCTTTCAGCCTGTATCAGCTTTCAACATTCCTTCCTCATTAATCTTAATCATTTCTAGCTTTTGATTTAAAGTGAGAGATGTACAAATCCTCCTTTCACTTGAACACTTAGAAAGCCATTGTAGGATTATTTATTGACCCAATTTCAATATTGTTTTTTCTCAAGGAATAAAGAGACGTGAGGAAAGGGAGAGAGGTTGAAGACAAGCCAATCTGTGGAGCAGTCAGAACATACCCAACATTTACTGATAATGTTTCTTGTCTTATATGAGCCTGATTTATGGGCCCTAAAACAATTACATTGGTAACATCAAAGAGCATTAATCACACATATCCATAACCAATATAATAATAATGAAAGTTTGAAATACTTCAATAATTACCAAAAGGTGACACAGGTACATGAAGTGAGCACATGCTATTGGAAAATGGTTCCATAGGCTTGCTTGACACAGGGTGGCGGAAAATCTTCAATTTGTAAAAATCTTGAATATGTAATCTTTAATTTACATAGATATTGTAATGATTTACAATATCTATGTATTTACAATATTTACAATATTGTAAATCATTACAATATCTATGTAAATCATAGATATCATGTTTGTAAAACAAAACAAAACACAATATCTATGAAGTGCAATAAAACAAAGCACAATAACACAAACTTTGCCTTTATACCTTTTTAACACAAAGAAGCATAAATTGTGCAGATGTGACAAGACAAAAGGGCTTGGGTCAGGGGTGGTACAGTGACCAGAAAATATATGGGTAAAACTAACAAAAGATAAGTGTGATTTTAGTAGGTTTGTTTGTACTGGTCCATTTCAACATGAATACTGGTCTCCTGAGATAAAAACGTTAATTTCTTCCTGGTACAGAAAAGACACCTTTCTGATGAGGAATGTTATGACCTGCTTTTAGGTAGGTAGACGATGTAAGAGATCCTTATCTGCATCTGCTGCTTTACAAAAGCCTTCAGCTCAAAATAACCAGTATGCCGAAAAGGCATATTTTGTGGGGACGTGTTTTAAACCCTTTCACAAGTTTATTGTTCTCATTTATGACTCCACAACTCATCTATTCTAAGAAACCTGGAGTTCTGGTAAATCATATTCAATCCTTAATTAATAACTTAAAAAGACTGATTAACTCTGTATTTTTAATGTGACTTGTAAGTCATCATTATTTGCTATCCTTTTTGTCAGGAGTTTCATTCACACTTAGAACAGGGTAGTGATATCAACTGGGGTATACTTGTATTTAGTGTGTAAAATGAGTACTAAGAATGTTTTCCAGGTACAATTCATGGTCAATTCCAGGTAGAATTCATGGGAGAATTGAGAAGAAAGCAGGTTGACCAGAAGAGTTTTGTTACAATGAATGAGGATAATTGCTTCATCTTAGATACAGTAAAAGATTTCTGATAGGAAATAGTAATTGGTAGGCACTAAAGGTGCTTATAACCTTAAAATCCCAAGATTCTATGAATAGTCAGAAAGTAATTAATGAGTTTTATTTTATCTTAGATCATTCAACCAAAAGTTTGTAGTTCAACCTATAGCTCTGAATTTACCATTTATTTGCCTGAATTATATTGCTGACCTTAAATATCATAAACTACAGATTTTAAGGAATAAAGGGGAGTACATGGTAATAAAAATTAGTGGTTGGAAAGCCATAAGAAACAAAAGCCAACTTTCTTAATAAGCTCTGTCTTGACCCAGCTCGAGGTTTTAATGAGCTATGCTTAAATTGTGGTCATTTATTTCTGGTTATATAGTTTGGGAATTGTTTCATGCTTGTTTTTTGTCTTTCTATTAAAAATCTGAATAATAACTCAGATTCAAGACATTGCTTTCATCTGAAAGGGAGAATGAAATGAGAATTATCTTGGCAAGCTAGAAAAGTTTATAGGCACACAGCAAAAACAATTACTTTCTTTTGCTGCATTTTTCAAATGACACATTGTTGGATTCAAAACTATAAATTAGTCTATTTCTTTCCATATCTGTAGAGGACTCCAGTGTTATTTTTTCAAATGTTTTTGTTACATTCATTTAGGAGGAAGAGAAAATTGTCAGCCCAAATCTACCACCACTCATATTATGGATTCAGGTCAACACAACGGTCATTTCTCCACCGTGCCCATCTTCCTCTCTTGCTCTCCTTCCCTTACACTTTATTCAGCTCCCATTTCTTTAATTAATATGATTTCCTTACTCTTTTTTGCCCTCTCCATCATTTCTTTTTAATGTGTCTAATAGCTACCAGCAGCTTATTATCACTGAGGACTGAAGAGATTTTTATTCTCTAAAAAAAACTTGACTCAAGGAAGTTCCTCAAGTCAAGTTTGCAGAAAACAGATAATATGAAGGATGCCCAAGAGAAAAGCACCTCTCCAAGCTTTAGAACAAAGCTCGCAGAGAAAGGGCCACTGCCGGAACTCTCTTTTCCTAAAATTTCTTATTGCTTGGCCCTTCTCAGCTAACGTGTCTCAGCTCAATTATGATGTTCCCAGAGAGACCATCCTGAATACTAAAGAAGATGAGATGCAGAGTCAGAGGGACCAAGTCTGAGATTGGAACTGGAGGATTTCCAAGAGCAATTAGTTGAGAGAGTGTAAGCACATTTAAAAATGAAAGATGGCTGGGCAGCCTTAGTGACTGGGGCTGCAATCACTGGCACCAGGCTGCTAGGCACCTGAGCTCACCTGCAGTGATGAGCCACCCAGGAGCCACTGCAGAGCCTCCTCATCTACTTCTACCTACAAAGAATATGATGTGTGATGCATGAGGTGATGCAGATCAGGTGTCAGGTGAAGGAGAAAGTCCCCCAGGAGGAAGTAGGAATCAATATAATACAGCATATAAATAGAATGAAGAGAAAGAAACACATGATCTCAATTGACAGAGAAAAAACATTTGACAAAATCCAACAATTTTTGTGACAAAATAACTTTAAAAACTAGAAATAGAAGACAAATTCCTGAACTGGATAAAAGGCATCTATAAAGTTCACAGCTAATGTTATGCCTAACGGTGAAAGATTGAAAGCTTTTTCCCTAAAATCAAGAATAAAGACACTGGTTCTCATCACTATTATTTAACATTGCACTTCAAAGTTATACCTAAAACTAATATAAAAAAAAAACTAAAGGGCAACTAAACTGGAAAGGAAGAAGTAAAACTACTTCTATTCACAGATGACATGACCTTACATATGAAAATATGCCTCCAAAATGCTTAAAATTTTTGAGTTAATAAATTCAGCAAAGTTTTGGGATATCAAATCAACATGCAAAAATCAGTTATATTTTTGTATATTTGCAGTTAATATCAAAATGAAATTCAGAAAACAATTTACATTACAGTACCATCCCAAAAAATGAAAATTCTTAAGAATAAACTGGAGCAAGGAGGTGCAAGTTTTGTGCACTAAAAACTACGAAACATTGTTGAAAGAAATAAAAGAGGACTTAACTGAGTTAAAAAAAAAAAAGCCCTATGTTCATGGATTAGAAGACTCAATATTGTTAAGATGACAATATTTCCCAAATTAATTCCTAGATTCAGTGCAATCACTATCAAAATTCCAACTACCTTTTTTGCACAAATGGAGAAATGGATTCTAGAATTCATATGAGGCTGGGTGTGGTGGCTTACACCTGTAATCCCAGAACTTTGGGAGACCAAGGCAGAAAGATCACTTGAGGCCAAAAGTTAAAGATAATGCTGGGTATCAAAGTGAGACTCCATCTCTACAAAAATATTTGAAAAAATACTCTGGTGTGGTGGCATGCAGCTATAGTCCCAGCTACTTGGGAGGCTAAGGTGAGAGAAGTTCATGAGCCCAATAATTCAAAGCTACAGTGAGCTATGATTATGCCACTGCACTCCAACCTGGGTGACACAGCAAGATCTTGCCTCTAAAAACATTAATAAAAATATAACTTATATGGAACTGCTAAGGCCCAAGTAGTCAAAACAGTCTTAAAAATAAGAATAAATTTAGAGGAGTCACACTTCCCAATATCAAATTTAACTACAGAGTTACAGTAATCAAAACAGCATGATACTCACATAAGCATATACATACAGTATAAGTCAGTGTAATCAAACTGAGTCCAGAAACAAACCTATACTTCTGTGGTAAACTGATTTTCAGCAAAAATGGCAAGATCATTTAATGGGGATAGAATTATGCCATTTTTAAAAATTGTTTTAGATCATATCCATATACAAAAAAAAATAAACACAGCCAGCCACCTCATGCCATAAAGTTTAGTCAAAATGGAACAATGACCTCAACATAAGAGATAAAACTACAAAACTCTTATAAGAAAGCACAGGGCTAAATCTTAATAACTTTATATCTGGCATTGATTCCTTTGGGAATATTTTACTATTGTCCTAATTTATTTTTTATTATACTTTAAGTTCTGGGGTACATATACAGATTGCACAGATTTGTTACATAGGTATACACGTGCCATGGTGGTTTGCTGCATCCATCCCCCCATCATCTACTTTAGGTATTTCTCCTAATGTTTTCTCTCCCCAATCCCCCCAACCCCCAGCAGGTCCTGGTGTGTGATGTTCCCCTCCCGTGTCCATAAGTTATCACTGTTCAACACCCACATGAATCAGAACATGTGGGGTTTGGTTTTCTGTTATTGTGTCACTTTGCTGAGAATGAGTTTTTATTTATTTATCTTTTCATAAGTTATTGGGATACAGGTGGCATTTTGTTATGCAAGTTAGTTCTTTTGTGATGATTTGTGAGATTTTGGTGAACCCATCACCCAAGCAGTATACAGTGCACCATATTTGTAATCTTTCATCCCTCACCCCCTCCCACTCTTCCCCCCAGTGTAGTGTAGTGCACTAAAAACTACAAAACATTGTTCAAAGAAATAAAAGAGGACTTCACTGAGTCCCCCAAGTCCCCAAAGTCCATTGTATCATTCTTATGCCTTTGCACCCTTATAACTTAGCTTCCACGTATTAGTGAGAGAACATACGATGTTTGGTTTTCCATTCCTGAGTTACATCACTTAGAATAATAGTCTCCAATCTCATCCTGGTCACTGCAAATGCTGTTAATTGGTTCCTTTTTTATGGTATAGTATCCACCAATCTCACAAATACACATACACATATGTATGTATATATACACATACACACACATATATACCACAGTTTCATCATCCACTCATTAATTGATGGGCATTTGAAATGGTTCCACGAATTTGCAATTGTGAATTGTGCTGCTATAAACATGCGTGTGCAAGTATCTTTTCTGGATAATGACATCTTTTCTTCTGAGTAGATTCTGGATATTAGTCCCTTGTCAGATGTATAGATTGTGAAGATTTTCTCCCACTCTGTGGATTGTCTGTTTACTCTGCTGATTCTTCCTTTTGCTGTGCAAAACTCTTTAGTTTGATTAGGTCCCAGCTATTTATCTTTGTTTTTACTGCATTTGCTTTTGGGTTCTTGGTCATGAAATCCTTGCCTAAGCCAATGTCTAGAAGGGTTTTTCCAATGCTGACTTCTAGAATTTTTATAGTTTTAGGTCATGGGTTTAAGTCCTTAATCCACCTTGAGTTGATTTTTGCATAAGGTGAGAGATGAGGATCAAGTTTCATTCTCCTACAAGTCACTAGCCAATTATCTCAGCACCATTTGTTGAAAAGGGTGTCCTTTCCCCCACTTTATGTTTTTGTTTGCTTTGTCAAAGATCAGTTGGCTGTAAGTATCTGAGTTTATTTCTGGGTTCTCTATTCTGTTCTATTGGTCTATGTGACAATCTTACACCAGTACCATGCTGTTTTGGTGACTACGGCCTTATAGTATAGTTTGAAATCAGGTAGTGTGATGTCTCCAGGTTTGTTCTTTTTGCTTTCGTCTGGCTTTGTTTATGTGGGCTCTTTTTTTTTGGCTCCATATAAATTTTAGAATCCTTTTTTCTAATGCTGTGAAGAATGATGGTGGTATTCTGATGGTAATTCTGTTAAATTTGTAGATTGCTTTTGGCAGTATGGTCATTTTCACAGTATTGATTCTACTCATCCATGAGCATGGGATGTGTTTCCATTAGTTTCATCTGTGATTTCTTTCAGCAGTTTTATAATTTTTCTTGCATAGGTCTTTCAACTCCTTTGTTAGGTATATTCCTAAGTATTTTATTTTTGCAGCTATTGTAAACAGGATTGAGTTCTTGATTTGATACTCTGCTTGGTCACTGTTGGTGTATAGAAGAGCTACTGATTTGTGTATATTAATCTTATACCTGAAAACTTTGCTGAATTCTTTTATCAGTTCTAGGAGCTTTCTAGAGGAGTCCTCAGGGTTTTCAAGGCAAATGATGATCATATCATCAGCAAACAGTGACAGTTTGACTTCTTCTTTACCCATTTAGATGCCCTTTATTTCTTTCTCTTGTCTAATTGCTCTGGCTAGGACTTCTACTACTATGTTGAAGAGGAGTGGCAAGAGTCAGTGTCCTTGTCTTGTTCCCATTCTTGAAGGGAATGCTTTCCTCATTTAGTACTTTGTTGGCTGTAGGTTTGTCATAGCTGGCTTTTATTACATTAAGTTATGTCCCTTGTGTGCCGATTTTTCTGGGAGTTTTAATCATTAAGGGATGATGGTTTTTTGTTGAATGCTTTTTCTACATCTATTGAGATGATCATGTGATTTTTAAATCTATGTGATGTATCACATTTATTGACTTGCATATATTAAACCATTCCTGCATCCCTTATATGAAACCCGCTGGATCACAGTGGATTATTTTTTGGATACGGTATTGGATTTGGTTAGCTAGTATTTTGTTAAGAATTTTAGCATCTTTGTTCATCAAGGTTATCGGTCTGTAGTTTTCTTTTTTGGCTCTTTCCTGATTTTGGTATTAGGGTGATGCTGGCTTCATAGAATGAATTAGGGAAGGTTCCTTCTTTCTCTATCTTGCAGAATAGTGTCAAAAGTTTTGGTACCAATTCTTCTTTGAGTGTCTGGTAGAATTCTGTGAATCCATCCGCTCCTGGACTTTGTTTTGTTGGTAATTTTGTAATTACCATTTCAATCTTGCTGCTTGTTATTGGTCTGTTTAGGGTATCTAATTCTCCCTGATTTAAGGTAAGAGGGTTTTTTTCCCCAGGAATTTTTGCATCTCTTCTAGGTTTCTATCTTATGTGCATAACGGTGTTCATGGTAGCCTTGAACGATCTTTTGTATTTCAGTGGTGTCAGTTGTAATATCTCCTGTTTTGTTTCTCAGTGAGATTATTTGGCATTTATCTCTTCTTTTCTTGGTTAATCTTGTTAATGGTTTATCAATTTTAGTTATCTTTTCAAAGAACCAGCTTTTTGTTTCATTTATCTTTTATATTTTTTGTGTGTTTCCATTTCATTTAGTTCTGCTCTGATTTCGGTTATTTCCTTTCTTCTGCTGGTTTTGGGTTCAGTTTGGTCTTGTTTCTTGTGTTCTTTAAGGCGTGACCTTAGATTGTCTGTTTGTGCTCTTTCAGACTTTTTGATGTAGGCTTTTAGGACCATGAACTTTGCTCTTAGCACTGCCTTTGCTGTATCCCAGAGGTTTGGAAAGGTTGTGTCATTACTGTCATTCAGTTTGAATAATTTTTTGGTTTTCATCTTGATTTTGTTTTTGACCCAATGCTCATTCAGTAGCAAGTTAGATAATATCCATATATTCGCATGGTTTCAAAGGTTCTTTATGGAGTTGATTTCCAGTTTTATTCCCCTGTGGTCTGAGAGAGTGCTTGATACAATTTCAATTTTCTTAAATTTATTGAGGCTTGTTTTGTGGCTTATCACATGGTCTATCTTGCACAGTTTCATGTGCTGTTGAAAAGAATGTATATTCTGTGGTTGTTGGATGAAACGTTCTGTATATATCTGTTAAGTCCATTTGTTCCAAGTCTAGTTTAATCTTATTGTTTCTTTTTGACTCTCTGTCTTGATGACCTATCTAGTGCTGTCAGTGGAATATTGAAGTCCCTCACTATTATTTTGTTGCTGTCTATCTTATTTCATCTGTGTATTAGTAATTGTCTTATAAATTTGGGAGCTCCAGTGTGAGGTGCCTATATGTTCAGGATTGTGATATTTTCCTGTTGGACAAGGCCTTTTACCGTATATACACTCCCTTTTTGTCTCTTTTAACTGCTGTTGCCTTAAAGTTTATTTTGTCTGATATAGGAATAACTACCCCTGCTCACTTTTGGCGTCCGTTTGTATGAAATGCCTTTTTCCACCCCTTGACTTTAAGTTTATGTGAGTCCTTAAGAGTTAGGAGATGCTCCTGGAGGCAGCAGATAGTTGGTTGGTGAGTTCCTATTCATTCCGCAGTTCTGCATTCAAGTGAAGCATTTAGGCCATTGACATTCAATGTTAGTATTTAAATCTGAGGTACCGTTGCTTTCATCATGCTCTTTGTTGCCCATGTACTTTGGGTTTTGTTTTTTGTTTTCACTTTTAACTTGTATTTTTGTTTTATAGGTCCTGCGAGTTATGATTTAAAGATGTTCTGTTTTAATGTGTTTCCAGGATTTGTTTCAAGATTTAGAGCTCCTTTTAGCTGTTCTTATAGTGGTGGTTTGGTAATGGTAAATTCTGTCAATTTGTTTGTCCTAACATGACTGTATCTTTCCTTCATATACAATGCTTAGTTTCATGGGCCCAAAGTTCTTGGTGATAATTGTTTTGTTTGAGGAGGCTGGAGATAGGTTACCAATCCTTTCTAGCTTGTAGGATTTCTGCTGAGAAAGCTGCTATTAATCTGATAGGTTCTCCTTTATAGGTTACCTAGTACTTCTGCTTCACAGCTCTAAAGATTGTTTCCTTTATCTTAACTTTGGATGACCTGATGGCAATGTGCCTAGGTAAAAATATTTTTGCAATGAATTTCTCAGGTGCTCTTTGTTCTTCTTGTGTATTCATGTCTAGGTCTCTCACAAGGCTGGGGAAGTTTTCCTTGATTATTCCCCCAAATATGTTTTCCAGCCTTTTAGAATTCTCCTCTTCTTCAGGCACACCAATTATTCTTAGGTTTGGTCATTTAACAGGGAGGCTTTGTTTATATTGTTTTCTTTGTCTTTGTTTGACTGGGTTAATTTGAAGACCTTGTCTTTAAGCTCTGAATTTCTTTCTTCTACTTGTTCAATTCTTTGCTGAGAGTTTCCAGAGCATTTCATATTTCTAAAAGTGGGTCCAAATATTCATTTATTATTTTTTCTTTAAGCTATCTATTTCCATGAATATTTCTCCCTTCACTTCTTTATCATTTTTTGGATTTCCTTGCACTGGGCTTTGTTTTTCTCTGGTCCCTCCATGATTAGCTTAATAACTAACCCTCTGAATTCTTTTTCAGCTAAATCAGGGATTTCTTCTTGGTTTGGATCCATTGCTGGTGAACTAGCATGATTTTTGGGGGGTGTTGAAGAACCTTGTTTTTTTCATATTACCAGGGTTGGTTTTCTGGTTCCTTCTCATTTGGGTAGGTTCTATCAAAGGGAAGGTCTAGGGCTGAAGGCTGTTATTCAGATTATTTTGTTCCACGGGGTGTTCCCCTGATGTAGTACTCTCCCAATTTTCCTATGGATGTGGCTTCCTGTGTGCCGAACTGCAGTGATTGTTTTCCCTCTTTGGGGTCTAGACACCCAGAGAGTCTACCTGGCTCTGGCCTGGTACTGGGGGTTGTCTGCACAGAGTCCTGTGAACCATCTATGGGTCTCCCAGCCATCCATGCATGTCCTTTGTCTTTTGCTACCAGGGTGGCTAGAGAAGGACCATCAGGTGGGGGTGGGGTTAGGCATGTCTGAGCTCAGGCTCTCTTGGGAGGGTCTTGCTACAGCTGCTGTGGAGGATGGGGATGAGATTCCCAGATCACTGCAGTTGTATACCTAGGAGGGTTATGGCTGCCTCTGACGATTCATGCAGGTCATCAGGGAAGTAGGGGAAAGCCAGCAGTCACAGGCCCTACCCAGCTCCCACAGAAACCGAAGGGCTGGTCTCACTCCTGCTGTGGCCCCAATAGCCCTGAGTCTGTTTCTACGCAGAGGGCAAGATGGGTTTGAAAACTTGCCTGAGGCCATCTGCCTCCCAGCTGTGAGAGAAAAGTGTTTAGTTCTTCCATCACCTATAAAATATGCATGCCCGATTTGCACCCTCCCAGGAGTTCTGGCCAGGATGCTTCTCAACCCATTCAAAATGTTACAAAGTTCAGCCAGAAAAATTCCTTCTCCTTGTAGATTTTAACCCCCCTGCTCTTCTGCTACCCTCCTGATGGATCCCTGCAGTGTCAGGCAGGAATGGACCGCTTGGGGATCCAGTGAGCTGCCAAGACCTTTCTGCTGCTTCCTCTACCCCTGTATTTCCCCTAGCATTCTAACTTGACTCAGCTCCAGGTAAAGTTGGAAACTTCTCCCACAAACAGACCTTCAGCTTCTCCAGTGGGGGATGTGTCACATTGATTCTTACATATGGCTCCAAAACCACAAGCAACAGAAGGAAAAATAGATAAATTTGACTTTATCAAAATTAAAACCTTTTGTTCATAAAGGACAATATCAGCTGTGAAAGGACAGGCTACAAGATAGGGGAAAATATTTTTAAATCATATACCCCATAAGTGATAACCATTTAGCATCTAAAATATATAAAGAACTCATAATTCAGTAAGACAAATAATACAATTAAAAATGGACAAAGGAGCTACACAGGCATTTCTCCAAAGATACACAAATTGCCAATAAGCATATAAAAAGGTGTTCAGCATCATCAGTCATTAGAAAAAAAGCAAATTAAAACCACAAGGAGATACCGCTTTCTACCCACTAGGATGGCTATAATCAATTGAAGGAAAACAAAAACACAAGTGTTCATAAGGATATGGAGAATTTGGAAACATCATATATTGCCGATGGGAATGTAAAATGGGACAGCTGCTGTTGAAAACAATTTGGAGTTTCCTCAATAATAGAATCATCAACAACCCAGCAATCTGACTTCTAGATATAGGCCCATGGGAATTGCAAACAGGAATATGAACAAAAACTGACATGATGTCATTATTCACAATAGCCTTAAAATAGAAACAACTAAAATGTCTTTCAATTGATGAACAAATAAAAGTGTATATGTGTATGTGGGTGTGTGAGTATATCCCGTTATTTCATACTAATATCCCATTTTACATATAACTTTATAATTTAGCCCTCAAAAGGACTGAAGTGCTGATACAAGTTGAAACAAGAATAAACCTTAAAAACATTATGCTAAATGAAAGAAGCCAGATGCAAAAGACTACATGCTTACTGTTCGATTCAATTTATACAAAGTATCCATGAAAAATAAATCGATAGAAATAGAAAGCAGATTTGTAGTCTCCATGGACTGAGGTATGCATGGTGGATGACTGCTAAAAGGTATGTGATTTCTTTTGGGGGCAATTGAAAATGTTCTGAAATTTGGTAGCAATGATTGTGCACAACACTGTGAATGTACGAAAAGCCACTGAATTGTAAAGGTTATGATATGTCTGTTTTACCATAATTAAAAAAACAAATATCTCACCACTGTTTTGACAACTGCTTCAATTTTTTTCATTCAAATTATAACTATCTAATTACATTTAAAATTCTTAAGTTGGAAAATGCTCTCTAGTGGTCTCTCTTTCCTGTTGTATGCACAGTGCCTAGAACACTAACTTCACCTAGTAGATGCTCCATAAATTTTCCCTTTTTCTGGAAATTTTTTTCATCAACTTCCTGCCTCAATTATCTATAGTTTCTCCTGTGAATCCGGGTAGCTTTTAGAAGTTTTTTTTTTCAAAGGCTTCTTTCCTTCTGTTAGTGTTTGAATTTATTTTGTACTTGAGAATTCTGCCTTGGGTCTTCAAGTCTTCAACATTTCACTAGGTATGATTTCCTTCACATTTTTGACTTTACTTTCACCTGGATGGGATTGGCAGACATACTGCCCTACAATCAAATTCCAGAATTCTATTCCCACATACAACTAACTACTGCTGTACAGACATTCCCTTAATTACTAAAAGCATCTTAAACATATATAAAACTGAATTTATCTCCTTCCTACCCAGGTGAGCCCCTTCGACAACTGTGTTCCTCACCTTATTGATTTACCGACCATCTACTACCTGCCATGAATCCTACAAGTTTCTGAATACGTATTGGTAAACAGAACAAGCACTAGCTCTCTTTATGTTGCTTACCCCCTAGAGAGAGAGACAAACAAAAACCGAGCTCTAAAAATAAGAATATAAATTTTAGATTCTAATCAGTGCTATACAAGTTGCAGCAATAAAAATTCACAGCAGAAGTAAAGGAAGACGGGTGGAGAAAGGGCTTCAAGGAGCAGCCTCTCTGAAGTGGTGGAACCTACTGTGAGATCTGAGTGATGACAAGGAGCCAGCCATGTGACAAGCAGGAAAACGTGCAGATAAAAAGAAATAACAGGTTCTCAGGCACAGAGGCTGAAAAAGCTTGGCATGTCCTAGAATTTGAAAGGAAACCACTGCTGTGTAATGAATGCTGGAGAGTATGGCGTAAGATAATTTTGATGGCAGGGTTGAGCTGGATCATAAGCTATGCCAAAGATTTTATATTTTATTTCAAGTTCAATAAGAAGCTACTGAAGTGTTTAAGCAAGGCATTTATGTTTTTAAAAGCTATTGCTAGCTGGATGTGAAAAACAGATTGCTTAGGAGCAGAAGTGTAAGTGTAGATAAGTGGTAAAAGGTTATTGCTGTTATCAAGACAAAACACAAGGTGAGAAGAGAGTAGAAATGGAGAGCAGGGGACTGGCTTGAGGTATTTTTTGAGGAAGAAATAAAAGCCCTTGTTCAGGACAAGGTGGGAAGAATCAGAAAGTTGAAGAAATAAGTGATAATTTTCAAGTTGCTGGCTTGAGCAATACAGAAGATAGTGGAGACATATATGGAAGGGCAGCTGAAAAATCAAAATTTATATTTTGAAGCAGGCAAATTTGAGATGCTAAGAGAACATACATGTATAAAAAACAAGTCGCATGTACCAATCCAGAACTAAAAAGAAAGACACTGTAGTTTGTAGAATGATGGTCCTGGAAGGAGATATATTCACATTCTCACCTCTGAAACCTATAAATTTGAATGCCTTTAAAATAAGCATCTTTGTATATGTAATTAGGCTAAGGATCTCCAGATGAGATAATTCTGACTTATCTGGGTGAACTCTAAATTCAATAACCAATGTGTTTAAAAGATCATGTGAAAATGGAGACAGAGATTGGAGCCTTGCAGCCAGCCAGCAGCTAAGGAATGTCTGGAGCCACCAGAAGCCAGAGAGGCAAGGAAGGAATCTCCCTTAGAGCCTGCAGAGGGAACACTGCTCTGCCAAACTCTTAATTTAGGACTCTGATCTTCAGACTGTGAGAGAATCCGTTTTTGACGACGTAAGCCACCAAGTTTGCAATCATTTGTTTTGGCAGCCCTAGGAAACTAACACAGGGACACTTGGGCTGGAAGTTTGAATTTGAAAGTCACCATCACATAGGTAACATTTAAAATCAAATGAAAAGAAGTATTCTTGGGAGAGAGTGTGGAAAGCAAAGAGAACAAGGGCTAACAATTCGAGGTCTGATATGAGAGGTTGCGCCTGCAATAGAAACTGAGAAAAAGCAAGAACTATGAGAAGAAATCCAGGAAGGTAGTAGTCAGAGAAGACAAGAGAGGTCAGTTTTGAAGGAGGAACTGTTAACAAGGCCCAGTGTTACTAGGAGGCCAAAAACAATGGGACTATCAAAGACCACGTAATGTAAAAATGTAAGTTATTTGTAAATTTAACCAGAAGAGTTTTCTGTGGAATCAGAGTAGGACCCAAACTATGATAGGCAGGGAAGCGAGATTATACATATGAATGACTTCTGAAAATTTTTGCTATGAAAAATGACACAAAAAAAGGCAGCCATGAATGCAGGCATATGCAGGGTTAAGACGTGTTTGAAGGTATTTCTGCTGTATGAGCATGGGAGATTTTACAGTGTGTTTGCATGCTGGTGAGAATAATTAGGTACAGCATGTGATATTGATGATACCTGAGAAAAGGGAGAACTGGGGAAACAAAAGGCCTTGAGGGTGGATGAGTTGCAGAACACCTGTCAAGAGCCTGGTTTTCGAAAGGAGGAAGGTCACTTCCTCAGTTTTATTAGGAGATTTTAAAAAGTAAAGATGAATGCAAATATGAGCAATCGCAAAGATGTGTAGGAAAACTAAAAAACATTTAGTGTGTGAGTTTATTATTTTTCATTAGTGTATGACTTAGGGTTGTAAGTTTTGACTATGGCAGGGCAAAAGAAAAAGATGGAGGTAGGTTAAGGAGAGGTGATAATGTGTGCAACTCTTGGCTCAAAAACGGGAAAACTTAGTTTATAAAAAGCAGAATGTTGGATTATCTGGCAGTGCTGATATCAAACTTGTTAGTAAATCAGTGAGCCCCATTGCCTGTTTTTTTTTCTCACCTGGATCTCACCCACACCCCACATGTCCTCCTCTGTCCTCCAGTAGCATGTTGCCTCCATCGTAGAAGCTACTTCACTAAGCTATAACTGCCTAGGGCAAAAACACATTTTGAAAAAGACGTGTTTCCCATACTGTAGATGAATATACTCTTTTTGAGAGTTAAGTCCTTTTATTCCTATTGAGTTCCTGAATCTATTTATTTTTGCTTCAAGATTTCTTTGTACTTTTTTGATGCTGCTGAAAGTGGGATTGTTTTTAATTTCACTTCTGGGATGTTCATTGCTAGTGTACAGAAACAGAACTGATACTTGTATGCTGATTTTATGTCCTGTAATTTTACTGAATTTGTAGTTCTAACAGTTTTGGTGGATGATTTACAGTTTTCTACATATAAGATTATGTCACCGGCATGAGATAATTTTAATTCTTTCTTCAATTTAGATGCCATTTATTTTTCCCTATTTGCTCTGACTAGGACTTCTGATACTACATTGAATTTAAGTGGTGAAAGTGAGCATCTTTGGCTTGTTCCTAATCTTAGAGAATAAGCTTCCAGTTTTTCATCATAGAGTGTGATGTCAGCTATGAGCTCTTCATATAAGACCTTTAAGAAGTTGAAGCAATTTCCTTCCATTCCTGGTATGTTGAATATTTTCATTATACAAGGGTGTCAAATTTTGTCAAATGATTTTTCTGCATTTGAGATAACATGATTTTTATCCCTTACTCTGTTAATGTGGTTTATCACATTAACTGATTTTCACTTGTTGAATTATCTTTGCATTCAAAATATAAATCCCACTTAATCGTGGCGTATGAGCCTTTTAATATGATGCTGAATTTGGCTTGCTAGTTTCTTGTTAAGGATGTTTGCACTTAGAAAAACTTAAAGGAAATGAAAGACTTGTACACTAAAAACCCACAACACATTGCTGAAAGAAATTAAAGATACAGATAACTAGAAAAACACCTATGTTTATCACTGGAAGATTTAATATTATCAAAATGACCCTACTACCCAAAGAAATCTGGATAATACAGATTCAGTGCAATCCTTGCTAAAATTCCAGTAGCATTTTTTTTTACAGAAACATTTAAAAATCCTAAGATTTATATGAAAAATTGAAATAGAAAGGACTTCAACTAGCTAAAGCATTCTCAAAAAAGAAGTACAAAGCTGTAGGCATCACACTGCCTGATTTCAAAATATATTACAAAGCTACAGTAATCAAAATAGTATAGTACCAGCATAACAACAGACTTACAGACCAATGGAATAGAACAGACATCCCAGAAATAAACCCACACATTTAGGTTGAACTGATCTTCCACAAGTGCCTCGAGAATGCACACGGGAAAAGATAGTCTCTTTGATAAGTAGTATTGGGAAAATTATGAGTTACTACTTTGATAAGTAGTAACACGCAAAAGAATGAAATTGTACCCATATCTTATGTCATACATACATTCAATTCAAAATTGATTAAAGACTTAAATGTAAGATTTTAAAATGTAAGATTTAAAACTATTATTAAAATAATTAGAAAATACAGGGGAAAAGCGTTATGGCATAGGTCTTCACAATGAGTTTTTTATGACACCAAAAGCTTAGGTGGCAAAAGCAAAAACAGACAAGTAAAATTATGTCGAAATAAAAATCTACACAGTAAAAGAAATAATCACAAGTGAAAAAGTAGTCTCTAGAATAGAATACTTGCTAGTCACATATTCGGTAAGAAGTTAAACTGCATAATGTATAAAGAAGTCCTTTATCTCAGCAAAAAAAGAATAATAATCAATTTAAGTGGACAAAATACTTTCATATACACTTCTCCAAAGACATACAAATAGCTAATGGGTATGCTAAAAGACACTTAGCATCACTAACTATGAGGAAAATGCTAATCAAAACCACAATAAGATATCACCTCACACCTGTTAGGAAAGCCATTGTCAAATCAAATGAATAATGATAGTTGGAAAAAATGTGGAGAAATTAGAACCCTGGGCACTGTTGTTAGGAACGTAAAATAATACAGCACTATGTACACAAATCTGAACTTTCTCAAAATAATTTAAACTAGAACTATCATATAATCCAGCAATCCAAATTGTGGGTATCCCAAATAATTAAAATTGGGATCTGGAAAAGGCATTTGCACTTCTATATGTTCAATGCAGCATTATTTACAATAGCCAAGATGTTAGGGCAGGTAAACGTCCACGAATAGATGAATGAATAATAAAAATGTGGTGTATAGAACCAATGGAATATTATTCAGCCTTTAAAAAGAAGAATGAAGAAAATCTTGCCATATGTAGCAACATAAATGAAACTTGAGGACATTATGCTAGGTGAGGCAAGTCAAATGTTACATGACACTACTTACATAACAATATCTATAGTAGTAAATTCATGGAAGCAAAAGGTAGAATGATGATTTCCAAGGTTTTGGGGGAGGGTGGAGAATGGTAAGTTGCTGTTCAATATGTGTAAAATTTCAGTTATGCAAAACAAAAAAGTATTAGAGATCACTTGCACAACACTGAACTTATAGTTAACAACACTGTACTGCCAACTAAAAAGTTTAAGAAGATAGATCTCATGTTATATTTAGCACAATTTTTAAAAAGATTTCTCCATAGCAAAAAGGTAGGTGGGGAGATAGAAATGACCAAAGTAAAAGACAAAGAAAGCTAGATTATATGAAAGAAGACACCAGCGACAAAGTTTATGTTTGGCCCCTTAAAAGATGCATGACTCAAGTATCATGGGAACCAGAAATTCTTTGCCAATTGCACTGCCAATAAAGTTAGTCACTTAAGTGAAAATCCAGTCTTGGGCAAAACTATGTGTGAGAAACTGGAACAAATGTATCTTTGTTGTCAATGAATCAAATGAGGTCACTATCATTTAATGGACCTATTTCATGGTGACTCTGCTATGTGATCTCACGTCATTGTTCATGAAGTAGATAAGCTGAAATGTGAATGGATCTAAGCAAACTTTATCACCTGGGAAGGGAAAAATATTTAGAGCTCATGACATACCAAGATATCTTTGAGAACTGTCCTATATACAAAATAGAGCTCCAAGCCAAAGTCCTACTGTAAATTTGAACCTAGCATTTATATAATCATGGAAGTAACACTGCTTCAACCTACATTGGTGCAGCAGGTCTTAGCGAGACATCAATAATGTGGCATGGGTAATTGTGTAAAATGAATCTCTATATCTTGCCCATGGATATCAAAACTCTTATGTCAGGAACAACAAGTATTTTCTTCATACAGTACTTGTTCTACAGAGAATTTCTAAACATACATAAGAAAATATAAAGTAATTGTGTTTATAAATACATATGATTACCAATATTTATGGACTACTTAACCATGTGCCAAATACTGTGCAAGTGCTTTGCTTGAATGTCTCCTGTAACACTACCAAAAACATTAGCATGTATAACTTTTTATTATCCTTACTTTACCATTATAGAAAAATTAAGTAAATAAAAATTACAGGAACACAGAAAATAAAATCTCTCAGTAATGTCCCAGAGTCATGAGAAAATATGCGAGTTCCTGGTATTAAGCTAATTTTTGTATGTGTACTTACCATAAAATCCTCATGTTGCCTTTCATAAAAAAAAAAAAATGGCCAGTAACTTTAGCAATGCTCCCATAGTAAATTCATCAACAGGTTTTGTAAAGCCCATTCTTCTGAGATTCTTTAATGTATGCTTAGGAGTAAAATATAAAATCCCAGTTGAGTGAAGATAGTTCTATGAAGTGATGAAAGAAACCCCATGAGTCACAAACTCCCCTCCACTGAAGCCATTTAGTGGCAAAACATCCAAATCAAATTGGTGACTCCAGTGACCCTTTTGTTATTATCAGTTCTTTGGACCCTCTGGAGCATCAGTAACTTTTAGACATTCCCTTATTCTTTAACATAAAATCATCTGAAACCTTAGCTTCTGTGTTTGGCATTCTAGCCTCTTAATGTGTGTTCTTGAGGGTGCTGGACTTTGTCTTTTCTCTCTTTCTATTCTACACTCTCTCTGTGAGTGTCTCAACCAAGGTCATCTTGCCCCTTACCAACTACAAACTATAGTAATATCCAGTTCTGAGAGACTGCTCACCCTTTCTCTCTCTCTCTCTGTCTGTCTGTCTCTCTCTCTCTCTCTCTCTCTCTCTCTCTCTCTCACACACACAAATACACATATATACAGAAATATTCATATATATCATATATGTTACATATGTATCTCTATGCCTCCCCACCTCTCTCTCATTTCCATCCTTTCTTTGTTTTAAACTTTCAACAAATACTTGGTGAATCCTATGTACCAGTCATTGGTCTAGCTGCTGGGGAATACAGCAGTTAAGATAAGTAAAACCTTCTCAAACAATAAAACATGAAGAGAATTTATCATGAGCAAATCTTCACTGTAAGAAATGTTAAAAGATTTTCTTTAGGAAGAAGAAAAATGATAGAGTTAAGAAAGTGGATTTACATGGAGAAAAAACAATCAGAGAAGAAGTAACTATGGACAAAATATTTAATTTTCTTATTTGAATTGGTATAAAAGACTGCTGCTTGTTTTAAATTATAGTAAGCACTACTAGAGAACTTCTGATGGCAGCCTCCTGCCTGAGCACATTCGCTCATTACCTTGATACTTCCACTCAGGAGCGTGTTCACCCTGGGCACTCCTGCTACAGTGCTTCCCACTCCTGGCACCCTCACCACCCACAATGGAGAGCTTCTGGTGACAGCCTCTTGCTCTAGTATGCTCACCTGCAACCCTACTGCCACCCTTCCAGAGCACATTCCCTTGCAGCACCCTCACTGCCCCTTCTACAATGCTTCTTGCCTGTAGCGCCCCCACACAACACACCAGAGCACTTTTGCTGACAGCCACCCATCATAGTACACCCTTCTACAATCTCTGGAGCATATTCACCCATGACACCTCCACCACCCCCACCAGAGTATTTCCCATGCATGGCACCCCCACCGCTACAATGAAGGGCTGATGTCAGTAGCTCAGCCAGAGCTTGACATCAAGGAATAAGACAAAGCCATTCACCCAGTCCCAGCCAGCCAGAATTAAAGCATGCAGCCCAGAAGTGTAGAACTGATCTGTGGCCTCTTAAAGCATCCAGAAACAGAACCATTCAAGTATACGCAACTTGCACTGTAATCAAACCCTCAAGGGCAATAAAGAGCATAAAAACAAAAGGCCCCTTCCAAAGGACAACTCCAAAGGATAAAGGAATATCAGTTCTCATATATGAGAAAGAGTCAGCACCAAAACTCTGGCAACTCTAAAAGCCAGAGTAGTGTCTTCTTACCTCCAAATGATTTCACTAGCCCACATGCAATGATTTTTTTACCAGACTGAAAAGGCTAAAATGTCAGACATTGAATTCAGAATCTGGATGGCAAGGAAGATCATCAGAATAAGGAGAAGGTTGAAACTCAATACAAGGAAAACAGTAAAATAATCCAACAGTTGAAAGACGACATAACCATTTTAAAAAAGCAACTTCTGAAAATGAAAAATTCACTACAGAAATTTGAAAATAAAATTGGAAGCATGAACAATAGAGAAGACCAAGCTGAGGAAAGAATCTTAGAGCTTGAAGGTCACTCCTTCAAAACAACACAGGCAGACCAAAAGAAATTTAACAAATGAACCAAACCTCTTATATATAGGATTTTGTAAAGAGAGCAAACCTGTGACTCACTGGCATTCCTGAAAGAAAAGGAGAAGAAGCAAGCATCTTGAAAAACATATTTGAAAATTTGTTTCACAGAAATTTTTGTAATCTCACTAGAGAGGCTGACGTGAAAATTCCAGAAATCCTGAGAACCCCTGTGAGATGTTATCCATGCAAGATGACAGTCCCCAAGACATGCAGTCATCAGATTCTTCAAGGTCAATGTGAAAGAAAAATCCTTAAAGCCAGCTAGAGAGAAGAGGCAAGTCATTTACAAAGAGAACTCCATCAGCTTAACAGTAGACCCTTCAGCAGAAACCTTGCAAGCCAGAAGAGACTGAGGTCCTATTTTCAATATCCTTAAGAAAATAAATTCTAACTAAGAATTTGTATCCTGCCAAACTAAGTTTCACAAACAAAGGAGAAAGAAATCCTTTTCAGACAAACAAATGCTAAGGGAGTTTATTACCAATAGGCTTGCCTTACAAGAGGTGAAAAAGGAATGCTAAACATGAAAATGAAAGAAGATACCTACCATTACAAAAACACACCAAAATATGCAGCCCATTGACATTACAAAGCAGCTATAGATTAGTCTATGTAACAACCAGCTAACACCACAATGGCAAGATCAAATCTTCCCATGTCAATACTGACAATGAACTCAGGCTGGAGAGCTAAATGCCCAACTTAAAAGTCATAGAGCAGCAAGTTGCATAAAGAAACAAGACAGTGGTCTGCTGTCTTCTAGAGACCCATCTAACAAGTAATGACACCTGTATGCTCAAAGTAAAGGGATGGAGAGGAATCTATCAGGCAATGAAGACAAAAAAGGGTGACTATTCTTATGTCACAGAATTAGAAGCAACTATTCTAAAATTCATGTGAAACCAAAGGAGATCAAATCACCAATTCAATTCTAAGCAAAAAGAACAAAGCTAGAGGCATTACATTTCCCTACTTCTAAAAACACTACAAGACTACAGTAATCAAAACAGCAAGTACTGGTACAAAAGCAGACATAAAGACTAATGGAACAGTATACAGAACCCAGAAATAAAACCATACACCTACAACCGCCTGACCTTCACCAAAGTCAACAGTAACAAACAATGGGGAAAAAACTTCATATTCAATAAATGGTGCTGGAATAATTGGCTAGCCCTTTGCAGAAGATTGAAATCAGACCACTTTCTTTTACCATATATAAAAATCAACTTAAGATGGATTAAAGACTTAAATATAAGACTAAAAGCAATAAAAAGTCTAGAAGAAAACCTAAGAAATACCATTCTGGACATTAGCCTCGGCAAGGAACTTATGGCAAAATCTCCAAAGATAATTGCCACAAAATAAAAAACTGACAAGTATGTCCTAATTAAACTCATGAGCTTCTTCACAACAAAAGAAACTACCAACAGAGTAAACAGACAACCTATGGATTGAGAGGAAGTATTCATAAACTATGCATCCAACAAAGGTCTAATACGCAGAATCTATAAGGAACTCAAACAAATCAATGAAAAAATAACAAATAACAAATAATCCCATTTAAAAATGGCCAAAGTATATGAACAGACACTTCTTAAAATAATACATACATGTAGTCAACAAATAAATGAAAAAAATGCTCATTATCACGAACCATTAGAGAAATGCAAATTGAAACCACAATGAGATACCATCTCACACCAGTCAGAGTGACCATTACTAAAAAATCAAAAAGCAACAAATGCTGCTGAGGTTGGAAAGAAACGGGAATACTTACACACTGCTGGTGAAATATAAAATACTTCAACAACTGTGGAAAGCACATGTATCCAAAACCTAAAATAAGAATAAGAGTAGAAAAAGAAATTAATTAGTTCTATAATAATATTAAATAATAATAACCATGTATTGGTTGGCTGGTGATTATATCATATGGGTAAGGGAAATAAATGACAGCAATGTTACAAGGGAGGGAGGTATTGGGAATTCTCTAAGTTACCTGCATTACACATGAAATAAATTAGTGTAATTTGAAGGCAAATGTGAGTAATTAAATGTACATCTTATCACTCCAGCTTATAACCTTAGAGAAACTATCAAAAAATATAAGCATAATTGATGTGCTGAAAAAGGAGATAAATGGAATCATTAAAAAAATGTTCATCTAAATACAAAGAAGGTAGTAGCCACCTCTGGCATTAAAAAATTACAAACAGGCCGGCCGCGGTGGCTCAAGCCTGTAATCCCAGCACTTTGGGAGGCCGAGGCGGGTGGATCACGAGGTCAAGAGATCGAGACCATCCTGGTCAACATGGTGAAACCCCGTCTCTACTAAAAATACAAAAAATTAGCTGGGCATGGTGGTGCGTGCCTGTAATCCCAGCTACTCAGGAGGCTGAGGCAGGAGAATTGCCTGAACCCAGTTGGCGGAGGTTGCGGTGAGCCAAGATAGCGCCATTGCACTCCAGCCTGGGTAACAAGAGCAAAACTCCATCTCAAAAAAAAAAAAAAAATTACAAACATGTTTTATAATAATTCAGATACACACACACACACACACACACACACACACACATATATAATCACTTTAAATAGAATGATCTAAAGACATGAATTAGAAGACAAAGACTACCAGAGGGGTTTAAAAAATACCCAATTATGTGGGTCTTTAAATATAAAGACTTCGAAATAAAAACATTCAGATATGTTAAAAGCAAAGGAATGAGAAAAGCTATACCTTGCTAACACTAATTAAAAAAAAAAAACAGTTGTAGCAGCTATGTTAATTTCAGACAAAACCAACCATATTATAAGAAAAATTATCCAGAAGAAAAAGGAGACATTACATAATGACAAAGGAGTCAATTAGACACCTCACCAAATAAGATATAGATGGGAAAAGCATATATGGAGATTATCAACATCATTTGCCATTGGGGAACTACAAATTAAAACAATAATGAGATTCAGCCAGATGCAGTGGTTCACACTGTTATCCCAGCACTGTGGGAGGCCTAGGCAGATGGATCAGGAGGTCAGGAGCTCGAAATCAGCCTGACCAACATGGTGAAACCCTGCCACTACTAAAATCACAAAAATCAGCTACTCAGGAGGCTAAGGCAGGAGAATCACTTGAACCTGGGAGTCAGAGGCTGCAGTCAGCAGAGATCATGTCACTGCACTCCAGCCTGGGCGACACAGGGAGACTCCATCTCAAAGATAGATAGATAGATAGATAGATAGATAGATAGATAGATAGATAGATAGATGATAGACAGACAGACAGACAGACAGACAGACAGACAGATAGATAGATAGATAGATAGATAGATAGAGGTTCCACTTTGTATCTATTAGAATGGCTAAAATTAAAAAATCTGACAATACCAACTGTTGACAAGGATGCAAAGCAACAGGAACTCCCATTTATTGCTGGTGAGAATACAAAATGGTATAGCCACATTATAAAACAGCTTGGCAGTTTCTTATGAAGCTATAACCATACTGTCCCTCAATCATGTTGACTCTGGCTGAGTCAACTCTGTGTTATGAAGCCCTTCTTCATAGCTCCAGGGCTATTCACTGGTTCTTTCATAAATTATGCTCTCATTGGAACCTATAAATCTTTTGGCCTTATTCCTGAAACAGGCTGCATGATTGGGCACCTATATAATTATGCTCATATTGGCTATTCCAGGCCTCACCCCCAGCTATTCTTCCATTTCAAAGCCACTTGGGGTATCACATTGAACATGAAGCTGCATGAAACGTACTTCTCTAAGAGGCTGTACCCAGACATTACCAATACAAAGATTCTCACCTTTCTCTCATCCAATCTAGATACTTACATCTTCTACCCTACAAATGCTGATTCTCGAGTAGGAATTAGAATATCCCTATATGACTTAGTGCCTCCTGTTTGCTCTAGCTATCTTCCAAGCTCTTCCTTTCAGAATAAAAAAGACTTTCCTTTTCCTGGGTAACAGAATACTCCTTTATATCATGTCCTTAATTTACTCACTAATTTTGTCTATACTTAATCCTTTAGGCTTTGTGTTGACCTATGAAAACCAGCTTGGGGAAGTCTGAGAATATACTTTTTTTTCTTCATGAAATGCAGGCTATCAACATGATTGTCCCACTGTAGACTTTTAAAACTCTGCTTTTTAACCCAAAATAAACAATTATTTTCTTGTTCTAGGCAGTTAGTACTGTTCCTTTCCTAAGGAAATAATTTCGGACTGAATGGCTGAAGGGCTGCAGGTCATAGACAAAATTCTTTGTCCATGATGGACCTTCTTTTCCTATCAGGACAATTTGTAACTACTGGCCTAGTAAATCTATTAAATCTACAAAAGCAAATGCACTACATTTCCTCCATCCACTCTTCCTGACATCGAACTCTCCTCAACTATTTTTGTAATAATTCTGCTGCAAGAAATTTAAGCTTATATTTTCTGACCAGCTTCTCTAATTCAGGTATTTTGTGTAAGGGGTAGTTTATTTGCGCAAATGTATTTATTATTACATTGGTATTTACCCAACATTCTGTACATTTCTAACCTATGTATTTGTGAGACCATCCATGGTTTAGAAAGTTCCTGTACCTGCATGGTTTTCCTGTACCATATGTAATACAGGCTTCCCTCCTCAGGAAGCAAGAAGGAATCCTCAAACCATCATTTCCCTTCCTCCATTATTAACAATAACCATGATCCTCATAAGGGATAATGGTTGAACACCTCTTATGCATTGGCCACTAAAATGAGTGCTGTGTATGAATTACCTCATTCAACTTTCTCAGCCACCGTGTGGGATGATGTGGTATCCTATGTTGTATACATAAAAAAAAAAAAAATGAGGCTTTGACAAGTTGAATGGCATGGCAAGGCCATTCAGAGTTGACCTATATCTGAATCCAGGTCCATCTTCAGATCTCTCCTCTCTCTTAATAATGGGGTTATAACATCTCTTATACCCTACAAATATAAGAATATTTGAAAAAAATTCTTTACAAATAATAAAGGAAAAAGTTTACCTATTAATTGCAGATATAATACGCTGTTCTTCAAATATATGCTATGATGGATCCATTTTATTACTTAAATGTTTTCCATACTCCCATCTTATTTGTTTCATCCTTCACAATCCATGAGTGTGTGTCTGTGTGTTTGTGTTTATGTGCATGCGTGCATGCAGCAAAATATACCTATTTTTTCTGTTATTTGCAATTAATATACTGACACAGCTTGGAGAGATAAACTTACCTTGATTTACACCTATTTTAAATTTCTGGTATATCACTTAAGAAATTGTAGATTGTTAGCATGACTTTATTATTCATTTTAACACCAGCCCAATTAATTAAAAATTCTTCTTTAAGTATCTAAAACTGAGGCACTCAGTTAGCATGTGAAACAGCCCTAGACATTTACATTTTTACTCTTCTTTAGGACTTTCAATAAATTATTTGCCATGTTTTAAATATAAAAAATTAGTAAAATTAACTTTTAACTCAGTAAAAATTAACTGATTAAAGTTAATTAAAGTAAAATTAACTTTTCACTTTTCTCAAATATTTATTGGAAAGAGATAAATCATTAATCCTTTGTCCAATTCTTAGAAATAGATAAATCTTGGAAATATATAGGTATGAGTCTGATTCCATGGAATGAAAGGGATGTATAGGAGAGGCAGAAGTTTTAAAAAACAAAACAAAACAAAACAACAGCAACAACAAATCAGAAAATGAAAGTAAAGAAGAAAGGGAGGGAGGGAGAGAGGGAAGGGGAATTTAGACCTTTGAGTAGGAAGAGAAACAACCAAACAGTTATATTACATTAAACACTACATTACAAAATAATTAGTTAGCCTTTGTATTTTTCATAAGAAGATCAATATTCCTAACTGGAAAGGAAAGCACAAACCACTAGCAGAAAAGTGTACTTTAAAAGAAATATAAAGTAGACAGATATCAATTAGAAGCCTTTTATCATCACTAACTGAGGATGAGTATTATTCCTAATAGAAATGTAAATTGGAACCATCTTTATAGACACAATTTGAAAATATGCACATTCTTAAAAGTATTCTTATTACTGCACTGCTTCTAGGATGAAAGATCTCAAGAGCCCAAATGCTTAAATAACAGAATGTGGATTACATAATAGAACATATACCATAGATTATAAATTATTGATTTTTAAAAGATTTAATAATGCAAATTTAATATTTACATCTACATCAAACTAAAATGCTTTTATACAACAAAGGAAACAAACAACAAAATGAAAAGGAAGCTTACACATTAAGAGAAAATATTTGCAAACCATATATCTGATAAGGATTTAATATCCAAATTATACAAGAAACAAACATAACTCAGCAGCAAACAAAGCAAACAAAAAATCCACAAATGACCCAATTTAAAAATTGGCAAATGATCCGAATAAAAATTTTTCCAAAGAAGACACAAAAATTGCCAATAGGTATATTGAAGGGTGCTCAACATCACTAATCATCAGGGAAATGCATCAAAACAACAATGAAATATCATCTTACACCTATTAGGATGGCTTTTATCAAGAGGCCAAGAAATAACAAGTGTTAGTATGAATACAGAGAATAGGAGACATATGTACACTCTTGGTGGGAAGGTAAATTGGTGTGACCACTGTGGAAAACAGTATGGGTGTCTCCAAAGAAATTAAAAGTAGAATTACCATGTGATCCAGTGATCCCTTGTTCATTGCAGCATTTCTCACAATAGCCAATATGCAGAAACAACCAATGTGTTTGTTGACAGATGAATGGAAAAACTGTAATGGAATATTATTCAGCCTTTTAAAATTATATGTTTAAATAAGAATCTATTTCAATAAAGATATAAAACATGTAAGATTTTTATTATTATACTTTAAGTTCTGGGGTACATGTGCAGAACATGCATGTTTGCTACATAGGTATACAAGTGCGATGGTGGTTTGCTGCACCCCATCAACCTGCCATCTACATTAGATATTTCTCTTAATGCTGTCCCTCCCCTATCCCTCTACCTGCCAACAGGCCATGGTGTGTGATGTTCTCCTCCTTGTGTCCATGTGTTTTTTTAAAGCATTGTAATGGCATTCCTTTCTTAGCAGACAAGAAAAATTATATTTAATAATTGATGGTTATGGTTCTAGACTCAATAGACTAGCAGAATCTCATTTAAAAAAATAAATTGCATAGGTATGTTTTTATAAAAGTATGACAAACACAAAACAAGGTTAAAAATTATCTGAATCGTGCAAGAATTTTTTGATATATTTCTATATTTTTCTACAAGAAGCATGTACAGTTGACCTTTGAACAGGGGTTAGGAAGTACTGACCTTCTTGCATTCCAAAATCTGTGTATGACTTTTAAACTGATAGTTTAACTATCAATAGTCTACTGCTGACTGGAAACCTTAACAATAACATCAATTGCCAATTAACACATATTTTACAGGTTATACATATCGTATACTGTATTCTTACAATAAAAAGGGTTGGGAAAAGAAAATGCTACTAAGAAAATCGTAAGGATGAGAAAACATGTTTACTATTTATTAAGTGGAAGTGGATCATCATGAAGGATTCTACCCCTCATTGCCTTCACACTGAGCAGGATGAGGGGGAGGGGAAAGAGGAGGGCTTGGTCTTGCTGTGGCAGTAGTAGAGGTAGAAGAGGTAAAAGGGAAGGCAGGAGAAGCAGGGACACTTGGTTTAACGTTTTTTTGAAAATGTGTGTATAAGTGAACCTGAGCAGTTCAAACTGACATTATTCAAGGGTCAATTGTATATTTTTTAATCATACTAAAAGATGTTCTTTTATAAGGTAGAAACTAGATGTTACTTCAAGTAATACTAATAATTTCTTCATGACCAAACAAATTACTTTCTAGGTGTAAACAAATAGTGTTGTGCTCCCCAATCTATTTTCAAAATAAGAAAACCTATTTTGGCATAGGCTTTGATAATGGTTTGAAAGGCAAGACATGTGCAAAGACCATAGAACAAGAGAAGACAGAGAGGACTAGAGACAGGGCTAAATTGTCCAGGAGAGCACAAGACTTATCTTCAGCAGCCTTTCAGGAAACAGGAACATAAGGACTTAAAATGCTGTTTGAAATATTATTTATAATATTTTATTTCTTTTTTTCCACTTTTTTCTTCTTTCTCTTTTTTTTCATTTCTCTCTTTTCTCTTCTACCTTCACATAAAAAGTGGTCTGTGAAATGTCAATATGCATGTCAACTTTCACATATAAATCTTTTCACTATTTTCATTGCTAAGGTATAATATTTCACCTATATTTTGCATTCCGTTAGGCTTGTTGCCTTGCATCCTAAACTTTTTTAAAAATGTATTTCACATGCCAAATAGTCCACTAATGAGCTATTAGCATTCAATTTATAATTGTTTATCCTGCTCACTGTTAACCTGCCAGAAGTTCCCTTGTTGAGCAACAAAAACTCATAAAGCATTTTCTCCAACTACTTCCTCTAAGCAACTATCTTGTATGCAATTCCAATGTTAACTTAATAGATGTTGTAATGTTAATATAAACTATCATGATCAATATTGGCTTTAAATAAGTGAATGATTGAAATGTTGCTGATAACTTGTTCTAGGCCTTGTGTTAATTTTATACATAAGTATGATGTAGTTTGTAGAGTTTTAATTCAATCTACTTTTAAATATTTCATTGTGTGAGATTTCTGAGGATTTCTTATAAAAAGGAAGATAATGAACTATAGAATACACAGTTGAAACATATCACATCAATTCTTTTGTAGCCATGGCAATAAAGTCATCTTTGACCTGATTTTCATCACTAATGTCAGAAAAATAAAGAAAAAAATAGTGTTTGATTGAACAGTAGTAGCCTTTTAAAAATGAGTTTTTAAATGTCTTCAGGTTTATGCCTAAAGTGAAACTGAAAAGGTTTTGATGGTCCCCAAAACATTCTTACAGTGGTGAAATATGTACTTGTCAATCTCCTTATACACAAGGACCTCTTAGCTAAAATAACTAGTAATTTTTCATCAGGATTCATAATGGAAAACATTCTTAAATGAAAGGCTTTTCATTTTTTGCCAAGAACATGTGCCAGTTCATCCAAATTATTAATAAACTTAATACAATCCACCTGAAAATGGTTCTGCATGGGCTTTATTTTTCTCTTTTAAAATATTTTTGAAGGGCTCCTTCTGGCAGTAGTAATTTAATATTTCCTTTTCTGGGAAAGCCAGAATATTTGTACCATACCAAAATTTGTACTCAGTTCTCTGAAGGCAAGTGTGGCAAATCATTGTAACATCTCTTAAAGAGGTAGCTGAGCTTATTTTTAAACTCAAAAATAGAGACTTACTATTCTCCTGAGAACATGTTACATTTACTTTTTAAAATTTACAGATATACTTCAAGGCATGGTTTCAAGGTTCTCACATGGTGATAGTTTTGACAGTGTACTACAGTAGATCTGACACTGGTTTGCATTACAAGTGTTTCTAATAGAAAAATAAGTAGCTCTAGGTATAATTTACCAACGCACTTATCCAAGGTAATCAATCAATAAGTTTTCAAGTAAAGTGGAGCTGAACTGACTGAAATTTCAATGACCTCTAAAAGTATGCCCAAAAGAAGGACAATGGAAGAAAAAATATGTGTCAATAGATGTTATTAAACATTTAGAGTCAAAGGACACTTTGAAATTACTTTGTTAAAAACAATGGAGCTCTCCATTCCAGAGCAATCATGCAGGAAAATGCACACAATATTTTCAACTGGACATATATTTCAAAGAGGAAAGCAACACAATATTCCCAAAATGATGCTTCCCTCAACCTTTTGCTTTCATTTTTTAAAAAGCTACTTTCTTCTTTTAACAAAAGGAAATAATTAAATCAAACAATAAAATTTTAATTCTTCTCAAAGGTCACACTGTAAATGAAAATTGCTCTGCTTTGGCTTGAATAAAAAGCTTAAAATTGTCAAGTTAACGTTAACATGGCCAAATATATGACTTGTTTTCCACAAACTTGATTCCAACTTTTTTTTTTGACATGATAAGAAAATCCAGTATGATTGAAGAATATTTTAGCTGAAAATATATCACATCAATTCTTTTGCAGTCATGGCAATGAAGTCATCTTTGACCTGATTTTCATCACTAATGTCAGAAAAAAAAAAAAAGAAATAGCATTTGATTGAACAATAGTAGCCTTTAAAAAATGTGTTTTCAAATGTCTTCAGGTTTATACCTGAAACTGAAAAGGTTTTGATGGTCCCTCCAAAAAAATCTTACAGTGGTGAAATATACACTTGTCAATCTCCTTATGAACAATGACATCTTAGCTAAAATAACTAGTAATTGTTCATCAGGATTTATAATGGAGAACATTCTTAAACAAGAGACTTGCCTTTCTTTTGCCAAAAATGTGCCAGTTCATCCAAATTCTTAATAAACTTAATAAAATCCACCTGAAAATGGTTCTGCATGGACTCGTTCTCTTTTAAAATTATTTTTAAAGGGCCTGTTCTGGCAGTAATAATTTAATAAATTTCTTTTTTCTGGAAAAGTCAGAAAATTTATACCATAAAAGTGAATGCATTTCATATTTCATTCCCATTTCTTTAAAAAAAGTCTCAAATTTAAGCAACTCAAATCCTGTTTTCTGATAAAACACACCTGTCTCAACATTTAAGGACTGAGAGCAGTCAGTTTAACAGTAATTTAGGCCAGAGTAGGAGGAAAAAAAACTCATGAGATGGGGGAGCCTTTCCCTTTATAAAGTAGGAAGCCCAAGTGTAGTCTTAATCAATTAGATTACCTCTATGAGAGCACCACGTTTTCTTTCAGAGGAAACTTTGCTTGAAAAAAGAAATATTTTCACCATTACAGAGTTGCCTATGTGCTTGTATTAGTTATCCACTGCTGTGGAACAAATTCCTTAAGATTAGCTACTTAAAACTACAAATATCTATTATCTCAGTTTCTGTTGATCAGAAATTTGGGAGCAATTTGGCTGGGTGGTTCTGGCTCAGGGTCTAATGAGGTTGGAGTCAAGATGTGGCCAAAGATTCAGAAATCTGAGACTGGCTAGAGCGGGGGGATTCAGTCACATCACTGCTGACAGGAAGCCTCAGTTTCTTGTCGGATGTTGTCAAGATGCCTCGGTTTCTCATCACATGAATGTCTCCGTAAGGCTACACATGATGCAACAGCTGGCTTCTCCCAAAGCAAGTGACAGAAAGCAGAAAGATCCAGAAGAAGCCCAACTGCCTTTTAGGACCTAGTCTCAGAATTTGCACACTGCCGCTTCTACTTTATATATCAGAAACAGGTCACTAATTCCAGTGATGCTCAAGCAGCGAGAAACTAAGTTCCAGCTCTTAAAATGAAGAGTCGATGACTTTACACATAATTTTAAACATCACAGAATTTAGAGTTTCCTAAAGGACCACAAGATTATCAAATTTTTGAGAGTGACATTGTATAAGCAACTCATAAAAGCCATAAGTCAACTGGTTTTAACTCAAATATAATTATTTTATTCTGTCACTTGCTGAAGAAAAATTACATAGCTTAATTCTTCCAAGGCTCTCTTAAAATTATCATAATATCTAAAGGAAACTCTACAGTGAATAGAATCATTTGATATAGACATCACTCTAGTTTAGTTTTTCTGTTTCATGGTCCAACATCTTTGTTTGAATGTGCAGCTATCACAGAATTTCCTTTCACTGTTATATAGTGTTATATAGTGCATGATTTCCAACCCAGTATCAACCATGCAAATTCTTACAAAAAAAGGAGTTTGCATTAAAGAGTGTCTGGCCAGCCTGCTTAAGAAACACTCAAATCCAAGATATGAAAGTATCGTGGCCTAATGTTGGGTCTTCTAAATTTTTCAGAACCAAGTAAATGGCCAAAAATATCTGAGATGAAAACAGAAATGACTTGTTTAGCAGGTATGAATCAGAGCCCTGGCCTCTATGATCAACTGAAGAACTTAAGAAAATTGACATCATAGGACATCTAAGAAACCAGAAGGGAGTCCCAGATGTCCCTCAGCCTTCATAACTTCTGCGGACTTTTCATTAAGTACTTTGTCTAAATTCCAAATAATTTTTTTTCTATTTATTTTACTAAAAATTTTAATATCAATTATATGCCACAGTGAGCCCTGTATCTTTGCATACTTCAGTTCATGGTGCTGGATTCTGTCTTAATTAAGCACACTATAAGTTTATAATGCTAGTATTGAATTATCCACTATAACGGAAGCAAAACTTCATACAGATAATTGAGAAGGGGAGATTTTCAAAACAAATTGTTTCTGTTTCACTTTGATAGAAAGACATTTTTTGCAGAAAATTTACCTTCTCAGCTGTGTTTTCCTGTTGAGAATTGGTTTGCATGCCCTGATACGCACAATTTGATAAAAAGAAAAGCACTAAGAAAAATCTCTGTTGGAAAAGATATAAATCTTGCTGATTTAACATTTGTCATTAATATTTCATGCATGACACCTACATAAATTCAACTCTATTACTAATAGTTTTGTTGGTTAATAAACAAATATGTTTCATTTCAGAATATCAGCTTAGTAACTGGCCTTTCATTCATCTACTCATATAGGTTAGACGAAATACATAAAAGTACAGACTTAGATGAGTCCATGGAAAAACCATCAAAATACTTTTGAGCCCTAATTTAACACTGAATATGTTTTCTTCTAAATTAAGTGCCTTCCTAGGCACAGTAAAACTCATTTCACTTCCTTGAGGAAAAGCAGTAGTGTGATTGATAACTTAGATAAAACCCAACAAGGGATGTGTGTCTTGCTTCTGAGTGTGAGGCTGAACCCTGACGTAATGACAGGTTAATGGGTGGAAATAAATGGTAAAGTTATTAAGGTGGTATTGGCACCAAAAAGGTTCTCCTATCTGATGAAACTGGTAATTGCAAGAGACACTGCCTGAAGTATTTTATGTCTGGAATAAATTCTTCTTACAACAATCAGCACTGTGCAGTTTTATAGAAATTTTCTATTTCTAGACATCTGAACCCTTCCCCAGGAATGAATGGAAATATTGCCATAAATGTGTTGTTTTTTATTGGGGAATGATTAGAATGTTTGGATGACTCTAAACCAACACAAACAACTGCGCTAGAATGTAGAGAAGTTTTTAGCAATCATTAAAAAGAAAAATACTGAGAAAATAATCCCCAAATCCATGTATTCAACATATATTTATTGAGTACCCATTGTATATCGAGCCTATGCTCTATGCTGAGCACATAATATGGAGCAAGAGAAAAATTAAGTTGTTTATGAAGCTTATAGAATGTAAATAAGTCCAACAAACTAAAAGCAAGTAAGATGAGGTGCAATGGTGCAATGTTTCAGGGCAAAAGAGTGTATAGTAAGCATGGAAGTACACCACCTGGATACCCTTTCAGTGAGGGTGTGCTCACTAGCTGTGGGGACTGTGATCAGGAGAAGCTGTGCACACTTCGGCTGCTGAGAGCTGCTTCAATCTAGGTCATACCCATCATCCTGTGGCAGCCTGCATCCATTGAGGGGACAGGGTTGGATAATTTTAGCCCAAAGTGGACAGCTCTGATGAGCAATTCTCATTTCACAGCACCCTGATAGGTTGGTTGCAGTTTTCTTATGCCTACATGGTAGTTAGATTCCTTCCTTTACACAATCCTGGTTCCTTTCCTTTCACTGGAACAGATTTATAATAAATAAATCACAAGCCAATCTCCATCCCAATATCTGATTCCAGAGAACCTAACCTAAAACTAAGTAAAGAGCAGAAACATTTAACACAGTTGGAGGGGAACAAGAAGTAGCATTAAAACTAAGATGGAAATATAGATGGAAGTTAACCAAGGCATTTTTCAAAGTAAAGGAAGACAAAGGAAAAGAAGACAATTAGTGTGTGTTTCAGGAGCAAAGATCCAACGTTCTAGTAGAAAGAAAAGTATAGAAATTTTTAAAAACGTGTTATGCACAGGGGAAAAAAGCAGGATATAAGAGTGTTAGGAGTCAAACCTAAAAGCATCTCAATTCACTGAGATCATAATTTATCACAAGAAACCACAGGAGGATTTAAGGAGGGGAGTGATCAGTCAGCTTGCAGTTGAAAGACCCCTTTGGAGGGACAATGTTAGAAGCAGGGCTCCCGGATACACAATCAATGTCTTCTGGATAAGAGTTTATAATGAAATAAACTAGAGACAGTTCAGATGGATAGAAATGAATGAGCACAAGCAATTTTGGAGTGATAGAATCAATAGGACCCTTTCACTTGTTAGATATGAGATAGTAAGTGGGAAAGAGAAATTAAGAATGCTAATTTGTTTTCCTAATAGATAGATATTGGTGCCATTTACTGAGATAAGAAACACCAGAAAAGGAGAAACTTTGGTAGGGATGATTTCAGCTTTTAACATGATATTGATACAGAAATCTGTTCTTTAAGAGGGAACCATCAACAATATCAGCCTTACATCAGCTTATCATTATTCAACCATTCTCCTATCAGCATATCATCAAATAAGTGCTAGTGAGCTGTGGAGTTGAAGAACCTCCAGGGAGAAACATTCAAGGGAGGAACATTTCAGTGAGAAGAGGAAGGGCTTGGGCAAAATTATAAGTAATACCAACAATGAAGAAATGTAGCCTGCTTGGGAGAAAGGCCAAGTAAGAAAAGTAATGACATTATCCACAGAATTTAGAGCACCATATTAACATGGAATGGGTAGGGCAGAAGTCAGATTATGAGGATCTCAGGAGTAAGTGAGGCAGTGGAGGCACCCAGTGTAGAAACTTCTCAGAAAGCACCATACAAAAAAGAAAGCAAAGGGGAGAAGACAACAGAAAATCAGAAGGAGCTTTGAGAACCAAATACAGTTGCTATTCACGTTGTTGATGATAATGATACCTTATTGTTGCTGGGTTTGGTGCTGTTGCTAATTTTATTTTAATGTGAGGCATAAGTTTAACCTCTTTAAAGAAGAAATCAGTAACACAAGAGATTAGAAACATAAGAAGGGGAATAATTAAAATTTCCTGAGCAGGCAGGAGAACATGGGATCCAGAAGACAGGTAAAGGAATTATTTCTGAAGTAGAGAAAAACACGTCTTTTGAATTGTAATGTCAGAGTTAAGTTCTTATATCTAGGTGGAAAAATTACGGAATTTACTTTTTTTTTGATTCTATAATCTTCATAAAATAAGAAAGTTAGTAAGTCAGCTGCTGAGAGTGAGCCTGACTGATTAAAAGGCAAGGAAATCTGACAACAGAGAAGATTATGTTGAAAGGAGTGTTGGAGGTTACTAAAAAGAGCTGACGATAAAAGAAACAGAGTAGGGCTGCTGTGCATTCGATAAACTTTCTGCCTCCACTGACTACTCTATCTGCTTTTGTCCACTCTATTATAAACAGCAGTGAGTTTTTATCTGCCACAGGAAGAATCGTCAGCTTCTTCATATGGGCATTCATCCACCTCTAACTCTGTGGTGGTTTTATAAATAAACACAGAACAATAACCCAGGGAAAATCTGCTTCACGCATTCCAACAGAAAAGTTGAATTCAAGAAACTGGTTTAAAATGATGCTAAAGAACAGAATTCATCATCCAGTTCTAGCTGACACCATAATTTGAAACTTTTTTTTCTTTTTAAATTAAATTTTAAGTTCTGAGGTACAAGTACAGGATGTGCAGGTGTGTTTTATAGGTAAACATGTGCCATGGCGGTTTGCTGAACCTATCAACACATCATCTAGGTATTAAGCTCCACATGCATCAGCTATTTATCATGATGCTCTTCCTCCCATGCCCTCCTGACAGGGCCCATTGTGTGCTTTTTCCTTCCCTGTGTCCACGTGTTCTCATTGTTCAGCTCCCACTTGTGAGAACATGCACTGCTTGGTTTTCTGTTCCTGTGTTACTTTACTAAGGATAATAGCTTCCAGCTCCACCCATGTGAAACCTCTTAATCATAGCTTTCACTGAATTGATGCTAGGTACAAGTAGAATTATTATATAAATGAATTGTGAAATCTAAGTACCTACATTTTTTGAATTACCATTACAGAGAAAATCAAAATTTAATAAACATGTAAGACAACTATTAATCATAATCCGAAATCATGCTTTGTATTTTTACAGGTTTCTTACGGGAAGTAAACATATTGTTTTAAGTAACAGTGTGGACATATTTGGTAGAATAAAATCTCTTGAGGGAGTTTTCACCCTCAATCATCCATCTTCTACCTTTCTCACTCCTGTTTCCATCTGGCTCTGGCTCTTTCTACATAAAAAGAGTTCCACTATCACCCATATTAAAAGAATACATAAAACAATTTTATGTCTTATAAATGAACAGTTAGGTTTCTGCATTGCCTTCTGTCTATGCACATTACTTTAAAATATTTATTTTGTCAGCCACCAGTTTCCAACTGTCCACTGAATTTCCTCTCTATATGTCATTGCTAGCCTCCAAATTGTCAAATTTAATAGTCATTTTTCCATCCTTGCCTAAATATGACAGTTTGTTGCCTATTCAACAGCCTTTCCCTCCCATCCCCAAGATTTCTTCAGGAATCAGGGGACTATATGCTTCTTAATAGCCTCAGCCTGTCTAGGAAATCCAATTCCTCTTGGAAGTGAGTACTTAAGGCATGAGTCCACAATGCAACTCTTGCCAATGTGATGTATGTACATTTTCTATATTTATTGTAACACAGGGGTTCCCAACCCCCAGGCCACAGATTGGTACTAGGCATTACCACCGGTACCACCAGTGTCACCAGTACCAAGCATTACCACCTGAGCTCCACCTCCTGTTAGACCAGCAGCAGCATTAGATTCTCACAGGAGCATGATCCCTATCGTGAATTGCACATGAGAGGAATCTAGGTTATGCACTCCTTCTGACAATCTAATGCATGATAATCTTTCACTGTCTCCTATCACCCCTAGATAGGACTGTCTAGTTGCAAGAAAACAAGCTCAGGGCTCCCACTGATTCTACATTGTAGTGAGTTGTATAATCATCTCATTACATATTACAAAGTACTAACAATAGAAATAAAGTGCACAATAAATGTAATGTACCTGAATCATCCCCAGACCATCCCCTCTTCCCTCCGTTCTGGTCCACAGAAAAATTGCCTTCCACGAAACCCGTCCCTGGTGTCAAAAAGGCTGGGGACTGATCCTGTAACACATGATCACAAACTGCCGTAAAACAACATGATGTACAGTTTGGGAGGTCAGAAGTCCAAAATAGGTCTCACTGGGCTAAAAATCGTGATGCCGGCAAGGCTGCGTTCCTGCTGGAGATACTGGGAGATAATCCATTCTCTTGCTATGTTTAACCTTCTAGAGACTGCCTGCATTCCTTATCTCATGCCTGCCCCGTCCTTCCATCTTCATAGGCAGTGTAGGACCACATCATTTTCACATTGCCATCTCTCTGGTTCTCCCTTTTCTGCCTCCCTCTTGAAGTCATTTGTGATACACTTCGTCCACCTGGATAATCTAGGATAAATTCTGAATCTAACGTCAGCTGATTATCAATCTTAATTTAGCCTCAACCTTAATTCAGCTTTGCACACAACATAATTCATTTACAGGTTCTAAGAATTAGGATGTGGATATGTCAGCGGGAGGCATTACTCTGCCTACCACAAAGTGTAAGAGAAAGTCTGCTGGGCAGGGAAAGAAATACGCCTTCTGTCTCCAGAAGTCAAGGCTTGCATGTGCTATGTGGAATTACGGCTGTCATTGTAGGATCACAATTGCAGTCTTCCTAACTGGGAAGACTTTTTTTTAAAAATTCATTTTATTGCATTTTAGATTTTTATAGTAGGAATAATCATGATTTGATGATGTTTTTGTACAGTCCCACTAAGCAAACCAACCCCAGGGCAATTTTAATTCTAATTCTGGTCACATGAGATAACATTTGATTTTTGCATACTCACTTGAATTGCGTTTTTCGTTCCCCGCAGACAAAACATTCTGATACTTTGCCTTACTACCCTTTTCTGAGCATCTGAATTTCCCTTTACCATTTAAAAAAAATCATTGTGCTCTTGCATTCTTACTGTAGTCTGGTTTTCTCCTACTTCTCAAGCAATTCCTACGCAATGTCACTCAAAGGATTTTCTCTGCTTACACTCTCAGTGATGGTTTTCACGCTTGGCCCTGTCCTCAGCTTTTCCCGTCTCTCTACTCTTCCTGGGTAAATTCATTTTTTCCAAGGCTTTAACTGTCCTTTATGTGCTGATTCATATTTTTTTACCTCTATTCGGAAACTTCTGTTGATGCTAGATCTATGTTTCCTCTATGGTTTGAACGTCTCCTTCAAAACACATGTTGAAACTGAATCTCCAATGTGGCGTTATCAAGAGGTAGGGGCCTGTAAAATGTGGTTGGGTCATGAGGGTTCTGCTCTCATGCTCATGAATGCCTTAATCTATTCATGAATTAACGAGCTAATGGATTAATGGGTTATCAAAGAGGGGAACTGGTAGGTTTATAAGAAGAGGAAGGGAGACCCCAGCTAGTATGCTCAGCGCCCTCTCCATGTGATGCCCATTACTGACTCAGGACCCTGCAGAGTCCTCATCAGCAAAAAAAGCTCTAATCAGATGCAGCCCCTTGATCTGGGACTTCCCAGCCTCTGTAAGAAATAAATTCTGTTTCCTTGTGCGTTACCCAGTTTCAGGTGTTCTGTTTTAAGCAATAGAAAATGAACTAGGACCAACCGCTTCCAAGTAATTATTGCACATTTCTTATTGAATATCCACTGAGTCTCCCCTCCTCAACTTTGTTTCTGAACTTTCGAATATATCTTCCACATCAGTGAAAGTCTCCACAACTTACTTCAGTCAACCAAGTCAAACACATGAATAAGCTTCCACTTCTCTTTCTCACTGGGATACCCTCCCTATTGAATTAGCCACTAAACTTATGGTCCTGACCTCCTTAAAAAACCTTTATCTTCCCACCTTCTCATGTCTATCGTCATGACTTTGCTTCATTTCTCACCCTACAAAAGCCATCTCAGCTTCTCTCCCTATATTCAAACTGCAATACTTTAACCATGATCCAATATCTCCATGCTCATCCAACAAAGCCTCTACAATTAAAATAGCATCATATCTCTCCCCTGCTCAAATCTCTCTGTGGATTTTGATAACTTTTAAGCTAATATTAACATTCAACAAATGATGTAACTGTAATGTAGTATACGTTTGTTATATTACCTTATCTCATGTATCTTTTCAACTATCCTGTTAAGCATTATTGTATCTATTTAACAGATTAAAAACTGAAATTTAGAGAGTGGACAGAGCTTCCAAAGGTCACATAGCTGGTGAGGTTTGAGTTGGGCGTTAAGCCCAATTATTCTCACTCTAAAATCCATGGCTTTAGATTAGTTCAAACTGTCTAGCCCACGGCTGACTATCCAAAAGGTTCCCTCACTAGTTCTCCTCCAATCCCTGACTGCTCCAGCTCTCCAGCCATATAAACCACACACGATTTCTTTAAAATGCAGTGTCTCTGCTTCTCTCTACCACATACTGCTTCTATCTACAAAGAATGTCCTTTGCACTGTTTTGTTTTTCATTTTCTAATTGGTAGAGCAAGCTTGTCCATTCAAATTCTCCTCCCTGGCCCTCTCCTCAGCTTTTCCCATCTCTCTATTCTTCCTGGGTAAATTCATTTTTTTCCAAGGCTTTAACATCCACAGCTTCCCAACAGCTGATTTACAAGTTTCTCTCTTCTGTGCTTCTGTGACATTTTTATCCATTTAAAATAGTAACAGCTGCCACTTCTTACTTGCTTTTCCATGTGAGACAGGTCAAAGTGCTTTACATACATAAATTTTTTAATTCCGTATGAAATTATTAAGATAGTTTACAGGTGGAAAATAAATCAGAGGGTTTATGATGCTACAGACATTTTGTTCTATAGTCTCTGTTCCACTTTCTTTTTTCCTTTAGAGTATCTTGAGAGCAGAGACCATGCCTTATATGATTTGAATACCCGAGACTTACACATAAACAAGGTTGTTTCCTGAAGATTTGATAAAGGATATTAATGGGACGACCCACTAAATTAAGAGATCTGTGACAGTACAGACATATATAAATATAATTAGCATGTCTTAATATCTTACTGTTTGGAAAACACAGAGCATATGAGTTTGCAGTAAGTTCTTGTTCATTTCTGTTTCCTCACCAATTTCCTGTGAGCTACTTAGTGACATAAACCATTCCATATTCACCCTGGATTCCATGTACCTAGCACAGGCACTCAACAAATGAACTAGGAAGTTAAATTAATCACCAGGTATTGATGTTAGCTTTGCCTCTCCATTTTATTATGTGCCACATACATATTCAAGACAGGAAGAAATATTTATTAAATCTCCAGTACCACATCCAGCTCAGTAGGAACTGGAATTACTACTTAAGTTTACTGTACTTCATCATCATCCACCACAATTCATCTGGATTTTTAGAAGCTATACAGGTGAACTGCATGAGGATATGACATAAACACTCCTTAATTGTCCCAAGGCAAACAAAACAACAATATTAGCACCTTGGCCACAGTTTCAAAATCAAGATAAGAATTCCACTTTAAGAAATATTTTTCTCATAATGCTGTTTTTTTTTGCAGCCCTTACCTACTCTTTTTTTTATACTGGCGTGATATTATTACACTGTGAATCTATATCATACTTTGCCAAATAAATTATAAATCTATTTTATTATGAAAAATGTACATAAGTGAATGCTTTAAAACTATTATCTCTGAGATATTCTGAATGTGTATTTAAAAAAGTAATGGTCTCTTTAAGCAGAATCTCTAAAAGGCATCCAAGCTGGACATATTCTGAGCATTTCAAAGATAGAGAATGTTATTTGAGTGTTTAGGTATTGTGTACCAGGCAACTGTGAAGAATCCCTGAGGTGGCAGAGTGGAGAAGCAGAAATAATAGCACTGAAGAGAGCAAAACACTCCAAGGAGAGAGGCACAGGTTACTGATTTACAGGTAGCCACAATTTCAATTTACTCCAAATAAGACAACATGAGCAACAAACACAGTGAAGGACTTTGTTCTGGGTGAGAATTAACAATGGTGAGAACATCTGATAGATAAAGTGATTAGAACTGAAATCTCTCATTTAGAAAAGCTTAGAAGCTATGACACTGAGGAAGCGTCATCTGTGCCAGTCCTGAAGGGAACAGGCTGTACAGGAGTCTATTCAGTGAGAACACAGGAAAGAATAGTGGCTGAAACCTCAAAGGTCTGCAAATCAGCCTGAAAAACTCAACCAATTATAGTTGACACAGCAGCAGTGGAGTAGAAAGACTAGATTGGCACATGATGACTTTTTCCTCTGGTCCTTCTGCGGAAACAGTCCTTTCTTTTCCTTCTTGTCTCTGCTCTTTTTTCATGATTTATTCTTCTCTGCCTGTCTCACATTTTGCCTTCCTTCTCTCCCTTTTTTATAACTCACCATCTTGTTCCAATCTTCATCCTCTTATGTAAATTTCATAAGGTACAATTTTAAAGACTTATAAATTTATAAAATAGGCAAATTATAAATAAAATAAATTTGCAATAAAACATTTATAAATTACTGAAGTTGCATTCATTTAATAGTATTTACTCTTAATTCAAAAAACAGGTGAAATTTATATTTTTCTGTCACTCTGAAAATGCCTACAGCAATTTTAAAGTAAACAGAAAAAAATCATTGCCTATTTGAATTTAGACATGAAAGCTCATTTTCAACCGATTTGTCTTAGAAAATTGATTTTTCTTTTTGTAGACCTTCAGAGAAAATTGTCCTGAACTACCCAGTGTTTTAGCATATGTTATACTACAAATTATTATCATTAATCAACACTAATTTTTTTTTTATTTCTTTGCTTTGTGTTTTCAACTGATTGGTCCTATTTCTAGTTTAGATTTTCTTCCTCGATGCAGCAAATGACATCTTTAGTTATCAGTAAATATTATTTAAAATATGCTAAATCGTCTGTTTAGAGGTAGTTCACATTTAATTTACATATAGTTATTGATTATATTTGAAGAACTACCCAAAAAAGATATAAAATATATGTAATAGTTGGTATACAATTCTGCATGCAATGGGTAAGGTTTAAAACCTATTTATCATTCTCTAACTGCTATCATTATAAAGATGAATATAAAAGTGTTGATGAGGATGTGGAGAAAAGGGAATGGAATCCTTGTATACTGTTGGTGAGAATGTAAATTAGTACAGCCATTAGGGAAAACAGTATGAATGCTTTTCAAAAAACTAAAAAAATAACTACCACAGGATCCGACAATCCCATTACTACTGGATACACAGCCAAAGAAAATGAAATCCGTATGTCGGAAAGACATCCTCACTCCCCCTATTCACGGCAGTATTATTCAAGATACTCAAATATGGAATCCACTAAGTGTCCCTCAACAGATGAATGAATAAGGAAAATTTGGTGTATCTGTATTCTATTTATTCTTAAAAAAATAAAAAATAATAAAAAAAAAAAAAGGAAATTCTGTTCTCTGTGACAACATGAATGCCCCTAGAGGACATTATGTTAAATAAAAAAAGCAAGACACAGACAAAAATCACATCTTCTTGCTTATGCGTAAAATATTAAAAACTTGAGCTTATAAAAACAGTGGAAAGGCAGTTACCAGGGACAGCAGGATTGGGAGATGCTGGTCAATTATAAAAAATGTCAGCTAGACAGGAGGAATAAGTTCAAGAGATCTACTGTACAACATGGTGACTATCGTTAATAACAATGTATTGTATACTTGAAAGTTGCTGAGAGATTTTAAATTTCTTGCCACAATATGTGAGTTAAAATAGAACTAATTATTATTCTTTTTATATTTGTCTTTCATTAATGAACTTGTCTAAGTTAACATTTATTGAATAATTTAATAGAAATGTGCAGGAGTTACCTGGTTATTTAAAACAAACGAAAAAAGAATGGACAAACCACCACTGAGAGTTTGTCCATTAGGAGAGAGGTAGCAACCACCATTAGGTTAGGAGAGAGTATGAAAAGAAAGAGAATGGTTATCATGTTACACTATATAAAGATTTGCTTTAGCCAAAAATAGTCATCGATTAAGCACTAGTATCTAAATATCAATTATTAAATACATTTTCTATTAAATGTGTACTGTGAGGAAAAAAAGCAGACCTTATTTGAAACAGTCTATACATCAAGGTATCTAATAAAATGAGCTTCTTGGATACATGTATTCAACACAAATTTTTTTGTTGTTTTATTACATACTGGTATAATTTCAATTACACACAACACCTCTTGAAATTCTTATTAAATTAGCAACTCAGGCAGCTGATAATAAATGGCATCTAACCAGCAGCACCTTCCAAATTAAAAATGTAAGACAGATGAAAACTCAAGACAAGACAAGACTCACAACCAGCAGCAACCAGGACAGACACCAAACCTTGTACCATGAACAGGCTGAAAAAAACATACCTAGGCTTCAAATTGTGAAAATGAGATCACATTTTTCAAGGTAATGGAAAGACATGATTCCTAAACCAAAGCCTAGCCCCTGGCTCAATTTTTATGTTCTATACCAACTAGAAAATTGACAAACATTTTCTCTACTCAAAGGTATCGATGAAACAATTACATTACTTATAAGGAAGAGGGTGTAATTAACACCTAATATTGATAAAATTATTACTGTTTCAGACACTGTTTTAAGTGCTTTTTCATTTACTCCTCACAGTAGCAGCCTTTTATTTTAGGTTCTATCATATGAAGTTAAAAGAAGTTAGAGAGTACATAACCACCTTTAAAAAGTAAAATAATTCTTATATTTTTACATCTATGTTAAAACAGCTCTCAGAAAACATTAGTGCGGGAAATAGAAAACAAACATTTTCTTTTCATCAGTAAATCTGAAATGCTAGATAAAAATAAACACTGAAAGAATTTCACCTGGACTTCAATTGTTTAAAGTATCTAAGAAACACAATGGTAAGAGGAAATAACTACATGACTTATAAGAAAGAGGAGGCAATTCATAGCTCATATTAATTAAATGATCACTGTTTCAGGTACTATTCTAAATACTTTGTATGAGTCAATTCACTTATTCTTCACAGTAGTAACCATTTGATGCAGGGGCTATTATAAGACACAAACTCAATAAGAGATCTAAGATTCAAATCCCTGGGGCCTGACTCCAAAACCCTGCTTTTAACAATTACGTTAGATATAGTAAGTGCTAGAAGAGTGCTTTAGTGCAGCTTGTGCATTTGATAGGAATTAGAAAGGGATTCATGTATATCAACCTATGCTCCAGCTTTATATCTAAGATCCAGCCTCAACCATGATGCATATTAACAGAGAATAACGTACAAACAGTCACCCAATTCTGCTTCTTAATTACATAATCTAGAACAAAGGAAAAGAAACAGCTTCTGAGAGAATTCAAGAGTAAGTATATGTTAAAAATAATCTACTAAAGAATATAGAATAAAACAGCAAGACATCATCTGATATTCTTAATAGTGTTGGAAAAAGAAAAAAGACCCAACAGCACTGAAGCAGAGTGACCTAACTAGATACCAAGCTAAAGTGAAAAAGCATGGGAAGAGATATAAAAGCTTAACACAGAGAATGCAAATATCACAATGAAAAAGAGGCAATAAAGACAATCATTAAGGCTTTGAAAATAAAATCATTGATGTGGTAAACATCAGCTTATCTTAAGTTGTCAGAATTCAAATGAGGACATAAATGAAAATGCAGAGAGAAAGGGTGATAGGTATGAAGGTTGTAAGACAGGAAGTGATGCAGTTCAGGAGTAAATAAGTAGAATATATAAACAAAGCAATGCCAAAGATTGCAATAGGAAAAAAAATGACCTGAGGTAAAGAAAAAACTATGTTTGCTGACTGAAAAAGGTTATCACCTTCTGAAAAATATCAATTAAAATAATAAATTCACAGTTTAAAAATATCCAAAAAATATATTTTGAGTTAATAAAGTAAAATTATCAAATTTTCTATTCCTAAATACCTAACAAATTACACACACACACACACACAGACACACACACACACATATTTGTCAAAAAGGAGAAAAATCAACAGTGTTTTCACCACGGTTTAGCCAGGAATTTAGAGCCACCAGGCACATTATGTGAATACAGTGATTATGGGAGGCATACAAATTACAAAAATGTGGGGGAACCAGAAGATTTAAAAAAAAATTTTTTAAAGTAACTCACCAGCTGGCCTGAGTGGCAGCAGAGCTTGCTGGGAAAGCTGGGAAGCCACCAAGGTGGAATGGCATGGGAAGTCTATGAAGTAGTCAGCTCCATGCTTGCGTGTGACTGCCACCTCTGTGGGTTAAGTCAGGTGTCTGCAGAGAGACTGCTCCACTGGTCTGGGAGGCCAGCATCTGGGTACACAGCCCGCACATTAGCAGAGGGAAGGAACGGCTTCCGCTTCACATATCCCTTCTACATCTCACCCAAATTCCTCTTGGCCAACTCTAAGCCAAACCGAAATAGTGGTTCTTGGCACTGTGGTTCCCAGACTTAGCCAAGCTGACAAACACAACCATCATCAACAGTGAGTATGTGATAACCAGCATGGTAGACTGTACAGCTTCGAAACCACAGAAGATTCTGTGGCAGAAATGAGCAGCAGGGTAGAGCTTTCAGCTCCTCACCTGGGCTCCAGACTTCGTATCTTCTTCTGAGGAGATGGCAGTCCTGAAAACACCCAATCCTAACCCCAAAGCTGGAGAGAGGCAAATTGAGCACTTTGTTCATCTTTTATACCTTCAGCCCAAGGAAGGATATAACGGTGATGTGGCAAGGAGGTGAGAATATTGGAAAGTTAACAGTGGAGAGACTCTTTCTGAAGGAAGCAGCAGCTTCAGTAATATATGCCATATAAGGGGCATGTCTATCATTGAAATGCAACACAGTCCTTCCTAAGAAGTACGAATTCTGGTACCCAAAATTTAAGAAAGGTATCAGAAGAGACTATGGCTCCTAGATGCCTAACGTAGGTGGAAGTCTTTGCTTCTGAACTCTTTAACTCTTCACACCACTCCTGCAGGCCACAGAAATATGTAAGACTGCAGCCCTCAAGTAATAGCTCAGAGGAGAAAAAGAAATCATCTTACAGTGGGAAAAGAACAATTAATTCACGTACACTACTTCATGGCAAAAAGCATCTGCACACAGCTCCCAAAACATGAACAAAATCAAAACAAGTGGCATGGCACGCACATAGGGAAACAGACCAAGATGATGGTAAAAATGCAGAAGGGTTTTTAAAAGCCAATTAGAAGGAAATTAAAGTACATACAAGACTGATTTTAAAAACCCCCCAAAAACAGAAAACAAAAACATTTAGATTAATAATTTTCTTTACTGTTTAGTAAAGAATAATTTGAGGACATAAGGGAAGAAAATTTCTCTAAAATAAAGAAAAATCTGTATTTGCAGAATAAAAGAGGACATACATTTTTAATTTAAAATTAAAATAGAATTAAATAAAAATTTAATACAAAATGCTCAATAAAAAAAAATGTATTGTAGCCACCCTAACTTTAAAGATAAAGAAAACATGTTTTAGTCTTCTAGGCACAAGTATCAAATCCATAAGAGAAAAAAAACTTCTCCCTTTTTGGGGAGATCACTTCTCCAAACATTAACTGTCAGAAGACAGTGGAACAATGTCTACAGCTTTAGAGTGGGGATGGGGAGGCACAGAAAGAATGACCCAACAGTGTTACAGCCAGTCAAGATAGAATTTAAGAAATCTGACAACATGAAAAAGCAAAGAATCAGCAGTATCTCCTATCCTCTTTGAGGAAGGGGGTGAAGGTCGGATAAACTTGTGTCAGTCAACAGAGAATCTGGTATTGGAGAAGCTGTGGCAAAAGGACTGATTGCAAGTACTGAGTCCATTTAAATAGCACACACCAAACAATATGGGAATTGTGGGTAAAGAACAGTAAAGCTCATATATTGATACAATGCAAAATACTGATAGAAATACTGAAAAGGGAAGTGAGGAAAAAAGAAATAGAAAAGTGGGTAAATATTAACGCCCTACTTTAAACACAAGAAAAATTAAAACTGTTTAGAAATGAGTTGTGAAAAACAGTTTCTACCTCTTAAGTTTCTCATAATATTTTTTCTTAGTTTTAGAAGAATCTTTTAAGAAATAATGTCTTTAAGAAATACTTACTCAATTATGTAATGCCTTTAGTTTTACTTATTTTTGTATGAAATTTGGATAAAAATAAACACTACCTTTCATTTAGGAATAGTGTTTTCGGTATAAAAACATATTTATAAAAGCATTTCTATCTACTCATCTATACCTATGCTCATTTCTCTGTACAAATGTCCAAAGAAAGATGGATAGATTGGTTCGTTGACAGATAGACAGACAGACAGACAGACAGGCAGAAAGACAGACAGACAGATGATATAAAGAAGAGTAATGCTTTTTTCTGGGTAATAAACTTTGAGGGAATATGTTTTCAGTTTTTTTGTGTATTCCTGTACATACAGTCATGCATTCTGTAATGTGTGAACAGTAAAATGCAAGGTTCTGAAATGCAAATAATGAAATGAGATCTGGAAATTCTCATTAAATAATCCTTAAAGTTTTACTAATTGACTAAGAATGAAGCAAGCAAAAGGTGGTGTGTCTAAGCAACTGTTGCCAAGTGGGTCACAAAATTAATGGAAATGTCAAAACTTCAATAAAGATCTGAACAGAGAATATGATTGCGATGTGGCTGTCCTTATTTTTACAGTATATAAAGCAGACATGAGCCTGCAAACATACATTTTATTTACAAAAGTCAAGAATTTGGTGGCATAGATACAGGAGAAAATAGAAATGAAGAAAAAATGAAAATAAGATACTTTATCATAAATAGATATACCTTTAGATATAAGGAAAATAACTCAGTGATTCGTCTTAATTTTACAATTAGAGAAAATAGTACTAAATAAAGTTTTGAAAAACTTAAAAATTTTGATTTATCCCTAATAGAATTTAGTGAAATAAAAGTGCAAATTGAGAGTCTGGATTATCCAAGCAAAAAAAATCGTACGAAAGTTTTTTTTTTTTTCGCTCTAAGTGATTCCTATTTTTAATCATGCCAGTATTATTATTAAATAATGCTTTGTTGTTATGGGTGATACATGGAGTTGTTATAATCTGACAGACTGTATTTAACTAGCTGGTCATATCCACAGCAGCTTGATTCATAAGCACAAGACTGAAAATAAATAATGGGTATTTTGATAGCATTTAAAATTTTAATATTCTCAAAAAGTTCATATTATAAACATCACTTTAATCAGGATAGATTTCAGATGTACACTCAGAAATGGACATTTGGAAAAAATGGCACAGCAAATATAAGCACATAGCTGTGATAGGTCTCTAACAATGAGATAATGCACCAATGTCTACTTCATTTTCTACAATGCTGTTATAAGAGTTCTTTTGATAAGTAATTTTGAAAAAACCCTCTATGTAGTACAAAATAGAAGTATCAATTAAAAAGTATATTATGAATAAAAGTTCTTGCCATTTTTAAATAACCTAGCATACATTTAAACTGGAAATTTTTGTTGAAGAAAACAGAAAATAAATGATATTTACTGCCTGAAATATATACTAACTTACATAATTATTTTTCCTTTCAGATAAACTCAGATATTTTTAATGGATACCAACAGATGGCTTTCCATATTCTTTAATTGATATTGATGATATGTGTAATTATTTAGTTGAATAAGCATGATCATGAAATAACTTCCAGTGTAACCTTATTTTCATCTAACAAAGTACCTAAAATTAATTTTATTTCTGCAGACTTTCCTGCTACTTAGATGAAATTCAGGGCAAGTCTGTGACTTTTCTCATTATTCTTAATTAAAAGTGATACTTTTATCTCTATTCTCAAAAGAGTACACAGTTTAGTTATTTACATGGCCACTTTAGTTCGATAATTAAAATACTCAAAATTAACTTAAATTATAGCACCTCTCCGGCCACTAGTGGTAAGTAAAGATAATTTGGTTGGGTTTTCTTTATCTTTCACCTTGCACATTTATTCTCTTCTTTTCCATCTGCTATTGCATTTTCCACTACCTACAGGATCAGAGGAGGCAAGATACAGACAAGAAGAAAAAAAAAATTGTACTTACAAACTACAAACAGGGCTATGACATAAAATAAGCCCAGCATTGTCTTGGTTAGTGTTTAAAGAAATCTCATAGAATACTACTTTACGGTTTGTTTTTCCCCTTTTATAGTTTGCTATATAGCTATTTTATTCTGATTTCTTCAGTGCAGGCAAATGAACCTTTCTAGCTGGTTATCTTTGCCTCTTTTCTCATTCCCTGAGAAAATAGTGCCCACTTTCTCTCAAAGGTTTTTGTAATCATTCCAGGCATATTAATTGAATATTATTTAATATTATGCTATGCTTCTCCTCCTGTTTATCCTGTTTCAGGGCAACACACATACATTCTTTGCCCTGACAAGTCTTTTTTTTTTTCTTTTATTGCATTTTAGGTTTTGGGGTACATGTGAAGAACATGCAAGATAGTTGCACAGGTACACACGTGGCAGTGTGATTTGCTGCCTTCCTCCCCTTCACCTATATCTGGTATTTCTCCCCATGCTATCTCTCCCCACCTCCCCACCGCCCCTCCGTCCCCTATTTCCCCCCAACAGACCCCAGTGTGTAGTGCTCCCCTCCCTGTGTCCATGTGTTCTCATTGTTCAACACCCGCCTATGAGTGAGAACATGTGGTGTTTGATCTTCTGCTCTTCTGTCAGTTTGCTGAGAATGATGGTTTCCAGTTTCATTCATGCCCCTACAAAAGACACGAACTCATCATTTTTGATGGCTGCATAATATTCCATGGTGTATATGTACCACATTTTCCCTGTCCAGTCTATCGTCGATGGGCATTTGGGTTGGTTCCAGGTCTTTGCTATTGTAAACAGTGCTGCAATGAACATTCTTGTGCATGTGTCCTTATAGTAGAACGATTTATAATCCTTTGGATATATACCCAGTAATGGAATTGCTGGGTCAAATGGAATTTCTATTTCTAGGTCCTTAAGGAATCACCACACTGTCTTCCACAATGGCTGAACTAATTTACACTCCCACCAACAGTGTAAAAGTGTTCCTATTTTTCCACATCCTCTCCAGCATCTGTTGTGCCCTGACAAGTCTTAATACCATCTTAAGACCTAAGTCATAGCCGCCACTTCTGACTTCCATGTAAGTGCTATAGGCAGCCAGACCTTCAGATTTCTTATACACTTATGAGACATAAGGAAAATTTTAATATACATATAATTGGAGTCTTAGGGAAGACAAAAGAGAATACAGAGGAGTATCAACAGTAGAAGATATAGAAGTTAAGAATTTTCCTAAGTTGACAAAGCTATCAAGCCTACCATTAAAAAGCACTATTTAAATATAAGGGTAATACTACTTAACAAGAATATAGGAGTTTTTAATTCAATTTCACCATTTTTTTATAATTATTACCTTTATTGTTAAAAGGAGATAAAGCAAAACTTCTTTAATCCTCTGACATAGTAAAATGTGAATTTTTAAGAGACGAGCTTCTAGAAAGAGCAGCCTGTACTTGTTGTCTAATTTCTCTGCTTTCCTCTCATTTTTTAAACCATTTGAGAAGCATGGGGATAATCAGTAAACCCTCTGCACTGACAATATATTTCAGTCCTTATCTCCCTCGACTTTTCCACAGTATTTGTCACCCTTTTTCACATTCTTTTTATTGATGTCTTTTCCTCACTCAGATCCTATTTCACTACTCTTTTCTGGTTCTTCTTCAGCCTTTTTAGTCTGTTACAGGCAGGTCTTTACACCTTTCTTAAGACTGGACCATCTTATTCGTATCTGTAGTGTCTACAAATAGCACTAGTGAGAAATAAAATGAAGGAGTGGAACCCAGGAAATCAACTCAATCATTTAGAGCCAAAACTGATGTCTTGATCTCTCTACACAAACCTACTTCTCATCTTTTATATTGTACCTTAGTGAGCATTACCAGATTTCCAAGTAAAATAATTCAAAAACTTGAAATGACAGATTCCTCTTTTCTTAATCAGCTCCAGCTTTGAACTCATAACAGTGTTTCAGGGATTCTGACATATATAGATTTGCTCAAACATTTAATAGAAAATTATTACAGGCTATGCAGCAAAATAGCACACAATGATCAAAATAGCAATAATCTGCATACATTAAACTATGAGAAATAGATATTAGTTATGGATACATATTTATAAGGATATTTACAGAACTCTTTATTAGCATATTACTGCATAAAAATAAATTCTAGAATTTTACATATTGTATAATCATTGTGCATAAACTGTTCTAGCATTTTTGCATATATATATATTGATATGCATTCATTTTATATACCACTAGAAAGATCAAAAACTTTAACTACTTAAACTTAGTAATCTTTATTTCATTAACTACTTTACAACCTTTTTCACTTTTACATTGTCATGCTTCTGTAACTTCAATTTCCTCACTGTAGCCATATATGTCTTATCTAATTAAGAAAATATACAAACATATATACAACAGAAAACTTGGGATTGGAATGGATGACCTGAGAAAAACTGGAAGTAAACAGTGGAAGTCAATGTGTCAGCGTTATTCATAAAATATTCACAATCTAGCAATCTTCAACCAGTGCCGAAAGAAGGTGAATTCATCTAAAGAACAATGTTAGAGCATGCTCCAATGTACATTGATAATCATTTGCATTATACAAGGGTAAAAAACATGATTCTGTACCTAAGATACTTGTATAGTAAAAGATATGTATTTTAAAACAATAATCAACAAACACTATGGTCTTGTAAGTTTCCCAGACCAGCTGGTGGCCGAAAAAAGCTTGGGAGGAAAAAATATTCAAATGGCTATTATGTTCCTTCTAACTACCATTTGAGTTTTCTCACTGTGTAGATAAAATTAATAGACAAAAACACATTTGAAACTTTGTAATACAGGGATTTTGAAAAACCAGTGTTTCAAATATAGGAGAATCATTAGAGGTATGACATTATTTCAGTTTACTTTTGCAGTTTTAAGAAAACATGACACTGAAGTGTCTGACTTAACATCTAAATAAATACAATGGAAAAAATTGACTGGCAATAGGTTATTTCTCTGCAAAACTGACATGTTAAATTAACTTTACAAGATATAGCTATTTTTCCTTTGAGTCTTCAAGGGATAGAGATATCAAATTCTTAGGCCTGTGCCCTTGAAGTAGACTTTAAAAACCGGGCATACTGTTAGTAGTATTCAGCTTCTAAAGTCATATTTCAACAGAAGCCTACTTATTCTGAAAAATACATGGAAGTCTCTATTTATCAATTCTAGCTTCTGATTAACAAGATATTACCATTGATATGAATGTCCTTCATCAGATGGTCTGATGGGTAGAAGACATAAATATATCCTGACAATGGTGACAAAAGTAATCAGTCTTAATCACCAAAAAGAAATCAAAATGATAAAGACTTCAGAGGTAGCAGCTATAGAAATCTTTGACTAAGTTTATCTTGAAAAGACAATCAGCACTACAAAAAGAATGATATTAATTATGCCTTCTATTATCGTATCTAAATTAAAAATGGCGACGTTATTTTGGCCAATAATCACAAATTTATGAGGCTTTTATTTGGTTTACGAAGGTAGGTTCGTTTAGTTATGAAAATGTTAAGGTCAAAAATCTTAGGTAATGTAATGCATGGAACATCGTAGCTAATATTTTCTGGCTCTGGAAGCCTGCATCTGTAAATACAATTATCAATCAAGTCAGCCTTCAAAGTCGTAAACTTTATGCACTTTGCAGAATAATGATTCCTCTAAACACTCAAACATGATTTTTCTTAAAACAAAGCAGATTGCAAGGTATACTTTTGTTTGTTTTAGAAAATACTAATAAAATGAAATCCTTACATAAATAAACCTTTACTGTTAGAAATCATTTTTTGTCTTCAGTGTATCACAAATGTATGATCTTACTACAATCTAAAAACAGTGAGGTTTTTACACTTGCTGCAATAACTGGATGTGTGTTTGTGTTTTTATTGGGTGATTGCATATTGGTTGTGGGAAGAAAGGTTTTTCTTAAACATTAAAGTCAAATGGTACCACACTTATAATTTATATGTAAGCATGCTTTGTAAAAACCCAATCACCATAGTTTATGTAGGCGCTACCCTCCAAGGTATTTCATAGAACAAGCTAAAGCAGCACTATAATTACTTTCAAAAGCAATCAGATACCTTCCCAAGAGCAACTTCTATTGATTAAAATTATGATTTATTACTCTTAAAACTCCCTTGTGTTGCCCTTTTAAATTGTATTTACTGTCTCAATGCTGTCCATCACAAAGCTCACAATATACCCAGTATCGATTGTTTGCTCTTCTGGGTACATGCCTCCCACTCCCTCGACAGACTTTCAGTTTCACCTTAATAAAGAGTCAGTTTTTGTTATTTAAACCAATGGTTTCTTGCATTATTTCCTCTAAGAGGCTTCTGTTGATCTAAGTATTGATAAAAGGACTGCATGTATTTTTATAAGTAATTTCGTAAAATAATAAAGAACATTATTTCCATTTTGAACATCTCAGTTCACTCACAGACAACTCTCTTGAATCAGAAGTATTCAGCAGAGAATTGAAATAACAAAATCTAAAATAATGATTAGAGGGGTGAATAAAAACTCAAAACGTTAATGTGTTCAGTATGCTTGCCAGGTACCCCTGGCCTTTCATTTAAGATCCTGCTGAATATAAACAGTGTGTTTATTCACATAAATCAATCACTAGAATTGACTCCCCACTTGATAGGGTAGGGAAAAGTAGTCACTACCCTAACTTCAACTGATAACACAAAATAATAAAAATATTTTCAGTGGATTATGCTGAGGATTCAAATTTAATAAACACACACATTTTCTCGAATTAGAAACTCAGACAGAAAGTAAGTAATCCCAGATTGAAAGTTAGGAATGTAAAAACAAATGGAAAGGGCGAAAAAAAGAGAAGTACATGGGTAAATCTGGAATAACACTAACTGTATCAAACAATTATAATTATTGAGAGCATTGGAAATGTGTATAAGATTAAAGTATAAAATAACAATGGCATATAGAAGAAAATAAACAGAACTCATGGGTTGTTGGGTCTTTCCATTGTCTATCGAAACATAAGTACCAATTAACTTAGACCGTGACAATTACAGAAAACAAAGTAAGAACTTTAGAACAAAAGAACAGTTAAAAAAATAAATTTTAAAGTAACAGGGGAAAAGGAAAAATTTTTTTAAAAATATTCAATAAACCCAAAAACATCCAGAAGAGAAAATGGTACACAGTACAAGTATAACAAACAGAAAATATTTAAATGGCAAACTGAGACCCACATAAGGCCATTATTGCATTAAATGTGAATGGACTTGAGTGTTGCAATTAAAAGATAAAAATTTTTTTTTTACTGGAATACACACACACACACAGTTTACAAGAGACACATCTAAAAGTGAAACAGTGAAGATGAAAGTAAACAACTAGAAAAAGACGCTTCATGAGAATATCAAACAAATGCCTGAAGGAATAATTATGAAACTTAGTAAACAAACAAAAGTGAGTTTAAACAAACAGTATTATTGGAGATAAACACTTAAAAATGATACAGGTTCAATTCACCAGGAAAATACATAAATTCTAAAGTTTGATGCTCCCAAAAACAACTTTAAAGAACATAAAACAAAACTGCAGAGTTTTAATGAGCAGTAAACAAAGAAATAATGAGATTTTAATGTATACTTATCATTTACTGAGAAAACAAAATGCTGTAAAGCTGTAGAAAATATGAATAATTAACAAACTTGAACCTATAAGCATGTATGGACCACTATACCTAACAACTGCATGAAACTCAATTTTTAAGGTACAGATAAAACATTTAGAAGAAAGTGGCTACATACTGGGTTGTAGAGTAAGATACAACAAAGAAAAACCCAATGATACTGGTTGGAATTAAGTCCTAAAACAGTAATAAACAAATGAGAATGGTAATGAGAAATCCTATATATTTGGAAATAAAAAACATAATAGGCCAAGTGCTGTTGCTCAAAAAACGTTAATAGGCCAGGTGCTGTGGCTCATGCCAATAATCCCTATACTTTGGGAGGCTAAGGCACGTGGATCACCTAAGATCAGGAGTTGGAGATCAGCCTGGCCAACATGGAGAAACACTGCCTCTACTGACAATGCAAAAATTAGCTGAGTGTGGTGGCACGTGCCTGTAATTCCAGATACTTGGGAGACTGAGGCAGGAGAATCTCTTCAATCCAGGAAGCAGAGATTGCAGTGAGCTGAGATAATGCCACTGTACTCCAGCCTGGGCAACAGAGCAAGACTCTGTCTCGAAAAAATAAAATAAAATAAAATAAATTAATAAATAAGGGTAAAAGAAAGCATAATATAAGTGAGAAAAATATTTTCAACTGAATAATGAAAATACTACAAGTAAAATCTTGGAGATAAATATGAAACAGGGTTTAGAGATTTTTATTCTCGGAAATGCATATTTTTTAGAAAAAACAATTTCTTTTTTATTTTGAAAAACATTTTCAAAACATGACTAAGAACCTATTGTCAGATAATAAAAGGAAAGTAAACCCAAATAAAAAATTAAATTAATTCATAAAGAGAATAAATTATATAATTAAAAAGGAAAATAATAAGCAAAGTCTTGAGCTGGCATTTTATAACACAAGCTATGTGTTATATGAATGTAATAAAAAGTACTCAACGTCTTAAAAAATAGAAAAATAAATTAAAAGCACAGTGAAATATCTAAACACACCCATTCAAATTTCTTTATAAAACAAAACTGACAATATCAAGTGTTGTCAGTTGACGGAGCAACAGGAGCTTCATACACTAAAGGTGGGTGTGTAATGTTTATATCACTTTGCAAAGTAGGCTGTCATTATGTTTTAGCGTTGAAAATATCCAGAATTTTGTGATCTAAAGTTTCATTCCTAAGTATGTACTTTGCACAAGCACACAGAGGAGATGTGTTTAAGATTACGCAAAGCAATATTATCCCTAGAAATAAATAATGGTGACCAATCTAAATGTCAATCAACAGTAGCGTAAATAGGCATATTAATAAATATCCCATTTCATTCTGAACAGCCAATAAAATGTTCAAAATACAGTTACATGCAGCAATATGGAAAAATCTCACAAACATAATCTTAACCTCAAAATGATAAATTAAAAAGAATATCTAATTGGTAGAAACTAGGCCATATGTGTGAACTCTCCCTTCAAGGACATCTAGAAATTGCACATGTCTAGTCGTCTTAGTACAGGAATGCAAACCTGAAAGAAATTGGAGATGATCACCAATGAGACTATTAATGTGTGATTCTGTATACATAAGTTTAAAAAAATGAGTGAAACAAGTTTTTTAAGAACAAAAAGGTGATTAGGCCAGGTGTACTGGCTCACACCTATACCTTCAGCACTTTGGGAGGCTGAGTTGAGAGGATTGCTTCATCGTAATAATTCAAGACAAGCCTGGGCAATATAGTGACACCATGTCTTTACAAAAAAAAAAAAAAAAAAATTACAAGCTGGGTGCAGTGTCATGTGCCTGTAGTCCCAGCTATTTAGGAGGCAGATGAAGCTACTTAGAAGTTTTGAGGCTACAGTGAACTATGATCGTGCCACTGCACTTGAGCCTGGGTGCCAAAGTGAAGCCCCGTTTAAAAAAAATAGTGATTAATATGAAGGACAAAAATTTACTAAATTGCTAGTCTATCATCTTGGAAAAATTATGGCTAAAGAAATGTTTCTATAATTCTATAGTTGTACCAAGTCCAGTTGGCTTAAAAAAAGTTTCAACCAATTCAAACCAAAAGTATTAACACTCAAACGATAATTTCATATCATTAATCAGCCAGGAATGACTGATGAATCAGATTCATGAGAGAAATTAAACCTGAACTAGATGGAACCCAGCAGAGTATTAATTACTTGAAAACCAAAAATACCGCCTTTGGTTCTAACAGGAATGACTGCAGACTGGCAACAAATTTTACATGCCACTATGTGAGACTATAAAAATTATGTAGTTACGAAGTAATACTGGTTGACTCAAATCTAGCACTTTTCTAGAAATATAACAATGGCAATTTCCTAAATCATCTTTAAGGCTATTTCTTTATAGCAATAACGCACAATTCAAAACTACTTAGCAAAGAAATCCCCCATCTCCTCCATAACTACTTAATCCCCCTTTTTTTTAAATTTCCCACTTTCTTCTGCTTTCACTATAATCTGCCTTCAAATAATTTTTAATAAATACATACTGAGTATTTGCTATGTCTCAGAGCCTATACCAGGCATCAATAACAAAGTAGTAAATGGAGAGGTCCCTCACATTCTTCTAACTTACATTCCAGGAGGCTGAGAGAAAACAAACACTATCATCAAACAAGGTAATTTTGGGTGGTGATAACGGGTAAGAAGAATTTAAATGGCAACAACAATCATATTCTCCTCTGATCCGGGAACATAGAAACGTGCAGTAGAATTATGCCTATTATATTGGTGGGGAAAAAATTGAAACTTCTAAGCATTATTAAGGTCTTCAAGCAATCAGTTAACTCCCTTACGAATGTGGTTTTGGTATATAAGTTTTTCAAACCTCTGTATATATCAGTTCCATTTTCTTCTCCGCTTTCCAGAGCAATTTGTTATAAAATTATTAGTTTTGGTCAGGGAACTTTACTATACTGCTCTTTGCCAATTACTACACCCCTGTAGTCACGTTGTTAGTAACCTAACCTATTTCTGGCTGTTAATAATCACCCCCAAGCATAACCGTGTGGTTGCAATTTACTTGTCTTAACTAGTGAGTTGACGATTAAGTTTTGATCCTTTCCCCATTTTGCAAGCCACTCAGATGCACTAACAAGTATAGAATCTATTGCAGTTACAACACAATGAAGTCACTCTTTTCCTGCAAAATATTTCTCTCTCCCAAAATCTCAATAGCGTGGACAGTTACAATTTAATTTCAGTAACTCAGTGCAACAAAACCAACCTGACTATTTGACAAATAAGGCATTCTTATTTGATTACATTTTCCAAGTAACTTAGCATCCAGTCAAAAAATGTTTTTTAACCTGTCTTCCAAAAGTGATGTACTGTCATGTGAGCACACTGTAGGACATTGATGTAGAAGTGTCGTGGGTTGGAAATTAATGTGAATGTGACTAAGGAGACATTGGCTTTGATCCCAATTCCTATTAGCTTTTTTTATTGGTTGCCTCTTCTCTGGAACTGAGGCCAAGAGTACTGAGCCTTTATTGTATAAATGGAAAGAAAGTATGTCACAGAAAAAGATAGGCAGAGTATCAAAAAGAGGATAGGACTATGTTATTTGCTTTATGCTATTAGAGAGCTGAATTGTTGTTTGATTCAGACTTTTACATTTTATATATAAATGGGTATATACAGACACACACACACATATACATCTGTATATATCTATGTGGGTTTATGTGTGTATATATATGTATGTATGTGTGTGTGTGTGAATATTTATATATACAGAGAGAGAGAGAGAGAGAGAGAGAGAGATAAGGAAATTGAAGAACAAAAGGGTAGATTACTTTTCCAAGTAGCTGCAAACAAATGTCAGTGCTTTGACATTCCTCTTCTTTCTACTTCTTCAAAAATTAAGGGCAGTTAGCTCTGACTGAAATCAAAGACATATCCTTTAAAGAAATATCAACATTAATTATGTCCATATTTTTTTCACTAAACTTGTATATCATTCTTATTTGAATTATTTACTTAATACATAGTGACTACCCTTTCTTCAATAAGTACACCACAAAGAGTTCAGAAGTGGACATATTTTTACTTCTTAGCAGTTTTAATATACATCTGATTGCAGGTTTGTAATTCACGCACTTTCATACACACTATATAATATGATTCATCAATATCACAGTTAGGTAGGAAGGATAGTATTACTACTTTTATTTTACAGATGATGAAGCTAAAGGGTTACATTAATCTCCTAAGTTTACTGAGTTATTCATTTTCAGAAGCAAGACATAAAACCAGTCCTTCTGACTTCACGTTCAGTGCTGATTTTAATCAATATCTTCTTCCTTTGAATTTTTATAAGAAACTAATTTCCATGAGACTGCTTATGAAAATATTTATAAAACATTTTAAATCCTTCAGAAACAATATACAGTATAAAATGTAAACCTGAAAGATTCTTTAAGATTTTCTACACAATTTATTTCAGTATAAGAGACCAACTTTTGTTGAAACACTTATAAATCATGCCGATTTACTGGAACAGAATAAATGTCTACTGAAGAGGAATAAAAAGCACTCTGTCACATTATACATTTATTCTTTCAAAGTATTTGAAAGAATACTTTGAAAGACTTTGAATACTTTCAAATACTTTGAAAGAATAAATGTATAATGTTACGGAGTGCATTTTATTTACCAATTAACTATTCTTGCAAATAAAAAGTTCCCCTGAGTTGAGTGAGACTTTATGGTTGTAATGCAAATGAAAGTTAATTAATTTTCCATCTATAAAGCTTTGGTCAGAGACATGAAGTCAATGATACCCAGGGCAAAGCTGTCAAATTACTTAAATCCCATTGACAAGATGCAAGAGTTGAATGCCATCATTAGAAATCTGCCACAGGAAAGAGAAGGAATATATCTGGATATATTCCTTCCAGTGGAAGCCATTTTAGACTAACTTTGAGTACACCAACACTCTTCAACCAGATCCAGAATTTTTCTCTCTGTCGGGTTTGTCTTAGTGTTAATCATCATAAATTTAATTTTGTTAACATCATCTGCCTCAATAATATCAGAAATAAACTACTCTTTATGAATTCTAACTTCTACCTCTTGTATCCATTCTTGCTTAAAATTTCAACTTTGATTTTAAGCAGCCACATCTACTGGATCCCATGGTCATTTTTTAAAACATAGAATAACCAATAATTTTTGTTTTTTTATCTGTGAATTTTCAGTCAGCTAAAATGAGTATTATAATTTGTTATATTTTACTTCAATTGTCTATTGTATCTTATGTGCAAAATAAAAAAAATAACCAAACTAATAAAACCTCCAGGGATTTTTATAAGGCATTCTAAATCATGCAAGTAACATTAATTTATTCATGAAAAATAACAGAATACTTTTAAGTCCACCCTGGATTTCTTGATTTGGAGTACAGATTTTGGAGCCAGAATGCCTGTGTTCAAATCTCATTTCTGTCATTTGCTAACTGTATTACCTTGTGCATAAGTTTTCTCATGTGTATACTGAGGAAAAAAATACCTAGTAAAGAGTGCTTCTGTAATCATTAAGAAAATAAGTTAATGCTGGTAAAGTGCTTAGAGAAGATGTAAGTTTCTACAAACTGTTTATCAAGGAACATATTCTCTGTAAAACACAGACTGACAGAAATCAACAACACTTCCAGATTTATCTCAGTCACATTGATAGTATGTCCAAAAGTTTGATTGAAAGAAATGAATCTAAATAATTCTCAGAATATAAAAGTCTTCATGAGAGATTACATGGTATTATTCTCCTGAACTCCGTATCTTAGAAAGCAGCTATCAAAGATGTGTAACTTGGATTCTCTCTCTTTGTAAGCGGAATAGTACTACAGAGATATCTAAAACTCTCTCACAATACAGTTTATGTGAGTTGAGTGAAGAAGCGAGACTATAGAGATTTTAAATGAAATTTTCACATTTTGACAGTATTCATGAACTAAGAATGCAATTTAATTTCCTTTTTTTCCTAGGAAGAAAACATGATTTATTTGATAAAAAATCCTCAGTTAACACTTTCTCTCCTTGAGTGTCTTGAAAATTCTGCTCCATTTTTGCCTTGATTTGAATGCTTGTACTGAGAAATTTGAAACCAGAGTAATTCTCTTGCTCTTGTAAATTATTTTATCTTTTAGTCAGATGATTTTTTTTTTTTTAATTTTCAAAGTTTTACCAGGATGTATTTTCTGGTTGACTGTTCTGGATCAATTTTCCCAGGTCATCGGTGGGCCCAATCCAAAAGCATTCTGGTCTTTCAGTCCAGGAACTGTTCTTGGATTATAACTTTAAATATTAGTTCTATTTCATTGTTTTGTGTTTTTTTTTTCCTTTGGGGATTCTATTATTATATTGGATGTCGTTTGCTTTCTACTGGATACACTTGCTAACGTCTTTTTACTTTCTTCATCATACTATGCTCATTCTCTTGGTTTTTTTACCCCTCTTAAGGTCTCTTATTTTACTATTATAATTTTCACGTTTTTAATTTTTAAAATATTTTATTTAATTGTGTAATTTTTAAATTTAATTTTAGAGACAGGTTCTATGTTGTCCAGGCTGACCTCAGACTCCTGGGCTCAAGCAATCTCTCCATCTCAGCCCTCCCACGTAGCTACGGTACAGGCATGCACCACCATGCCCGCTCTTTCTATGTCCTTATTATTACTTGAATATATTCTACAGCAGGCACTGAGTAGTTATTCTGTGTTTTATCTTTATTTCTGACATTGCCTTTTTCTTCTATTTCTTTCCTTTGTTCAATTTGCATTTTTATAGTTTTAGTTTTTGAATTACTGATTTCAAATACGTTTCTTATCTCCAAATGTTTATATGAAGATATTTAATTTGGTTTTAGTGTTTTGTCACATAATTCTGTTTCATGATTAGCGTTCTAGGAGAATTTTCATTGGTTGAAATATTTTAACATTTTTAGGTTTCTTATAGCAGTTTTGAATTAAACTGATGAGGTTTTCTCTATTTTTAGGCATCTGAGGGTACTATTTCAAGTTTAGAAGACTCTATTTGTTCAGTGTAATAAGGTTTTTAGTTTCTTTAATGGATGGTGGTGGTTGTGGTTATAAGAGGGAAAAAGTTGACATGTCTTACTGCTAATTTATTTCTGAAAGATCCTAATGATTCCTTCATTTGTTTGTTTTTCTCCACAGCCCCCTCCTCCTCTACTTTTCTGATTATTCCCCAAGAAACAAATGCTTTCTGAGGCTATAACTTCCAGTCCTGCGTATTTCCCTATAGCCAGTGTTGTCAACTACAGGGCCCTAGAAATGTGGTGAATATTTCAGCATTTTTATTATCCAACGTTCTGAGTGTATCTGTTTATGCTTCCCCTGAGACTTTTCAATCTTCTATCTCCCGTTCCTGTCCTCCACATTTACAAGCCTGCAGGAGCAGCAGAAGCTATATTAAAACTTGGAGTTTATTTATCTATTGACAGGTAATATTTCTTATTATTCCCTGCCTTCAAGCAATGCTGAAGATGTTGGTCAAATGTAGTCCTATTCATGCTTTTTGATTTTCTTTTGCAAGCATGGAGGACACTTGGGAATATTTGAAATAAAGCATCTCCCATTATACTCCAGATCCTTAAATCCTAAAATAGAACTTAAAAGATAAAGAAATTGTTTAATATTAATGTCAAGATTATTTTTAAAAAATAGGTTCTATTTCTTCTAGATGTTACTTTCCAAATGTCTCCCAGTGTGTTCTCTCCAATCTGGAATCTCCTGCTCTAGTCAAGATGCTAATTATGTCTTGACTATGTCAGTGGAACAGGCCCCTAGTAAGTATTAATGCAACCAGCTCTTAAAACCTACAGATGCTCTTACACATAGCCACCAAGGTTACTTTTTTTTTTTTTTTTTTTTCGAGATGAAGTTTTGCTCCTGTTGCCCAGGCTGGAGTGCAATGGCACAATCTTGGCTCACTGCAACCTCCGCCTCCCTGGGTTCAAGCCATTCTCCTGCCTCAGCCTCCCAAGTAGCTAAGATTACAGGCACATGCCACCACACCTGGCTATTATTTTTTTTTTTTATTTTTAGTAGAGACAGGATTTCACCATATTGACCAGGCTGGTCTTGAACTCCCGACCTCAGGTGATCCACCTGCCTTGGCCTCCCCAAGTGCTGGGATTATAGGTGTGAGCTACAGCACCTAGTCCACCAAGGTTATATTCTAAAATATAAGTTAAGACATGCTACTGTCCAGCTTAAAAGCTTCTAATTGCTTATAAAATCAAGAAAAAAATGAATAATATGACTTTGGCAAGAGAGAAGAGTTCTTCTTCTGTGATTATTTATTGATTGATTTTGAGATAGAGTCTTGCTCTGTTGCCCAGGCTGGAATGCAGTGGCATGATCGTAACTCACTGCACCCTTGATTTCCAAGGCCCAAGCAATCCTCCTGCCTCAGCCTTCAAAGTAGCTGGAACTGCAGGTACATGCCACCACAGCCTTGTATAAATGGGGTCTTGCTATACTGACCAGGCTGGTTTCAAATTCCTGGTCTCAAGCCATCCTCCCACCTATGCTCCTAAAGTGCTGGGATTATAGGCATGACCCACTGTGCTCAGCCTTTTTCAGTCATTATATCACTTTGCAATATCATCTATCAAGTCTGCCCCAAAAATGTCACCTTTCAGGCTGACATAGATTACAAATGTAAAATTACAATGCCCTTATCATTTTATTCCCTCTGACAATATGATGGCATAATTATATCACATGTTGAAAAAGGGAAAAGAATATTTTTAGAAAGGAGAGGGTAATTTAGCTTACTACTATCATCTTCTTTGACCCCTAATAATTTGGCCATAAGGAATAGATCTTTTTCTCCTCACAAACCAAACTGGGTGAATATAGTGATATGGCTTGGCTCTGTGTCCCCATCCAAATATCTCGAATTGTAATATCCATGTGTCAAGGGAGGGACCTGGTGGGAGGTAGTTGGATTATGGGGGTAGTTTCCTTCACGCTGTTCTCATGATAGGGACTGAGCTCTCAGGAGATCTGATGGTTTTTAAGTGTGGGACTTCCCCTTTGCTTGCTCTCTCTCCTGCCGCCTTGTAAAGAGGGTGCCTGCTTCCCCTTCCCCTTTCACCATGATTGTAAGCTTCCTGAGGCCTCCCCAGCCATGCTGAACTGAGTCAATTAAACCTCCTTTTTTTATAAATTACCCAATCTCAGGTAGTGTCTTTATAGCAGTGTGAAAATGGACTAGTACATATGGGTTCAGCCATTTTCTTATATAGGTCCTTCAAAACCACGCATATCCAATACTCAGAACAGCAAAAAACTGTGTAGCTGCCTCCATCTTTCTATTGTCACTCTGAACCAGAGGATGCCACTGCTATAGGACCCATATTTGTCTTTTGATCCTCATATGAATCAGATTCTAATGTTATAAATGCTGAATATTTAGTGATGGAATAGACTCATTCTTGATTATAAAGTGCCTACCCCTCCAAAGAAAAGTACAAGAACCCTATATCTCAAATGACTGAAGTCTATAATCATTTCTGCATTTAATAAGGATTGTAAAGTATCTGTATATTTATGATTGATACATAAATACTATTCAGACTTTCACACACAACAATGCCACAAGTCATCTGTGGACCTGTTGTATGTAAATACCTCTGCTAACACCAATAATTCAATAAAAATTATGAAGCATGGAATACTAGTAGCCACTAAAAATAACAAAATAATGTCCTTTGCAGCAACCTGGATGCAGCTTGAGACCATTATCCTAGGTGAATTAATGCAGGAATAGGAAATCAAATACTGCATGCTTTTATTTATAAGTGAGAACTTGCCATTGGGTACACAAGGAACATAAAAATGGAAACACAAGAAACTGGGGGCTGTTACAGGTGAGAGACAGAGAGGAGGAGGGAAGGGCTGAGAAACTAACATATTGGGTACTATAATCACTATCAGGGTGATAGGACCATTCATACCCCAAAATTCTGTGTCATATAATATACCCCTGTAACAAACTTGCACATGTACCCCGTAAATCTAAAAACTGAAATTATTTTTTTAAAATAAAAAGGTAACATATAAGCTAGAAAAAATAAAAATAAAAATTATGAAGCAAGAAACTATTTACATAGCTTATTTTTTAAATGTTTTTAAATTATCCAAACTACTCTCAATCTCACAATTTAATATGTGAAGAACTGTGACCTAAGTATTCTCTTAAAAACAGTTATGAAATATATTTCTGTAGTCAAAATTAAGGTATATTTCCATTGCTTAAAAAGTTATTTAAAATAGCAGGAAAATGTGCCTATCTTTAATAAGCTTAAATCAGTGAGTTGTTTCTCAATAGAAACAAAGTTTTTAATAAAATTAATCCAGATGTAGGTGATGGGGAGGAAGGCAGCAAATCACACTGCCACGTGTGTACCTATGCAACAATTTTGCATGTTCTCCACATGTACCCCAAAACCTAAAATGCAATAAAATAAATAAATGGTGAAAAAAAAGAAAGAAAGTACAAAGGTATATTGTGCAAATGACATAAATGCAAAATCATAAAATGCACAGAAAACATAAATGGAAACAGCAATCCTGGTATATAAACGGTAAGCTTCTAGATCAAAAGGATTAACTGAAGTAAAGTTAAAAACCACTAAGAAGATAGAGCAAGCAACCTTTATGTATGGTTCAAATTATCTGGAACATAGTGTCTCAGCAATCAAAGCTTTTGAAACAAACCACAGTCAGAGTAAACGATTTCAACACACCTAACTCAGAATCCAGCAGATCAAGTGGCCATCCTGGGGTCAGGGGACACTTGTGCTCCCACTGAGGCAACTGGGACCAATGATAGGCTTGGGGCTGCTCAGGCTTTGAGCCCTGAGAGCAGGCAGGTACCTAGCCTTATCTCTGTGCAATTAACAGGTCCTTTCAGAGGACTTTCACCAAAACAAAAGAGCATCAGTTCCAAGGAAAATGAGTCTTCACTTTTATATTTTTCACTAAAATTGTCTGAAGCTTAAATGAAAGATTCCCCAACTTCTACCCAATAACGGGTTTTCATCTGTCAGACTGGACAGAGTTTTGCACCTAGAGTAAAAAACATTCTATGTGGCCAAGAATTAATTCTGCCTTATAAGTTGTTCTATTATAAAGACACATGCACACGTATGTTCACTGCGGCACTGTATACAATAACAAAGATCTGGAACCAACCCAAGTGCCCATCAATGATAGAATGGACAAAGAAAATGTGGCACATATACCCCATGGAATACTATGCAGCCACAAAAACGATGAGTTTGTGTCCTTTGTAGGGACATAGATGAATCTGGAAACCATCATTCTCAGCAAACTGACACAAGAACAGAAAACCAAACACTGCATGTTCTAATTCATAAATGGGTGTTGAACAATGAGAACACATGGACACAGGGAGGGGAATGGCACACACTGGGGTCTGTTGGGGGCTAAGGGACTAGGCAAGGGACAGCAGGGGGCGGGGAGGTTGGGGGGGGATAACACTGGGAGAAATGCCTGATGTAGGTGACGGGGAAATGGAGACAGGAAACCACCACGGCATGTGTGTATCTGTGCAACAATCCTGCAAGATCTTTACATGTACCCCAGGACTTAAAGTACAATTTAAAAAAAGAATTAATTCTGTCAAAAAAAATAAAATTAAATTAAATTAAATTAATAAAATTAATCAAAACAGTTTTGATGCATTATCAGTTTCCATTCATATTGCTGTTTGAATATTTTTCAAAACCATTGGTAATTTTCTGAGCTTAATATTTGTTTAGCAACTATCCCAGATAAAACTTTATATGCTGTAGAGCAGTCACTCTGAATCTGAAAATTCATGGATTTAAGGTGTATGCAAATTTACAGATGTATGCCTGTTCATGTGTCCCAGCACAGTTTAGACATGAGAAAGTCCAGAGACCTTAGTCAACTTTCAAAAACCAACAAATGTTAAAAAGACCAGATGAAAATACTGACATTAAGTTTTGTTTCTAGAACTGTGTCTTCAATGGTGCCTTTTCGCTGCAAAAGTAATTTGGAATATGCTCCAATTTGAAGTATAAAATGTTTAAAATGTAATTCCCTGATAAATTATTTTATGATAATGAGTAATAGCTAATGTAAGCTAATTATAATATTTCCTGACTATGCTAGAGTGAGGAGGATAAAACGGCTTGCTATTTTCTAAAAATTTCAAATCCACTAAAAAAATCTAGTTTTTATTGTTTCTTCAGTCCAGCTGTTTTTAATATAATGATAAATGGATACACATCAACAGTACAGTGTAGTATTATCTTATTACTTTATATTGTATGTTATTAACCACATATAGCTTACTATTTTTGTTAAATTCTACTAGTGGTATCAATGACATTTTTCATTAATAGACCAAGCCAACCAATAATTAAAATGCTATGCTTCTTTCAGAGTTGAAGATGGTTAATACAGAATCTTCACTAATCGGAAATTATTTTAAATAGACGAAATAGTTTCCTTCAGTAATCCACTGAACCTCAGGCATCTGCACTACCATTTTTTTTTTTTTTTGATATGGAATCTTGCTCTTGTGGCCCAGGCTGGAGTGCAGTGGCACAATCTCAGCTCACTGCAACCTCTGCCTTCCGAGTTCAAGTGATTTCCCCTGCCTCAGCCTCCTGAGTACTGGGATTACAGGCACCCACCACCATGCCAAGCTAATTTTTGCATTTTTAGTAGAAATGGTTTTTCACCATGTTGGCCAGGCTGGTCTGGAACTCCAGACCTCATAATCTGCCTGCCTCAGCCTCCCAAAGCGCTAGATTACAAGCGTGAGCCAGCATGTGCTTTTTAGTTCACTACCTTCCACTGGTTGAGGTGTGACAGAAGAATAATTTAGTTCCAAATCACATCATTACAAAAAAATAAACATTGGCTTATAAAAATGGCAGATGAAACCACAACAGAAATGGCAAAGATAATGAGATACCCGAACTTCAAATAACTATTCCATTTCAGAGTCATTCTTGACCACAACTTATCTTAATTTTATCTTGTAATTGTAAGCTAGTGTCATTAGGTAATGTTCAAATTATTCTGGAGACCTGAAAATTGATTTCAGGTGTTACTGCCAGGTTAATGCTGCAGAAAACCACCTATTTATGTCATCTTCAGATTTCTGCTTTAACAACATTACCTGACACAATGCAGTCTGAAACTCCTGAAGACATGTTTGAAAAGGAATAATTAGGGAAGGAAATAAGAATGCTGGAAAGGCCATATTGAGCAAAAGGAATGTATTTCAAATAGGTGAGATACGTGCAGGCAGGGTGGAAAATCAACAGGCTCTGAAATAAGCAGTGTTTGGGACCACTTAGTCCAATGAGGGAGAGTGTTTGTAGATAGCACCAGGTAACATTAGCAGCAGTGGCAGGCTAAATGCCAAGGTGGTCAGCTGAATAAGATACAAGCAGTCTGGCATTATTGAGAGGACAGAAGCAAACACACAAGAATCTGTGTGCCATTCAGAAGACTTTAGTTGTTCACATTTTCCTGTTTCTTTGCTTATAAATATTAATAAGAATATAAATGCCAAGTTGGTTCAGATTTATTGCAGGAAAAAAACAAATATGATTGTAAAGCATTTTGGAAATAGAAAGTCAATCAGCATTCTTTAATGGATTTTCTAAGTATATTAACAACCAAAGTCTTACTTTCTTAAATTATTTTCATTAGCTATATATCAGCCAATATTTATGGTATGTCTAAAAGGTCTTATACTTGATATAGTCTAAGGCATGAAAGTAAGGCAAAGATAAAAATATCCCTCTCTGTAAGGCTTTACATGCATGGCAAAGTCTCTTACATAGATCAGTGACTTAAGAATTTGTTCAATTTTTTAACTTTTACTAAATCAGGAAAAAGGGTCATTCATAGGGCATTCTTATTAAACAATGAGAGCGAAATTATGTATTTCAAACCAAAGTGAACAAGCACTTTACTGACTTTTACAATATGAAAGGTACTGCAAAATGAAAGAAACAAAAAGTGTTTCTCCAACCCTCCAAGGTACCAGACACTAACTAAAACTAAGCACAGCCTTCAAAAGCAGTTTCATTTCTGGAAAAATAGAAAAATCAAACTTGATTTTCAAGTAAAGGAACTGCAAAATCTAAAACGAACTTAGAAATTTAACTCCACTTTCAAGGAGAAAAATATTTCTTATAGAAAATATTTTGGTAACAGAATCCAACTTTGTATGATTAAACAAATAAAAGTAAACAGAATTTCATTTCAAAGTTGAATATGATTTAATATTCAGGAGTCATGATTTTATACTTTTAAATTCCACTTGCTAAATTGCTCATTAGAAAGAAATCACAATATGTCAGGATTAAAGCCCCATAAAATAATTTTCATATTTATTACCAGAGTACTGAGCACATTCTGTTATACTGAACGAATTAACTCTAAATTAGCTAGGGAAACTATAAAATATGAGTTTCTGACCTGTTAACAGTCCTATTATGGTGTGAGATGTGTTGTTCTGCACCAGGGCTGAAAAGACATCGTGCCCAGAGTGCTGTCAAAGGGTCCGTTACATAATGAACTACTAAGTGACTAAGATATCGTGTTTCAAATGGAGTCTGACAACATAATTATGTGGGCTGACAGGCTGGTGATGAATGAGGTAGAGGCCAGATTACTGGTGAAAGCAGGAAGAAGATTGTTTGACCAGAACATATCAGAGCCAGAGCTAGAGCTAGAAAAGAAAGTTACCAAGGAAAGCTGGATGTGAGATTCTATTATCTAGGATGATTCAGACAGCCCCAAGTCAGCTATCGATGAGGCACTCTATCAGCTGCTTTAAATGGAAGCTAGATTTTGCCAGGATTCAGTGCCTGTGCCAAGCAGCCATTCTGTGTCTTCAAATAGACTGGGAATTTAGCTATGTGGAGCAGAGCGTATTCATCTCTAGAGGTTGTTGTGTGTGTTAACATCTGTTGTGTGTGGTAACCTCTGAAACTTCAACATCTTTGGCCATCAGGAACCTGCAACCCCAAGGAAGGTGAACAAGCCTTGAAAGCCCTTGAGGCCAGGCTCAGTAGCTAGACGTCTGTACTCCCAGCACTTTGGGAGACCAAGGCAGGTGGGTCACTGAAGTCAATAGTTCAAGACCAGCCTGGCCAACATGGTGAAACCTCCTCTCCACGAAAAATACAAAAATTACCCGGACATTCTGGTGGGCACCTGAAATCCCAGCTACTTGGGAGGCTAAGGCAGGAGAATTGCTTGAACCTGGGAAATGGAGCTTGCAGTGAGCTGAGACTGTGCCACTGTACTCTAGGCGACAGAGCAAGACTCCATCTCAAAAAAATAAAAGAAAAATATCCTTGCAAGCCAGGTCTCTCCTCTGCTCCATTCAAGTATCTCCATTTGCCATCATGTTTAGGTTTCAGTCCTTTCACAAACTGAGGATGTTTTCTCTCACAGGCAAGAAGGCAAGAGGAGAACTCTTACTCATTTTTCAACAACACTCTTTCCTATGGAGGGTTTTCTGTGCCAGATGAGACGACTTTTTGAAATTCATAATTCTTTACTGCCAGACCACCCAGATTTCAAATTTCCTGGATTATTTTCAACTTGAGACCTGTTGATTCTTCTCTGTCTTTGGACTTGAGATCCCCAGTACCTGTTTTAAATAACATTAGGTTTTTAACCTTGCTTTTAAGAGAGACAGTACAGGCTGATGGTTGAGAGTATAGACCCTGGATATAGATGACCTGGGTTCAAATCCCAAATCTATAATTTGCTAGGTTTGCCAACTTTGGGCAACTTATCTCTGATTTCATTTCTACCTCTATCAGTAGAAATAAGAGGTACTCCCACTTAGAAGGCTTTTAGTTGCAAAGCACTTAACCAGTAAATATGAGGTAGAATTACTCTCCAGAAAAAGGACATTTGCTTTCTACACACATAATGTCTTTCAAACATCACTTACGGATCCTGTTTTCTCCTTGGTCCTCATCATTCCTGCTATGTTGCTTCTGATGCCTACAGGTGACATTTATTCTACTATGGCCTACTCTTGGTGGGACAATCAATAAGGAAATATATTTCCTATCATGCTGAAGTTTTATATAAGCAATAGTCTTTTGGTTTCTCAGCAATGGCAAAAGAAGTGTCAGGGTAAGTTGCACAACATTCATTTAATATAAGAAAATATTAATAGTAGAATCCACATTTCACAACCCTGAGGCTGGCATTTTGTCCAAATTATTCTGTTCTACAGACGCTTTATCAGTATTTGTTATTTATGAGCAGATACTGTGTGTGGCTATTATATTTCCAGATGGAAATGAGGAACACAGCATCCTATGTCTTACTATTTGTGTAGATGAACAAAATAATTCTGATCAGCAGTCAGAGAAAAGAGTAAAGCTTGAAAGTTTCATAAACTAATTTCTTTCTGTAGTAAATGTCAGTGACTCTGATCTCCTAATAAATCTTCAATTTATGTTCTACTAGAGAACACATGAAACTTGAATGAGAGAATGGAATATTTTTTTCCATTCTGAGGATCAACTCAGGAACGCTTTTCTTTAAATCCATGGATGAATTCACTTGACATCCTCAATGAGTGGCAATATTTTTATCCTCTGATGTTATTCCTTTACATTTGTATTATTCCCAATTATAGAACACAGAAATAAATACTTCTCAATTATCTTAAATGTTGACCCTTCCTAGATACCTGTTATTGGCTGAATTATGTACCCCTACAATTCATGTTTATGCCCTAATTTTCAGTGCCTCAGAATATGGCTGTATTTGAAGTTAGGGCCTTTAAAGAAGTAATTAAGTTAAAACAAGATCTTTAGGAGAAGCCTAAATCCAGTCTGACTGGTGTCTGGTGTCCTCATAAGAAGAGAAAATTTGGATATACAGAGAGACACCAGGGGGCATGTGCAGAGAGAAGCCAGGGAGGAGGCAACAAGAGGGCCGCCATCTTGCAAGCCAAGGAGAAAGATTTCAGAGTTGACACATCCTGCAGGCACCTTGATCTCAGACTTCTCAACTTCAATAATGTGAGAAAATAAATTTCTATTCTTTAAGCCACCCAGTTTGTGGAGTTTTTTTATGGCAGACTTAGAACGCTGATACAACACCTTATTCAGAAAATTGCTACCTCTTCTACCAGGTCCAGTTGGTCAGCCAAGTTCCCTTTCTGTTTATGCCAGAATTGCTCAACATGGACAAATTGCCTAGGCAAAGCCTCCAAATCCAAACAATCTCACAGCAAGATACAAATGGTTATGCATCCCAGATCAAGGAAGTTTTCCGGAGTCTACCTCCCGCAGCCAACAAATCTTAATGAACCAGGTGAAAACCCTGATTGATTTAACCTTCTGACTGTTGGTAGCAATGTAAAATTACCCTACTAACCTAAGCAGACGGTGATTATTTCCCGCTGATCTTTAGCACCATTCTTCCCACTTACGTTTTTACCTATTCATCAAATTTTCAAGCAGGCATTTGAGAAGTCTGCAGTGGACCAAAGGCCTTTTATTCCTGAATTGTACAAAGAATTGTTTAACGGTGTATTTCTTTCCTGGCCTGCTGTAACAGTTACATGAATTGGTTAGCTTCAAACAACAGAAATGTATTCTCTCACAGTTTTGAGACCAGAAATCTGAAAATTCAGGTGCCAGCAAGGTCATGATCCCTTTGAAGGGTCTAGAGGAAAATAAATTCCGTGCCTGTTTTCTAGCATCCATTATTGCTGGTAATCATTGGCATTCCTTGGATTAGAAACACCACTCTAAATTCTGTATCCATCATCATGTGGCACTATCATGTCTCTGTCTCTTTTCCTCTTCTTATGGGAACACCAGTCATACTAGAGTAAAGGTACTCACTGCTCCAGTATAATCTCATCTCAACTTCATTATATTTGCGACAACCCTATTTCCAAGTAAATGCATATTCTGAGGTTCTAGGAAGGATACAAATCTTGGAAGATCACTGTTCAACTCAGGGCAGCATCTGAAAAAGCAGTTATTCCATGTCAAATATTGACATAAGTGACAAGATTTGAAATACATTTTCTTTGCAGAATTTGAACACTTGTGGGCCTTGTTTCTATGACTCTAGGTTGGAAAAATAAAACACAAAAAACTAAACAACAAAGACTGGAAAGAACTCAAGGCAGCACTCATAGCAAAGAAAACAAGAAGAACTTGTTCAGAAAATAATTGTAGAAGGCTTTCTGTAGTTTCCTTCTTTTAAAAAAAAAATCCTTTACAAAATAAAATTATGAAATTTTGCCCTAGCTTATCTTTTCATACTAATAACAAAGGTCAGTTCTGGGTCATAATTTCCCTCTAAGTCTTATGTAAGTAATTAGCAGAGCAAATCTCCATTAAGCTGTAGGTGACTTTTTTCCCCCAAGTATTAGAGGCCTGGAGCAATTAATTCAAATTTTTGGAAACTTAGGACTCGCCCTGTTAACCCATCCTTTTCAAAATGAATTAAACTCAGAGGATACTGGGATTATTTCTTCTTTAAAAATGTTTGAACTAGTGCTAAATGGTGAGTCTCAATACTTACCAAAAACATTTTCCCTAGTCAATGATCACGCTTGAATGCCTTCAGTTTTAAAAACTACCTTCCCTTGAACCAACATCTACCTTAATCAGATGTCAGGATTCATAAGCATGCTCTTAGGAAATGTTTCAGTGGCCCGTTAAAATAATATGAATCTACCTGTAAAGTACTTGCCACAATTTTTCTCAGAACACATATCATAGCTGTCTCCAGTTTCTGTTACCCAATGACCTTTCCCAGTCCAAGCCATTGTTTTCTCCTTGGATTTTCATTGCTTGGTTTCCTTCTTGCTTAGTTCCAAGCTCTCTTCTGTTCTATTAATCCTTTTCTAGCCCATCTCTAATCCATTACTTTGGACAATCTCTATGTTAGCACTGAATCTCTTTTATAGTTATTAACTTAGAACTGAGCTAATCCACCAATATGCACTCCTTAGCAGGGACAAGGTACCGCGGAATTCTGTCTTGCCCCACAGTGAAACACACACTATCTTGCTATTTCTACTCTCTCATTTCTACCACTCCTCAACACTGAAAACAGGCATCTATTCCAACTGCTCAATGGAAACTACTCACCCACTCTGTGTCACCTGATGCTGTTGAAAATGGTCTTCATTAGCCTCACCACTTTTTTGTTTGTTCTCCAAGTTTTATTTTAAGTTCTCGGGTACATGCGCAGATCTTGCAGGATTGTTACATAGGTATACACATTCCATGGTGGTTTGCTGCCTCCATCCCATCAGCTACATTAGGTATTTCTCCTAATGTTATCCCTCCCCAATCTCCCCACCCCCTGCTATCCCTCCGCTAGCCTCCCACCCCACAACAGACCCCAGTGTGTGATGTTCCCCTCCCTGTGTTCATGTGTTCTCATTGTTCAACATCCGCTTATGCTTAAGAACATGTGTTGTTTGGTTTTCTGTTCTTGTGTCAGTTTGCTGAGAATGATGGGTTCCAGACTGATCCACATCCCTGCAAAGGACATGAACTCATCCTTTTCATGGCTGCATAGTATTCCATGGTATATATGTGCCACATTTTTTTATCTAGTCTATCTTTGATGGGCATTTGGGTTGGTTCCAAGTCTTTGCTACTGTAAACAGTGCCACAATGAACATACATGTGCATGTATCTTTATAATAGATCGATTAATAATCCTCTGGCTATATACCCAGTAATAGGATTGCTGGGTCAAATGGTATCTCGCTTCATCCTGGGGATTCAAGGCTGGTTCAACATATGCAAATCTATAAAAGTAATCCATCACATAAACAGGACCAAAGACAAAAACCACATGATTATCTCAATAGATGCAGAGAAGGCCTTCAACAAAATTCAACAGCCCTTTATGCTAAAGACTCTTAATAAACTAGGTATCGATGCAACGTATATCAAAATAATAAAAGCTATTTATGACAAACCCACAGCCATTATCATACTGAATAGGCAAAAACTGGAAGCATTCCCTTTGAGATATGGCACTAGACAAGGATGACCTCTCTCACCATTCCTATTCAACATAGTATTGGAAGTTCTAGCCACAGCAATCAGGCAAGAAAAAGAAATAAAGGGTGTTCAAGTAGGAAAAAAGGAAGTCAAATTATCTCTATTTGCAGAGGACATGATTGTATATTTAGAAGACCCCATCTTCTCAGCCCAAAATCTCCTTAAGATGATGAGCAACTTGAGCAAAGTCTCAGGATACAAAATCAATGCTCAAAAATCATGAGCATTTCTATACACCAATAACAGACAAACAGAGAGCAAATAATGAGCCAACTCCCATTCACGATTGCTAAAAAGAGAGTAAAATACCTAGGAATACAACTACAAAAAATGTGAATGACCTGTTCTCCAAGTTTTTGACATGCTCCTTTGCTAGCTACTCCCTCCTTCTCATGCTCTTAATTAATGGTTCAAGGTATCCATTAATTTGACATATAGTTACTGAGCACCTACTACATATCATGTATTTTGCTGGATACTGTTGACAAGGTAGAGAAAAAGATATACGCTAACCCTTTCTTGTGGAAATTAGACTCTCTAAGACTTTAAATACCTCCTAAATGATTTCCCATGGCTTTAGTTACTTCCTGTAAATTGGTAAAGCCTAGATTAATATATCACTTTGCAGCATGCACCACTGAGAGCTAGACCCACATTTTACCTTCTTGGAAGATCTTATAGTTTAATAGTCTCAAAATTAACATATTTTAAATGTCGATGCCAATAATCCCACTAGTTAATGGTATCATAAACAAAGATACTTGTCCCCTAAACTCTATGCTCATGGACATCTCCACAAATCGATAGCTGTCAATTCCATATTCTAAATAACATTCCAAATCCTCTTCCTTTTAATTCCTACTCCAAGTTTTTACTTCTAAGCCCTTATAATATGCATTTTTGCAGTTGCCTTTTAACTGACCTCCCGTCTCTGGATTCAGTGCCTCCTGGTGACTCCGTATTACCATCACAATAAAGTCTAAACTATAAAAAGGATCTTAAAATATGAAACCAACATACTTCAACTATTAAAAAGGGAAAACATTCAGGTAACTACAATATAAACAAATCACCACCATATAGAGTGCAGAAAAACTACAACCTGTGAGAAAATTTTGTGACACAAAATGGGCAAAAGATTAGTATTCAAAAAACACAAAGAACTTCTACATATGCACCAGGAAAAAAGTGACTCCATAAAAAATGATAAAAAGAATTAAAAATTTCAGAGAAGACCACCAATGACCAATCACATGAAAAGATGTTACATCTTATTTATAATCAGAGAAACACAAAAACAGAGAGACTTCATTCCACACTCATACTATATTAGCCAAAAATATGGCTACTTTATACCAAGCATCATTTGCATAAGAAACAACATAAATCCTCACTGCTGCTGATAGGAGAGTAAACTGATTTAATCACTTAGGAAAATGCTCTCTAGCAAAACTGAACAACTGTGTAACCTTCCCCCATCCAGCTAAGTCATGGTGAATTAGAGCTGCTTTCATCTTTTCCTGGAGACAAAAGGGACATTAGAACATGGCCATACACCCCAATGGGCAGAAGATGTATCTTTAGTTTATATGGGGGAGCCAGCACCCTCCTTACTCAAAAATATTTCTCAAAGGAACATTAGAAGGTTATTATATACTCCATAATTAGTTATACACCCTAAGCTCTTTCACGTAAAGAAGAAGATACTGCATAGAAGCATTGCTTATGCATATCAAAACAACCATCATGCCCATCAACTGTGAGATTATAAAACTGAGGAAATTATGAAAGTTATAAATTATCTTTACAAGAGAATTCTGCTCCTAATATATCCATGCAAAGAAATGTCAAAATACATACTATTTATCAATTAAATTAAGTCATACATAAGTCAAACACAGAAAGACTCATGATCTCACTTATGTGTGGACACTTGAAAAGTCCAACTGATCAAAGTAGAGAGTAGAATGGTAGTTACCAGAGGCTTGGGGATAGGGAAAGGAAAGGTATAGGGAGCTGCTAATCAAAGGGTATAAAGTTTCAGACAGAAAAAATAGGTTTTGATATCTATTGCACAGCAGGGTGACTATAAACAATAGTAATGTATAATTAAAAGTAACTAAGAGCAAATTTCAAATTTCTCACCATAAAAAAATGATAGGTAACTGAGGTGATAATATGTAAGTCAGCTTGATTTAATCATTCCACATTGTATACATACAGTACCCCATAAATGTTTACAATTACAATTTGTCAATCAAAAATAATAAATAAAGCAAGTTACGCAAGACTACACATAAAATGATTCCATTTACAGAAGTTCAAAAACACGCAAAAGCAACACTGTAGTTTAGTGGTACATACTAGAAAGATAGAAATTATAGAGAAAAGGAAATGATTAACACATTCTAGCTAATGCTGGAAGAAAGGGAGGGAGATGTAATCAGGAAAAGCAAATTGGGAATTTCTAGGGTGTGGCAATGTTCATTCCATAATGATTTAAATCAGGGTGTCCAATTTTTTGGCTTCCCTGGGCCATGTGGAAGTAGAACTGTCTTAAGCCACACATAAATCACACTAACACTAATGACAGCTGATAAGCTAAAAAAAAAAAAAATCGAAAAAAATTTAATAAGGTTTTAACTAAGTTTATGAATTTGTGTTGGGCCACATGCAGACCTTGGGCCACAGGTTGGACAAACTCGATTTGAACTGTATGCACACGATTCCATTTCATTTTATACAATTGCTGTATTTTTAATGGAAAAAATAGATTACCAGCCTCTGTTCTCTACATATCCTTTCACCCTAAGATCCACAGATATGACCTGCTTTCCAGTAGTACAACACACAAACACACACACCCTTTCACCCATAGTTTAATTGCACTATATGATTTGTCATTGTCCAAAAACCAATACATTTACTTTCAATCTGCTCGGATTTTCTATTTGTTACTCCATTTTCTTAGGATGCCCCATCCTTTCCATTTGTTGTTAGGAAGATTTGGTTTAAATGCATTATCTCAGTAAAACTTTTTCCAGTCCCTGCAGACAGGAACATATTTGATGTATTTTGTTATAATTTCAGCTTTTATTTTGGATTCAGGGAGTACATGTGCAAGACACTGAGGTTTGAGGTATGAATAATCTCACCTTCCAGGTAGTGAGCAAAGTACCCAACACATCATTTCCTCTTTTGACTTCCTATGGTACTGTTTGGTTCTCTTCTTACTGCTTTCCTTACATCATGTTCAAGTTATTTATCTGATTTGTTCCTTTGTCCCCATCCTCACTCCATGAGCACAGAGACATCAACTCTTACCTCTATTTTTTAAATTCCTACTTCAACTCTAGCAAGTATTAAGGGCTTAGCAAATTATTTAATGCTAAAGACAAAGAATAAGGATTATTGCAAAATTTGAAACATGATATTATCAAGCTATCTGTTGCATTTGAATCAAAAATCACCATTTACAAAGAAAAACTTATAAAATTCAGAAGCAGCCTACCTCAGACAATAAAAAGTATACAAAAATCAAATAATTGCAGAGACCACAGTTCTCTGACCACAAAAAAAAAAAAAAAAAAAGTGAGGGAAGTTAAAGATACATACTCATAATCTTACAAGACAGAAAACTTGAAAAGGTCAGATATTTGGTACATTTAAGTAGACAATTATATAACTCTTTAAATGATGGCTCAAAACATACTCTTAAAGATAACAAACTCTAGAACTTTTTTTATAAAGACTGGGCCTTGAATTTTTGAATGTTAGAGATAGCCCCCCCTCCCCCAAAAAAACATAAGATAATGTGTTCCTAACACATATAGCAATATTAAGATCTAATGTTTACAAAGGATCTGAATCCTCATCTGCAGCAGAAACCATAATTTGCCCAAGAAGAAAAATTCAAGTGTTTGCAAATCTTAAGAAAAGGCATTCTAGTGGGAATTCTATCCACCTTCAGTGGCCCAATTAATGTCTAATTCATCACAAAAGGTCAATAAATTTCATTACATAGAAAATTGAGTAACTTTCTCCACAACACAACTTAAAAGTAGGAAACTTTGTGGTTTGCTTCCACATTGTGATAGTTCTCCAGCTCCTCATAAACTACAACATGATTTTTTAATATTAAAAATTAAAATGACTTTGTTTCAAGTGACTTAGCAACCTATTTTGAAAACCTGAAGATTTGCTATAGCAGAGGACGTTCATTTTAATGCACAATATAAAAACAATTAGAAACCAGAAATGTTTCAAATCTTTTTGTAATAACATTTTTATTGTGGTAGAACATATTTGATGTATTTTGTTATAATTTCAGCTTTTATTTTGGATTCAGGGAGTACATGTGCAAGACACTGAGGTTTGAGGTATGAATAATCTCACCTTCCAGGTAGTGAGCAAAGTACCCAACACATCATTTTTTAGCCCATGCCCTCCTCCTTCCCGCTGCTGTCCAGTAGTCCCTGCTGTCTATTGCTTCTATCTTTATATCCATTTTCCAATGTTTAGCTTTTACTTATCAGCGAGAACAATGCAGTACTTTTCTGTTCCTGCATTAATTTACTTGGTATAATGCCCTCCAGCTGTATCCATGTGACTGCAAAGAACATTAATTCATTCTTTATGATTGCATACTATTCCACAGTGTACCACATTTTCTTTATCCAATCCAACACTGACTGGCACCTAGATTGACTCCGTATCTTTGCTATTGTGAATAGTGCCACAGTGAAGGTAAGAGTGCGTCTTCTTTGTGGAATGATTTGTTTTCCTTTTGGTATGTACCCAGTAGTTGAATTGCTAGGTCCAATGGTAGTTTTAAGTTCTTTCCAAAATTTCCAAAGTGCTTTCCACAGTGGCTGAACTAATTTGCATTCTCACCAAAAGTGGATAAACCTTTCCTTTTCTCCACAGCTTCACCAACATCTGTTATTTTTTGACTTTTTAATAATAGCCATCCTGATTGGTATGAGATGGTATCTCATTGTGATTTTAATTTGCATTTCTTGGATAGTTAGTGATGATGGGCATTTTTTCATGTTTTTTGGCAACTGCATGTCTTCTTTTGAGAAGTGTTTGTTCATATCCTTTGCCCACTTTTTAATGGGGCTGTTTGTTTTTGCTAGTTGATTTAACTTCCTTATAGATTCTACATATCAAACCTTTGTTGGATGCATAGTTTGCTAATATTTATCTCCCATTCTGTAGGCTGCCTGTTTGCTCTGTTAATGGTTTCTTTGACTGTACAGAAGTTCTTTAGTCAGGTTCCATTTGTCAACTTTAATTGCTTTTGAGAAGTTAGTCACAAATTCTTTGCCAAAGGCTGATGTTGAGCAAGGTATTTCCTAAGTTTTCTTTTTAGGTTTTTATAGTTTGACATCTTACATTTAAATCTTTAATCCACCTTGAGTTAATTTTTATTTTTTTATTTTTTTATATTTTTATTGCATTTTAGGTTTTGGGGTACATGTGAAGAACATGCAAGATTGTTGCATAGGTACACACATGGCAGTGTGATTTGCTGCCTTCCTCCCCTTCACCTATATCTGGCATTTCTCCCCATGCTCTCTCTCCCCAACTCCCCACTGTCCCTCCCCCATTTCCCCCAACAGACCCGGGTGTGTGATGCTCCCCTCCCTGTGTCCATGTGTCCTCATTGTTCAACACCCACATATGAGTGAGAACGTGTGGTGTTTGACACCCTGAACGCGCCCGATCTCATCTGATCTTGGAAGCTAAGCAGGGTTGGGCCTGGTTAGTACTTAGATGGGAGTTAATTTTTATATATGGTGAAACGTAGGTGTCCAGTTTTATCCTTCTACATATGGCTAGCCAGTTATTCCAGCATTATTTATTGAATAGGGGTCCTTTGCTCATTGTTTAATTTTTGTTGACTTTGTCAAAGATCAGATAGTCTTAAGTATGCAGCTTTATTTCTGGGCTCTGCATTCTGTTCCACTGGTCTGTGTGTCAGTTTTTGGTACCAATACCATTCTGATTTGGTTATTGTAGCCTTTTAATAAAGTTTGAAGTCAGGTAATTTCATGCCTCCAGCTTTGTCCTTTTTGCTTAGGATTTCTTTGACATTCAGGCTTTTATGGTTCCATGTGATTTTTAGAATAGTTTTTTCTAATACTGTGAAAAATGGCATTGGTAATTTGATTGGGATAGCACTGAGTCTGTAGAATGTAGAATGTTTTGGGCACTATGGCCATTTTAACTACATTGATTCCTCTAATCCATGAGCATGAAATGTTTTTCCATTTGTTTGTGTCATCTATAAACTGGTTCAGCGGTGTTTTGTAGCTCCTCATGTAAAGATATATTTCACCTCCTTGGTTAGAGATTGTATTCCTAGGTATTTTATATTAATATTTTTGTGGCTATGGTAAATAGGATTACATTATTGATTTGGCTCTCATCTTGAATTCTACTGGTGTATAGAAAAGCTACTCATTTTTATATAGCAATTTTGTAACCTGGAACTTTACTGAAGTTGCTTATTAGTTCTAGGAGCCTTTTGATGGAGTCTCTTGGGATTTCCAGGTATAATGTCATATTGTCAACAAAGAGATAATTTGGCTTCTTCTTTTCCTATTTGGATGCCTTTTTTTTCTTCTGTTTAATTACTCTGATTAAGACTTCCAGTATTGTGTTGAATGAGAATGATGACTGGGCATCCTTATCTTCCTGTTCTTAAAGGGAATGCTTCCAGCTTTTGTTCATTCCGTATGATGTTGGCTGTGGGTTTGTCATAGATGGCTATCATTATATTGAGATATGATCCTTTGATGCCTACCTTCTTGAGGGTTTTTATCATGAATGATGTTGGATTTTATCAAAAGCTTTTTTCTACATCTACTGAGATGATCATACAGGCTTTTTTTTTTTAATTCTGTTTCTAATGGCAGCATTTTAAAGCACTCTCCTTCCATTGGAAAAAGCACTTATTTGATATGTATGTTTAAAAGAAATGGTTTTGATGAATTCATATTATTTTAAACTAATATAACCTACCAATTATAAAATATAAGATAGATAAATGACTTTTATTCCACTTCTTTTGCCAACCTATTCTTCCTTAGCATGGGCAGTATGTTTCAGTATACTGAATAGTAGGAAAAAAAGAAACCGTAAGTAAGGGTTTATTTTTCTCAGCTGACTTCCTCAATGCATTTTCCAGTTGTAGCCTTTTTGCTGGTAAAAAATTTCAATGGATCAAACTCAGGAAAAGGCTCTTGTTCATAATATAAAATGTACATTTGGGGAGACATATGGTATCAACAAAAGCCTCATAAAATGAGGTTTTGCTATTCTTTGGGATTTGGGTCAGTACACATTTGAGAAAACATCTATGGTGGCTAGTATTTTATATACTTTCAGTGGAAGTTAACAGTAGCCAGAGGGAACTAGCTTTGTTTTGTTTTGGGGGAGGGATAACATGGGGAGAAATGCCAGATATATGTGAAGGGGAGGAAAGCAGCAAACCACATTGCCATGTATGTACCTATGCAACAGTCTTGTATGTTCTTCACATGTACCCCAAAACCTAAAACACAATAAAATATATATTAAAAAATAACAATAATAATAAAAAGAAGACATGAAAACAGGTACACCAAAGCTCAGGGACTATGTGCATGCAGCTGATAAAAAACTAATTTTAAAATTTTTCAACACCTCATTGACAGGGCTATCAAGGAATTTACCTAGGGAGGTTTTCTCTTTTTCTGTTTTTTGTTTTGTTTTGTTTTGTTTTATTTTGCATTCTGACACTCAGCAATTCAGTTTTATCCACTGAATTTCAGCTATATTTTTAATTTCCAATACTCTCACAAAAATGCTCGAAACAACTATGGCCATGAGCAATTGCCGTAACTACCCGTATAATCAAATGCTCCCGAAGATATACTAGGATGACTCTTCAAGACCAGATATATAAAACATCCTGCCTCACACAGCCATGTTCTGCCACTCCATCCAAATGGGGGATTTGCTTCTACACAGATCATTTAGCACTAGAATTTTAAAAACTGGTTATGGCTACAAACAGCACACCAAGTCCCAACATGCTACAGACACATTAGAAGGACAATCTAGAAGCTGAGGAGACAACAAACTCTTACCCAGTCTTACATAACATCCCATAGAGTTTTGGGCAACTTACAGTTGATTGATAAATAGTGAATATATGTGCATATAATTGAACTTAGGATAAAAATACTGTAAAATATAAAAATGCTGAAAATTTTCATGGCGTGTCTTCACTCTAATTGGTATGTTAAGTGTTAGATTTGCTTTATAGAAAATTTGTCCTGGTTTATTCCTGGGATAATGGTTGAAGGGTAGAAAAGTCCACGATCTGGTTTTCATCAAACATTGATATTTGCTCCTCTGGTAAAAAAGAAATGTAAACTAAATTTTCAAAATCATGTTTACTATACTGAGTAAACCCAATTGGTATGTAGAATATTCCAGGAATCTTTTTATATCAGCTTTGATGTAAAGTGCTAATAGGATTTTGTAATACCTGATAAAATAAAAATTATTCTCATTAAGAAAATGTCAACTTGTTGTATAAGAAATGTGGAATATGTTTTTCTTTTCTACTTCTGTAGAAAAGAAAAAAAAAGTTTCATTGGACTTATTTGAGCAATTTGGTGTAATTCTGCTGTAAACAACCACAAATCTCAAACATTCAAATGTATTTTCATATTAGTTAGAAGTCTCAGTTGGCTGACTTCCACTTTCTCTATCCCTCTCACTAAGTATAACTAAAATCTCTGCACATTGCATATGTAATAAACATGAGAAGAAACTGAAAAATGGAAAGAAGATCGTCAACCTGCTAGGCACTTTGGGTCCCAAGCAATGACACAGTGGCAGGTTTCCTGCGTTTTCTTTTGTTTTCATATTTCCCATATTTAGAGCTGGAAAAGTCAGCAACTCTAAAACATCTCTGGGCACAGACAGAAAAAGGCTGCCTCAATATACACCTGCTCTCTCATGCCAACATTGGGAAAGGGAAAGCTTAACAAGACAGTGTTTAAATAATAATTGCATTACTCTGGTTGAACATCTGAGAAAAAGTTGCAGCCCTATCCCCACCTCATACTAGCAAGATTTCACCCCCACCCAGTGGTAGCGAGGTACCCTCATCCTATCTAAACCCAGTAGTGACAAGCGAGGTCTGGTAGAGAATCAAGACTTTCACCATTGCCCAGTGCCAATGAGATTAGTCCCTCCCAGTCTCTCTCCACTCCCACCCCAAGGCACTCCTGCCCCACCCAGCCAGGGTGTTGTTATCAGCTGAGGCCTAGTGAGTAGACTGTTCAGTAGTAATGAAGAGACCTCCCTCCCATCACACCTCCTAGCTCCTCATGCCATGGAGGCCAAGTGAGGAATCCAGACCTCCCCCACAACCTGTCAGTAATAAGTTCATGACTAGCCCCTTCCCCTGCTGGAGCAGTGTCCAAGGAAGCCAAATAAAATGGAATACTTAAGATTTACAGGTTCATACTGTAATCCCCCAAATGTTCAAATTTTAATTTAAAAATTACTTATATTAAGAAGAGGGAAAACCACACCTAATATGAACCAAAAGGTAATCAATAGATGTCAACACTGAGATGACAGATGTTAGAATTATCTGACAAAAATTTGAAGGCAATCATACTTTAAAGAAAAAATATGAACATACTTGAAATACATTTAAAAAAAAAAAAACTCAGTGAAGATGTAAAGAATATAAAGAAGAACCAAATGGAAAATTTTGATAACTGAAAGAAACAACTCAAATTTTAAAACTCATTGAAAAGACTTGACAGTAGAAGGGAGAGGACAGAAGAAATAATTAGTGAGCTTGCAGAACAATTGAAATTATCCACTCCGAACACCAGTGAGGAAATGAACAGCAAAACAAATGAAAGAGGCTCAGGGACCTGTGAGACCTGAAAATTTCTAACATTTATTTTATCAGAATTGTAGAAACAGAGGAGCAAGAGAGTGGGACCGGAAGGAAAAATTCAAAGAAATAATGTCTAAAAACTTCCCAAGTTAGAATTCTGTAAACTTTTTTCTCTTATATGACAAATAACCTATTTGACTAGATTAATTAAATTTTATTTATTTCTACTGGAGTCGATTTTAACTCGCTCAGCCAGAATATTTTTATGATTTTACTCATGCCTAACAGTAATTCAAGGTGAGCTGTGCTTATGAATAAGTGAAGGTAAGAAAACATAAGTGTATTAGGTATCAATCATGTTTTACTGAGACAGAGTCAAACTCTGTCAACCAAGCTGAAGTGCAGTGGTGAAATTTCAGCTCACTACAACCTCCACCTTCCAGGCTCAAGTGATTTGCATGCCTCAGCCTCCCAAGTAGCTGGGATTACAGATGTGCATCACCATATCTGGCTATTTTTATTTATTTATTTATTTTTAATAGAGATGGGGTTTCACCATGTTGGCCAGGCTGGTCTTGAACGTGTGACCTCAAGTAATCTACCCCCCCCTTCACCCTCCCAGGGTGCTAGGATTACAGGTGTGAGCCACCATGCCCAGCATCAATAATGTATTAATAGAAGTTAATTGATTTGAAGGCACAAGAAAAAAATTAAATGTAATATAAAAAGACAGAGGGATGACCTATAAATACTATAACTTGATACATATCTAAGAAAAACAAGTTGAAAATTTAAAATTGTTAGAGGCTCTACACATATAAAGGAAAAACCAGTAACAGCCACTCCAAAAACATGCCAAATGGTAAAGAGAATCAACACAATGAAGAATCTGCATCAACTAATGGGCAAAACAGCCAGCTAGCACCAAAATGGCAGTATCAAATTCACACATAACAATATTAACCCTAAATGTAAATGGACTAAATGCCCCAATTAAAAGATACAGACTGAGGTCTCGGAGGCAACACAACCTTTCTACAACCATCTGATCTTTGACAAACCAAACAAAAACAAGCAATGGGGAAAGGATTCCCTGTTCAATAAATGGTGTTGGGAAAGCTGGCTAGCCATGTGCAGAAAGCAGAAACTGGACCCCTTCCTGACACCTTACACTAAAATTAACTCCAGATGGATTAAAGACTTAAACATAAGACCTAACACCATAAAAACCCTAGAAGAAAATCTAGGCAAAACCATTCAGGACGTAGGTGTAGGCAAGGACTTCATGACCAAAACGCCAAACGCATTGACAACAAAAGCCAAAATAGACAAATGGGACCTAATCAAACTCCACAGCTTCTGCACAGCAAAAGAAACAATCATTAGAGTGAATCGGCAACCAACAGATTGGGAAAAAATTTTTGCAGTTTACCCATCTGACAAAGGGCTGATATCCAAAATTTACAAAGAACTAAAGCAGATTTACAAGAAAAAAACTAACAAGCCCATTCAAAAGTGGGCAAAGGATATGAACAGACACTTCTCAAAAGAAGACATACGTGAGGCCAACAAACATATGAAAAAATGCTCATCATCACTGGTCATCAGAGAAATGCAAATCAAAACTACATTGAGATACCATCTCACGCCGGTTAGAATGGCGATCATTAAAAAATCTGGAGACAACAGATGCTGGAGAGGATGTAGAGAAATAGGAACACTTTTGCACTGTTGGTGGGAGTGTAAATTAGTTCAACCATTGTGGAAGACAGTGTGGCGATTCCTCAAGGACCTAGAAATAGAAATTCCATTTGACCCAGCAATCCCATTACTGGGTATATATCCAAAGGATTACAAATCGTTCTACTATAAGGACACGTGTACACGAATGTTCATTGCAGCACTGTTTACAATAGCAAAGACCTGGAACCAACCCAAATGCCCTTCGACGATAGACTAGATAGGGAAAATGTGGCACATATACACCATGGAATATTATGCAGCCATCAAAAACGATGAGTTTGGGTCCTTTGTAGGGACATGGATGAACCTGGAAACCATCATTCTCAGCAAACTGACAGAAGAGCAGAAGATCAAACACCGCATGTTCTCACTCATAGGCGGGTGTTGAACAATGAGAACACATGGACACAGGGAGGGGAGCACTACACACTGGGGTCAGTTGGGGGGAAATAGGGGAGGGATGGTGGGGGGTGGGAAGCTGGGGAGAGATAGCAAGGGGAGAAATGCCAGATGTAGGTGATGGGGAGGAAGACAGCGAATCACACTGCCACGTGTGTTCCTATGCAACAATTTTGCATGTTCTTCACATGTACCCCAAAACCTAAAATGCAATAAAATAAATAAAGGGGAAAAAATAAAAAAATAAAAAAAATAAAAATAAAATAAATAAATAAATAAATAAATAAATAAAAAAGATACAGACTGGCAAATTGGATAAAAAGCCAAAACCCATTGGTGTGCTGTATCCAGGAAACCCATCTCACATACAAGGATACACAAAGGCTCAAAATAAAGGGATGGAGGAAGATTTACCAAGCAAATGAAGAGCAAAAAAAAAAAAAAGCAGGAGTTGCAATTCTCATCTCTGATAAATTAGACTTTAAAGCAACAAAGATCAAAAGCGACAAAGAAGGACATTACATAATGGTAAAAGGATCAATGCAACAAGAAGAGCTAACCATCCTAAATATATACGCACCCAATACAGGAGCACCCAGATACATAAGGCAAGTTCTTAATGACTTACAAAGAGACTTAGACTCTCACACAATTATAGTGGGAGGCTTTAACATCCCATTGTCAACATTAGACAGATCAACCAGACAGAAAATTAACAAGGATATCCAGGACTTAAACTCAGACCTGGACCAAGCAAACCTAATAGACATTTACAGAACTCTCCACCCCAAATCCACAGAATATACATTCTTCTCAGCACCACATCACACCTACTCTAAAATTGACCACATAATTGGGAGTAAATCACTCCTCAGCAAATGCAAAAGGACGGAAATCGTAACAAACAGTCTCTCAGACCACAGTGCAATCAAGTTAGAACTCAGAATTCAAAAACTAACCCAGAACCGCACAGTTTCATGGAAACTGAACAACTTGCTCTTGAATGTTGACTGGATAAACAATGAAATGAAGGCAGAAATAAAGATGTTCTTCGAAACCAACGAGAATGAAGACACAACATACCAGAATCTCTGGGACACATTTAAAGCAGTCTCTAGAGGAAAATATATAGCAATAAGTGCCCACATGAGAAGCAAGGAGAGATCAAAAATTGACACCTTATCGTCAAAATTGAAAGAGTTAGAAGAGCAAGATCAAAAAAACTCAAAGTCTAGCAGAAGACAAGAAATAGCTAAGATCAGAGCAGAACTGAAGGAGATAGAGACACAAAAAACCCTTCAAAAAATCAACAAATTTAGGAGCTGGTTTTTTGAAAAGATCAACAAAATAGGCAGACCACTAGCCAGATTAATAAACAAGAAAAGAGAGAATAACCAAATTGATGCAATAAAAAACGATAAAGGGGATATCACCACAGATTCCACAGAATTGGTGATTCTGATTTGAATTGGATGATTCAAATCATCATCAGAGATTATTACAAACAACTCTATGCACATAAAATAGTAATCCTGGAATAAATGGATAAATTCCTGGACACTTGCCTCCTCCCAAGCCTAAACCAGGAAGAAGCCAAAACCCTGAACAGACCTATAACAAGGTCTGAAGTTGAGGCAGCAATTAAGAGCTTACCACTCAAAAAAGGCCCAGATCCAGATGGGTTCACAGCCGAATTCTACCAGACATACAAAGAGAAGCTGGTACCATTCCTTCTGAAACTATTCCAAACAATACAAAAAGAGGGAATTCTTCTCAAATCATTTTATGAGACCAACATCATCCTGATTCCAAAACCTGGCAGAGACTCAACAAGAAAAGAAAACTTCAGGCCAATATCCATGATGAACATAGATGCAAAAATCTTCAATAAAATACTGGCAAGGGGAGGCTGAATTCAGTTTTATAACAAGCCCATTCTTGCTCTAACAATCTCCTGCAACAATGACATTAATCCATGCACCAGGGCAGATCCCTCATTACCTAATTAATTCTTTAAATTCTTTTAAAATTCTCACCTCTTAACATTAGCATTGGAGATAAAGTTTCCAAAACATAAACTTTGGGAGATACATTCAAACCATAGCAAATAGTGAATACTATGTATAAAATAAAATAAAATAAAATAAAAATTCACTACTAAAGTCACACAAAAAGAATTTTTAAAAATATATTAGTTTAAATAAAAATATTAAGTTAGCATGTGTTTATAACCACTTAATTGAGAAATACATTAGCAGAACTGATAACCCAGAAATATCACCTATGAAATTATAAAGCATCAAGGAGGTAAATAAAGGTTTTCTCATTTTTCCCTTAGAACCTCACTTATGAGTGTTGATACATTACTATCCATCACTTCAGGCCAAATGACCCAGTAATGCAGATTATTGCAAAGAGAGTAATGCTAAATGCAGCAGTTCCCAGAATAACTGACGAGGGAAGTTTATGAGGAGCTATTTTTATAAAAAGCATTATTAATAATTATAGGATTCATCTTACATGACATTTGCATCATTCTGTTACATGAAGAAAGTACTGCATGTGGAGTAGACGGCTACCTATAATTTATTATGCTAAAGGTACCCTTGACACATTATGACAGAATAACAATTTTTAAGACAACTGTCTTTTCCAACCTCAGGAGAGTTCAGAACTTTTGTATGTTGATAATACTCCATGTAAAATTTTTCCCTTGTAGTTCACATTAAAATTTGTATGACTAACAGAAATTCAGTGTGTTACTTCTCTCACATATATCTTTCCTTTACTAGGAAAAAAAAATCATCAAAATGACTTTGACGCCAAGATGAATTTTAAGACATCAACCAGTAAGTAACATAAGAATTGGAAATTATCCCCAGGAGCTCTCAAATCTCAATGTCAAAGAGTTCTTGATTTTCTGGGTACAGCTGATATTATGTGTACCAGAAACACTGAGCTAGAGGAATATTTTCCAAGAGTGGTAAGGCAAAAATAAGGATAAACGTTCAGAAAAAAAAGGACTCTAAAAAAAATACCAAATTATAAGAGAAGATACTGAATAATTTTTTGTCCCATGTCATGATTAGGTTATTGACATTTCTTGTGATTGCACAGATCATTGTTTTCTCCATGCACAATCTGAAAAATAAAATAATGATGGTAATGTCCACTTATCACCAGTAAACAATCAGGGCAAGTCATCTGTTTGTTTCACAAAAATTTATCGAGTGCTTTTCTATGTGCTAAGCAGTTCACGGCCAGAAGAATAAAGACAAGTGATTTTTCAAAAAGAAAAAAAAAAAAAAAAAAAAAACCACTTTTATTAAAGAGAATCTCTGTGCAGAAAAATATAGGGCCAGCCACAGTGGCTCACACTTGTAATCCGAACACTTTGGGAGACCGAGGCAGGCAGATCACTTGAGCTCAGGAGGTTGAGACCAGCCTGGGTAACATGGTGAAACCACATCTCTACAAAAAAATTTAAAAAGCAGCTGGGCATGGTGACTTGCACCTATAGTCCTGGCTACTCAGAAGGCTGGGGTAAAAGGATGGCTTGAACCAGGAAGGATGAGGTTGCTGTGAGCCATGATCATGCCACTGCATTCCAGCCTGAGTGACACAGCCAGACCCTGTCACAATGTCACAAAAAAGAGTGTGTGTGTGTATGTGTGTGTGTGTGTGTATGTGTGTACAAGCACCATGGGAATACAAATAAAAGAGTAACACATCCTGCTGAGTTGAAAATTCAGAGAAAATTATAATGTAATTACATTTGCTATGTGTCTTATGGAAGTCTGCTAATTATACAAATTATGGAGGGGAAGAGTTTTTCTGACAAATCATATAACACAAAGAAGGGCATACAGGTGTTCACATCCTTGCAGTATTTTTAGAATCACAAATGATAATCCAGTTATCAAAGGAACATCAAAGTTAGAGGAAAAGGTCAGCAGTAAGAATAGCAATATAGGTTGCAGGCAATTATGCAATGAAACGGCCAGTATACTCTGTTGAGCATTTAAACTTGACTCTTTCTGCAGCTGTTGGAAGTGTCACTTATGATAGTATAAAGCAAGAGACTTAAAACTAGAGCTTATGGGTCAAACCTGGGCCACCGCCTGCTCTTCTACAACCTGTGAGTTAAGAATGATTCATATACTTTTTAAAGGCGCTTAAAAATGAAAACTAAATAGTTCATGTCACATGAAACACACAAAATTCAAATTTCAATGTCCATAATTAAAGTTTTACTGAAGCACAAGCATATCCATTTGTTTATATATTGTATATGCTGCTTAAGAGTTACAATGGCAAATGTTAGTTGTAACAGAGACTGTATTGCCACAGAGCCTAAGTTATTTGCCATCTGTCCCTTTATAAAAGATGCTTTGAGTCAGAGAAGATACTGAAACCATGGAGATCTACTTAATAAAACTATTGCAATGGTTCAGGTTGTTAGCATTATTCCAGAACAAGTGGCATGGTGGAAACACATGAAATGCATATTTAAGAGACTTCTAAGTAGCACAATCATCAAAACTTAAATGAATCAATGGGAGGAAGCAATTTATTTCCTGTAATTTCTAAGAGTGTGATTTCTAAGAAAAGCCAATTTCTTATTTGTTTTCAAGGGATTGCTCTTGAGTATTTTCAGTGATGCAGCTGTTAGTCACATTTTTTATGCAGTCTTGATGCAGTCTTAAACACTGGCAAAATTATCCAAAGCTTCAAACAGGCTAATTATTCTGGATACTGTTTTTCTTCCTGGTGTAAATTGGTGGGGATAGAAACGACAACAAGTTTCTGAGAGAGATGTCAACTGATTTTTTTTCTTGTTTATTTGTTTCACTAATGAGCAAGAAGAAGGAAGAAGGGGTACTAGGACTTGGGCTTTGAGAACCCAGGGCACTCCCATAGGGCAAAGAGGAGTGGGCCTTGGAGACACAAAGGCCATGAATGGTGGACATGCAGAGATTGTGGTGGTCACCATGTCTGGCACGGCTGACGGCCTCTAGAAGCATATGATCTACAGACAATTTTCAATATTCTTCCTTCACAAAGTGTTAGATCACCAAGATCTGTTAATTCTCCACAGCCTCTTCTTTGGTACCTGTGTCCCTGCTCTGTTGTTTAGGTAAAACCTACAGAGGAACGTGGAGTAGCAGAGCAGAGGAGGAAAAGCAACAGCGGAGGCCAAGACCCTCCCCTAGGACTCTCAGCAGTCACAGGGAAGAGGATGGGCTTCCTCGGTCCTGTGGGCTGAGGCTTTTGCTACTACATTTGTAAATTAAAGGATGATCCAGGAGTGCTGAAAACTTGGGGATACTTCCGTTCTCACAAATAAATATGATGCATGGGACAGGCATGGAGGTTCATGCCTGTAATACCAGCACTTTGGGAGGCCTAGGTGAGAGGATCACTTGATCCCAGGAGTTCAAGACCAGCTGGGCAACATAGGAAGACCTTGTCTCTACAAAAAAATAAAATAAAAAGTAAGTGTGATATAATTTCTGCTCTGAAAGGACTGAAAGTTTGGGACCTCGATGAACAGGTAGGATTCAAACTTGCTCTAGGCAGGTGAGAAAGTTTGAGCAAAGGGAAGAAAGTGGAAAATCCCAGAGCCAGTAGGGGTTTGTTGTTTTTTCTTCCTCTTTTAACTGGGAGAAGAAAAGGGCTCTCTCTGTTCCAAAAAACTTACTTAAAATGCACTTTTGGAACGCAATCCATTTATTTATAAGCTAGTGCCTTCCTGCATAGATTAGAAAAACAAAATGTACTTAGTCTTCACAGATGCATGGCCAGAAAGAGATATTTCCAGTTGAAAAATGAAAACACGAACAATTATTTTCAATCCTTCATTTGCAGCCAGTAATGAGGTGGCATTTTAATTCCATAAAGTTATTATAACTACATAAAAATCCATCATCACGTACCATTTAGAGTCTTAATCTATCAATGTGTTTTTAAATGTTTAAACACAAAGATCATGTTTAATTGAGTTACATGATTGCAGTAAATCTTTCCCATTTCTCGGCAGATTTTCAAAGACTTCTAATATTTACGTAAAGGTAATATAAACACAGTAACTATATAATAACTTATCTTGCATGTGCACCAGCATCACTTTTACCAACTTTTAAAATATTTGCATAGATACTGCTCTTATAACATTCAACGATCTTTCCCACTATACTGTCTCCAAATGCTCATAAGAAAAGTTGAGGAGGAAATACCTACAATTTTTTTAAAGAGGAAACTAGCTGCAGAAAAGAGATTGACCCCCAAACCACAAAACCACTTCCTGGTTTTATCTCCCAACTCCTAATCTACAGCTCTTGCCAATGACACCTCCCTTGAGGCCATAGGGATCCCCAGGTATACAGGATCTCAAAATAAAAGGATCAGCCCTAAAAATAAATCAGATAACTTGGATTATGAATTTGAATGGAATTAACTGCACATTTTAGGAAATTAAAACCATCTTTGATAGTGTTCATCTGTTAATTCCAGCAGTACAATAATGCAGAGACTGGGGGACAGACACATTCATAGTTGGAGTAATCTGTTGATATCTAGCAAATATTTATTTGTATTTCAAACTGTATAAAGTGTTTGAGTTACACATAGAATAAACCATACATTTGAAAGCACTGCAGTTAGCCAAAGCAATTTTCAGTTCTATTGTATCAAAGGTAAAATCACTATTATCTGAGGCTGACTATACAGAAAGAAAAAAAATACAGATTTGAATTGATTTAACAAAGAAAATGAATTATGATGGTCTGATAAAGCAAAAATTAGGGAAAAACTTATGAGATAAATTTTCTCATCAGCATGTCTGTCTCATGCTCTAAGCAACATGACCTACACTAATTGGGGCCGTTGTTCCACAGAAAGGAAGTAGGGCCACTTTTTTTTTCCGTCTGTTTTTCCTTGAGGAAATAATGTTAATCATATGGAGCAAGTGAATATAAAAGATAAAAAAATGTTTTCAGATGCCACATGTAACAACGCAGAAGATGGAGCAAATTTAGTCATTTTTTAATTGAGAACACTCTCTACTAGTGAGTGATACTCTTGAGAAACAGAATTAACTTAAACTTTTCCTAAATGTAAGAGTCTGCTGAACAGGCGTACATGACACAAGTCTCCAACACAGAAGATGAGACACAAAGTGCAACACAGTAGACTTCCCTATGCCGAGACTGCTCACCTCTCACAGGCAAGAACCACGTCTGTCCACCTCGTGCTGCTACTGCCTGACTTAAGATATTAGCATTTAGTAGGCACGCAGTCAGTATGTTTGAATGCATGAATAAAGTGCCATGGCAAACTGGATTTCCTGACTCGCTAAGACTTAAAAATGAGCCCTAGATTGCCAAACTTCAAGGAATTCATGTACTTGAAACTGCATTTAGCCCCCAAGCATTTCTGGTAAGTTTCTCTGGTCACTTAAAATATTCCTTCAGAACTTCAGAGGCACTTGGTGCCTCAGGGCGGCTTTTTTTTTTTTTTTTTTGTATTTTATTTTAAATTCCAAGATACACGTGCAGGATGTGCAGATTTGTTACAAAGATATGTGTGCCACTGTTGTTTGCTGCACCTATCAATTCACCATCTAGTTATTAAGCCCAGAATGCATTAGCTATTTATCCTGATGCTATCCCTCCTGCAAGCCCCAAAACAGGCCCCAGTGTATGTTATTCCCCGCCTTGTGTCCACGTGTTCTCACTGTTCAGCTCCCACTAATAAGTGAGAACATGGAGTGTTTCGTTTTCTGCTCCTGTGTTAGTCTGCAGAGGATAATGGCTTCCAGCTCCATCCAGGTCCCTGCAAAGGACATAATCTCATTCCTTTTTACAGGTGCATAGTATTCCATGGTGTGTATGTACCACGTCTTCTTTACCCAGTCTATTGAAGATGGGCATTTGGGTTGATTCCATGGCTTTGCTATTGTGAACAGTGCTGCAATGAACATATGCATGCATGTATCTTTATAACAGAATGATTTATATTCCTTTGGGTATATACCCAGTAATGGGATTGCTGAGTCAAATGGTACTTCTGGTTCTAGATCCTTCAGGAATCACCATACTGTCTTCCACAATGGTTGAACTAATTTATATTCCCACCAGCAGTGTAAAAGCATTCCTGTTTCTCCACAGCCTCGCCAGCATCTGTTGGTTCTTGACTTTTTAATAATCATCATTCTCACTGGTGTCAGATGGTATCTCATTGTGGTTTTGATTTGCATTTCTCTAATGATGGTGAGGTTGAGCTTTTTTTCATATGTTTCTTGGCCACTCAAATGTCTTTTGAGGAGTGTTCATGTCCTTTCAGAGCTGTTATTAAGGACAGTATTATACAGTGTAGGGGAAAAATGATACTTAGGCTATTTACAAATAAATTATTAGACTATGTTATCTACAAGTTATAGGTTAACTGTAAGTCAACTTATACTTAAATAAATTGAATAGAGCATCATTCCTTAAAACAGTGTGATTTAGATTTAATATCTAAGTTTACTCTCTTTTCAGTAACTTGACTGTCTTCATTTTCTTAAAAACACACCCACATGGTTTATTCACCTGTTATATTTTTATGAGCACATTTTATGTACTGGAAGTACAGTGGCAAAGAAAACAGACAAACCCCTGCCTTCACTGAGTTCATATTCCACTTTAGAAAGAAGACAAACAATTAAATACATAAATAATCAAAATATATACTTTGCCAGAGATTGAGATAAGCTATGAAGAAAAAAGGTGAGGTAGGGATGTAGGGTATATACAAGGAAACGGAATGCAATTCTAATGAAGGCAGACAAGTAAGTTTTTGCTGATCTGCTATCTCAGCACAGACCCCAAGGAGGTGAGGCAGATGACCGTGCAACTATCTGGGGGGAAAATGCTTCAGGAATATGGATCAGAGAGTGCAGACACCTGACGTATGTTTTGTTTGTTTGTTTAAAAAAAAAAAAAAAAAAAAAAAAAACAAGGAGATATTAAGGCCAGAGTGAGTGAGGAGAGTGATCTTGGGAACAGGCCTAGAAATTGAAACCACAGAGGTAATGGTTGCATCATCTGTGAAGTCTGATACACCATTGTATAAACATTAGATTTTTACCCAGGTATATAGCCAATGGAGAGCATAGAAGACGAAAGCAACTTGACCCAAGCTGTATTAAAATAAATGCTCATGCTACTGTGTTAAGAACAGAGGCTGGGGGCCAGACGAGAAGCAGGGAGAAGAGTTAGGGGCACTTCAATAATCCAGGCAATAGAGAATTGACCAATTATCAGACTGAGGAGTCAGAGATTTCAAAATAGCAATGTGACTGTTAAAAACCCAGTTGGAGACAGAGAGAACAACAGTGAGTTTCCTGTTCTGAATAATAAGATGGCTGTTATTATTTTGAAGTATGTTCCTTCCATGCCCAGTTTGTTGAGAGTTCTTAACATGAAGCGATGTTGACTTTTACTGAAAGCCTTTTCTACATCTATTGAGATAATAATTGGGGGTGTTTTTTTAGTTCTTTTTATGTGATGAATCACATTTATTGATCTGCGTATATTGAATCAACAACCTCCATCCCAGGGATAAAACCTACTTGATATTTAACTATCCACAGGTCTAAGCTAAGCTTGCAGCATAGGCAGGAGCAGCCCAAAACACATGCTGTCATCCAGCAAACAGTAAAGAGAAGGCAGAAAAGGTCTCAACCAGATTCCTTATCTCAATTGTATAATTTTCTCCTTTCCCTCTGGAGAAGAGCAAGTGAAGGGTAGAGAAAACCTGCAAAGGCACAGTAAAAGGGACCCTCCCAGTTGGAATCAGAGAAGAGAGGAATATCTCTCTCCCGACCCCATCTTGCTTTTCGTTCACTTAATGTACAAGGTTTAACTGTTAAGCTCATGATAAAGCAAGAATATTAGACATTACATGGGACAAAGTCAGCAGACTATCAGGAAAGTCTTGTCCCCACCTTTATGAGGTTACTCTCCTAATACTAACTCCTGCTCCACTGTGGATCCACCTCAGACTACTGGTGATCAGGATGGATTTCACCCCCACAATGCTCTGACGTGTGTATTAATAAAATCAGGATGACCTTTTTCAAGTCTGGACAATCCATCTCTGTTCTATTTCTTATCACAACTTATTTCCAGCCACATTGGCCAATACTCATGAGAATTTCTGCAATGAGATTAAATAATATCAAGATACCTCATATAGTAAAAATACAATAAACTAAAGATACCCAAATTTGGCTATGAATGCTATCCTATCAAATTCACAAAAAAATAATAAAATCTGAAGATTAGTTCAAATAAAGATAAAACCCAAAAATTTATAAATCCAAGAGATGCAAAGTATGAAGGAAAATTATCTTACTTTTCTACCAACCAGAAAAAGTCCAGGAACAGATGGCTTTACAGACAAACTTTACCAGATGAGTTGATATTACCAAGAGTTGATACCATTCCTACTAAAGCTATTCCAAAAAAAAAAATGGAGGAGGAAGGACTCTTCTCTGACTCATTCTATGAAGCCAGTATCATTGATACTAAACCTTGACAGAGACACAAGAAAAATAGAAAACTTCAGCCAATATCTTTGATGAACATCAAAAAGGTAATTCATCACAATCAAGTAGGCTTTATCTCTGGGATGCAAGTTTGGTTCAACATACACAATTCAATAAATGTGAATCACCACATTAAAAAAAAAAAAAAGAAAAAAGAACACATGATTATCTCAATACATGCAGAGGTTTTGATAAAATTCAACATCCGGTCATGTTAAAAACCTTCAACAAACTAGATATTAAAGGAACATACTTCAAAATAATAAGAGCCACCTATGACAAACCTATAGCTAACATCACACTTAAAAGGCAAAAGCTGGAGCCATTCTCCTTGAAAACTAGCACAAGACAATGATGCCCTCTGACCATTCCTATTCAACATAGTCCAGGCCAGGGCAATCAGGCAAGAAAAAGAAATAAAAGCCATCCAAATAGGAAGAAAGGAAGGCAAACTATCCCTGTTTGTAGATAATATAATTCTATACCTAGAAAACTCCCACAAGTCTCTGCCCAAAAGCTCCTAGATAATGATGAACAACTTCAGCAAAGTTTCAGAAGACAAAAATCAGTGTACAAAAATCAACAGCATTCCTATACATCAACAACGTCTAAGCTGAGAGCAAAATCAAGAATGCAATCTAATTAATCATAACCTCGAAAAGAATAAAATACCTAGGAATATAGTTAAACCATAGAAGTTAAAAAGAAAAAAATATCTGTATAACAAGAATTATAAAACACTGCTCAAAGAAATTATACAAGACACAAACAAATGGAAAAACTTTCCATGCACATAAGAAGGATCAATATCATTAAAATGGCCATATTTTCCAAAGCAATTTACAGATTCAATGCTATTCCTATCAAACTACCAATGGCATTCATCACAGAATTAGAAATAGCTACTTTAACAGTCATATGGAACTTAAAGAGACCAAAAAGAAAAGGCAACCCTAAGCAAAAAGAGCAAAGCTGGAGGCATCACATTACCTGGATTCAAACTCTACTACAAGACTACAGTAATCACAACAGGATGATACTGATACAAAATCAGACATGTAGATCAATGGAACAGCACTGAGGGCCCAGAAATGATACAATACAACTACAGCCATCTGATCTACATCAAAATCAACAAAAACAAACAATGAGGGAAGGGCTCCCTGTCCAATAAGCGGGTAAGTGGCTAGCCATATGCAGAAGATTGAAACTAGACTCCTTTCTTATACTGTAAACAAAAATAAACTCAAGATGGATTAAAGGTTAAAAGTACAAACCTAAAATCGTATAAAAATCCTGGAAGATAACCTAGGAAATACCATTCCGGATGTAGGACCTGGCAAAGATTTTGTATTAAGACACCAAATCAATTGCAACAAAAACAAAATTGACAAATGGGACCTAATTAAACTAAAGAGCTTTCGTGTAGTAAAAGAAATTATCAACAGAGTAAACAGACGACCTACAGAATAGAAAATATTTGCAAATTCTGCATTTGACATAGACCTAATACCCAGAATCTATAGGGAACTTAAATAAATGTACCAGTGAAAGACAACCCCAGTAAAACATTGGCAAAGGACATGAACAGACACTTTCCAAAAGAAGATGTACATGTGGCCAACAAGCATAAGAAAAAATGTTCAACGTCAATAATCATTAGAGAAGTGCAAGTGGAAACCATAATGAGAACCCTGTGAAAACCATTTCACCCCTGTCAAAACCATTTCACACCTGTCAGAATGGCTGTTTTTAAAACATTTTTTAAAATAACACATGCTGGTGAGGTTGTGGAGAAAAGATAACACTTATACACTGCTGGTGGGAATGTAAATTAATTTAGCCATAGTAGAAAGCAATTTGGCAATTTCTCAAAGAACTCAAAGCAGAATTACCATCTGACCCAGAAATCCCATTACCGGTTTCTACCCAAAGGAATTTAAATTGTTCTACCATAAAACACATACACATGTATGTTCATTGTAACACTATTCATAATAGCAAAGACATGAAATCAACCTAAATGCCCATCAATGGTAGAGTAGATAAAGAAAATGTAGTACATATACACCATGGAATACTATGTAGCCTTAAAAAAGGAATGAGATCATGTCCTTTGCAGCAACATGGATGGAGTTGGAGGCCACTATCCTAAGTGAACTAACACAGGAGCAGAAAACCAAATACCTCATGTTCTCACTTACAAGCAGGAGCTAAACAATGAGTACATACGAACACAAAGAAGGAACAACAGACACTAGAGTCCACCTGATGGCAGAGGGTGGGAGAAGGGTGAGGATCAAAAAACTACCTATCAGATATTATGCTTATTATCTGGGCAGTGAAATAATCTGTAAGCCAAACCCCCATGAAATACAATTTAACTATGTAACAAACCTGTACATGTACCGCTGAACTTGAAATGAAAGTTAAAAAAAAAAAAAAAAAAAAAAAGTGTATCTTGCTGTTTTGAGTTAGAAGTCCAAAAATGAACATCCTCCTCAATTTCTTATCTTGCAATCTCAACAGAAGGGGCTTTCACAGCTTATGCATACTGGGTGTTCTCTGAGCAGCTATGGCCTGAACTGTCTCTCAATGAAATGTGTTTCTTCACGTCTCAGTGATATCAGTTCAGTATTAAGTTTGTCTTACAAACTTCACTTTTAAGAAGTTCAGAGTGTCAATAGTCTACTTATAAATATCCCACCTTGGCACTACGCCGCCCCCTTAAAATCCCAGGCAAATCTATGTTCCCTGACTCTGTACTTAATGTTTCCAAAAGCCACAGCAAACATTCAGTAGTGCCAGAAGAAAGGGAAAGGCATGGAGAAAGCCTTTCTGGTTTTCTTCTTTCTGCGCTGTCATTTACTTTATGTTGTTAAGGGGTCACAACAAAAGCAAAAATAGACAAATGTGACTATATCAAACTAAAAAGCTCTGTACAATAAAGGAAACCATCAACAGAATGAACAGGCAACCTAAAGGATAAAAGGGAATATTTTCCAACCATTTATCTAATGAGAGATTAGTATCAAAGATATATAAGGAACTTCTACAATCCAATACCAAAAATCGAATAATCTGATTTTAAAATGGGCAAAAGACTGGCACCAACATTTCTCCAAAGAAGACATACAATGGTCAACAGATATGTTGAAAGCTCAACGTAATTATTAGGGAAATACAAATCTAAACCACAACAATGTATTTCACAATAAAACATCACCTGTCAGCATGACTATTTTCAACAACTAAAGAGAAAAGCAGTGCTGGTGAAGATGTAGACAAATTTGCACACTGTTGGTGAGAACATAAAATGGTGTAACCACTGTTGAGAACAGCATGGAGTTTCCTTTAAAATTTGAAAAATAGGACTACCACCAATTCCACTTTTAGGTACATATTTGAAACAGTTGAAATAAAAGTCTCAAAGACAAATCAGCATTCCCATGTTCACTGCAGCATTAATCACAATAACCAAGATGTGGCAACAACCTAAAGTTCATTGCAGATACATAAAGAAAATTGAGCACGTAAATATAATGGACTATTATTCAGCCTTCAAAAGAAGAGAATTCTGAATATGATATAAATAAAGAGTGGAGGACATCATGCTAAGTGAAATAAGCCAATCACAGAAGGACAAATATTACATGATTGCACTTATATAAAGTATCTGAAATACTCAAACTCATAGAAGCAGAGAGTGGAATGATGGCTGCCAGGGACTGGCAGGAGGGGGAAATGAGGAGCTGTAATTCGATGGAGTGAAGTTTCAGTTATGCAAGATAAATATAAGATCTACTGTGCAGTACAGTATCTACAGTTAACAATACTGTATTGTGCGCTTTAAAATTTTGTTAAGAGGGTAGATCTCATGTTAAGAGTTCTTACCACACACACACCCACCCACCCACCCACCCACACACACACACACACACACACACACAATCATGCAACAAACAAAACATAGAGCAAGGGTAAGATAATTTTATAGGTAATGGATGCTTTTTACCTTGATTGTGATGGTTTCACAGGGGTACAACTCTGTCCAAATTCATTAAATTGTATACATTAAATATGTGGAATTTTTATGTATCCATTATATCTCAACAAATATGTTTTCAAAAATTCTCAAGGATCCATGACCTGCATACCTAAACTCTTATGAAGTAGAGGGAATGAGACAGGGAATTCAGGGGTAGGGAGGTATGTTTATTTGATATAGAGAATAAAAGAATTTGAGGCCTTCTGTCTTCTCTGAAAAGTAGACAGGAAGACAAAACTGCTAAGAATAAAAAGTAGGATGGAGAACAGGATTTGTAATGTTCAAGAGAGTAAAGAAAATTTGAAATAGCCATTTCGGAAAGTGGAGGATACATTGCACAGCAATTTAACTGGACTGTCAATCAGTATGAAAAGACCATTGGAAGTCAACAAAATCTGAATATAGATAGAAACTAATGGTCTCTTTTATGTGAATTTCTCCGCAAGCGCTCAGAAAATGACAACTAAGTTCAGTCACACACACAAAAAAATGAAGAGTTAAATTCATCCAAATTCCAGTTGTTCTAGTAAGCTGAGGAGAAAACAGGACTAGGCATTTTTAGGATATTGTCAGGAGTAATGTTGCAACTGTAGGTTATGTTTTCTAATTTAGGTTAGGAGAGAAATGAAGAAAGCAGGTAGCAGCAGAATTGGGAGAAATTAGGCAGATCAATGGTTTGATGGGTTAAAGAGGCTGGAGGATGAGTATAGTGGGGTTATTCCAGCAAGTTGGAGGGAGGGAGGCTATGGTCACATTTAGATTACTGAATAAGTGATTTTAGAAATGGAGCAGTTATTGATGATGGCAACATCCAAAGGTGTGAATATGGGAATGGATGGTCGAAGTAAAGGATAAAGGGATTAGGGCAGGAGCAAGAGATCCAAGAAAAAATGGGGTTGGCTGGATGGCCATGTGACTGCTAACCATCACAGCTACCCAGGATGACAGAGTACTGGGTGGAGAGCAAGGTAGTAATGTCACAGCTACCCACGAGGACACAGCACTGGGCAGAGAGGAAGGTAGTAACATCACAGGGTAGCAATAGTGAGGATGAGAAAACGTGGTAAGGCAAATGTCAAGAATCTCAACAACAAAACAAAAAGCAAAACCATTACTCGTCTTAAGCGAGTAAATATCTAGAATTGCATTGAAAAGAAACAAAGATACTCTTCTACCTCCTGGTCTCAGTGAATATGGAACATCAACAAACAACAGCTGCCACTTCAGATTCAGGGGAACCTGTGTCGTTACAGTAAAGCAAAGTTTTACTTATGGTAAAGACATAGAGGAAATTTATCTTTCCTTTTTTTTCTTTTCATTTCTTTTACAAATATATTAGTATCTGTTTTGTGCCAAAAATTGTTTTAAGTTTGAGAAATACGGTAGGAGAAACAAGGTTCTCACATTTAAGAAGTTTACATTTCCACAGTGGGGGAAAGAAAATATTTTATAAGAATGCATATTGCATAATATAATCTTTATATTGGAGAGAGACTGGGGAGAGGGAGGGGGAGCTCTGCTTCACAGTGTTTGCTAATTTCTATGCTGTAATGACTCCTGCCATGACTGATTCCAGGTACAGATGGCTAAACAACCAGACTGCAAAACTTCTGAAAATTTGGCAGTGAATTCTTATTAGCTGGATAAGCTGGCTCCAATTGGATAAGCTGGCTTTATGCTGGATAAGCTGACTTACCATTGGATGAAAGGTACAGAAAATTTAATTTGAGCTTCTTTATAAAGAGGGTCTTGTGGCCAAATAATCTGTCTCAACTGGCTCTTTCAAGATGCTAGTCCCTTGATCTTAGACTTCCTAAGTTCCAGAGCCTTGAAAAATAAATGTCTGTTCATTAACAATTTTTACCCAGTCTCAGGTATTCTGTTTTGGCAGCATAAAATAAACTAAGACATAAGCCATATTAAAATCCCACTTTCTGTACATAAAATAAACATCACAAACAATTATACATATACACACAGATTATAATTCACCATGTATAAATAACTCCTACAAATATATAATGAGAAAAAAATAGAAGAGTATGAAAAAAAGCCATTTACAGAAGATAAATTATAAATGGCCATTACATACATGAAAAGATGTTTTAGTCATTAGCAATTTGAGAAACGGGAATTTAACCACAAGGTGATCCAACTGTACACACGACAGTCACACAAAATCATGGATTGGAAAGTAAAGCAAAGGGAATTCTTACACACTGTTAGTCTGTTTAAACTGATACTATGACACTGGCTAGCAGTTCAATGTCTCATAAAGCTAAAGATGTATTTCCCATGCCCCAGAAATTACACTCATATGTATGAATATAGACTAATAAAACACATACATATGTTCAAAGAGATAAGCAAAGCATGTTTATGGCAGCAATTTTTGCAATTGAAAAAAAACTGAAAAATTACCTGATTGTCGATCAATTGAGTAATGGCAAGTGTATAACAGTTGTGGAAACAAGTAAACTATAGATACATGTGTAATGTAGATGAATCTTACTAAGCTGATACCTAGCAGAGAAAAGTCATATAAAAGAGTAGACACTTTTATATACAAAGTTTATAAACATGCAAATCTAGGTTACATGTATTGCTTAAAATGTTAACTTACAAGGTAAAAGTATATTGTAAAAAGAATATACATGGTATGATCATCTCCAAATTTCAGATGATGGAAAGACAGGGGAAATATGAAAAATACTGTGATATTTAATGAGTTGGTAATGTTGTATTTCTGAACTGTATGGTATGGACAAATATATTCATGGTACCATAGTTTAAATCTTTTTTGCACATGTCAAATATGTCATGATATTTTTAAAAGATTCTTAATCTCCTTCATAATTATAGAAATGCAAATATTATAGAAGTTTAATTACCTGGAAAATATGTGGAGGCTTTCTTCCTCTGAATCATTTCTTTCTCCAGCCTGAAGTAAATCAGCATTTGCACTTCACAAAGAGTTTGACACAGAATTCTAATTTGCAAAGATTATTTTAGCACAAATGGGGAAAAAAATCCATTCATGAAGGTGTAACTCTTCAGATGTAATGGGTTTTGCTAGTCTGTAATAAGCCTATAGCATAGCATGGATTCATACAACTTTTTCAGGAAATGTATAAACGTAGCTTAATATGATAATGATATATTTAATTGATTTGTTAAAACAAACTTTTTGTAGTGAAACTTTCACAGATCAGTATTCAATGCCTGTATTGTATAGCCTAGGTGTTTGATTTGATACTAAACAGATTTCACTGGCCATTTATATATTTAAAAGACTATTTTGATTAGAATTTTTAAGTAACCTATGCTAATCCAAGGGAACAAAGTAGGTTTATTTTTATGAGTAAATCTTTTGTTTTCAAACATTTAAGATGGCAAATGGAAGGTAACCCAACATTGCTGTGTACAGAGTAGGCATACAAAATAGGTCTTACTTTTCCCACTTTGGAGACAAAATAAACCAAAAAACTAAGAATTAGAAAGCTCAAATAATCTGTATACTGTCAAAAAGCCATAAAGTAGCCAAACCAGTGTACGAGTTCCTTCTTTACTCCAAATCTCACACTGCTAAATCTAAATCTGGATTGCCAGAGTTAGCAAATATATATATGTGTGTGTGTGTGTGTGTGTGTGTGTGTGTGTGTGTGTGTGTGTGTGTGTGTGTGTTGGACTCCTAGTTCGATTTTAATTTCAGGTAAACAATGAATAATTTTGTAGTATGATTATTTACTATAAATCTAAAATTAACATTGAATGGACATCTTATATGTTTTCTGGGAAAGCTAATTACTTAACAATATCATTCAAAAAGTAAATAGAGGGAGAGATAAAATTAATTTAATAACAAATGAATCTCTTATTATTAGAAACTAGATAATTAGAATAAAAAAATAGATAACACATATAAATCTTCTCTTTTCCAAATATTTCTTACAATTTATTGGTGTTTTCCCAAACATCTCTAAAGTTTTCAGCAGGAGAAAACAGAAATATAAATTAGACTTCCGACAATTACATTACTGGCAGTAAAAGATAAATATCTTCATGACTTAGTAATACACCCAAACAATATTGCTGCTGGTAATCTCAAGTAACTTCAGTAACTTAATCATGACAGTTAGCTCTCCAATATCACAATGACAACTGACACCTCACCTAGAGAATGTCAACGTTAACTTCAGGTGAGTCATATTGGTGAAGCTGCTTGTGAAACTATGAACAGCCCCGGTATTAGTAATCATGAACAACAGAAGTTGCAGAAATCTTGACAGCCACTATGGTAATCTGAAAAATCACGTTCTAACCACTAATATAAATATCTCTCACCTTCAGACATTTTAAGAGTGGGCAACAAGTCAATTCATCACCCTGGAATTTATTCTATTATACCCAGCAATGAAATATGGTGATTGAAATAAATTATTCTTAAATCCTGAAGACACATATGTCAATGTGTTTCTAAAATAGAAGCTTGAAGATATTTAGCAATAAACATAGTAAATAAAACAAAGAACAGTACCCAAAATGTGAAAGTAAAATTATTTATGTGAAACCTTTTTAGTCTACTCAGTAATTTTGATTACTATTAGACATATCAAACACATGCCTAGAGATAATCTAATCAGTGGTTTTGTTTCTCTGCATCTTATTTTTAAAAAAATTTAAATGCCTCAAAAATATTAAAGGTTTATATCTAACTTAATGAGTACAGATTCTAGAGAACAAAACAAAGCACATGTATTTCATTTTAATGAACATTTACATAGTACTTACAATGTATCAGGAACAATTCTTATCATTCTATTCTTAACACTAACTCATTTGTTATTCCCTCATTATACCGTGGGAATCAGTAGTCCAAAGAGATTCAGTAATTTTCCCACAATCATATAAACTAGAGCAGGACCAGGATTAGAACCTAGGCAAGCTGGTTCCAGAATAGGGATTTTGACCCTAATGACAGACTGGCTCTCCCACATCAAAATGTTGTGTTATTAATTTACAATTGGACTCAAATTATTCCAAGCAACTATCAAGCACCACCCACATGATACTTTACCCAAAGTACCTCAATTTCTTGGCACATCATTGGGAGTGTTTTATTGTCCCTAGGTCATTGGCAAAGCCAGGGAGGTTGAGAGGCTTGAAGAAGATCATAATAGATGGTGACTGTCAGACCTTAGGTTTCAAGCAAGGTCTCGACGGCTTCAAAACCCAAGTCCTCATATACTGATATGCCAATTAGCTTGATTTAGCCATTGTGCAATGTGTGTACATATATATCATATATATGGTAAAACATCATGATGTACATGATGAATATATACTATTTTTTTGAGTTAAAATAATTAATTTTTTTAAACTCATGTCCTTTCTGTTCCTCAAAACAGCTTCCTTATGCTGACTTGAAGTAAGTATCAGGGGTTTTTAGGTTCTCAAAGATCTTTTCTCCTGGGACATATTTTTAGTGAAAGAATAATTGACTACAAGAATACTCATAACTGAGATGAATGAAACACATCTACATGCATGAGCTCATGCACACACACACACCCCTACACTTTGATATGTAGGAATAAGTTCTTCAGCTGAGAGTCCTTTAAGAGCAGAACTGAAGGTAACTCATTCTTGTATTCTCAGAGTTTAAGATAGTGTTTAGCATAAAATTTGTGCTCAGTAAATGCTAGATGAAGAAATGAAGGCATCTCCATACTCCTTTAATTTAGGGATTTTTATTAGAGATAAATTTCTGGAAACACATAAATAGAATCTATTATATAGCTGTTCCCAGGACTAGAGAACCACCTATAACTTGGTTCCTAAAGACAGATTCCGGTAAAAACTACAGCTTCTACCACCACCTTCTCCCAACCCCAAATCAAGCTGAATCTCTTTGAACCTATCAATTGATAAATAGATCTTTGAACAACAGCAAACTAACATATCATTAGGAAAAGCTGCTAAGTATATTTCACTTACTGTTACACTGAGCCAAATATCCTCTTATTACTGCACTGAAGTTTACTGACTTCATCTTTCTGCAAATGAAAAAATAAATGCCTTTCCTAAAGACATCCAAAAAATTAGAAATATGAATGGTGAAGTAAAAATTCCAAATATTTCAATCTGAGTAAAACAAACCATTAAGCACTACCTAGATGTTTTGCTTCATACCTTTGCCAACATGAATGTAGATATTTTACAAATACATTTTTATTTACAAAAATAAAACATATGCACATACATACTTGTATTTATATATTTATATTTAGGTAAGTCCAGATGTACCATATTGTGTGATGCTGTGTATGCATGTATACACACAAGCACATATACTAAGGAAGCCCTCAGCTGAAAGATGGTTTATAAGTTTTTTGGATTTTTGATTACACAATTATTTAAAATTAACTTGACATAGTTTTTGTCCTCAAAGGTCTAACCACATAATACAAAAGACAAATATATATAAATACTATTAGGGGAAATACAGTGTGGGAAAGAAAGGAAAAGTATTAAAATGTACTAGACATGAAACACAGAAATCTGCTTTAAATTGGTTATTGGTCTTATAGTTCAATAGATCATTTTTAAACCTCATTGCCCTGCTGTGATCCATATAACAGAGCTCTCTGAGGGGCTGAAAACAAGAGAGAAGGTCACACACAGAAGCCTCTCAAGAGCAGTGATGTATTAAGCAAATGATCTCACCAAAACACTGCATTTGCAACGAAGAGCATACAAAACAATTCTCATCTTTAAATCAAACAGAAAAACACACAAATACTTTATCAGTGGAAATAATTATTATACTAGTTAAATATTCCAGCAGCCTCTCCCATCAAGTCTAATTTTACTGTTGAAACACATCTCTCTTCCCCATCAAAAAAAAGAAAATTAATCAAATAAAATTAAAATAAAAGCATTAAAATAATCCGTAGTCTTTCTAAAATAAATTACGAAGACATATTTGAAATCCCTGTAACATCTAAGCACAATACTGAGGATCTTCTATTTAAACAACAAAGTAGATTTGTGATATGCAATTAATAGAGTAGTTTTCAGCTCAAGTTTAGCTTCCCAAAGCTGCATTATGTCACCAATTTGAAAGAAATGTGATGGAAATGATTGTATATGTTGCTGTGAGTAGATGTATGTGTGAATTCAAGTCAAGTATATGTGATCTTAAGAAGAATCAAAATATCTGCAAGCTATATTTTGATGTAGATCATCAAATTTCTGCACCACACCTCTTCATCAAACTTGCCTACTCACAATAAGAAGCTCTCCACAGGAAGCAACCAATTTATGCTGCTTTCATGGCTGCTTTTAAAGAATTCCAATTTGTATCAACTATTTATTCTGTGTTGCAGCAAACTATATCCAAAATCTCTTGTCCATTTGGATTTCTGCCACCACAATATGCAGCAGTGTTAATATTATAACAGCTCATCATCAATAGCATCATCAGAGCCAGAATGTGTTAAACAGTTTTCATACATATAATGCTCTTTTGGAGGCTACAGAAAAGTGAACAAATAGAAACTCTTCTCGGGATTCTGAGTCATGTAAAACAGGTAACACTGTAATCATCATTTGCGTGTGATGCATAAAAGCTATAGAATAAAATTTAATCAATTTGTAGGCTGGTATTGGCTTAGTACGTAAGTCACCACAAAACCATGGAAAATTCCCCCTTTCTCTCAACATTAGTTTCTCTATCTGAAGAAGAAAAGATGGATCTCCCATGGGATGCCTGTAATTTCTCTGTCTCTAACATTCTATAGCTTTCAGTGAACATAATAGATCATTGCATGGGAAAAAACAACCCAAGTACTGCTGAAGTAAAATCATTAATTGTTTGGCTCAATGAGTCATCTAAATCCAGCAGCATCAGTGAGTCCTTTTAAAAAAACAGTGCATCCTATATATCACTCCTTTAGGCACTTAGTGTTGCTGCTGTAATCTGCAGAATATGCAGCAAATTACATCTCTTCATATAGAGAGCTTTCACCCCAAACACTAATACTCTACTAATTTTCTGAAATGAATTATCAGCTTCAGAAGACACCATGATTCCTTCTATTACATCTGCCTTAGTCTGCTGGCCTACTTTCGAGGCTTGCTTCATGCTGTTACTGATGCCCTGAAAGCTTTTTTGCTTTGCACTTAGTCAATTCCTTCTCCTTCTTCAGAACTCAGCTCCAGTGTCACTTTCTTGGAAAAATCTTTCTGAGAACACCTGCCTGGGTCCAGTACCCACAGGATGGTCATGAATAGGGGCATGAACTTTTCATGGTAACAGGGGTCACATTTTAAACAAGTTAATGCAGCTTTACTTATGAAGCTCTTAATACTAGGAAATCAGAGATGAAACTTGGTTTTGATTAGCATCACCTTGTACAAAGGCTAATAAATAGTGAAACCCCAATGAATATTTTAAATGGAAAGAGATTGTCTTTCATACTATTTTAACACAATATAAGAAATTTTAAATTACAATATTGTTAATATTACTTTTAGCTTCTCTCCACAAGCCCTTCCTTAGAGCTTAGAAATGAAATAAGCCAAAGCCTTAAAATTCTACCTTTAGGAACTAATACGTTTGGATATTTGTCCCCCTAAATCTCATGTTAAAATACAACCTCCAATGTTGGAGGTGGGGTCTACCTGGAGAAAGTGTTTGGGTCATGGAGGAAGATCCCTCATGAATCTCTTGGTTCCATTCCTTTAGTGATGAGTTCGTTCCCATTCTATTATTTCATGTGAGATCTGGTTGTTAAAAAGAGTCTGACACCTCCCACTCCACACTCTCTTTCTTACCATGTGATACCCATGCTCCCCTTCACCTTCTGATATGATTGTAAGTTCCCTGAGACCCTCACCAGAAACAGATGCTGGTACCATGCTTCTTAGGCAGCGTGTGACCCCATGAGACAAATAAATCTCTTTTCTTTATAAATTACCCAGCCTCAGGTATTCCATCATAGCAACACAAAATAGATTAACACATGAACTATATAAACCCATAGATCAACAAAGCAACAATTTATATGGATGCACTTGATTTCCAATTATGTAACTAAAAGCCTCAACCTCTGAAATGCCATTCTTGCCCTGCATTCTTAGATGACAGAACATTTGGATGAGATATGAAAATGAAACAAATATCACTAAACATTGTCAGTTTATACAGGTGACCAATTTAAAACTATATTGCTGAATAATGGGGAAGGGGCTTCAAGACAGCGGACTAGAGGCATCTGATATTTGCCTCCTCCAAAAAGAAGAACCAGAATACTAAGTAGATCACCACATTTTGAATATATCATTTCAGGAAAAACACTGGAGTTCAACAGAGAAGTGACAGGAAATACCTAAACCAAAAGATAGCTTTATTGTCTTAAGATGAGCTGGGAACCTGAAGAGGCTTCCCAAAACAAGGAAAGGATAATGGAGAGATGTCCAATGGTCCACATGTCTACCATGGACTCTTGCAATTCTAGCCAAAAGAGAGCCCTTCGAACTTCATGGGCTCTGAGACTGACATTGGAGGCTGCCTGGAGACCACATGATGGCATTGCCCTAGAAAGAGTGTTCAGACCAGGTACCACCCATTCTGCTAAGTCCTAAACATTTATAGCAAAGTACCATTTCAGCCATGTCTCTACTAGATATTGTCATGCCCTGGGGCACAACAGCCCCTACATCTTCCACAACCATGGAACCCCATTGAAATCCTTCATCCATAGACAACACTGAAGCTGGCTGCTCCTGCCAGGGCCAAAGTGCAAGCCTTTGGCAATGACCTTATTGTCCCAGCAATGGAGTTCCCATGCATTTTCATATGATTCGAAGACAGATTGCAACACTTGTAGCTGCTGCCATTGTAGACTGCCACTGCCAGGGCTGATGCATGAGTGAAAAACAAGCTCCCTACCCACACGCCTATGGTTGTTCCTACTGAAAACAACCCCACCTTCCCCAATAGCAGGGCTGAAGTGAAACCACTATCACTGCATCCAAGCATTCTACCAGTAGCTTGAGGATCACTTCCTCCCTGCCTACCACAGCCAGTGCCTACATGCACTACAGGGGGCCTAAAAATAGGTCCTACCAGTCAGGAACCACACCTCCCCCAGTGCCCAGACATGCCATATGAGGACTAGGGGACTGCCAAGCTCAGTCCAGCACCACTGTCATATGGCATTATTCCCAGGGGCCTAAGGTTGGGCCCACCCAACCAGCTTTGACCACTAGGGCTGCCACCCACCTACATGTGCCACCTGCAGGTCTGGGGACTGGCCCACTCAGCCCATTCCAGCTAGCACCACCACCAGTGCAGATGGCTTGGGAGCTACAGAGTTGTACCATCACTGCTATTGCTATTAATCACACCATGTCCAATGCCAAAGGACCCAAAGATTTGCTTACCCACCTAGCCCATTACTGTCACTATTGATATCTGAACTAAGCCCAAGAATCAGCCCACCTGGACCCACCAACACCACTGCCAAGGTACTCTACCCTGTTGCTCAAGGAAAGGCATCTTCAGCCCGCCACTGCCAACACTGGGGCCCAAGGACTGGCCCACTTAGTGACCCAATCTGCAGCAAAATTATACCACAGACTTCACTAACAACCACAACCTAAGCTATTCAGAAAATCACAGATGCCATTGATGTTGTTTGCAGCCAAAGAAATCATATGAAGACTACACTGCTGCATGCACCCAGAATCAAAGCCCAAGTGACCTAACCAACCAGAACCATATATACATTTTCAAGAAAAAGTCTTCCCCAGTGAAAGCAAATTCGAAATATTGAGTGATACAACTGCTACACCAGATGCACAGATATCAACTTAAGAACACAGAAAACACTAAAAAACAAGGAAATGTGACATCTCCAATGAAGTACAATAATTTTCCAGTAACAGATTCCAGTGAAAAAGATATTTATGAAATCCCAGGAAACAAAATGTCAAAATAATAATATTAAAGAAGATCAGCAACAAACAAGAGAATACAAAAAAAAAATCAGAAAAATAATTCAGGATATGAATGAGAAATTTACCAAAGGGAAAGATGTCATAAAAAAGAACCCAATAGAAATTCTTGAAGTAAAGAATTCATTAAATGAAATACAAAATACATTTAAAAGCTTCAAGAGTAACTAGATTATGCAAAAGAAAGAATTTCAAAACTTGAAGACATGTTTTGAAATAACTCAGTGAGACAAAATTTTTAAAAAATGAACAAAGTCTATGTGACATATAAAAAAATTAAGCAAAAAAATATTTAAATTGTTGGTGTCCCAGAAGACAAGGTAAAAACAGAAGGGATGGAAAATGTAATTAATAAAATTATACCTGAAAACGTCCAAGTTTAGCAAAAGATTTTGACATTTAAATATAAAAAGCTCAGTGATGCCCCCAAAAAATACAATTCAAAAATGTCTTCTCCACAGGACATCAGAGTCAAACTGTCAAAAGTCAGTAACAGAGAATTCTAAAAGCAGTAAGGGAAAAGCTGTCACTTATAAAAGAATCCCTATCAAACTCACAGGCTAATGCTCTTCAGAAACTTAACAAGCCAGGAGAGAATGGTATGAATGATAGACTCAGGTTGCCAAGAAAAAAAAAAAAAGAAAAAAAGAAAAAAAAAAGCTGCTAGTCAAGGAATAATAACCAGCAAGTCTTTTATAAATGAAGGAGAAATAAAGTATTTTCCAGTGAAACAAAAGCTAGAGGAATTCATCACCATTAAACTAAGCCAACCAAAAAATGCTTAAAGGAATCCTACACGTGGAAGCAAAAGGACAATATCTACCATCATGAAAATGCAAGAAAGCTTATAGCCCACTGGTAAAGCAAACACACAAATAAAAAAAAGAGAAAGTACTCAAATGTTTCTACTACAGATAATCATCAAAACAACAATAATAAGCAGTAACAGAGAAAGAAAATAAAGGAGATACAAAACAACCAGAAACCAACTAACAAAATGGCATATTTAATGCCATAATTAATCATGTTGAATATAAACTAAACTTCTACTTAAAAGATATAAAATTGGTAAATGGATAAAAAAAAGTTATGATCCAACTATATGCTGCATACAACAAACTCATCTCACCTGATCTGTAAAGACACATATAAACTGAAAGCTAAAGGACAGAAAAAGATTTTCCATGCCAGCAGAAATGAAAAAATGAGCAGAAGCAGCTATACTTAGACAAAACATATGCTAAGTCAACAACAGAAAAAAATAAACCAAAAAATCATTATAAAATGATAAAGGAATCAATTCAGCAAGAGCATATATAATTCTAAACATACTTGCAACCCAACACTGGAGCACCCACCTATATAAGCAAATATTAGTAGTTCTAAAGACAGAAATAGACTCCAATACAATAATAGTTGGGGACTTCAGCACGCAATCAACATTAGACAGATAATTTAGACAGAAAATTAACAAAAAAAAATAGATTTTAACTGCATTTTAGACCAAGTGGACCTAACAGACATTTATAGAATACTTAATCCAACAGCTATAGAATATTCATCTTCTCAATCAGCATGTGAAACATTCTCTATGATAGTCTATATGCTAGGACACAACAACTCACAAAACATTTTTTTAATTGAAATAATATCAACTATCTTTACAGACTACAAAGAAATAAAACTGGAAATTAATAACAAGAACATTGGAAACTGTAAAAATACATTACAATATTTGGAAATTAAACAACATGCTCCAGAATTGGGTGAAGAAAGAAATTAAGGCAACAATTTAAAAATTCTTGAAACAAATGAAAATCAAAACACAACATACCAAAACCTATGATGTATAGCAAATGTGGTGCTTAAAGGGAAGTTCACAGCAATAAATGCCTACAACAAAAAATAGAAAGGTTCTAAATAAACAACCTAACCATGTACTCCAGGTAGCTATATAAGTAAGAACAAACCCAAAATATCAGAAGGAAAGAACAGAATTAAATAAAATAGACACTAAAAATAAATGCAAGGGATCAATAAAACAAAAAGTTGCTCTCTTGAAAAGATAAAAACTGATAAACTGCTAGCTAGACTAACCAAGAAAAATAAAAGGGAGAAGATCTAAATTCTAAAAATCCAAAATGGAAAAAAAAAAAAAAAAAGATTAGAAGTGATACCACAGAAATTAGGATTATCAGAGACTACTATGAACAACTATACAGTATCAAACTGGAAATCCTGGATAAAATGGATAAATTCCCAGACACATACAATCTACCAAGATTGAATCAGGAAGAAATGGAAAATGTGAACAAACCAATAATTAGTAATGAGATTGAATCACTAACAAAAAAGTCTTCCACAGCATGGTGGTGCATGCTTGTAGTCCCAGCTCCTTGGGAGGCTGAGGCAGGAGAATAGCTTGAAGCTGGGAGGTATAGGTTGCAGTGAGCCAAGATCCCTCCACTGCACTACAGCCTGGGAGACAGAAAGATTCCATTGAAGAGAAGAGGGCAGGGGAGGGGAGGGGGAAAAAGAGAGAGAGAGAAAGAATGGGAGGGGAGAGGAGGGGAGGGAGGGAGAAAAAGAAAAAATCTCCCAACAAAGAAAACTCCAGGACCGGATGACCTCACTGCTGAATTTTATCAAATTTTCAAAAATTAGCACCAATTCTCTTTAAACTATTTCAAAAAAGATGAAGAGGAAGAAATTCTCCCTAGCTCATTCTGTGAGGATGGCATTACCCTGAAACTAAAATCAGACAAGGACAAACAAAAAAAAAAGAACACTGCAAGCTAATATTCTTGATGAACACAGAGACAAAAACCCTCAACAAAATACTAACAAACCAAAGGCACTGGCACATCAGATAGATAATACACCATTTTCAAGCAGGCTTTAGACCAGGGATGCAACAATGGTTCAACATGCATAAATCAACTAATGTGAGAAGCATAACATCAACAGAACTTAGGACAAAAACCATGTAATCATCTCAATAGATACACAAAAAGCATTTGAGAAAATTCTACAGCCCTTCATGATAAAAACTCACAACAACATAGTCAGAGAAGGAATGTACCTCAACATAATAAAGGCTATATATGACAAACCCAGAGCTAACATCATACTAACTGGTGAAAAGCTGAAAGACTTCTCTAAAATCTGGAACAAGACAAGAATATCCACTTTCATCACTCCTATTCAGCATAGCACTGGAACTCCTTGCCAGAGGAGTTAGGCAAGAGAAGGAAATAAAAGACATTCAAATTAAAAAAGAAGTCAAATCGTCCCTGTTTCGAGATTACATGATCTTTTATCTAGAAAAACCCAAAGACTCCACAAAAAAATTTAGATTCGATAAATGAGTTCATTAAAGTTGCAGTATACAAAATCAGCATACAGAAATTAGTATTTCTACACACTAATAATGAACCAGCTGAGAAAGCAAATAAGAAATGTAACCCATTTATAATAGCTACCTAAAAAAAAAATCCCTAAGAATGAATTTAATCAAAGAGGAGAAAAACTTCTAAAAGAGAAACTACAGAACACTGATGAAATAAATTAAAGAGGACATGAAGAAATGTAAAGATATCTCATGTTCTTGGATTGGAAAAATTAATATACTTAAAATGATTAGAGTACCCAAAGCAATCTGTAGATTCAATGCAATTCCTATCAAATTTCCAATATAGTTTTTGACAGAAACAGAGTTCTAAAATGCATATAGAACCAAAAACAAACCCAATAGCCAAAGCAATTCTGAGCAGAAATAACAAAGCTGGAGGCATCACACTATCTAACTTCAAAATATATTGTAAAACTAAGTACCCAAAACAGCATGGTCTGGCTATAAAAACAGACACACAAACCAATAGAACAGAATAAAGAACCTAGAAATAAATCCACATATTTATAGCCAACTGATTTTAACAAAGGCACCAAGATTATACATTGGGGAAAAAGAACCTCCTTCAATAAATGGTGCTGAGAAAATTCAACATCTATATGCAACAGAATGAAACTGGACCTCTATCACTCATCATATACAAAAATCAACTCAAGACGGATTGAAGACTTAAACAAAAGACCTGAAACTAGAAAACCTCTAGAAGAGAACAGAGAAAACATAACAGAAAATTGGTTTAAGGCAAAACATTTTTGGCTAAGACCACAAAAACACAGCCAGCAAAACCAAAAATAGACAAATGAGACTATATTAAACTGAAAACCTTCTTTACAGCAAAGGAAACAATCAACAAAGTGAAGAGACAACCTATGGAATGGGAGAAAATATTTTCAAAGTAGTCATTCAACAAGGGGTTCATATCCAGAATATATAATGAACTCAAACAACTCAATAACAAAAATAATAATTCCATTAAAAACTGGACAAACACCATAAATGTACACTTCTGAAAAGAAGAAATACAAATGGCTAATAGGTATATGAAAAATGCTCAAAATCACTAACATCATTAAATACAGATCAAAACCACAATATCACCTTACCCCAGTTTGAATGCTATTATTTAAAAGACAAAAAATAGCAGATACTGGCAAGGATGCAGAGAATAGGGAACTTTCTGACATGGAGTTTCACTCTTGTTGCCCAGGCTGGAGTGCAATGGTGCGATCTCAGCTCACCACAACCTCTGCCCCCCAGGAGCAAGAGATTCTCCAGCCTCAGCCTCCTGAGTAGCTGGGATAACAGGCATGCTCCACCGTGCTTGGATAATTTTTTTGTATTTTTAGTAGAGACAGGGTTTCTCCACGTCGGCCATGCTGGTTCTCGAATTCTCGACCTCAGGTGACCCGCCCACCTCAGCCTCCCAAAGTGCTGGGATTACAGGTATGAGCCACCATGCCCAGCCTAGTAAAAGGAATTATATAGTGCTAATAGGATGTAAATTACTACAGCCACTATGGAAAATAGTATGGTGACTTCAAAAAAAAAAAAAAAAACACCTACCATATGATCTAGCAATCACACTGCTGGGCATATATCCAAAGAAATCAGTATATCAAATGGATACATGCACCCCCATGTTTATTACAGCACTGTTCACAATAGCAAAGATACGGAATCAACCTTAAGTGTCCCTCAACAGAAGAATGGATAAAGAAAATTTCATATATATACACAGTGGAATACTAATTGTCAGGTATAAATACGAATAAAATCATTGCCATTTTCAGCAACATAAATGGAACTGGATGTCATTATGTTATGTAAAATAAGCCAGGCACAGAAGGACAAATAATACGTGTTCCAACTCATATGTCAAAGCTATAAAAAAAATCGATCCCATGTAGGTAGAGAGTACAGCAATAGAATCCAAAGACTGGAAATCATGTGTCAGTGGGTTAGGGGATGAAGAGAGGCAGGTTAATGGGTACAAATGCACAGTTAGATAGAGGAGTAAGTTTTTTTTTCTTTGTAACATTTATTGATTTATTTTCTTGAACTAGGTAAGCAATTGCAAGTTACATTGGAAAGCATACATTTCTGGATATCTTTAATTTATACAATATATTTCTTTTTTTGGGGGGATGGAAATATTTTATATTTATTATGCAACTATCTTGCATGTTCTTCAAATGTACCCCAAAACCTAAAATGCAATAAAAAAGTAAAAATAAAAAAAAATTTTTTTTTAAAAGATAGAGGAGTAAGTTATAATGGTTTGTGACAGAGTAGGGTGACTGTAGTTAAGAACAAGATATTGTATATTTCAAAATAGCTAAAAGAGAGGACTTAAAATGTTCCCAGTTCATAGAAATGATACATACTGGAGGTAAAATTACAGGGTATAAGTACCGTGACTTGGTCATTACACATTCTTTTCATGTAACAAAATATCTCATGTATTTCATAAATATGAACAAATATTACATATCAATTTTTTAAGATTTTAAAAAATAAAATTATATTGCTTGCACTTGAGTAAGTTTCAAAAATCTTCCTAAAAAGTAAAATGTTGGATTAAAGTATGCAAGATCTTTTGTAAAGCAAGTTTGACACAGGTGGTAAGTGAGTGTACTTTCTTTTCATATAAAATAAAAAGCTTCTCATAAATTACTAAGTCCAATCTATAATTTATTATTTATGATTAATGTTTTATATCACTGCAGGCCAAATTTAAATGTCACACAGTTCTACCCACCCCATCCACTAGGTGTCTTAGTGATTTGGCTGGAATAAATTTAGGGTTTGGAAATTCAGGGTAACGGACTGCAATACAGTGAAAGAGGAGAATGTTAATGACACAAATTGTTTTATATGTTCCTATTCTTTTTCTCAGGAAGAATTAGCTTTGTTCCCTTTTCTATAAAGTGCTTCTTTAGATTTTATTCCCCAGAAGTTTAAAGTGGTAAAGATACTTCGGAGACTTTAATCCAAATTATAGGACATTTTTCTCCATTTAAAAACACATTGTTCAATGAAAATGAGGGGGTGCAATTATAGTAAACTGGATAATTTGTTTTATCTCATCTTCCCTAATGTCTTAAAATTTGGGTTTCAAGCACAAACATTTATAACGTTCAATTTAAATTTTGAGGCTGCATATTGCCTTAAGGTACTTATTAAGAATTCCATATAAAATTAGAATAAAGTAAATATAAAATCATTTCTATACATCGAAGAGAAAAAATAAACTCCTTATTTTAGGGAATAATGTCATTTTCTAAAATCTCTAAAAAGAACTGCTTATTCCTATAGAAAAGTATTCTATAATTCATATAATTCAGATGAGGGTTGCTAATTATAGCAATCAACTTCTGCACCACAGAGCAGTATAGACTATTAAAGATGTGGCCATCCAACCAACAGAATGGAAAAAAATTTTTGCTATCTACCTATCTGACAAAGGGCTAATATCCAGAATCTACAAAGAGCTGAAACAGATTTACAAGAAAAAAACAAACCATTTCAAAAGTGGGTGAAGTATATGAACAGACATTTTTTCAAAAGAAGACATATATGAGACCGACAAACATATGAAAAATTACTCATCACCACTGGTCATTAGAGAAAAGCAAATCAAAACCACATTGAGATACCATCTCACACCAGATAGAATGGTGATCATTTAAAAATCTGGAGACAACAGATGCTGGAGAGGATGTGGAGAACTAGGAACACTTTGACACTGTTGGTGGGAGTGTAAATTAGTTCAACCATTGTGGAAGACAGTGTGTCAATTCCTCAAAGACCTGGAAACAGAAATTCCATTTGACCCAGCAATCCTATTACTGGGTATATACCCAAAAGACTATAAATCATTCTATTATAAAGACATGTGCACATATATGTTCACTGCAGCACCATTTACAATAGCAAAGACCTGGAACTAACCCAAATACTCATCAATGACAGACTGGACAGGGAAAATGTGGCACATATACACCATGGAATACTATGCAGTCATAAAAAAAAAAAAAACATGAGTTCGTGTCCTCTGCAGGGACATAGATGAATCTGGAAACCATCATTCTCAGCAAACTGACACAAAACAGAAAATCAAACACTGCATGTTCTCACTCATAGGTGGGTGTTGAACAATGAGAACACATGGACACAGGGAGGGGAGCATCACACACTGGAGGTGCTAGGGGAGGGACAGTGGAGGGTGGGGAGGTTGGGAAGGGATAACACAGAGAGAAATGCTAGATATAGGTGATGAGGATGGAGGCAGCAAACCACCTTGCCATGTATGTACCTATCCAGCAATCCTGCATGATCTGCACATGTAACCCAGAACCTAAAGTACAATTTAAAAAAAGAGAGAGAGAAAGAAAAAAAGAAAAAAATGTGGCCATCATAGACCTCAAACTCTGCCACAGGAATTGGCCCAAATATCATGATAAAATTAAAATTCTCAAATGCTTTTATGGACCAAGCCTTGTTCTAACATGAATTAATTCAGTCAGACTCATCCTTAGTATTTCTGAGGTCCCAGGCAAGAATAAAAATGAAGCCTACATTTCTTATGTGTAATTTGAATATTATAAACAAAGCCTATGCCCAAGATGAAAGGACTTACCCAAAACAAAATTAGAGACTAAACATACCCACAGGGAACAAGAGTGCATCAACTCCTCTCTATTATCTCACTTCTTATTCAGGATTTTCAGACCACTCTAAAAGCCTCCCTAAACCATATCACCCTAGCAAAACGGAAGGAGGAGTTAGTGTTATTATCTGAGGAGCCAAGTGTGCTCAGCCACCTCCTTCGGAGCATCCAAGGCAAAGCAAAAGCGGCCTTCCTGGTTTCTCAAAGCAGAAGCTGTGCACAGCTCCTCCCCTGACACTTAGTGCTCTGCCCACTGCCCCCAGTGTTTGGGTCCTCTCCCCTAATTCTCACTTGCCCATTTGGTTGTTGGTGTTTCAAAGCCTTCGTATCAGACTGAAAACAAAAATTCAGAGAATTTCAAACTTTGATATTTGTGAAGGCCTTGTATTATCCTGTTAGGGTTCCCATGACTAAATACCTCAGACCAAGTGTATTAGTCTGTTTTCACACTGCTATAAAGTAATTTATAAAGGAAAGAATTTTCATTCACTTACAGCTTCCACATGGCTGGGAGGCCTCAGGAAACTTACAGTCGTGGTGGAAGGCAAACATCTTACGTGGCAGCAAGCGAGAGAAAGCATGTGAGCACAGGAAAAGCTACCATTTATTAAAACCATCAGATCTTGTGAGAATTCATTATCATGAGACCAGCATGGGGGAACCCGCCTCCCTGATTCAGTCACCCCTCCATTGCACATGGGGATTACAATTCAAAATGAGATTTGGGTGGGGACACAGAGCCAAACCATATCATGGGATAACTTAAATAACAAATATTTTTTCTCAAAGTTCTGGAGGGCAGAAGTCTGAGGTTGATGTGTCAGTCAACAGTGCTGCTTTCCTTCTCAGGCCACTCTTCATGGCTTGTGAAAGCTGTTTTCTCCCTTTGTCCTTACATGGTTTTTCCCTGATGTCCGCACATCATCGGCATTTTTTTCAGAGGTCCAGATTTCCTCTTCTTAAAATGACACCAGTCAAATTGGATTAGGGCTCAACCTAACAGCTTATGTTAATCTAATCACCTCTTTGAAGACCCTGTCTCCAGTTATAGTTACATTATGTAGTTAGGAGAAGTTAAGCCTTCATCTTATGAATTTGAAGGAGACAAAATGAAGCCCATAATAACCCTCTTCAGTGTAAGACCTGAACAGGAACCTCTCTTGCCCAGGTCTACAAACAAAACTTACCTCATTTTAAAAGCTTAAGATTAACACCATATTACAGATAAAGACATTGAAGCGCAGAGTGGTTAAGTAACATTTCCAAGGTCACAGAGGTATGAAGCAGGTGCTGCAGCTCCAGAGCCTGTGCTTTTAGCCACAACCCTTTATGAGTTCTCCATGAAGGCAGCACACATGACCAAAACTAAATCAGAGACTCTTCCAGGAGTGTTTGAATCTGAGCTGGGGAAAGAGCCCTGTCCTCTCTAAACCACAAATGTAGCTCATGAGATGCTCCTGGTCATTCCCACTATCATCTGGAAAAACTTGCCTAAAGGAACCAAATGCTCATCTGAAGATAGGCGGAGCAGAGACATGCTGGACCTGCTAGGTTGGTCCTGGTTGGCCCTGCCCCTTTAAGGCTTGACTAGTCTCCCTTTGAATACACGTACTAACTAGCATCCTTCTGGTAAATCTTTCTGTTTGTTCCTGCTTTGTTTGGTAAGAGTGTCTGTTGCTTAGAACCAAAATAATCTGGACTAACCCCAAGTAATCCCGAGAACCATTATATAAAATTCTATTTGCTTTGCTGATGATCTCCCCTTATTCTTTAGATCCAGCAGACAAAGTTAAAACAAATCAACCTAAGAAGCCACCTTGTTTAAATCAGTTCTTTTCTTGCAAAAATTCTGCTTTGCCAGTCTCCATGTTAGGATGTTTATAAAAGAACAGGAAGCCTCTTCCAATGACCTGACCAGCAGGAACTATTTTAGAAACCAGCTCTGTTCTCTCTGTTCTCCATCCCTCAAATTTTCACTCTTACTTTTCTTCTCCTTTATCACTGTAGTGTGACATGCTGAGATTTTTAAGAAGGATTCATTAAATTGTAATATATCATTTGACAAGAAGAAGTGAAAAGCATTCTACAAAATTCATCAGTACTGCAAATACAAAAAGCAAACCACAGGTACTTTAAAGATTCCCATTATCTGTTGGAGTAGAAGACGTGATAACAGTAAAAAGCAATTAAGTAGTCAGGATACAAATCTTGGTGAGAAATAATTCAGATTCTATAAAATAATTCTAAATTTAAATGCCACCAACTGTGGCTACACATGATTAAACAGATTCAGTCAATTTAGGCAGAACTATCAACCTGGCTGGAGTGAGGACATGGCCTTAATTAAAATATTTCTATGTGGCTGAAAATTCATTTTCATAGTCACACTGAATAAATGGTTGGAAATTTTAAAAAGCAAAGAGATTGATTTCTGTTTATTTTAGCTTCTTATCAGAATTAATATACTCTTTGTACGTTCACTGTAACTCCAATACTGTGTTCTCCATTGCCAGGGAATATAAATTAGTAGGAGATACCATCCTTGGACTCCAAAAACATGGGAAAACAGTACAGGTAAAAGACAAGTGGAGAACAGTATTTGTTGCTCCCAACAAAATGGAAAACCTTTTACCCTCCTGTGCATCTAGTGGAGCTATAAATACATATTAGGTTCTCAATTCATAATTGTTGATTAATGAATAATTCTGTGAGAATATATGCTACAGACCAACATTTTCTGAATTACTTCGACTGCAGTGCATAGTAAAAATTTTTAGTATGCTAACACCAAAATGAATCCATGAGAATAGACAAGGAAAAAACTTATTAACAAAACATGTATGCCAGCTTATAAGCCAATATTCTTAACATTGACAGGCATCATAAAATATACAAATATCTTATTTCAAAGGTTATACAGTCAGCACAGCCTCTGAATCAATTCTCAACTTCGAGTCTAACATCACTCATTCTGCATTATATGCTGATCTCCCTAACCACTTGGTGGGATTTGGGCTAAACCACGACAGTTCTTAGGGACAGCTGGATAATTGTTATGTCATAACAACAATCATAACAACATGTTCTGATATTTCACATAAATGTTTAAAACACATTTTAGAAGTAAATATCTCCCTAGTCATTGTTTCTTTTCACCAGGCTCCTATGCTCATCTGTAGAAGCAGAATGGCAAGGAGCATGGGCTGCAGGAAGACTCACTTTGTTCCAGACTCTACCACCTAATAGCTATGTGAGTGTGGACAGGTGACCTGATAACTCTGGGCCAGGATAACCTCAGATGGTGATAATAATGATAGTTTTGTGATAATAATGGTATCTTACTCGCAGGAATAGTTGAAATAATCTGTATAATTGGGATAACACCTGGTACCTGGTAGGAGCTTAATAAATACAATACTTTTTCAGGATGGTGGTGTCTATAGTAAGAAAGATGTAATTCAGAGAATGGAGCCATACTGGTCAAATGGTGTGGGGACATCAGCTAGGCCTTGAAGATGTATGAGCTCTCCCATGGGGTCTCAGTTTCTGCTGAAACTACGCTTAGTATACCTGCCACACTGAAAACATTTAACAAATATGGAATTAATGACAACAGCATTAAGACATGACCTGTATTGACCAAACCTGGCGTATTAAAATTGTCTCAGAACAGAAGATTGGCACAGTTTTGAGATTTTAGACCAGTAGGCAGACTTTACAGCAACTGCAGACCAATACTGTCTCTTGGTTCCTAGCAATGACAAAAAGATGGATGATCAAGAAAGTCCGAGTTGCCTTACGTTCTGATTCAGTAGACGAGATCCCTGATTTCTCTCCCTTCCCATTATTTGAACCTGACCTTTCCACAACAAATCTAGTATCAGCCTGTTTGGCCTTTGATCACCACAACCCTGGTGCCACCCGGTGAGTCCTGGTATGACAGACAGGAAGACACAAAGCTACATTTATTTTTCTGAAAGCCATTTCTGTAAGTAGAGTAGTGTTATATTTTCTAGCATTTTGTGGTTGTTTATTGGAAACATTTGGGAAAGGTTTATGCTTCTGTTTCTGATGAAGTTTGACCAACTTTTTACTTTTTTAAATCTTCAAGTGTCTTTCTGAAACAGAGGCAGGAAGTGATCACCCAAGCCTTGTAACCAGTCTGGAAGTTTCTAATAGATACGATAGCCCCAGGAAGAAAGATTAATACCACAACTTTTGTTCTATAGAGGTTCCAAACTCCCATAAGGCTCTGCAGCATTCCCATGGACAATTAGGGAGTCATCAATGAAAACCTACCTCAATTTAATCCACTCTCAAGTCCAAACCGCTAACAAAACCCATGTTATCACCAGGCCCATAGAGTGTCTTAACAGATATCAAGGGAGGCATAACAGCTGGTATGTGTGGGCACTGGGATTGGGGGTTAATTCCTTCTTCTGGCAATTCTAAGCATAACAAGTAACATCTGCACGAGCTAGTCTTTGGGTTAGAGACACTACAGCAAAAAAAATATTCACAGGCACAGAAGTCCAATGATTCTAATATTCAAACATTCTCTGTACAAAGACCATGTAGACAGATCTTTCTCAGAACTTACTAGGCCACTGGAACTAGCTGTTCTGGATTGGAATTTTACCTACATCTTGAGCTTTAATTCTTCACAATTCTATGTTGTCATCATAACAATTTCTTACCCATGTTCTTTGTCTTTCAACACTTGCCTCTTCTCTGTTAGCAACATGTGGCCAGCCAGCCTTACCTCATTTCAAATTAGAAAAGGATAATTCTGCTGCAACATAATTTTGTGTCACTTTGACAGCCAAATCAGAACAAATTAAGAATCTAATATTACAAAATATTACACTATGTGTCTTGGCAAATAGGCTTTTTTTTTTTTTTTTTAAATAAATGGAGTCTTGCTCTGTTGCCCAGGCTGGAGTACAATGGCATGAGTTCAGCTCACAATCTCCAGCTCCCAGGCTCAGTGATTCTCCCGCCTCAGCCTCCTTAGTAGCTGGGATTACAGGTGCATGACATCATGGCCGGCTAATTTTTGTATGTTTAGTAGAGATGCGGTTTTACCACATTGGCCAGGCTGGTCCCAAACTCCTAGCCTCAGGTTATCTGCCCACCTTGGCCTCCCAAAGTGCTGGGATTACAGGCATGAGCCACCACACCCAGCCAAATATGCCTAATTTAAGGGCTCTATCTACAAGAAAACTTATCAGAGATTAAAAATTATAAGCATGATACAAAACTAATCAGATACAAAACTAAATGGAGCTAATTCATTAGATGACCAGAATAAAAATTCAAAAACACATAATTAGATAAGAGTGACAGTTAGATAAAAATAAAAACCTCTGAGATTTTATTCTTTCCAAAAGTCAAATGCTCAAATAGATAATAAGGGATGCCTCTTAGCAGGAATGCATATAGAAAATCCTAAAATAAGTGGATATGTTTGGTGGATTCATGCATTTTGAACGATCATCAAATTCTGACTGCTACAAAAAAAAGTGAGTGTATTTTTAGTATACAATAATAGTGGCACAATGACCAAATCAAAGGACCTAACAGAGTCACTTTATTCTGCACAAAAACCTTAGAGTATTTTTGGTTATTGTTTCCTATTTCACACATATTTCTTATTTTATAAATACTGGCAAACTAAATCATAGGACACTAAAAGGGAAACAGCAATATATTGACAACTTTTTGTCTCCTTTGTCCCAACTGAAGAACTGGGAATATTTGGCCTTAAGGCCTTAAGATGATCAGAAACAATAATGGGAGTCATTAAGCCAAATTTATTGAGGAAATAAGAAGCTCGTGCTGTAAGTGGAAACCCAGAAACTGATATCCATCTTTATGTCATTCGTAGAGAGGATCTGTGCTTTGAATAGGAGTTAGATGTATTTTAGATAACTTTAAACTTCAAGATTCTACGTGACTTTGAAATTAATAAGTACAGAACTGGAGATAACAGAGGAAAGAGAATTAAACTAAATAGAGTGGGTAGAACTCTACAAAATAGAAGAGCATAGAGCATCCAGGTTTGAATCCAGCCAAGCAATCACTGCTGTCTTTATTAGTCTGTTCTCTCACTGCTATAAAGAACTATTGGAGACTGGGTAATTTATGAATGAAAGTGTAACTGGCTCACACTTTTGCAGGCTGTACAGGAGGCATGGCTTGGGAGGCCTCAGGAAACTTACAGTCATGGTAGAAGAACAAAGGGAATCAAGCACCTTCTTCATGTGACGGCAGACGAGAGAGGGCAAAGGAGGATGCACTACAGGCTTTTAAACAAACAGATCTCATAAGAACTCATTCGCTATCTCGAGAAAAGCAAAGAAGTCTGCTCCAATGATTCAATCACCTCCTACCAGGCCCTTCACCCAATACGTGGTGATTACAATTTGACAGGAGACTTCGGTGGGGACACAGAGACAAACCATATCACCTTCTTTCCTTGTCCTCTGTGTTAACAAAGAGCATTCATCTGAGCAATGGTGTGTGTTCAATGTACTGTGCTTACTCAAGACGATTCCTGAGTTTACAAATGTTTGTGTGCCTCCATTTAGAAAAAAGAAAAAGGATAAATTAAAGATACTATTTGCATAGAGGTAGCCCAAACAGTTGTCTTTCCCAGAAAGCTAATTTACTTACCATTACATATACATATCAGAGTCTCCAAAGTGCCATTAGTGTTTATCCCAGAATTTGCCAAGATAATCCATGCGTTACGGAGAAAAGTAATGATTTAATGGTAGACTTCTTGAAAATTAAGGATGCATTTAGGCCTTTATTTTACTATATGGATTGATATATGTCATATAGTTGAGGGTCAAGGAGGACACAGCAGAAATCTGAGGGAGGAGTGGAAGTTCTATCAGAAGGCACACTAAAGGGGCAGTTTTACTCCTTATTTGTCATCAAAATGTTAGCAGTAAAATAAAATTTACATTTCTGTTAATTCTTGTACAACTTAATGTATATTCAAAATAATTAGCAGTAAAATAGCAAAATAGCAGTACAGTAAAATTTATTTTTTCTTTTGTGAATTTTTGCACAACTTAATTTAATGCATATTCAAAATAATTAGCAAACTGAGATTCTTCTACATTGCTTGAGTTTTATGTGTTTTCAGTATTGTATTTGCTTGATTTATTTCATATCACATTCTGTACCTGTACTAGTTGCTTTTATTAAAAAAAAAAAAAACTCTTGAAAAGTTTAAGTTTGGATTTGAAGTATTAAAATAAATGGTAACAAATGAATCTTAATATTAAAAGCAGACTTCTGAAAAAAGTTTCTGGAAAAATAATGTATTTATACGTTATTTGAACTATTTTAATGCAACTCTCACAAAATAGACACGCAGCTTAAAAACCTCCATAGAAACCACGGGTTGTGGATAGCATTGGTAATTTAAGTGCATGTGATAAACAAGAAAATATAAAAGCTGATACTGCTCCCACTGAAAAAATAATCTCTTTATCACCACTCCCAAACCCCAATTCAAGGGTAAAATTATAATCATCCAATGAGAAAATATGAGATCCTCAAACTCTGATATTATCAAGAAAATTAAAGTACAAATTTGCCTCCAGTAGAACCAGTGGTAAGCTTCACACTAAGTGCATTATTCAGCCTTCAAAAAAATAGCCTATGTTTGTATGAAGCTACCAGTATGAGCAAGATTTTTAAAAAGTAAGCCACCAGAACACCACTGATAAGATCCAAGTAGGAGAAAAATAATTTTTGTACCATGAATGAATTTTCAAAAGTTAAATACTAGGAGTTTTGCCATTTTTACATTATATTTTTTAAATGTCTCTATTTGTGTAAGGTTTATAAAACCAGTATAACATCTACAACCATCTGATCTTTGACAAACCTGACAAAAACAAGCAATGCGGAAAGGATTCCCCATTTAATATGTGGTGTTGGGAAAACTGGCTAGCCATACGCAGAAAGCTGAAATTGGATCCCGTTCTTACTCCCTATACAAAAATCAACTCCAGATGGATTAAAGATTTAAACATAAGACTTAACACCATAAAAATCCTAAAAGAAAACCTAGGCAATATCATTCAGGACGTAGGCATGGGCAAGGACTTCATGACTAAAACACCAAAAGCAATGGCAACAAAAGCTAAAATAGACTAATGGAATCTAATTAAACTTAAAGCACACCAAAAGAAACTATCATTAGAGTGAACTAGCAACCAACAGAATGGGAAAAAAAATTTGCAATCTACACATCTGACAAAGGGCCAATATCCACAATCTACAAAGAACTTAAACAAATATACAAGAAAAAAAAAAAAAAAAACCCACCAAAAAGTGGGCAAAGGATGTGAACAGACACTTTTCAAAACAAGACATTTATGAAGCCAACAAACATAGGAAAAAAAGCTCATCAAAATCACATTGAGATACCATCCCATGCCAGTTAGAATGGCATTCATTAAAAGGTCAGGAAACAACAGATGTTGAGGAGGATGTGGAGAAATAGGAATGCTTTTACACTGTTGGTGGGAGTGTAAATTTGTGCAACCATTGTGGAAGACAGTGTGGCAATTCCTCAAAGATCTAGAAAGAGAAATACCATTTGACCCAGGAATCCCATTACTGGTTATATAACCAAAGGATTATAAATCATTCTATTATAAAGAGACACACAAGTGTATGTTTATTGTGGCACTGTTCACAATAGCAAAGACTTGGAACCAACCCAAATGCCCATCAAAGATAGACTGGATAAAGAAAATGTGGCACATATACACCATGGAATACTATGCAGCCGTAAAAAAGGATGAGTTCATGTCCTTTGCAGGGACAGGGGTGAAGCTAGAAACCATCATCCTCGGCAAACTGACACAAGAACAGAAAACCAAACACTGAATGTTCTTACTCATAAGTGGGTGCTGAACAATGAGAACACATGGACACAGGGAAGGGAACATCACACAACCCGGCCTGTCAGCAAATGCGGGGCTAGGGGATGGACAGCAGGGAGGAACGGATAGAATTATGATAAATATCTAACGTAGATTTCGGGGTGAATGCAGCAGACCACCATGGCACATGTATACCTATGTACCAAACCTCCACTTTCTGCACATGTACCCCAGAACTTAAAGTATAATAAAAAATAAATAGTATAACAGAGCAAGTATATAATTTTAAATTATATATATATTATATATACATACCATCTGTGCGTATGTTGAAATCACAAAATATTAGCTGATAAAGAATACATATCAAATATGTACATAATATATATTAGTCTTTGCAAATGTATGTTTAATAATAATTTTTTTTAGAAGTTTACAGTTTAGCTATAAATGCTGTCTTTACAGATCTCTGAAATGCTAGCTGGCCACTTGAGCATCTAGAATTTTCCTCATTTATTTTTGTACAGTCATTTAGCCCCTTGTGTTATTTACCTGGTTTTTCATATTACCACCCCCTCAAATCCCGTAAAAACACTTTCTGGTTATTTTATGAAACAGTAAAAATAATTATTTTTACAAACTTACTTTTCAAATAATAAAAACACTGCCTGGTTATTTTATGAAACAGTAAAAATAATTTTTTTACAAACCTACTTTTCAAATAATGCGTTTTGGTTATACTTAATTTTTAACAGTTTATATTTACAAATGTTTTTTAAAGTAAAACAGACAATTTGTATTCTAAACTCTCAATGATTATGTTTTTATCAGTCAAGTCTCTCAGATCTGAGACTAATTTTATGCAGATGCAGTTACAATGGCTATTTCTATCATATGAATTCCTCTAAGCCAAAACAACAATCTTGTCTATATTCATCACTGTCCTAAATTAGAGATATTAAAGATACATAAACCATGAAGACACATGGTTATGTTTCTATGTAATACTTCTCAACTGACTCAAATGGATTGTGTTTATACATTTGATTAGAGAATTGAAAAAATTTAAAAGCACCTGATACCAGTAGAGATGGTAAACTATTTTTATAGACCATGTGTTATTCATATGTCATGCTTAGACAGGAATAAATAGGTCAAACTTGAAAATAGCAGCTATCAATGTCTTTGATAGCAATAAAATAAAATTTACTTTTCTTTTTGTTAATTCTTGCACAACTTAATATATATTCAAAATAATTATACAGAAAACTGAGGTTCTTCTATATTGGTTGAGTTGTATGTTTGTGTTTTCAGTATTGTATTTGCTTGATTTATTTCCTATCACATTCTGTACCTGTACTAGTTGCTTTTATTTAAAGAAAACTCTTGAAAAGTTTAAGTTTGGATTTAAAATATTAAAATAAATGGTAATGAATGAATTTTAATCAATATTAAAGTAGGATTCACAGAACAATAGCACAATGCATTAGAGAGCTTTCAGCCCCTAAGCCACACAAGGTATTTCACTGTAAAATTTATTAGCAGAGTTTCCTAATCAGTTCAGCTCTGACATTTTACTTTAGTGAGCACATATCCAATCTCAGAGGCAGCTACTTCTCCCCTAGTATCATTATCAGTTTGCTTCTTTTCCTATCTTTCCCTGCTTCTACTTAAGTATGTTTTCTTTTAACCAATATAAAATATAATAGCTCAGGAAAAACAGTCTGATTTAAAGAGTACTCAGTTTAATCAAACTCTGATGATATTAGAGACTGGCCGTCGAGATTGTCTAGTCCCCAGAAGAAAAGAATCAAATTAAATAACATTTTTAAAATAAGGAAATGAAGTCTCTTGTATAATCAAGTATTTGGTCTAAATTTAAACACTCCCCAAAGTTTTCTGAGGAACTTCCATGCTGCTTTCCACAGTGACTGTGATAATTTGAATTCCCACCAACAGCATATGAGGGTCCCTCTTTCTCTTGACTGCATTTTGACTCTAGCCTGTCACACGAGGTCAGGCGTGAAACTTTGCACTTGTGGTGTCATGTCAGTGTCCAAAGTATTTTCGATTAAGGAACATTTCAGATTTCAGATTTTAAATTAAGGATGCTCAACCTGTACTAAGAGATAGGAGGAGACAGAGAAAGGTGGTACAGTCAGCATGAAAGCAGCTTCAATCTCATCACAGGAATAAATAAGGAATAAGACAAATATACAACTAACTAAGCTTTATGGCAGAACTGGGAAAGTAGCATGAGAGAGGCACTTCAGAAAGCTGCAAGGAGTTCGGTGTAATAAACAAGAAAGTAATTTTAGCTGGGGATCTGCATCCAAGAAAGATGTGAAGGATGTATAGACTTTGGTCAAGAGAGAAGAGCCTTCAGATAGGGAGAAAAGGACATGTTTTCTCAGAAGCAGGAAAAAACTAAGACCTGTCCGAGAAGAGGGACATGGTTTGTTAGTATCCACAGAACATAAGAAAATGTTGTGACATTAAACATTTTCTTCAGTTATCACTGTGTTTGCCTACAACTAAAAGAAAAACCTCAATATAGTGGCTTAAGCAAAGAGAGGTTGATTTGTTCACGTATCAACAAGTCTAGAAGTAAGCAGTTGTCTGCTTAGGTTTAGTAACTCAAGATTATCATGCCTAATATCTTATTGTCTTGGTCTTTCTCTGTGGCTTCCAGATAGCTGCTTGGGCTCTACGTTCACAGGAAGAAGAAAAGGGAAGAGATGTTATACATTTCAATATGCATCTCATTGGCAAGAGCCAAGGTGCACTCCTATGTTAAAGGGCACTCCTAATTGCAAAGGAGGCCAGCAAATCAAGAGTTTAGCTCTTACAGCCTTGACAGTAGACACAAGACAGAGAAAATAAAGTTGAGTGTTGAAGGGGCAAAAAAAAAAAAAAAGTCAATTGCAAGAGCATAAAGGGTAGGGGGAAGAAGATAGAACTTACCTGGGCATTAGAAGCAATGAGCAAGATTTTTACAAGAGCAATAGTCTAATGGGCTGGCTAATACAATAGGCTATATCAAGGGTTAGTAAACAGCAATCTTAGAAATAGTCAAATGAAAGGTGAATGACTTCTTGTCAGAAGTTAACGCATCAGCACACATACAAAAATCCTGAATTGAAAAGACAGAACTAGAATGGAAGCAAAAGCGCCCAGCCCCACTTATTGCAGTCTGCATAGCCCTTCTCATCATTTGGACTTGGCCATCTATGCAGGACACTTGCTTATGCCAGTGACTTCCAGGCCTCAGAGCTGTCCCAAGTCCTCCACATTCCCCCATTCCAAGAGCTGTGGCCTCTAGTTCAGTTTCTATCACTCCCTAAGAATTCTTCAAGTTTCTACCATCTCACATGAAGTGCTGAAGCTCCCTGGACAATAAGGAAAATACCAACTTTAGAGCAAGATATTCTATTTCCACAGGAAAGCCTGGTTCCAAACCAAGACAAATTTATTTCCTAAATAGTTCCTGTTATAGGTCCCACAATTCCTTTCTTTATAAAACCTAAAGAATTGGTTAATATTTATTGCATGTTTGGAGTGCCCCGGAGTTAGAATATCCTGTTCCCTCCTGGGTTGGAATGATGACCTTGTCTCGATCTCCAGTTTTGATTTATCCCCAGCCCTAATTTCTTGCTGACTGAAACACTTTCAAACAGTGTTGTTTATTGGTTGCAAAAATGTTAAAAAAAATGTGCAGAATGCAGGAAAAGAATTTATGATGAACACTAAAAGCATTAGAGATAACCAATACTAAAGTTTGATGCGTGTTCTTTCAGCTTTCATCTAAATAAAAGATATACAATAATAAACAAACATATGTGCAGATGTGTGTGTAGACAGTTTAGTTTAGAACCATACTGTGCATACTATTTATCCTCTTGATTTACTGTCACTTAACTATAAGTCACAAGAAGCTACTTTTTATTATTTTAAATATTCTTGAACCAGTAAAGCAGGATCTATAAAACAGACAGTCATAGATTTTTCTCTAGAAAGAAAGCATATTAAATTACTGAAGTATATTTTCTCTGGAAAAGTGGTCCTGGGTTGCTTCTCATGATACAAGTGGCCTTAGAGAAGGGACTAGCTAAAATAAACTTAACAAAGACAAAGTAGGCCATAAGCATCATCTTTTTTTTTTAATTTGGTCTGTTGCCCTATGCTGTTTTTCCATGTCATTAACACCAAACGTACTACACAGCTTCTGAGGAGGCAAAACCTCCTTCCTTCTTGCCAATACATACTAGGCAGTGGATGGAGCTGGACAACCTCTTCCCAGAATTTCTTAAATGTTGGGAACTCAAATTATTAGAAAATGAAATGCTTACTCCTCTTATTTATGGCTCTAAATGGTCACCAACACATCACAGAGACTGACACATCACTTTCAGTGGCAAAAACCACAATTACTTTTGTACCAACCTAATAGTATAACCACTGTGGAGAACAGTTTAGAGGTTTCTCAACAAACTAAAAATAGATTACATGGTAATATGATCCAGCAATCCCACTGCCAGGAATACACCAAAAAAAAAATAACAATAATAAAGGGAAATCAGTATACTGAAGAGATATTAGCACTTCTAAGGTTATTGCAGCACTGTTCACAACAACCAAGATTTAGAAGCAACCTAAGTGTTCATCAACAGATGAAGAAAAAAAAGTGTGGTAAACATACTATAAACAATGAAGTACTATTCAGTCATAAAACAGGATGAGATCCTGTCATTCTGAACAACGTGGATGCAACTGGAGGTCATTATGTTAAGTGAAAGAAGCCAGGGACAGAAACACAAACTTTCCACGTTCTCACTTGTTTGTGGGAGCTAAAAATAAAAACAGTTGATCTCATGGAGATAGACAGTAGAATGACAGCTACCAGAGGCTGGGATGGGTAGCTGGTGATGGAAGGTGGGGTAAGGAGGAATGCCTAATTGGTATAAAAACATAGTTAGATAAAATGAAAATTACCTAGTATTTGATAGCACAACAGGGTGACTACAGTCAACGATTTATTGTAATTTAAAAATAACTACAGAGTTTAAAGGATTGTTTATCACACAAGGAAAGGATAATGCTTGAAGAGATGGATACCCCATTTACACTGATGTGATTATACATTGTATGTCTGTATCAAAACATCTCATACACCCCATAAATATATACATCTATGTACCTTCAAAAAAAAGATGCTTAAAAAGACTTTTAAAACTATTTGTAAACTAATAAAACTGTGCTGTACAAGGCACATAAAAGCCAAAAAGCCTATGAGATTCTTAAGTGGTACCGTGGAGAAAACAATTAATGGAGACTGGAAGGCAGGAAGTACTTCATGTAAAAAGTAATGCCTCAGCAGAGGTTTAATCATGAACAGTGTTTCCAGGAAGACAGAAGAGAGATGGGCATTCTAGGAAGAGGTAAGGACACAGGCAATGGAAATGATGCATGGTGAGAACTGACAAGAGGAAGTGATGGCTCAAACATTAGAATGGAAGGGAGAGGACGGGACGCTAAGGAGGGTCAGACCCGGAGGACTCTGTGTAACACATCAAAAAGCTTTGGCTTCATCTTGCAGGCACAAGGGAGTCATAGAAATATTGCAAACAGGAGCTTGTGCTTGGAAATTTGAAGTTCAGAAAAATTGTACCAGTCATAGTGTAGAATACAGATTTGAAAGAACAGAGGTTAAGAAATTGATTCAGTGGTTATTGAAATAAGGGAAGAAGCAAGGAAGGAAGCAGGAGCTAAGAACTAGAGAAGCCTCATCGGCCACTGTGCAAAATTAGATGGTAGGAGCAAATGGACGATCAAAGAGACAGACCATGATAGACAAGAGGGTAGCGCGGAGCATGCAGGCACAAAGCTGATTTGAAGTTAAACTTACATGAAGTAAGGACTTCTGTGTCACTTCTCTGATGTAGGACTGGGTGACTGTTTACTTCCGGGTCATTTCTTAAAGGAGAAAGTTTCCCTGAACTTTAATGGCCATGGCTGCGACAGCCACCAGGCATTATAGGAGGGCTCAGGGCTGCAGTTGAGGCAGCCACAACAGTAACACAGTTCGTAAAGGTTGTGAGACCTGTCAATCCTCCTCGGTGTTAACAGGAATGAGACAGGCAGCAAGGTTCTCTTATGCAGCAACAAGGGCCCAGGGCAGCAGCTAACAGCTCACAACTTTGTGGCCTTTGTTAGCCATCTGGGAAGACTGGGCTTAATGAGAATCCCAGACAACTTTATGGAAACCTCATAAGTGGAAGACAGTCGAAACCATCTGTGACTAGTCCCACAGCCTTAAGAAGGGTAAAAGATAAATGAACAAAGATAAATGGCTTTGTTCAATGAGGAGTTCAGCAGTAGCACTATTTAGAGTTCATGGAGGATGTGGAGGTTAGAATCCATAACCTCAGCAGTACAAGGGTAATTTCTCTTGAGGAAGCCAGTCTTCTGAGGAAAGAATGTCCTGTCTTTTCATAGAAGACAATCAGGAGGAAAACCAGAATAATCAACAGGAGAGGAGAGAAAACTCCTGGAGAAATGCTTCTACCCTCTCCTGGGATATAGTAGCACTATACTTATGGTACTTCCAGTGCCTTTAAGGTTTTTGTACGCCTGAGCAAAGAAGAGTACAGATCTTAGACATAAGGGGCTGGTGCATCCCTGGAAAATGAGGCCTTTCACACAGAAGTCATCTGGGGATGAGACATTTGCCTCAGTGCAGACATTCAGAAAGCGAGAAAGCCAAGACTCTCTGCCTTGGTCACCAAGTGAAAAGGTGCTGACTGCACTCCTAGCCCAGTGTCACAAAACAGTGTAGAAAGGTAGGCTAAAAAAATAAGAAATCTAGAAAAGTTTTAAGCGTCCTCCAAAGTTGAAGTTGTAGGCAGCTTACGGAATGGAATAGTTCTGTGTGTCCTGGGAATGATCTAGTGGAACCGAATGGAAATGAACTGTATATGCTTTGGTGTATACCTCCATTAGTAACGGTATATGCCAGATATTTTTATTCCTACATCCTCTTGTTCCAAGCCCTCTACCTCCTTTTGTTCTTCCTTAGATTTCAGCAAAGCCATTTTTGTTTTTCATGAAAAGGATTTTTATTCCATACTATCACTTTTTAAATTTTTTTACTTCTATAGGTTACTGGGGAACAGGTAGTATTTGGTTATGTAAGTTTTTTAGTGGTGATTTCTGAGATTTTGGTGCACCCATCACCCAAGCAGTGTACACTGCACCCTTTTTGTAGTCTTCTGTCCCTCACTCATTTCCTACCCTTTCCCCTGGAGTCCCCCAAGTCCGCTGCGTCAGTCTTAACGCCTTTGCTTCCTCATAGCTTAGCTCACACTCATAAGTGAGAAATAATAGTCTCTGATCTCATCCAGGTCACTGCAAATGCCATTAATGCATTCCTTTTTATGAGAATAGCCATTTTGCAAGCCTCAACCTATTGTTCTTGATCTTAAAAGAAATGTGAGGAAAGAGTTCCCACTTGGAACACCTGCTGATGAGAAGTGCATGATTCTCTTGGGGTGGAGGTGGTATCAGATCAATGAACTAAAGGAAGCCCAAAGGAAACCACCAGGCTCACCTAGAAATTCTCTTTCTCATACTAAACATTAGAGGTTCCGGGTTTGTTGTTTCACGTACTCTACTTGAAACTTAGCAAACTCAGTGTGTTAAGACAGCATTTATGAGGCCCATAACTAGCCAGTGAAGCTGCATAGGGATCAGCTGGATGGGTGACAGTGGGGGTTAGGTGTCAGGATTATAACCATGGTCCTTGCCCAGTCGCACTCAGCTAGCCCAAGGCAGTGAGTGCATACCAGTCTGATGATGACAATCCTAAGAATCACTTGGAGAGTCTGATTCAATAGGTCTTCCCCAAATATCTGTATTTTTAGGAAATGCCACAACTAATATTTATGATCTCTACAGCCAGGCATGTATTGGAAACATTAGTCTCACTCTAAGATTATAAACCAACAAATTAAATATAGAACATCTAAGTACATCACACGCTCAAAATTAGCAATTTTTCACTTTACAAATGAGCTGGCAGGATTGAAAAACCTGCAAACCTTCAGTACACAACAAAGTCAAAATGTTACATTTTGAGCATCAATACAGTGTGGAGTATCTACTAATCCCACCTAAGCCTTGTTTGCCATTTCTGTAACATAGAAATATGTATCCCTTCTTCATATCTGAGGATTAAATAAGTTATTTGAAGTTACTTCCAAGAGCCCAATACATAGCAAATGTTCACTAAAGGTTCATTCTCTCCTACCTCCCTTTATACCACTAAAAACCATATAAAGGTATACTTTTTAACAGGTAGTTTTTTCCTTTTTTGTCTGTATAAATGTAAGGGGTACAAGTGCATTAACATGTTTTCAATTAATAAGGAATGTAAACTAAGAAGCAAAAAACATCAATATTTCAAGTCATGTAACCGAACATTCAGGAGCCATCCAGAGTCATAAGCCTCCTGTACACAGAGCTGTCACATCTGTTTTTCCATCACAATCCTCTTTTCACACAGCTTTATGGCCATTATAACAGTTTATCTTCTCTTCTCTTGGGTCTATGGTTCAAGGATTTTATGCTCCTTCTCAGCTAAGCCTTATGGTGTCTGTATGACAAGTGCATTGAGTTATTTCCATTTATAATGTCCACTTTCCTTCAGTCCTTAATTTGAATACTGGTTAATGTACCAAGAGGTATTCTTTCTTGTTTTAATATCAGTTCAGATTCCTAGGGCAGGCCACGTTAAAGGAAAGAGAAAGCTGAAATCTAAAGTCTGAAAAAGACACAAAATTAGCTCTGCATTTTTAAGGTGCAGATAAAAAATCTTGTAGCAGGATTCTATGTTGACATATTAATTAAAATATCAATTTAGTATTCATTAATTATGCTTCCCACATATTCCCACTCATATCAAATTTCCAAGAGTTTCTAATATCTTACCTCCAACATTTTGGAACACAGATTTTTTTTTATACTATCTAGGTCATTTGAAAAGTTTTTTTGTTGTTGTTTTTTTTTTTTTTTTTTGAGACACTCTTACTCTGCTGCCCAGGCTGAAACTGAAGTACACTGACACAATCTCAGCTCACTGCAACCTCCAGCTCTTGGGTTCAAGGAATTCTCCTCCCTCAGCCTCCCAAGTAGCTGGGATTATAGGTGTGCATCACCATGCCCCGCTAATTTTTGCATTTTGAGTAGAGACAGGTTTGCCTTGTTGGCCAGGCTAGTCTCTAACTCCTGACCTCAAGGGATCCACCTGCCTCAGCCTCCCAAAGTTCTAGGATTACAGGCATGAGCCACTGTTCCTGGCTGGAAAGTCTTTTTTAAAGACTAAGTCCTTTTATTGCAGAGAGAGAGAGGGTGAGCACCTCTGAAGCCTATGAGAAGTGAAGATATGCTCCAGGTGCCCCAGAAATTCAAGTCTGATGCTCTCAGGAGAGGAGGAATCAGTCCAGGGGCAGTCTGGGCTTCTGCTCTGTCTCCATTTCCATTCCCTCCTGAGGCCCCCAGTGGTGTGGGTCTGTGGGGCACCTCTTCAGAATCGGTGCATGCCAAAGATGAGAGCAGGCTCTACAACAAGGGCCACAAAACCCAACCCAATGGGCAGGGAAATGCAGGTATCTCATCAGTGATCAGTAGGGCCCTGAGATGCTTCCCTGAAACTGTGGCCCTTCCTTATCCCCAGGAGCTTATGGTAGTTCTAAGAGAAGAAACTCCAAGAAAGAAACCTATTCAGTGGCTCCAGGATTAGAACTGAATCTATGTAAACAACATCTTAACATGTGCTGTAGTTTTACAACTCAGCTTTGGGATTTGCACCCATTGCTATTCTAGTATAATGACCCCCAAATAGCTCTCTGTCATTTAATTTTTGTAGAGATGAGTAAATTTTTTTAAAAAAAATCACCTCAGTTAAACAATTCTAAAAGCTGAAGCAAACCAGAGCCAACATTTTTTAAATGTTTCATATGCGTAGAAATTTGCCAGAAGAGAACCAAAGACCATCTTGTACCTCGTACTCCTATTCCCCGTTTTCCTCAAGGCATTAATTTTAATAACATTTAGCTTTGATTGATGGTTGCATTGTTTGAAATATTTAGGAATTAAGTAATTTAAACATTGTTACTTGGTTCAGGACGTAAATAAATTCTGAAATGTCTCATATCAGTTAAAGTCACCATGAATAATAAAATAATATACAATCTGTAGCTGCTTCATAGACAGTGCCTAGAAGAACATATTGCTCAGAATTATTCATTGTAAAAATGCAATGTAACTATCAAAAAAGAAGTTAATATTTTAGTTTATCCACCAGAATATAGAAATAATGCTTACTAATTATATAATATGTAAAGGAGTTTACACTAATAAAGATTAGATTCCCTACAGTCATTTTAGAACATTCACAATAGGCCGTTCTTAAATATCAGATTAATGGACTGTACATCTCCTAGCAGAAAAAGAAATGGACAGAAAACAATAGCACCTGGAACCAGAGACTGGCTATATGAGATTGTTATATTATCATTTTCTCTTCACAAAGACATTCATATTACTAACTAGTTAGATATTCAACGGAGAACAGAAATTGTTATATTATCAAAGTAGGAAATGTTTTAAAGAAAAAGCAATGAAATGAATAGGCTCTTTCTCAGTCAATAGGTGTTCTAGTCTTACATTTGTCTTAAAGATGGTGCTCCATTTCAGGTTTTCTTTACTTGTTTTTTTAGCCTGTTTTATTTCTTCGCCACTTTTAAAATGGGTTGATAGGCCCATATTCTAATAGCCATGTTGCCATGCAAAGCACAGACCATTTTGGTCTGGCTGTTCCTCCTGCCCTTAGCAATAGTTAAATAAGCAAATTACCTTTGCAGCTCCTAAGAGTCCTGCTGTTCCTCATTCTTCCCCTTGCAAATTAGCCCCTAAGGAAGACGCTGATGTTTGGACTTATGAAATGGTAGTGGAAAGCAACTCAGATTCTTAGAATTAAATCAAGAAAGATTTCTAGATTTCTAGAAGTGTCATATAGGGTGACTACATTTAACAACAGTGTACCGTACATTTCAAAATAGTTAGTAGACAGGACTTGAGATGATCCTAATATATAGAAATAATAAATAATGAAGATAATGAATACTGCAATTATCCTAACTTTATCATTACACATTCTATTCATGTAACAAAGTATCATAGGTACTCCATAAATACATGCAAATATTATGTACCAATTTTAAAAACTTACTCATGTGTGTACGTTTTGGCTTTATGAACTACTAGGTTTTCGAGAGCTAAGGAAGACAAGGATAACAACATGTAGATGAAACTGTATGTTTGCTCTTAAATTACTTCATGCAAATTTACTATTTTCCAATATTCTTATATGTAGAAATACAAATTCTATGTTCATTCCAACAAGGATAAACACTATAAATATTAGTATGAATTTAAACAGTAAAGTAACTGTGTATTTGTACCTAGGTAGCAAATTTACACACACGGACAAATCTCAGGCAAAAAAAAAAAAAAAGGAATTATGATTTAGGTCAATCATGTACAAACTAATACTTATTTTTGACAGCCTATTAAATCATGCAGTAATTCCCCCCAGACAACACAAGGAAGAGGGCGAAGGAGAGGCAACATTCAACTGAACGGTTTTATTGCAATAATTTCAACATCAGGCTGGAGAACCTACACAAGGATGATGGTAGAAAGCCCCTGAGGGGCAGGCATGGTTCCCAGTGTACGTGCAGCCTTGCACCTTGCCAGTGCCAAGTATATAGAAGTCACTTAGAATGTGTCTGTTAGAGCGAATAAATCTAGAGATATTTGAGGAACAAAAAAATAAACACAAACATTCAATGAACTATTTCATATAGAGTTTAACATTAAAAATTTTCAAATACTTGAAATGTAAGGATTGGAAAGTAGACTTGGTGTCTGAGGACAATGTGTCCTGGTCAGTTTTATGTGTCTACTTGGCTAGACTACAGTACCTAGTGATTTAGTCAAACACTAGTCTAAATGTTGCTGCTGAGGTATTTGCAGATGTCGTTATCCGCAATCAGTTGACTTTGGGTAAAGATTATTCTCAGTAATGGGAGTAGGCTTCAATCAGTTAGAAAACCTTAAAAGCAAAACTGAGGTACTCCTGAGGAGGAAGACATTTGGCTTCAAAATTGAAACATTAGCTCCTATCTGAATCTTCAGCCTACCAGCCTATCCTACAAATTTTGGACTTTCCAGCCTCTATAATCTCATAAGCCAATGTTTTCAAATAAACCTCTGGAAAAAAATCAGAACTAAATATACTAGTTATACAGGAGATATATATCTTATTGATTCTGTTTCTCTGGAGACTACTTAATGACATAATATCTTAGTAGAAATTTTAGGGACAGTATCTTTTTGGAAGTTGACATTTTTAAGGAAGCACCACTTTGTAACGAGATGATCTTTTCTTGGTCATCAGACTATCTGATAAATTAGTGGAAGTTTGAATGCCTTAAATATAAGGTTGACTGTTGCAATTTGACTGTCATGCCATGGTTTGTGTCTACGTGTCAAGTCTATGTTTGAAAATTAAAAGCAGTGTATTACCACTTTAGAGGACGTGTGTGCTCTTTCGGCATGAGCTTTCTAAGCCAATAAATGCCTGATCACTCTCAAAGTCAGAAATATAAGTCGGTTAACCAACAAATGGAGACACATGTATGGTCAGCCCCACTATAGTTTCACATGCTAACAGCTTGGACATGTTGTCTTCCTCCAACAGGAACAGAAAGGACTCAGTAAGTATCCTTGGGGAATCACTGGCTGCTGAAACAACTCACTCACCATCTCCTCTTCACAATCAGTACACTCTGCATGCTGCCTGGGTTAGTGAGAATAAAACTTGCACTACACAATCACATAGGTAGGGATTTTTCTTTTTTCCTCATTAAGACTTGGGAAGAAGGTGGGAAGCAAGGAGGTCCACTGTTAACTTTTACTTGTATTTCATCCTGTAACCAAAAAGCTGATCTTTTTTCTACCTCTGATATTATCCTTAATCCATCTAGTCTGGGACATGTTGATATCTGAAGTCTTCTGTACGTAGATAGAAAAGATTTGGGAATCACTGAACTTAACACCAGAGTTAGGGCATGGGAAGAACAAAAATAATTTTTTTTTAAGTTGTCAAAGAATAAATTATAGGGAGACATATTCGATAACATTTCAAATTTTTAAATAAACTGACAAAAATCCTAATTTTTAAAAAGACAAGTGATTATGCCAAGCAAACATAAAGAATAAGGTGAACAGAGAGATGACTCTGATTTATCTAGAGTCACTGAAGGCAGGAATGGTGAGAAAAAAATAAATAGGGTAATTATTAAGAAGTTCAGAAAGTTAAAAGATACAAAAAAAATTTATAACTGCATTGCAAACGGATGTTAAACAGTCTCTATCAAATGAGTTAAAGGGAGACATGAAAGCAAGCTTCCTCAAAGTGGGGAAGACTATCTAGAATATATGAAGGTAAAGAAGAGAGCTTAGGGAAAACATGATTGAGATGAATTAGAAAGACAGATGACAGAGACATAAGGAAGGAAGGAAGAGAGGGAAGGAAGGAAGAGAGGGAAGGAAGGAAGAGAGGGAGGGACGGAGAGAGGAAGGAATGAAGGGAGGAAGAGGAAGGGGAGGGGTAGGGGAGAATGTAAAATACACATCCTTCAGACGATAAAGGAAAAACAAATATAGTACATTGCAATAAAAGTAGAAAAAAAAAAGGGAGTTCACAATTTACAGTTTTTATCTTCTCAATTAAAAAAAAGCTGAGGTAATCTTCCAGAAGTCAAGAGTCAGAACTGAGGGTTTATAGTACAAAGGGCTGATGTGCAACTGCTGCTTTAGGGATCTTTCCATGAAATTGTTTAAGAAAAAAGAAAAGAATTGCTCAGCTAAGCTGCCGGGATAAGTTGAAATTGATTTATCAGACACCAGTCTCTTCCCTTTCCAATTTTTCCTTGAACAAATCTTAAAAATCATTAATCTTCCTAATCACATATTTATGTCACTTCTCTACCCAGAAACAGACCATACAAAATTCAGACTCAATCTGAGTACAATTTCTTACCATAATCTAACCAAACCCCAACCTTCGTTCACAAAGCTTGTTCCCAAATTCTTTCCCCAATTCTTTTTTCAAACAAGAATTTTTCAGTCTAGTCAGTGAGGTTTCCCGAAATCTCAACAAGCTGTTCATTCTAATTATCTGCCTTTAATCTCTTCTCTATCCGCTGAAAAAAAAAAAAAAAAAAAAACAACTCTTCAAGCTTCTTATCTAAATATTTTTAAACTACAATTATCCTTCAGGGATCACATGAAATCATCACACTCTATAAAGACTTCTGCTGACATTCCAACCAGTATGAATTCCTAGTCATCCTCATGTCATCTCTCATGCCTATATGGAGTACTACATAAACAAAACCTTTAATTCACTATTTTGTTGGCATCAAAAGTCTGCCAGGAGATCAGCTGTTGGAAACGCGAATCACAATTTTCTACAGAAACAGTAGTAGATTTGTGGCCTCCTTGCACAGATCCACTTAATAAAGTGGAAAACAACTGTAATTCTCCCCACTGGTGGTGGTATTAAATAAGTGAATGCAAGCACATCCCTTTAAAAAAAATAAGCAGGTTTTTGCTGTATTGTCAGACCCAATGCAAACCTTAAAAAAACAACAGAACTGTATGAGTTTCTTTTAAAAACTAAATGCTGCTGCTTAAGAAAAACAGTCTAATTAGAGAAAAAGAATAAAGTTGAGATATTTGTGAAAACGCGGAAAGAAACCGAACAGCTTTAAATATTTAGGCTATTTCTTGTGATGCCTGAATCTATTTCAGAAGTAGTCACATTCCTTGCCGTTAGATGTCTTGATGTGGGAAGAGGGGTTATAGTTTTGACACACAAATGAAGCAAATGTACGCTGAATTTCATTAAATCAGAAAATTAAAAGTCACAAACGCAGCATGTCAGCCACACATTCTCCCTCTATTCTTCCTTCTCTGCTTCTATCAAGGTCCACCTCCTTCCCATCTGTCTATGATTCTTTGAGAAACTCCAAAACCAAGAGACAGCACATATGTGCAGTTAGGCATGAGTGTTAGCGAAGAGGGGTTTCTGACGTAAACTCATGTAAAACAGCTTATTTTAAATAATATGGAAAAATTGTATGTTTTAATTTTTCCTAATGTAGCTACACCTAGCTACCAAATTGAATTCTGCATAGGGTGCTTTAAAAAGCGAAAGAGTCTTCCTCACTGCTCTAGGAAACAAAGAATTAACCCCATTCTCATTTTCTAACCTTGGCCCAGAGCATAGCTGGCGAAGGGTCCTGGCATGCTTTCCCTTGGCACAGATGTAAATGCGATATTAATGACTCCTTTGAGACCTCTAGGAATGTTTGAAGCTTTATTTCTAACCAATTATCTCAGAGGGTAAATAGACTAGCTAAGACTAGTCATTGGGGAAATTACCTCAAATTCTGTTGTTTTTCATTTTTTTTTTTTTTTGGACATAAGCAGGATATTTTTTAAAGTCGTCCCTGGTGTGTACCCAGCCCTTGAATTTCTATTTCTCTCTCTACTCTCCTTAGAGGGAAAGGATGGGCTCGCCACAGCCCGATGGTTGCTCAGCTATCTTGGCCTTATAAAGGGTGTTGTAGCTCCTGAGGTCCTGTATAATGCTTGCTTCGAGCCTATGGAGAAAATGTTTAATTTCTCATTGTAACACGTATTAGCCCATTCTCATGCTGCTAATAACAACATATCCGAGACTGGGTAATTTATAAAGGAAAAACGTTTAACTAACTCACAGTTCCACACTGCTGGGTAAGCCTCATAATCACAGCAGAAAGAGAAGGATGGTCAGAGCCGTATCTTTCACGGCTGCAAGCAAGAGAGCCTGCGCAGAGGAGCTCCCATTTATATAACCATCAGATCTCGCGAGACTTATTCACTACCACAAGAACAGTGTGTGATTCAATTATCTCCACCTGGCCCCACCCTCAGCACGTGGGAACTATTACAATTCAAGGTGAGATTTAACTGGCAACACAGTCAAACCATATCATAATGATTGCATACTGGGATTAGAGGTTAAGGAAAAACAAAAAATGGATTTTTATTCAACGTTTTTATTCAGAGGAAGATTGAGAAGAGTAGGAAAAATATTCAGGCCATCATCTAAAAAGGGAGGTTTATATCAATAACTGCGACCACCCCAGTTTGTGACCAGGGCTCACCCCTTTGAGGAAGCCACGCTTTCCACTTCCTATTTCCTACTTCCACAGCAGTCCCTCACCATCCTGGGCTCCATCCACGTGAGCAAAGACAGCTCCCAGCTGTATCATCTCATCCAAAAGTAGTTATATCAGAACTGACTTACCCTTTTTTGTTTGTTTGTTTGTTTTTGGCGGGGGTGGGGGAGTTGGGGGTGGGAGGGGTGAGACAGAGTCTCGCTCTGTTGCCCAGGCTGGAGTGCAGTGGCGCAATCTTGGCTCACTGCAACCTCTGCCCCCCAGGTTCCAGTGACTCTCCTGCCTCAGACTCCCAAGTAGCTAGGACTACAGATGCCACCACACCCAGCTAATTTTTTTGTATTTTTAGTAGAGACATGTTTTCGCCATGTTAGCTAGGCTGGCTCAAACCCCTGACCTCAGGTGATCCACCTGCCTTGGCATCCCAAAAGAACTGACTTATCTTTCACTGGTTCCTGAGACATGGACAGAGAAGTGAAGTTCCAATTATCACTAATTTAAATATTTTATTTTAGAAGAAGAATTAACTAACATTTAGAAATCAATAGTCTTCTTGTACCTGGGACTTGCTGGCTAACATGGTTTCATTTCTCATTTATTTTACATTTAAAAACATGCACAATACCTAATCCTAGACTTGTCATTGCTGTCCAGGACAAAATTCTGTAGAAATTTCTTTATGCAGAGTAATATCTGCTTTTTCTTATCCCCTAATCCCAATGGGCAATCATTACTATGAGAAGTTTAAAAATGATTCCATAGGCTCAAAATGAGGAAGCACTGTGTGCAGGACCTCGGCAGCTGAGACACCCCTGTAAAGGCCAAGGTAGCTGAGCCACCATCAGCCTGGAATGGGATCACTCTAAGGAAGGCAAAGAGAGAAACAGAAATTCAGGGACCAGGTAAATCCCAGAGGCTACTTTTAAAAATATCATTCTCATGTCCAAAAAATAAAGATTTTGAGATCAATTCCCCAATGATTCTTTAGCCTTTGCCAGCCTTTAACTGAGAAACGAGTTAAAAATAAAGCAGACAAGGGGAAGGACAACATCTTCATGACAAATTAGTAATGAATCAGTTAACAATAACAAGAAAGAGAAAGGATGTTAACATTTCTTGAACTACTATTGTGATGCACAAGATTCAGTGACAAGCACCAAAAGCAGAGCATATCATGCCGTCATCTGTTCAGCCCTATTAGGTAAAAAGTTATTCCCATTTCACATAGGAGGAAATTGAGGCTCAAAGAAATAAAATAATTTTAATCACCCACCCAGCATGCTTTAGAGCCAAATTTTGTCAAGTGTGTGTAACATCAAATTCCATGCTTTCTCCATGATACTATTTCTTCATATAGTAATATTCCTAATAATAATGAAATAAACTAACATTTGAAACACTCGTAACAATTTATGTACTGATTTAATATAAATGTCAATTAATTTTGATGATTAACTCTCAAGATAGGTCTTATTACCATTTTCAGAAAGTATCTATACAGTGGAAACCATATGTACTATCTGTTTTTATGACCATTTCCTATTTGTTCATATATACATGCTTTATTCCCTCAGCAAGAATATAAAATGTAACTATGTGATCTGGGGAGGGGGCAATGGAGTATAAATTACGCTCCTCACTTTTTAATTTCGTATAGGTGCCAAGCATTGTTTCTGGCACCCAGTAGAGAAACAGGATACCTTGTATGTTTGTTGCTTTGTTGGAAAACTAAGTCATTTGAAGCCCTGTTTTTATTTGATTCTTTTCTGATTGCACAAATATTTCATATACCATGAACAATTAAATGCATTACTTAAGGGAAAAAGGAAACCATGAAATCGTACTGTATCTGAGGTTAAATATTTTGACCCTTACATTTTGACATGAATTGCAGATCAGCAATCACTTATTGGTGTAAAATTCCATCTTCGACATCAGTTTTCCAGTATTTTATTTGCTATTTGGGCACACTTAGTGCTTCATACAAGTCATTTAATTGTGATTCTTCAAAAAATTAATTTGCCTTGATGGACATGCTGAATCTGCATCAGGGACAAAACAGTGAATAATAGATCTCTATTTACTATATATAATTTATCAATTAAATAATTGAAATAAATATTATGAAGTTTACTTATAATTTGGTGTGTATTCTGATATTATGCAATATTATACACACTTTCTCTAACTAGAAGAAATAAGCCCATTTCTTGTTTTGCTTCCTTTGTAACTAGAGACTTTATTCAGATCTCACCAATTTTTCTATCAACATCCCTTGTCAATTTTGTTAAGAATTGACATCTTTACAATATCAGGTTTTCCAATTCATGAACATATTGAGTCTTGCAATTCATGAACACAGCTTATCTCTCCATTTCTTTAGCCTTGTTTCATTTCCCTTATCAGCACATTGCAGTGTGTCAACACATAGGTTACACATGTACTTTGCTAGATTCATAACGATTTTTGTGCTGTTGTAAATGCATTTCTTAACATTTCAAATTCTCATTGTTCATTGCTAGCATATAGAAATACCATTGACATTTGCATGTTAACCATGTATCCTGTGATCTTGCTAAGCTCATTTATTGATTCAGAGCTTTTATTGAACATGTTTTGGGCTTTTATGCATTTTCTATCATATCAGAGCCATTTTTGTTTCTTCCTTTCCAATCTGAATGCATTTTGTTTCTTTTTTTCCTAATTACATCAACAATTATGTTTTTTAAAGAATGCATTTGCAATATTTTAAGGAAAAAAATTATCCTAAACTCAGTTGATAGAGCTTTTGAGTACCTGTTTTTATAAAGCCCTTTTTTGATTAATAAAATTATATTATTTTTCAGAGGCAGCATCTGAGTAAAGAGAACAATTCTTAGTCTGGCTGTCAACCAACTGTGGGGTGTTGGTGAAATCCATCTTCTCTCTCAGAATCTCACATTCAAAATGAGGAATTTCTTGATGAACTCTTAGATTTCTTTTTATTTAAAATGTTACAGAAGGTCGTTCAGGAAGGACCTTCACACTCTCCCATTTTACTGATGAAGAAACTAAACAATGGAAAAATTATGAGATATGCTTAAGATTACAAAATACAGAGTACCATTGCTGAGACAGTGGCATTACCATGACTTGAAACTGGATCTTCCAATTATTGCTCCAAGGGCTGTGTTTGTATTTATTAGAAATGGGACAGACCACCTTGATGACTATTGCTCCATATTCAAATAGAATCTTGTTCTTGGTTTTCCTGTTCCATTTTCTTTATTCTTCTAATCATCTGTTCACTAGATTGGGTGAGAACAGGAGTGGAGATTTGCCTCTTCACTAGACTGTGAATGCCTTGAAGGTTGGGACTATGACCATATAGAAAACAACTCTTTTCATTTCTATCTCAAAGTAAGAGATTCAGAATTTGGTGGGCTGTTTGCTAGTTAGATATTAATTGATGTATATTGAAATTTAATTCTTCACTAATGGCAATCTGAAAAAAACTGAAAGCATAAAATTTCAGATAGTGCAGTATGGTAAAAACATCGGGATGTCAGTGACTGGGAGTTTATCCATTCATTATATAAATTCATGACCCTTAGCCTATCATACCACCTCTTCAGGTCTCACAGTTACATGAGAGTGATAATACCTCAATGATTTGAAAGCAAAGAGCAGAACCAGCTGACAACCTAAGATTCTATCTAGCCCCAGGAGGCGTAAAAACAGCACAGTCATACCTGTGACATTGTGTAAAACAGATAAAGATGTCAATATATGTGTATTCACATCCTTCTCTACTCCCCACCTTCCAAAAGAAAGGGGCGTTTGTTGTTTGAGAACTAATGGGCTTGGCGTGTTTTGGTGAGACTATCTACCAAACCAATAGCCAGGGCTATTGTAAAAGGTCCAGAAAGGCTTGACTTATTTATACTGGAATAGGGAGACAGGCTCAGGAAAAGAGATTAGAATCCTGAAAGAGGAGGTGTGGAATAATCAAGGCAATGTGGAATCACCCTGATACAGTGTGGAGTCAGCCGAAAGAGAAATGGGTTAAGTTTGGTGAGAAGGAGGTGAACGATCTTCTGGAGGCAGCTTCCATGCTTTTTGAGCGAAAGAGAGAAAACAAGAAAAATTGCTAAATTTTTAAAATGTGTTTTCTGAAAAGAATCTCCCATTCCTGCACCACACAAAAGCCTTCAATATTTTTTCCATGTAGGACTAATAATTATTTTAATGATAATATCATGCTGAGACAGGTTCATAAACGAGTCAACCATGTTCAGGTAACATTTGCTTTCAAAATTTAGTTAGCTTATAAGATATATGATTTTCACAAAGCTACTTCAATACCACATGCTAAAATGATACGCCCCAATAATAATCCAACTCATATGTCACCTTCCCCATGAAGCTCTTCCTGTCATTTCCATTAGGATACAATCTCTCCTGCTTTAAACTTCTGTAATGTTACAGTCATTAAGGATGCTCACATATAATCTGGTTTTCTGCTTCCAAGAACATGGTAAGATAGAACTTGCTTATGCCCTTGAAATCAGTTACCCACTTGACTTGTCTTAAGCCAATACAATGTGGGGAGACTAGAAAGGCCAGTGGATTTTCATGTTGCCCCTAGCCCCGCTGTTTCCTCTGGCACACAACAGTAACATTCCAGGTGGTGGAGTCTCCCTAGGCTGTGTGCAAGTGTAAAGAGACATGGAGCAGAGCCTCCACTGGTCCCAAAACAGGCACATAATATACCTGAAAAATAAAGGTCATTATGACTTGGGGGCTGTTTGTTATCTTAGCACGAGCTAGCCTTTCCTGACATACATAAAATCTATATGGGTCTCTCTGATGTAACTCATCACTTTTAATTTCATGATAAGGCTTATTGACCATAATTTTTTAAATCTTGTAGTCAGAACTATAAGTCCTTTGAGGACAGCATAATTTTTTAATACATGTCTTCTTTCTCATCATGGTGAGTGCTGTAATATGGGTAAAAATTAGTCAATGGATAAATATATAGTAAAAACATTAGTTTAGCTATTATAGATCTATGTTATTACTATTTCTACATTACAACAAAATTATGGTGAGTTAAAACTCTACAAACAGTACTTTCCTAAATTTCTTGAGCCTTTCTAACTAATGCCCTATATTAATGAACCTCCATGATCATCATTTACAAATAGTTTTTGAAGTCACCCACTGAACTAACACATAATGAGACAATCTTACAGAGGTAATTATGTTACTGTTCTAGCATGGTTAAAAGCAATCAAGGAAAAACTATTTTAAAGTAAATGCTAATTAACATAAGAAATGCTCATGAAACGAGAAATCAGTTGGAGTCTCCAAAATATACCCAAAAATGAGCTTTAAAAGAAAACATGAATGAATTAAAGCTCACCAATATTTAAATGGTTGTAACATTGTGATTCAAACATCAAACTTACAAATTAACAAAGAGATTTTGACAAATAGACACATGCACATTTATGTTTATTGCAGCACTGTTTACAATAGTAAAGACTTGGAACCAATCCAAATGCCCATCAATGATAGACTGGATAAAGAAAATATGGTACATATGTACCATGGGATACTATGCAGCCATAAAAAAGGATGAGTTCATGTCCTTTGCAGGGACATGGATGAAGCTGGAAACCACCATTTTCAGCAAACTGAGATAAGAACAGAAAACCAAACACCGCATGTTCTTACCCATAAGTGGGTGTTGAACAATCAGAACACATGGACACAGGGAGGGGAACATCACACACCAGGGCCTGTTGGGGGGTTGGGGGCTAGGGGAGGGATATCAGTGGGTGGGGGGATTGCAGAAGGATAGCATTAGGAGAAATACCTAATGTAGATGATGGGGTGATGGATGCAGCAAACCACCATGGCACATGTATACCTATGTAGCAAACCTGCATGTTCTGCACATGTACCCCCGAATTTAAAGTATAATTTTTAAAAACTGCTAAATTAAACCTAACGATTATTTTATTACAAAAATAAAATTTTAGTGATGAATGTCATGAATCAGCTAAATAAGCTTTTCTTTTCTTGATGAACAACAGATCAATAAAAACCAAATGGGTAGAAAAGCACAGAATAGCTTAAGGTAAGAAAAGTAAAATGTTTGTTCAAACTTAGATTTATCAACAATCCTCATAAAGACAAAATTTCCTCAGATTAAAAGTGAAACCTAGAAAACTGACAAGAACACTACAGGAAACAAATCATTTATTATCCACATCTGAATAATCCCAGGCCACTCTTCACTTTTCTAACACAGAAGTAAACAGATTAATATTGCCTCTGATATTTGTTATTTTGAAATTCTTTCTTTCAGTGATTAAGGTCAAGTTGTTAATATTGTCACGTATAATAAATAGGAAAATATTTCAAGTATTGCTGAAATAATAAAAAAGACATGCATATACCATTCTTTAAAAATATAAATTATTATAGGTTAGATCCCTGTCCTCAGGTTCCCCTAGGGCATTGGTCCTCCCAAAGGATCTTCAGTTTATTTAGGGTATTGGGCCTCACTTGGTCTAGTGGCCAGCTTTTGTACCTGGTAGGTGCCATCCAAAGAATGATCTTCATCTTTAACTAAACTTACCTGTTGGCATCTGTTCAGCCTCATCTGATAAGCTGATAAGGTAAGGACCTGGCAGGATAGGATTAAAACTCTCATTACAGTCAGCCTCTGCTCTTTATCAGGTCTCATTAAATATCAAAACCCTGGCCAGCCCCACAATCTGGGGGATCTACAGAATTGGAGCTTGTGAAACCTCCCTAGCAGCAGGTCCTGCCCCTACTGGCAGTACGGTTTATAGTCAACAGAATAAAGAAAAGCAAATCTGGAAGGAAAAAAATGTCAGGAATATCATGGGCTTTGGACTTTTTGCTCATGCATTTCATCAAGAGTATATGGAAGAGCTGGCTCTACTCAAGTAGTCAATGTACTAGATGACCAAATACTTCATTACGCAAAACTGCTTGGTATGAAAAAAGGAATGTTGTCCAGATACAGGTAGGGTTTGTGCTCTCAAAGCAAAAACAGAACTAGGTGTAGCTTTTCATTATTTTCTAATCCCAAAAGATTGCTCGTGAGCAGTTTTTAAGCCTTGAATAATTCATGAACTTTTGGAAGGTGTCAGCAGTAGCTGCAAAATAAACAACTGGCAGGATTTCAGAAGAAATGGAAATTGTAACAGTAAGGCCTGCAACAAGTGTGCTAAGTGAAGTTTTGTAAAACCCTTATGAATATTTTACAATAATGTCAAAACACACATATATGATCATTTCCCCTTCATAGTCCTATTCCTCTAAAGCGGGGGTCCCCAACACCCAGGCCATGAACCCGTATCAGTCCACCGCCTGTTAGGAACCCGACCACACACCAGAAGGTGAGGGAATCAAGCTTCATCTGTATTTACAGCCGCTCCCCATCACTCCCATTACTGCCTGAGCTCCACCTCCTGTCAGATCACCTGCAACATTAGATTCTCATAGGTGCGGGAACCCTATTGTGAGCTGCAAATTTGAGGGATCTAGGTTACTCAGTCCTTATGAGAATCTAATGTCTGATGATCTGTCACTGTCTCCCATCACCCCCAGATGGGACCATCTACTTGCAAGAATAGAAGTTCAGGGCTCCCACTGATTCTACATTATGGTGAGCTATAGAATTATTTCATTACATATAACAATGTAATAATAATAAAAATAAAGTGTACCATCAATGTAATGTACTTGAATCATCCTGAAACCATGTCTCCACAAACCTGCTGGTCCCTGGAAAAATTGTCTTCCAGGAAACTGGTCTTTGGTGCCAAAGGGTTGGGGACTGCTGCTCTAAATCACCCATCATTGTTGAGAGGGATACCTCTGGACTTTCTGTCTGGCAAGCTCACGGTTCAAGTACAAACATGCACACCTGTTTTTTCACTAACATATAAATGTGCAACTTATGCTGTGAAGCAGGTATTCATTTATTTTAAGATAATATTTAACAGACAGCTTCCAAAGTCAAAGTTTTTAAAAAGTCAGAATTTTTTATTTATTTATTCTTTTTTAGCTTTCTTATAAGTCATTGGCCACCTATTGCTTTAGGACAAAATGTTCTCTGTTTTTCTTCCATTTCATTTTATTAGTTACAAACAGCCCACTCAGAACAAGGAATGAAATATATTTTTACTTATTCTTTGTTATAGCTCCAAACAAAAGAGGTGTGAAAAAAAAGTGTCATTCTTATGTGAGAAGGAGTGTGAAGTTCATTGGAATTGTATCTATTTTTTACCTTTTCCTGTAGCGGCCTAACCATACTTGCTCTTGGCAGGATCCACAAATCAGGGAGTTGCAGTTTATGTCCAACCTGCTCAGGTGTAGCTACCTGTTCCTTGACCAAGGAGGTCTCTGGTCATCAGGTTCCCTTGTTTCTCTTTATGAAATTAGAAACACATCAGTGTTTTGGCTTTGGCAACAGCAATCAAATCACTAAAGACATGTATTCATGGGGAGGACAAGACTAAAATACTTACAGGTTCAATACAAATATTACTCTTTGTTTCTCTTATATCAAATTTCTAAGAGTTTTTTGTTTGTTTGTTTGTTTGTTTTTTAGACAGAGTTTCACTCTGGAGTGCAATGGTGTGATCTCAGCTCACTGCAACTTCCGCTGCCCGAGTCCAGGCGATTGCCTCAGCCTCCCAAGTAGCAAGGATTACAGGCATGTGGCATCACAGCTAATTTTTGTATTTTTTAGAGACAGGGTTTCACCATGTTGGCCAGACTGGTCTCAAACTCCTGACCTCGGGTGATCCACCTGCCTCGACTTCCCAAAGTGCTGGGATTATAGGCGTAAGCCACTGTGCCCAGCCCTAAATGTTTTTTAGATGCTTTTCACCCTCAATACTTTTACCCTGAGAAAAATTCCTTTAAATTCCCAATTTGAATGGTTATTTGAGACAGAAGGATTAAATTAAAATAATTCATTTTCATTTTTAATTCAGATGAATTTGCTATAAATGAAATATTAGTAAATAGTAAGAATAAACATTAAATGACTCCTTTTTAATTCTGCAACAACAATTATTTAACGATGAAAAATCTAAGTGACAAAACTGGAACAGCTATGCATCTACATATGTATGTTTTAATCCAGAGAACAGTTACCACGATCAGAATATATTTCAAATCAGTTTATTCTACTTTTAAAATAAAATCTTTTTTTCATTTTTTTGTGTTTTATTAGCTATAGTACTCATTATGCTGTATATTGGATCCCCAGAATATATTCGTCGCACAACTGAAAATTTGTACCTGAAATAAAATATCTTTAATGGCTTTTTTTATCTCAACTCACTGCAACCTCCACCTTCCGGGTTCAAGGATTCTCTTGCCTCAGCCTCCCGGTAGCTGGGATTACAGGCATGCACCACCATGCCCAGCTAATTTTGTATTTTCAGTATAGGTAGGGTTTCTCCATGTTGGTCAGGCTGATCTAAAACACCTCACCTCAGGTGATCTGCCTGCCTCAGGCTCCCAAAGTGCTGGGATTACAGGCATGAGGCACCATACCTGGCCAGTGTATTTTTATAGTAATAAAAGTAAATGCACTGCTACATACAGTAGCACAAATGAATCTCATAAGCATAATACAGAGTTATAGAGCCTCTGTTTCCATTCATATGCTCTTCAAAAACAGACACAGTTAACTAGGGTTTTAACTTTAGGCGCTGGTTGATGTTGAAAGGAAGATGCCAGGGATTAAGGGAGAGAGCATGGGGGTATTTGCATTGCTGGTACTGTTATAGTTCTCTTTCTTTTTTTCTGAAAATCTTAAACTACAAAAAATTCAAATCTGTAGACTTGAAAGACACACTACAGATCTTCGTAAGCTTCAAAAACTGATTTAAAAAAAAAACAGTGAATATGTATATAATCAATGAACACATAGCCTGGGCACAGTGGCTCACACCTGTAATCCCAGAACTTTGAGAGAGGCCGAGGTGCGCAGATCACTTGAAGTCAGAAGTTGGAGATCAGCCTGGCTAACATGGTGAAACCCCATCTCTACTAAGAATACAAAAATTAGCTAGGTGTGGTGGTGTGAGTCTGTAATCCCAGCTACTTGGAAGCCTGAGGCTGGAGAATTGCTTGAATCTGGGAGGGGGAGGTTGCAGTGTACCAAGATTGTGCCACTGCACTCCAGGGTGACAGAGTGAGACTCCATCTCCAAATGAATAAATAAATAAAAATAAAAATAAATGAACACATAACCACTTGAAAAGGAATGCTGTTTAAAGACATTATGCATCATCTTCATAATAAAAAAAACTATTTTTGTTATTAAATATTCAAATACATAGATATGACTTTATTTTGTGTTCTTTATGACTAGGCCAGCATGTATGTATAATTATCATCTAAATAAATATTCACTGAGTGAATGAAAGAATAACTAAAAGAGCAAATGCCTTATAAATAAAAATTATGAACTATGGTAACGAAGGCCAGTAGACAAAGCTCTCCAACCAGTTTAGTGAAATGAGAATACAGGGTTTTAAGTGTGTTTAAATACAATTGAGAGTTCATTAAAAATAATTTGGTTTTAAGTAGTGAGTTTTGTTGATTTTAAAAGACAATTTAAAAGTTAATATGACTTTTTCAAAAGTGGGACTGGTGCTTCTGGCCTTGAAACAGTGATAACACTGTCACATTTGAAGCCATTAGAAAACAGAATAATATATATGAAACAACCTTTTCAACAACTGGACAACAGGCAGCATGGAACACGATCCCTATGATAAGGTAAACAAACAAGGAGAGCTCTCAGATATTCCTGGTTTTCTGTACTGAGAAAATTTCTAGACCATGGAAGAGAAGTCCAGAGTTTCGAGACAGTCTTGTTGAGTTGAGCAGACAAATGGAAGTCCAAAGAGGCCTAGGTAGCTAGAATTTGTGGAGCAGAATTCCAGACAGAAAAATGTATGCCATCAAAGAGTCCCAAAATTCTATATATGTGTCCCCATGAGTCTTTGGCTAAATACTAATCTGAGCATGTATAAAGTAAAATTTTGTAAGTCTGGGGAAGTAAAGATTCTAGAGAAATAGTGTTACAGTTTGGATACTTGCTCCCACCCGAAGCTCATGTTGAATTATATTCCCCAATGTTGGAGACGAGGCCTGCTGGGAGATGTTTAGATCATAGGGGTGAGTTTCTATGAATGACTTGGGCCATCCTCTTGATGACAAGTAAATTCTCACTGAGTTCACATGAAATTCTGGTCACTTGAAAGTGTGTGGCACCTCCCCACCCCCAGCGCTCTCTCTAGTTTGCGCCCACTTTTGTCATGTAACATACCTATTCCCTCTTCACCTCCTGCCATGATCATAAGCTTCCTGAGTCCTCTCCAGAAGCCAAGAAGATGCCAGCATCATGCTTCCTATGAAGCCTGCAGAACAGTTAACCAATTAAGCCTCTTTTCTTCAAAAATTATCCAGTCTCAGGTATTTCTTTATAGCAATGCAAGAATAGACAAATACAGAAAATTGATACTGAAGAGTGGGGTCTTGCTATAAAGATACCTAAAAATGTGGAAGCAGCTTTGGAACCAGGTAACAGACAGAGGATGGAAGAGTTTGGAGGGCTCAAAGAAGACAGGAAATTGAGGGAAAGTTTGGAACTTCCTAGAAACTGATTAAATGGGTGTGGCCAAAATGCTGATAGTGATAGGGAGAGTGAAGTCCAGGCTGATGAGGTCTCAGATGGAAATGAGAAACTTTTGGGGAACTGTAGCAAGGCCACATGTGTTATGCCTTAGCAAAGAACTTAGCTGCATTTTGTTGATGTCCTAGGGATCTGTGAAAGTTTGAACTTCAAAGTGATGATTTAGGGTATCTGGCAGATGCAATTTCTTAGCAGCAAACTGACACAGGAACAGAAAACCAAACACCGCATGTTCTCACTTGTAAGTGGTTGTTGAACAATGAGAACACATCACACACCAGGGCCTGTCAGGGCGTGGGAGGCTAGTGGAGGGATAGCAGGGAGCAATAGCATTAGGAGAAATACCTAATGTAGATGACGGGGTGATGGATGCAGCAAACCACCATGGCATGTATATACCTAAGTAACAAACCTGCACGTTCTACGCATATATCCCAGAACTTAAAGTATAATAATAAATAAATAAAGTGCTAACAACAGGTAAAAAACTAGGTGAGGAACCCTCTGTAACTTTTCTTGAAATCTGAATGTTCTCCAAAATCAAAAGTATATTGAAAAAAATTAACAGCTCCTGCACTTTGAACACCACAATTATGGAAATAGAAATATAGGCCGCAGAATATGATAAAATATTTGCAAAACATACATATAATAAAGAACTTCTATGTAAATGTATAAAAACCCTCAGAAGTTATTAATATGAAAAAAAAAACAATAAAAATAGCCATAATGTTACTCAACAAAAATAGACATAATATTTAAACAAAGAACAGATGACATATAAACACAAAAAAAAGGATGTTCAATATCATCGTTATTGGGAAAGTGAAAATTAAAACCACAATGAGATGGTACTACACACCTATTGGAATGGTTAAAAATTTTTAAATCTGACTGATAGGCAAGAATATGAAACAAATAAAACTTTCATACACTGCTGTCAGGAATGAAAAATGGTGAAGGAATTTTGGAAAATATGTTGGCAGTTTTTTATAAACTTAAACATACTATTGTCATACTAATCACAATCTTATCCCTGCAGTTTAGCCACAACACATGAAAATATATGTCCAACCATAGACCTATATACAAATGCTCTTAGTGTTTTTGTTTATAATAGCTAAAAATAGGAAACAAGTCAAATGTCACTGGGGAACACATATACCAACTGTGTAATGGAGCACTACTCAGCAATAATAATGAACAAGCAGCTGATACATGCAACGACATTGATGAATCTCAAAACCATTTATGCTAAGGGGAAAAAAGCTGGATAAAAAGTTACATGCCATAGGATTTCATTTTTTTAATGAGTAACAATTTTGTTTTTTTAAATTTATAAATTTTGCTTTTTAAACCTTAAGGTTCAAAGGTACATGTGCAGTTTTGTTATATAGGTAAACTCATGTCACAGGGGCTTGCTGTACAGATTATTAGTACTTAGGTACGAAGCCTAGTACCCAATAGTTGTTTTCTCTGATCCTCTCCCTCCTCCCACCTTCCACCGTCAAGTAGGCCCCAGTGTCTGTTGTTCCCCTCTTTATGTCCCTGTGTGATATTCAGATTAAATCAAACCTGCAGAGAGAGGAATCAGACCACTGGTAGCCAAGGGCTGGAGGTCAGGATTGGTGACCATCTAAAAAGGGTATAAAGGAACTTCTGGGGATGATTAAAAATACTCTATGTCTGGATGATGATGATAGTGTATGATTATATACATTAGTCAAAATTCATGAAACTATACAACTAAAAAGGATAATTTGTTCTGTATATGAATTATACCTCAATAAACCTGACTTTTAATTAAAAAACAGATTTTAATTAAATCTGTTTGTTTTTTAATTAAAGTAATAAAATTTGTGTTTATTGCATTGGCAAGAATTTTTAAATGAAAATTATCCACATGGTGCAATAAGATTGTCTTTGGCAGTGAAAGGTAAACTTTTTTTTATATGCTTTAAAATAAAAATTCAAAGAATCATTTTGCTTGTTATACTTGGCTAAGACTCTGCTGACACTTATGCTGGAGGTATACAATCACTTTCCTTTGCTTTTGAAATATTCCAATAGAAAATATTAAGAGACTGGTATTCTGTGTAATTCGCCATGCTTTGAAGGAATGTTTCTTTAGAACTGTTCATAAAATATCTGGTTATACATCTCTGAGTGGTTATTATCCTGAGTTAAAGAATATATCGAATATAAAGAAAAATTTGTACAGTGCCTTCAAGCATTGACAATGTAAGGTAATGTCATTGAAAGTGTATAACTTTGAAGAAAGTTGCTTGAGAATTATCAGGAATTGTGCAGAATTGAGAAGATCTTTTTAAGTTTGAAACAAAAGACAAATATAAAATATAAAAAATTGATAAATATATGAACATTTAAAGCTATAAGATGTCAAAATTATGAAAAGTAAATTAAAAATCAAATGAAAAACTGAGAAAAATATTAGCAAACCATAAAATGGACCAAGAGTTAACAAATTTAGGGCTCTTAAATAACTATTAAAATAAGAAACCAGTACAAAAAAAACCCTAGAGAGGTATAAATTGACAATTCACAAAAGAATAAATTGAATATTCAAAATATAATGGAAATATTTTATCTGATTAGTAATAAAAGGAATAAAATTTGTGTTTATTGCATTGGCCAGAATTTTTAAATGAAAATTATCCACATGGCGCAATAAAATGGCATGCAAATGTTTAATTTTTTTCAAACACTTTTAAGAATGGTTGAAATGCAAATTAACACAAATATTCTGGAAAATAATTTGGCAAAATATATCAAAAACCTTTAAACTCTTCATACTGTTTGCCTTCGCAATTGTATCAGTACTGATATATGCAAATACTTAACACATGGGTATTCACTCACTGTTATATATAATAATTCTGAACTGGAAATAAACAATAGAGTTATTTAAATAAATTGTATCATACAATGGGGCTACTATGCAAATATTAAAATAATGTTCTAGAAAAAACACACTGTGAGATATTTAATAAGAAATGTATGGAGCATTACAGTAAGTAACAAACAAAAGTTTGATCCTATTCATTCACTTATTTTAAAATGGAGAACAGAAAATGTACAAGATAAGCCTGAAACAGTTTGTCATATCAAAAAGCCAAGAAGCGATTGCATATTATGAAGGTCATTACAGGACTCTGAAGTAATTTATGAGAGACTTGCTGGCAGAAATTTAAAATTTGGGTATCTATAAGCATATCTACAATGGAGTTAAAGACATCAAATATATTTATGTCTATGTCCATTATACTCCAAAAAAGAAACGAAACTCATTGGGTACCTCTGGACAATATTAGGAAACCAACTGATTATTTTCTGAGCTGGCAAACAGAAAAATTTCGAATTTATTCTCTTTTCTATATAGAATGCAATTTGGGGTAATCAAAAGATTAATATATTTAAATCTATAAAATTAAAATGTATTTAAATATATAAATATATTTACATTATATTTACACATTTGTATAAAATATGTATATTCGTATTTATTTAAATATATGCAGGATATATATATTCAAATACATTTTAAATATAGAGTATATAAGCACATAGAAAAGGATTTTTGTAGAAGCACTATGACTAACAAATGAAGAAAGAATGATAGAGTTAGGTTATCAAGCCAAGCACTGTGGCTCATGCCTGTAATCCCAGCACTTTGGGGGGCCGAGGCAGGTGGATCGCTTCAGCTCAGAAGTTTGAAATCAACCTGAGCAACGCAGCAAAACCCTGATCTACAAAAAGTAAAAAAAAAAAATTAGCGAGATATGGTAGCACATGCCTGTAGTTCCAGCTACTTGGAAGGTTGAGAAGGAAGGCTCATTTGAGCCCAGGAGGTCAAGGATGTAGTGAGATGTGATCACATCATTGCATTTCAGCCTGAGTGATAGAGTGAAATCCCGTCTGTAATTTTTTAAAAATTAGAATATTACTCCTTTGCAATATTGAATGATTAATGGATCTAGGTAATGGTTGTCAATGACTGCTAATAACACATGAAGAAATAACCAGATATTATATACTACTAATCTATGTAAACAAGGGAGAAATACCTTGAAAAACACTGCAGAAATGCTATCAGAAAAGTCCAGAATAAAAGAAATTCTACATCCAATAACATTTTTCAGCAAAAAGAATTAAGAAGAAAGAAAAAGATATGAAAATACAATTTACATATCAAAAAGTAAGCTATGTCCACCAAATTGCACTTCATTTAGATCCTAATTTGAACAAATAACTACAAAAATAAGAAAAGATCTATGAAATAAGTCAGAGAAATTTGACCACTGACTAGACATTTGATTACTTATTAAAGTATTCTCTTTAACATTTTAGAACTGTACAATGGTATTGTGATTTTGTTTTTTAAAATATGCCAGTCTTTTGGAAATATATACTTATCTGTTTATGGATAAAATCATACAATGCCAGGAACTCGCTCCAAAACAATGGAGAGAATGAGCTGATATTTGAGTCAGGGGAAAGATGAACTCATGTCAGAACTAATAATTGCTAAAGATGAGTAGTGGGAACTCAGATTTATTATATCATCTTTTAAAAACGTTGTGTGTACTTGAAACATTTGCTATGTTTTCTTTTAAATGACAGATTGCATCTGTTTCTCTACATTCAAAGTAGAGCACTCCTTTATTATCAAATTGTATTGCCACAGAGCCTATTTCGGCCATATTTATGGTAGACGTTGCTATTTACCCTTCAATATTCATGTTCTTTTCTTTCCTTTTAATAAAATTTTCAACTTCGTTGCTATTTACCCTTCAATATTCGTGTTCTCTTCCTTCCTTTTAATAAAATTTTCAACTTCGAATTCTCCTGCCTTCTCTTGGAACTAGGTGCAGCCATAATGACTAACTTTTTGCCAAGGAGATATGAGCAAAAGGAACCTGTGCAACTTTCAAGTTGTGTTAACCCTTTCCCATCCTGCTCTCTGCAGGCGAAGGTTGTAGCCAATCACTGCAACTTGGGATGCAGGGGTGGCCCCTTTTCCTGACAGAACCACTGTTCATTATCCAGCATATTCTTCTGTTGTTTGAAACAGCAACTTCATCAATTACTTCCCCTCTGTACTTTTGACGGGTTTTGGGTGTTTGGGATTTTGTTTTGTTTTGTTTTGTTTTGTGTGTGGGGGGAGAACTCTTAAAATCTACTCTCTTAGCAATTTCCAAGCATACAATACATTGTTATTAGCTAAAGTCACAATAATGGAACAATAGGTCTCTTGAATTATTTCCCCCTAACTGAAACTTTTTATCCTTTGACCAACCACGAAATCTCCCATCCAATCCCCTGACAGTTTTTAAGTTGAAACTCACAAGAGTGAGGCAGTTTATTTCTACAGCATGCACTGTTTGTGGTGTCTCAGCAGCTTTTGCCTTCTTGGAAGAATAATGTGAATTCTCATTCACATATCAAGTAGAAGGAGCAGAAGATGTGTAGTGTTTGCTCTTCATTTCTTTTCAAAATGTCTTCAGGAACAGCAAAAGTAGGATGTGACCCCATGTACTGATTTGATGCAACTTCATACATTTGATTCAATTTAGATCAACTTGATTGGATATTTTAATGAGTTAATCAATTATGCATCTAAAATAAAGTCATAAATTGTTACCAAGATCATAAGCAAAGCAAGACTGCCATGAATATTTGATAGCATTAAGAGGAGCATGATAGTCAGTGGTAAAGAGTAAACTCCAAAAGGCTTTGAGGAAAAAAAAATCCAGTGATCGAGTGGAAAATTGGTCGTAGAATAAACGCATTTGAGTATTAATGCAAAAATATGAAATATTAAAATAAACCCTGAAGCACTTTAAAAAAATAAAAAAAAATTATTATAGGCTCTGAAGCTAGACTGCCTATATTAAAATTCCAGCACTGTTGCTTTTTCCTCTAGCTTGGGCAAGTCACTGAAACTCTCACCACCTTAGTTTTCCCATCTAATTATGAGAGAAAGCAAATACACCTCCCTGCTAAAGCCTGAATGTTTGTGCACCCACCAAAAATTCACATGCTGAAATCCTAACCCCCAGAGTGATAGTATTGGTTGGGGGGTAGTGAGTGTTGGGAAGTGATAGGCTGTAACCAGTTTGATTGGTTGTAGTCATATGGCTACCTTATTTAATATCCTAGTGCCCTTATAAAAATGACCCTGGAGAGCAGCCTTGCTCCCTCCAGTATGTGAGGACACAGCAAGAAGGCGCCATTTATGAGCATTAAGGGGGCCCTCACCAGTCACCTGATCTTCCTTGATCTTGGACTTCCCAGTATTCATAACTATGAAAAATAAATTTCTGTTGTTTATAAGCTACCCACCTAGTTTATGGTTTGTTATGGCAGCCCAAAAGACGCTGTCTTACAAGATGCGGTCTTATAAAGTTGGGTTGACTATTGTGTTAAAAGGCATACTCAGGCACAAACACATTTTATTTTGTTTGAGCAAACAGTGGCTCATTAATCAGGAAGCTCTAAACCAAAGGCGGTTTTGGACTCTGCAAAGGAACAGAGCGGGAAGGCTTTTATTGGATGTAAAGCAAAGAACATATTTGATTGGTTATAGTCAAATGGTTGCCTTATTTGTCTGTCCTGCTGGAAAATTCCTAGTTATATGAGCTAGTTGGTAAATTTTGATTGGTTATCCTTAAATTTTATTTTTCTTTTATGTATAGGCATTTATCAGAAGTAGCTTAAGTTTTGCTTACATTTGCAAATTGAGCAAGGTTAAGATCACTTAAGAGGCCTAATTGGCTTTGTAGGCTCACAAGTCTTCAGGACTGAGTTCCATTTTAATTTACTTTAACAATTATTATGCATTGAGTTGTATCTGCCCAATATTCATATGCCAAAGTCCTAATTCCCAGTACCTCAGAATTTAGCTTATTTAGAAAAAGGATTGCGTAGATGTAATAAGATGAGGTCATACTGGAGTGGGGGGGGGGGCCCTAATGTTAATATGATTGATGTTCATATTCCTTGTAGGAAGGAAATTAAGAAACAGACATGCTTAAAAGGGAGAATTCTAGATCAAGATGGAGAGAGGGAGAATTGCACACAGGGAGAATTCTAGATAAAGATGGCAGTGGGAATCAGGAAGTGGTTTCTACAAGTCCAGAATGTTCCAGAAAACCACTAGACATGAGGGAGAGGTCAGGAACAGATTGCTCCTCGCATCTCTCCATAGGAACCAACCCTGCTGACGCTTTGATCTTGAACTTTGATCCTCCAGAACTGCGGACAATAATTTTTTCTTGTTTAAGCTACTTATTTATGCTTTGTTATGGTGACTCTAGCAAAGTAAATACAAGAATTAGAGAGCCATTACCTGTGAAGCACTTAGAACAGTAGCTTGCACATAACAAATGGTCAATAAAAGCTAACTATTATTATTGTTTAAAATTATGTCTTTCATTTTTGTTTTTGTTTTCATGACTCTGCACAGTAGCAATAACTACAGTAAGTGGGAAAAGCTAAACTACGATGTGAGAAAGTTGATGCATTTTACCAAGACTAAATGATTTCTCTACATTCAAAAGAGTGTCATAGAAATATGTCAGTTGGAATAAAACATTTTAAAATAATCATTTAATTATAAAGTATGCCATTTTGCATACGTTTTTAAATTAAATAATGCTAAATTAAATTGTACTCAATTCCAGGAAGATTAATATGTAAATCAACAAAGGAGCCTCAAGACAACTCTTTGGATCTCATTTGTGGGAGTCAATTTATACCTTGAAGAAGTACAACCTCCTGAATACTAATCTGTATCAATTTATTCTACGAATCTCAAGCATTTCATTTTGTCAAGTTTTTTTATACAAAGTATAATTCTCAGCAAACTGATACAAGAACAGAAAACCAAACACTGCATGTTTTCACTCATAGGTGAGTGATGAACAATGAAAACACTTGGGCATAGGGAAAGGAACAACACTCACTGGGCTAGGTGAGGGGGGGTGGAGGGGAGGGGAGGGACATCGAGGGGGCAGGGAACATGGGGAGGGATAACACTGACAGAAATGCCTGATGTAGGTGGCAGGGAGGGGGGGGGGGGGGGGGGATGGAGGCAGTAAACCACCATGGCATGTATGTACCTATGCAACAATCCTGCAGGATATGCACATGTACCCCAGAGCCGAAAGTACAATAAATAAAAGAAAGAGAAAGAAAGAAACAAACAAATAAACAAAGAAGAAAGAAGGAAAGCAGGAAGGAAGGAAGGAAGGGAGGGAGGGAGGGAAGGAGGGAAGGAAAGAAAGTATAATTCTGGTCCTTTGTTTTTTATACATGTAAATAAAACCACAGAATGTGTTAAGAGTCTTATGAATAACGTCAGTTATCATTGACTTTCAGCATAATTTCTTTAGAGAAAAAAGGCTCACGTTGTTTTGCCAGCTTTTCTATTTCACAGGTTTTTGGCTACTGACCAATATTCTTACAATTAAACATTTGGATCAAAGTAAAAGCATTACTCTTTTAGCAATTATGTCACTTATAATGCAATTTTTAAAAAATGATTATTAGTTTAGGACAAAATAGTCTACTTAGAAGGATGAAAACCTGGAAAAAGTGTTTGAACAAATATATAAGGCCACGACTACACGATGGCAATGAAAGTCCATCATTTAAAATAAAAGGTAGAGCTGGCTAGCTAGCATCAAAGAAACAAGATATTTGTTAACTGAGTGCTTATTTTGATTTTATATATAGACAAACCCTGAATCTCAAACTATAATCACATAAAAATTATTCAGAAACACAAATGTTAGAACAAAAGGTGCCAAAATGTTACAACATTACAGGGATAGCATAATAACCTTTGCTTTTAACAATTCAGGAGCAAAAGTTATATTTGAAATCAAATGAAATGTTTTGAGATTTAACAAATATTCAAGCACAACACGGCTATTGCTTCCCTTTTTTAGTGAGAAAAATCTATAAAAGCAGGTATGCAACAACCTACAAAAACATGTATTAAATTTGTTTAAAGTTCAGAGGATTGTTATACAATAGAGGCCATATGTGTAAAACACACTTATTTTCTTGAAAGTGCACTGAAATCTCCAGAAGGATCCTCAAGAATCTGGGGAAGAGAACTCAAGGAATGGAGAGCTAGTGTCAGAAGGGAGAATGTCCCACATAGTAAGATTTCTTACAACTCTTGTATTTGTACAATGCGCCCTATTACCTAACTGATATGGTTTGGCTGTGTCCCCACCCAAATCTCATCTTGAGTTATTGTTCCCATTATCCCCACATGTCATAGAAGGAACCTGGTAGGAGGTAATTTAATCATAGGGACAGTTATCCTCATGCTGTTCTCATGATAGTAAGTGAGTTCTCATGAGATCTGATCATCTTATAAGGGGCTTTTCCCCCTTTTGCTCAGACACGTGAAGAAGAACATGTTTGTTTCCCCTTCCACCACATTTGTAAGTTTCCTGAGGCCTCCCCAGCCCTGCAGAACTGTGAGTAAATTAAACCTCTTTCCTTTATAAATTACCCAGTCTTGGGGTGTCTTTATTAACAGCATGAGAATGGACTAATCCACTAATCAAAGGAAAAATTAGGTAAAACAAATATTAAAATTATATTTAAGACAATGTAGTCATTTGATAATTTAAACAACATTGGAAGCGTCTTCTTTTTTTTTTAGGCTAGGTGTCACTCTGTCAACTACGGTACAGTGAGTGGTGCCACTGTAGCTCACTACAGCCTTGAACTCCTGGGCCCAGGTGTTTCTCCCACTTCTTCACTCCCCTAACTCCAAGAAGCTAAGAATACAAGTGCATATTGCCATACCCAGCTAATTTTTAAATTTTTGTAGAGACAAAGTTTCTCTGTTTCCCAGGCTGATCTTGAGCTCCTGGCCTCAAATGATTCTCCCACTTTGCCCTACCAAAATTCATGGATTACAGGTGTAAGCCACCATGCCCAGTCCATGTCCTTTCATGTGCATTTCACTGCACCTTTCCCTCTACCCTCTTGCAAGTGAAGGATTAAAATGATGGGGAAGTACAGGTGTGAAAGGGTGGGATAGAGGGATAAAGCTGAAAAAATAACAAGCTTGAAATATATGTATATCCTACCAGATTCAAGAAGTACAAAGCAACTAAAATTAGAGCAACACAATCAGATATGGCAAGGTTCAATGTGCAGGAGAAATTGAGAGAACCTGTTGTTTTAGATACATCAAATTTTCTTAACTTTCTTGTAAGTTACATATCCACAAGTCAAAAAAAATTCAACATTTTGTGAGCAACCCTAGTTTAAAACCAATGACATAATGTGATTTCTGTTGTTTCCTTTTACTTTCAAAAGTGTTCTGATTTGGGCAATAAATCATATGCTTACTCTTTTTACTTAAATTAATGATATGTGGTCTCATGGAAGGTGTATTATTTTTTGAAAGTCGTTTGCCACCAGAATGACATGGTTCTAATGTATTAACAATTCAGAGAATAAAGTAGTCTGAAGATGGGTGGGAAAGACCACCAATATAGACAAAGGGCTACTGGGAAGAGAAAACCTTTTAGATGGTTGAGAAATGAATACACACATCCCTATAAGCAATAAAAGGACACCATTGGCATGAATGGTTCAGTCCTCAGAAGATCACCTTGCTCTGAGGACAAAGGCGGTCCCTGGCACTCTTGTCCTTTACCTATGATCTCTCCCAGTGAGAACATCAAAGGATTAGGAGCTGAGAAATATTGCAAGAGATCTGAACTGATAATAAAAGGATTAAAAAGGGGCCCTTTGTGATGAAACAGGAAGGAGAAAACTTCTTTAGTACAATTAAAAAAAAAAGACTTATGTTTTGTAAGAAATAGAATCAATATTATACAATAAAATCAATATACTATTGTCAGATGAACATGAGCTGTGCTCTCTTTGGAAGAAAATTAGTTGTTCTTGTACAGAATAATTGCCAATTTATGGCTACACTGCATCCATTACTCTTTCCCAAAGCACTTCATTTTTCTATATGAAGACAAGTATTTCTGTCATGCAGAAGCTTGATAAAATTCTATATTCAAAGAGCCTTGAGCTACCATTATAAGACTAAAGTGGTCTTAGAGCTCTTTCTGTGAGAACTTTTCTTCTTGCTGCCTGGATTGACTGTAGCCACATGATCCAAGTTCAGCCAATTGATCACTCTTTCTTTCCCTAGATGTGGACCCTGTAACCAGCCGATGGGTTTACCTAGCCTGTTGCCTAGACAGAGCCAATTTATCAAGACAGGGGAATTACGATAGAGAAAGAGTAATCCATGCAGAGTGGGCTGTGCCAAAGACTGGAGATTTATTATTACTCAAATCATTCTTCCCGAGCATTCAGGGATCTGAGTTTTTAAGGATAATTTTGTGGTTAAGGGTGCCAGTGAGTTGGGAGTTCTGATTGTTAGGTTGGAGATGAAATCATAGGGAGTTGAAGCTGTACTCTTGCACCGAGTCATTTTCTGGGTGGGGAGGGGGGGATCCACAAGACCAGATGAGCCAGTTTATCAATTTAGGTGGTACCAGCTGATCCATCAAAAGCAGGTTCTGCAAAACGTCTCAAGTGCTGATATTAGGGTTTACAATAGTGATGTTATCCCCAGGAACAACTGGAGTAGGTTTAGCCTCCAGCTGCATGACTCCTACACCATGATTTCTAATCTTGTGGCTAATTTGTTAGTCCTGCAAAGGCAGTCTAGTCCCCAGGTAGGAAGGGAGTCTGTTTTGGGAAAGGGCTGTTACCATCCTTGTTTCAAAGCTAAACCATAAACTAAGTTCCTCCCAGAGTTAGTTCAGCCTTCACCCAGAAATGAACAAGGACAGCATAAAGGTTAGAAGCAAGATTAAGTCAGTTAGGTCTGATCTCTTTCACTGTAATAATTGTCTCAGTTATAGCTTCTGCAAAGGGAGTTTCGACCCTCTGAGAGGTAACACAACAATGAGAGAAAATGGTGAGAAATCATTTATTCTGTGAAAGTACCTAGGTGAGACAATTTAGAAGTTTCTGTCAAAAAGGTGACTTAGAGCTGCCTGGTTTCTATCCTTTCCAAGCCTGACTGGTGTCAGTTGCTTTAAATCAAAGAAACTTAATATATTCAAGTTGATAAGCTGTGTTTGCCCTAATCAAAGAAAAGTTTCTGATGCCACCCCCGGGGGAGGAAATCGAATGGAATTGGTGCTATATTCTGCTACCTCATGATGTAAGAGCCTTCTGATCTGACAATCAGTAGAAGCATGACACAAAGAAAGCCTTCCATATCATTCTTTTTAAGCCAAAGATGATCAAGTTTGCAAGGCACAGGGAAAAAAGATGGCCAGAATCTCCATCTCTTACATTAATGAGTATTCCAGGAAATGGGAATTGGTACTTTTAAGGCAGAGCAGGATAAGGAGAGAAATTTAGAAGTTGATGTTAGAAGGTGAGGGTACATCCACACAGAGCACTTCCAAAGGCCTGTATATTGTGGGGCACATTTTAATACATACTTAGCCTTCAAGTGCTTAAACCACTGTGGAAATCTGCCTATATATTCAGTTGAGGATGATGTTCTAGTGGTTCTTAGGAAGATCCGTGCCTACTTCTTGATTACCTGCTTCCTACTGGGGCCCCACCCCATCCCCAACAATCATAGGAAGAAGAGGCCACAGATCGATGTGTGTGTAATTCACTGGCACTAAGACTCCAGGGCTCTTTTCTTTGGTGGCTCCCCTATCCCAGAAGCATAGTAGTATGGGTACCTTCTCTTTTGTGAGACAAAGAGGAAGGGCATTGACACGTATGTAAATATTTCTCTTCCCTTTGGAATTACTTGTGATAATTATTAATTTGACTGGCTCATTTTGGAAATTTCTATTTCTCTTGGTGATTGTGGGATCTCTCAACACTAAGAGGGACTGGATTAGGGGTTAGGGCTCATAGCAAGTACCTGGGAGATTTGAATGGCATGTTGAAATTTCCCAGGAATAAGGCCAAAAATAAAATTAAAAAAAAAAAACAAAAACAGAGAGTTCCATCTTGCCAACAAAGCAGAAACTCAAATAGGAACTTGAGACAGGTGACCTGGTTAATAATCAAGTGTTTTCCAACCACAGCATTTCCCTGTGGTCCCAAGCATCCAAGCTTGGCACTCGAAGACAAGTGGAAGAGTGCAGGATACATCAATTACAATATTTGCACAGTAGGGTTAAAAATAAATCCTCCTCTTTTTTCTTTTTTTAAATTCCATCTCTGTAGAGACTGTCAAAATTGCCAGTGCCACTCTGATGCAAGTCATTACAGCAGGGTATTGGGGAATGTTTTTAATTAGCAATAATCACACTTTGGAAGAACCTCATTAATTACAACACTGCCACTGCACAAAGCCTAAACTAACTTATTTTTGTTATTCTTCTAATGCTCATTTATTAAAATAGATATATTGTGTACATAATTCAATTTGCTGCAATATATCTTTTCTATTATTGCTTCTGGAACCATTAGATTTCTTCCATTTTCTTATCACAAGCTAGTCTCTACTAATCCTGACTTATTTATTGTCACAAATAATGTTTTCCTAAAACAAATTAGGCCATGAGGCAGGTATCCTAAATGTTTTTTTCTTTCCTTGTCATTTAGTAATTCTCTTTGGCAGGAAATATGTGCTATTGAACACTTAGAGAAATGCTCTTCTCTTGGGCTACAGACTGTTTTATGACCTTTGATCTGATTTTCTCAGTTGCCTCATTCTTGAGCAGAATGCAATTTGGCCAAGCTTATTAGAAGTATAGAAAGAGTTCTCAAATTTCTCTCCTTGTGTACAAGTCAATCTCCCAGTTCACATGCTGGAGGATATGCTATATAGTAGAATGCCTAGCATATTCCCCCAAAAAATAGAAGGCCTTAGAAAAATGTGGTTTCTTATTAGGTGTACAATGCCATCTTTTCACTCTGAATAGGAAAAGACTCCACCAAAGTTCCATATGTTGAAAAAAATATTTCATTGGTTTCCAATCCGCATGACAAAGGTGTGTGAGAGACTAGTGATTTATCAAGTTATACTTACTCAAAGACTTGCATTAGAAGTTACTGTGACAGGATCTGTCACTAGTTCTCCTCTTTTGCCTCTCAGAGGCTGCCTAGGTACCACCAACAATGTTCATGTGAAGTAGGTGAGAATCTTTCATATCTAATTAGAAAATGACAAAGTTCCCAACTCTGTGTCCACACTGGAAACACTTTGGGATCTTTCAAAAATTATCTACATCCTACTTCTATCTCAGAGATATTGACATCAAATTGTTTCACAATGTTCCCCAACTGGTTCATAAAAGATACCCAAGACTGAGAAACACTAACTTCAGTTAACTCCCTAATTTTAGGTAGTTCAGAATAGCACCCTTAATTTCATCTCAGCCACCATTGAAAAGAGGAACCTTGTGATAAAGTAGTTCTCAAAACTTCATCCTCAAACCGGTAGTGACAGAATTATTTGAGAACTTGTTAGATGCCAATTCTCATGTCCACCCCACTGCATCAGAAACTCTGGAAGGCGGACCCAGCAGGTGTGTTTTAGCAAGCCCTTCAGGTGATTCAGATGCATGCAAAGGTTTAAGAATCACTGCCACAATACATCAACAATTTTTCTTACTTTCAAAGTCCCACAGCACAGAGTGACAAACAGAACATCAAAGCTGTGCTACTTCAGACATGAAACTGTAGCTTTAGGAAATAGGCCAATGCTATTTCTTAATCCTGTTTCTCCTATATTGTTGTCCATAAAAACTCCTATCTGAACCGCACATCTGCTCAATTCTTAATACAAGCTTTTGGTGCTGTGGTGAAAAACTTCCCCTGTTCAGTTATGTTAATGGACAACATGGTAGAAAGTTAAGCCAAGGGGTTTGGGCCCTAAAACTCAAATATCCTTTTCCTCAGAGTTCTTTAAGTGATCTCTTTATTTTGTAAAATTGAATAGAAACAAATGGCTTGATAAGGAACAGTTCTTCTTCTAAAAGTTTGAAACTTAAATTGGCAGCTCAGACATGACTTGGCAGTTAGAAACTCAATAAAATACCATTAGGGCAGGCTGTGACTGAATCACTCCTGTGTTTGGAAAAAAAAAAAGAAGAAGAAGAAGAGAAAGAAGAAAGATGATAGAAAGCTGTTCTTTTAAATCCATGCTTGATTTGTTTCTTTGATTATTTTTCTTCTCTAGGCTCCCTCCCTCAAGGGAATTACACAATGGCAGAGAGACCTGTCTAGGGTCAGCAGTGAGTTGATGGTTGACAGATGATCTTTTCAATTCCTTTGGTGATCACTCCAAAATGTAGATCTAAAAAATAATTTCTGGAAATGTTTTTGAATCAATAAGAAGAGCTGGTGGAAAACTATAAAGGAATAATAACCACAATGCACATTTATTGACTATTGGTTTCTACTAAAAAAAAACTGGGTACAATTTAAAGTTTCCAGCTTTATGGTGGCTTGTTTTTCCCCAATAATTTTATATTAAGGGTGCAAATTGTCTCCCTTAAAATAATCTCAACATACAAAATATCCTAGACAAACGTGGCTATTAAGAAAAAGTATTTTTAAAAAATTCACACAGCAATAAAGAAGAAAGGTAAGGACTATTTAATTTGATTATTTTAAAAAATAGACTAAGGTAAGATTCCTAAATGGGAACCAGTAAAAATCAGTCAAGACAAGTGATTTTTACATAAGATATATCTTTACATAAGTATATCTTTACATAAGATATACTTACCTACATTCTGCATATTTGTTTCTTTCTGTCCTACTCCAAAAAGAAATCTTTCTTTAATTCCAATTTCCACTATCAAAAGAGTAATCTGATGAATCGATGAACATGCCTCATCTCTTCCATGTGAGACCACAATGCTGTGGGTAGACCAGAACACTGCTGTCTACCATTAGGCCATGAAGTCATTTCTGGTCATCTCTAAGCAAAGAGATGACATCTCTAAGCAAAGAATAGCCTGGGACTGCCCCTTTGAGCAAGGGACACTGCTAGGGAAATTTATGCCAGAAAGGTAAGTCAGGAGGACAGACAAGTACATTGACAGAGCCCATTGAATTTCTCACTGACCTCTGGCAGAGCTGTGGCTAGATCTCAGGCCGTCTTAACCAAGTAATTTTTCAAACTCATACTCCAACATGTAATTTTATTCAACTATAAGTTTATCTAGTATCATAAAGACAAGAAAGCAGCATAAACACAATTGCCTATTTCTTAGTATCAGCATGGCTGATGATATGTTTCCTGAGAAGCTGGTGTTCTATGAAACGCTAATAGGAATTGCTTGTAAAAAATTAATGCTGATAATGTATAAACATTTAAATACATATAATTCATATTTACAAGTACATGTGTATGTATATGTAAATATATATAAATATTAAATGGTTCTTTTGTTATATGACAATCTGCCTCTTCAGGATGTGGTATGACATATAACTAAATTTTTGATACTTGTGCAAGCTCAAGACATTTGATCTGAGTGTTGACTCAAAAACAACACTTAACAAAGAACCCTTCATTTTGTCAGGCATTAATATAATTACCTTTGGTAAATGTGGGTTTTCTTGCTCCATTTACAGTATGTGTTTCTAATATTGGATATTTTTTCGATAACCTTATTGCAAGTGTGTGTTATAGCTTAGCAGCTCCCACTGGTGTGCTCTTGGTTCATTATAAGGCACAGCAGTGTCCCCTGGTCAAATATCTGGAGAAATGTTGCCAAAGGTGGTACTTGCAGCTTGGAGGAAGAGAAACAAACAGCTAATTGCACTCAATATATAGAGGCACCATAACTAATCTGATCAACAATGTAAAGAGAGCAACAGCTCCATGGTATTTCTGCATCTGCTTCATATCCATGAAATAGGACTCAGCCATTCTCACAGCTTCATGGCCACTACTGTTTGTCATCAGGAGATGGCTGAAACACTCATGCTACTCCCCAAGAAGTTTACACTACTACTTGTTTGTGTTCTCCTTTCCACCCACGTCAGAAGTCTCCACCACAGCTCCACCATTCAGCTAACTCTAGTCTCCTCTTCCTCCTCATTAAGAGGGAAGCATGCTCTTAATTCTCTGGGTTCTCAGTATGCTCTTAGTTCTCTGGGTACAATCACAACAGAGGAGAGTGAGTCAGGACTCAACACTAAGGTTGTCATTCCCTGGTAGCTATAAGCTGGCTTGGGTTAAAAAAAAATGGCTAAGCATCATGGTGCTTTAAGGGAAAACAAAACTGATGAGAAGGGTGACGCAGCCTAAATATAAATATCTGTAAAATAAGAAAACACAAGATCTTAAAAAAGAAAGGGAGTACCTCTGAGAAACTTGAAAATCATAAAGTTTCTATCAAAGAAGATAATATTAGAAAGCAAACTGAGAGGATAAAGTCAAGATGGCTGACTAGGAACAGCTCTGGAGAGCAGTTCTTAGTGAGAGTGATGCAGAGGGCAAGTGATTGCCGCATTTCCAACTAGGGTACCAGGTGCATCTCAATGGGACTGGATGGACAGTGGATGTAGCCCAAGGAGGGAGATCAGAGGCAGGGTGAGGTGCTACCTCACCCGGGAAGTGCATTGCACCAGAGGATGCCCCCCTCGTACTCAATGGAGGCCATCAGGGCTTTTCCAGCCACTCCAGCACTCCAGTTCAGATACTGTGCTTCTCACGCGGTCTTCATGGGCCACAGACCAGGAGATTTCCTCCAGACAAGCACTGCCGGTTTCCATCATGAAAATCCATAAAAATATGGGTGGTCATTTTAACTGGTGCCTGGAATGCCTCTGAGACAGAACCACACATTCCCCTGAAAAACAGGGAGCTGAAGGTAGGGTGTCAGGTGATCTGGCTCAGCAGGTCCCAACCCCACAAACACAGCAATCTGAAACACACTGGCTTGAGAGTTTCACAGCCAGCACAGCAGTTTGAGCTTAACCCTGGATGTTCAAGCTCCGTGGGGGGAAGGTTGTCCACCACTACTGAGGCAGTCCACCATTACTGAGGCAGTCCACCATTACCGAGGCAGTTCTAACCTTACCTGTGTAAACAAAACTGTCAGGACGTTTACATGGCAGCTGGACAGAGCCTGGGGCAGTTCAGCAATGCCTCTGCAGGCAGGCTGTGACTAGACTCCCTACTTGCTAGGCAGGGCAACTCTGAAAAAAGAGAGTAGCATGTCAGGGATTATAAATAAAGCCCCACCTTCCCAGGATGGAACACCTGGGGAAAGAGGCTGTTATGAGTTCTGCTGCAGCAGACTTAAATGTCCCTGTCCAGCAGCTCTGAACAGAACAACGGAGCTTCCAGCACGGCACTTGAGCTCTGATAAGGGACAGACTGCCTCCTCAAGTGGCTCCCTGACCCCCATGTATCCAAAGAGGCACTTCATAAAGGAGAGCTCTGGCTGACACCTGGCAGGTACCCTTCTGGGACAAAGATACCAGAAGAAAGAATAGGCAGCAACCCTTACTGTTCTGCAGCCCCGACAGGTGATTCCCAGGCAAGCAGGGTGTGGAGTGGAACTACAACAGTCCAGCAGCAGAGAGGCCTGACAGTTAGAAGGAAAACTGAAAACAGAAAGTAATAGCTTTGACATCAACAGAAAGGACATCCACTCAGAGGCCTCATCCAAAAATCACCAACTTCAAAGACCAAAGGTAAATGAATCCATGAAGATGGGAAGAAAGCAGCGAAAAAAGGAAGAAATCACCAAAATCCAAAACACTTCCCTTCCTCCAAGGGATCACAACTCCTTACCAGCAAGGGAACAAAACTGTATGCAAAATAAGCTTGACGAATTAACAGGAGCAGGCTTCAGAAGGTGGGTAATAACAAACTTCTCTGAGCTAAAGGAACATGTTCTACCCAATGCAAAGAAACTAAGAACCTTGAAAACGGTTAGACGCAATGCTAACTGGAATAACCACCTTAGAGAAGAACACAAACGATTTGATGGAGCTAAAAAAGACAGCATAAGAACTTTGTGAAGCATACACAAGTTTCAATAGCTGAATTGACCAAGCAGAAGAAAGGATATCAGAGATTCAAGACCAACTCAATGTAATAAAATGAGAGGGCAAGATTAGAGAAAATAAAGAGTGAAAAGAAATAAACACAGCCTCCAAGAAATATGGGATTATTGAAAAGACCTAATCTACGTTTGATAGTGTACCTGAATGTGATGGAGAGAATGAATCCAAGCTGAAAAACACTCTTCAGGATATTACCCAGGAGAACTTCCCCAACCTAGCAAGGCAGGCCACCATTCACGTCCAGGAAATACAGAGAACACCACAAAGATATTCCTCAAGAAGAGCAACCCCAAGGCACATAGTCATCAGATTCACCAGAGTTGAAATGAAGGAAAAATGCTAAGGGCAGCCAGAGAGAAAGGTCAGGATACCCAAAAAGGAAGCCCATCAGACTCACAGCAGATCTCTCAGCAGAAACCCTATAAGCCAGAAGAGAGTGGGGACCAATATTCAACACTGTAAAGAAAACAGCTTTCAACCTAGAATTTCATATCCAGCCAAACTGAGCTTCATAAGTGAAGGAGAAATAAAATTCTTTATGGACAAGCAATTGCTGGGAGATTTCATCACCACCAGGCCTGCCTTGTAGGAGCTCCTGAAGGAGGCACTAAACATGGAAAGGAACAACCAGTATCAATGACTGTAAAAACATACCAAATGGTAAAGAGCATCGACACAATGAAGAAACTGCATCAACTAACAGGAAAAACAACCAGCTAATATCAAAATGGCAGGATCAAATTCACACATAACAATATTAAACTTAAATGTAAATGGTCTAAATGCCCTAGTCAAAAGACACAAACTGGCAAACTGGATAAAAGGTTAAGACCCATTGGCGTGCTGTATCCAGGAAACCCATCTCTTATACAAACACACAAATAGACTCAAAATAAAGGGATGGAAGATTTACCAAGCAAATGGAGAGAAAAAAAAACAAACAAACGGGTTGCAATCCTATTCTCTGATAAAACAGACTTTAAACCAACAAAGATCAAAAGAGAGACAAAGAAGGGCATTACATAATGGTAAAAAGATCATGCAACAAGAAAAGCTAACTATCCTAAATATATACGCACCCAATACAGGAGCACCCAGATACAGATAAAGTAAGTTCTTCTTTCTTTTTTTTTTTTTTTTTTTTTTTTTTTTTTGTGTGGTATTCTAAGTCTTATCCA